>NC_133826.1:40319125-40944125 GCF_047830755.1 Zonotrichia albicollis
ACATTAATGAAAAGAGGTCAGATGCAAAAAGGGAAAACAAGAAAAAAGGTAAAAACTCCCATCTCTTTCAGGGTCTTGAGGAAGGCCCAACCCCTGCATGCCAGGGACAAACCCAGCCATGGGTGAGGGAAGCCCACATTTTCTCTCTTCCCCCCTGCACTGCCCCCCAAAATCACGGTGATCCCAAAGCAAACAAGGGCTGTGGAGCAGCCCAAGCTCTTCCTTGCCTGCACAGCAAAGCAGCTGTGCACAGGTTCTGGAGCCCCACCTCTGCTCCCACCATGGGGTTTGTTTGTGTCGGGCTGGCTGCCCCAGCCCCAGCCCCAGCCCAGGGCACGGTGGGTGCTGGGGGCTGTTGTCAGGGCCAGGAGCCCACTCCCATTTCGTACCCACCCCAGCCCATCCTCCCAGCCCTGCCAAAAAGCAGCTGGGCAGCGACTGAAGAATGAGTTGCATCTGCCCCACCAAAGGGGGAGCCTTTGGTTCCCCACCATGCTGGGCAATGCCCAAATCTGGCAGAATTTCCGTGGGTGGGACTCATCTGCAAATTCCCTGTGGAGTTTGGCTTTGAAGAAGGGGCCAGAATCAAAGTGCATCACCTTCAGCCTCCAGTGGCCAGGCTGAGGAAGAGCTTGTCATCCTTGATGTCTCCCTCGCTGTCTCCAGCAGCAGCAGCAGCAGCAGCAGCAGCAGCCCCACTCGGTACAGCTTCTCCAGGGGCTCCTTCTCCTTCCCTGGGGGCAGACCAGGCTCTCAGAGCTCTGCCCAGGGTCCCAGCTGTCAGGGAACCAGGACAAGCAAAACCAGCTGGGATGGCGGCCACCAGTGCTGGGCAGAGCAGCTCAGCTCCAGCACAAGGGTTGCGTGTTCCCATCCCATGACCCCGGTGCAGTGACACAGGCAGCACGAAAAGGGCTGGGTTCCTTTGCTTCTCATTGCCAAGGCATATGTGGAGCAGGAACTTACCAGGGCTCTGGATCAAAGTGTGCCTGTGGCTCTCTCCCTTCCTCTATGGCAGAGGAATATCCCACATCCAAGGATAAAAGTACAGGTCTTCCAGTGCGGGTCTATCCAAGGAGTTCACGGATAAACACCACCTGATCAGATCTTTGCATTCTGGGGAGAGAAAGCAGAAACTGACGGTCAGCCAAAGAAGGCTCCTGTCTGCTTTACCCCAGTATTCCCAAGCCCAGTCCATGCTGGACGTGCTCAGAGCTGGGCCTAAACTTTCCCATCAATTCCCTGTCTTGGAGGAGAGCAGGAGAGCAGGACATGTGCCACCTCTTCAGCAGCTGCCAGAGCGGGATGCCCACGAGCCCGCTGCTGGCTCCCAGCACTAGGATTCCCCCCATGCCCAGAGAAGAGGATCCACCTTGAGAAAGCCTTTGTGGCAGCGGGAGCTGGCCCCAGCTGAGGTTCCGGCCCCTGCTGAAAGGGTGCTCCCCGCAGACCATCTGGTGCAGCAGGATGCCCAGGGACCAGACCGTCGCTGCCTCGCCATGGTACCAGCCAAAGTCGTTCCATTCCGGGGGGCTGTAGGACAGTGTTCCTATGGAATACAGATGGAGTTCATCAGGGGGATGCTGCTGCTCCCAGAGCCTGGCCCCAGCATCCCTGGGCCTGCGGGGGCTGCATCAGGGGCACACAGGGTGACCACTGCCCTCTCGCCAGCATCTGGGACTTGTGCACAAAGTTAGGGTTGGAAAAGAAGCCTCTGGTGCTGGAAGAGGGCAGCCCTGGCTAGGCCCGACCATGACACGCAAAGGAAAAACCCACTCCATGCTGGGGAATAAACATGCCCTTATCCTCCCTGCCTGCATTTCCCCAAAAATATTATGAAGCCAAGGGAAACAGGGCGAGTGGAGCAGCCCAAGCCCTTCCTCTCATCTGCACACCAAACTGGCTGGGGCACAGGTTCCACCCTCCCTCTCTGCTACCCCCACCCACGGGGGTTTTGGTTGGGCTGGCTGCCCCAGCCCAGCCCCAGTCCTGGGCAGAGTGGCTGGCAAAGGCTGCCAGCAGGGCTGGAAGATGGATGCCCACCCAGCCCCGCTCTAAAGCAACTCAGATGAAGATTCAGTGCCCTGACTGGCAGCAAAAGGGAGAATCCCCGCTGCCACAGCCAGCTTGGGCTGGGAGATGTTGGGCCATGAGATGTCAGCAGCGGGAGCACAGCCCTGGGTAGGCTCACCTGCAAAGTGAGTGTAGACTGTGTCCTGCAGGTAGGTGCCACAGCCAAAGTCAATCAGTTTGGCCTGCCCGGTGTCCAGGTCAACCAGGATGTTCTCTGGCTTGATGTCCCTGTGCAGGACCCCGCAGCTGGTGCAGTGCCGCACGGCCTGCAGCACCTGGCGGAACAGCTCCCGCGCCTCCTCCTCGGACAGGAACCGCCGTGCCCGAATGAAACGCTGCAGGTCCTGACACCGCTCTGGCCGCTCCAGCACCATCACGATGCAGTTGGGGAGCTCGAGCCACTCCAGCAGCTGGACCACACCGGGGAAGCCAGTGGACACCTTGGCCAGCAGCACGATCTCCAGGGGTGCGCTGGTGCCGTCGGGCTGCGGGAGGAGCACGATGCCGTCACTGGGGCCGATGCCGTGCCAGGCCTGGGGAAGCCCTCAGCCAGGCCGGGATGCTCTGCGCCCTGCGCTGGCCCCACGCCCGCTCTCCCTCGGGGTGTCCTGGCGGCTCTCACCGTGCCGGGCCCCGGCTCATCCCTGGCCGGCAGCCCCGGCTGCTGGCCCCGCTCACTCACCAGCTCGCCCCAGTGCCGGACGCGGTTCCGTGGCACCCTTTTGATGGCCACCTGCAAGCCAAGGGCAGCAGCGGGGTGAGCTCGCCGCGCGCACTGCGAGCTCCATCCTCCGCCCTCTGCCCTCCTCCTCCTCCATCCCTTCCTCCTGCGCCCGCCGCAGGCCCCGCCGCTCACCGGGGCGCCGTCCGAGAGCCTCGTGGCCGCGAAGACTCTGCCGAAGCCGCCGCGCCCCAGCAGCGATCCCAGCCGGTACCGCTCCTGCAGGGCCTCCTGCGCCGTCCCTGCGGGCGGGACGCGGCGGTCAGCGCTCGGCCCGGGGCCAGCAACGGCCCCTGAGCGCCCCTCACCCGCCCCGGGCCGGCCATGCCCAGGCGTTCGCTCCCGGGAACGCGGCACGGGAGGCTCGGGACCGGCGGCCGCGCTGCCGAGCGGCGGAGCTCGGGCCGGGGAAGCCGCAGCGGAGGCGGCGGGAGCGGCCGCGCCGCGTGTGTCCTCCGCGGGCCCCGGGAGGAGCCGGGGCGGGGGCCGGGGTCGGGGCTGGGGCTGGGGCTGGGGCCGGGGCTGGGGCCGGGACTGGAGCCTGCCTCGGGGCCGGGGCCGCGCTCGGGCCAGGCGGAGGCAAAGGGCGGCGATGCCGCCCCGGCCCCCGGCACCAATGCCCGCCCGGCAGCGCCACCGCCAGTACGGCCAGAGCCGGGAGGAGGCGAGACCGCGGCGGGACGGCCGGGGCCGGGCACGGGGCAGCCCCGCCCGGGGCCGGGGGCGGGCCGGGGACATGGCCCGGCCCGGCAGGGGAGAGGGAGGCGGGGAGAGGAGAGGGACGCCGGGCAAGGGACCCCGAGAGAAGGGTGCCCGACAGCGGGAAAGGGAGAGAAAGCGAGAGAAAGAGAAAGAACGATTTTTCTAGTCTATCTGCTTTTGCTGCTGCCGCCGCTGCTGCTGCCGCCGCTGCCGCTGCTGCAACTGAAGCACCGGGGCCGTTCGTCCCCGTGTCCGTTTCCCGCTCGCCCCACGAGCCCCACGTTCGAGCCCCGCACGCCCCGGGGACAGCCCCTCCGTCTGTCCAAACACGGGAACTTTGCAGCGCTGAGCCCGGATGCAGAGCCCTGACTCCTGCACACTGGCACAGCGATCCCCTCGCTCGCTGCTGGGCATTGTCCTTGCTGAGGGGCAAACACTGTCGGGCCACCTTCCCTTGGGGTAGGATTCCTACCTGAGCCCAGCACTGCACTTACACCTCCAGTGTTGCTTTCCAGTAAAAACAGGGGAAGGAAAACTATGTGTGGCTCATGGTATTTTAGAGTGTCCAAAAATCACTAAGTCATCGATCTTAGAGGTGCAGTGCATCTGGAATTACTGGGATGGAGAAGGAGTGCAACATGGAAAAGGGGAGCATAGAAATAAATAGAGGAAAGCATCTTTGATTGTTTCTTTCAGTTTCATTTCCCTTCTGGAAAGCTGTTTCCATTTTCCAGGAATCTTCTCCTGTCTGCTCTTCCCAAGAATCTCTCATGGAGAACAAGGTCAATTTTCTGTCACAAGATTTGCCACCAGGAAATTAGGCCACTGGTGAAATTTTCATGATGACTGTTTGTGCTGGCTTAGGGCAAATTTTGGGAGGAAGTCTCCAAAAGGGGTCCGTCTAGAAAGCAAGTTCAAGCAGCCCCTCCCCGTACTAGTTCAGGAAAAGACTTCCCTCAAGAAAAGTGAAAAAACCCAGTTTATTTCACAAGTAAAGTATTCACAAGCATGAAAAATGAATAATATTAAATCAAACCTCTGACAGTGTTGAAGAGATGGCAAATTCAGAAAGTCCTTTTTGTGGGTTGTAGTTGGCTCACTCGGTCTCTCCTGAGTCCCTCTGGTGCTGGAATGCAGCGTCCCAGAGCTCGGTGGGCCACAGGTGTGAGCTGCTGGTGTTTGTCTGGGTTTTCAGTCCAGAGCAGGTTTAAACAATTCCAAGAAAAAGGAAAGTCACAGTCCAAAGGAACTTCTCTTCCTAAGCTAGCTAAAACCAATTTGCTAGACCTGGGCTGTGAAGGCATCGGGAAATTTCCAAATCTGGGCACTGGCGGTCCCAGCAAACACCAGAGCTGGATGGTGCTGGAGCCAGAACCTGCAGATTTACAAATTTTGGCTTTCTGTGCCAGCAAATCACTGGACTTGGGCTATGCCAGCACCAGGAAATTTTCAAACCTGGGCGCTGGCGCTGCCAGCAAACACCAGATCTGGGTGGTGTCATTGCCAGCGACAGAAATCTGCCAGATTTGGGCTCTGCTGGCACTGAGAAATTTCCAAATCTGGGTTCTGGTTACATGAAACACAAGATGTGGGTGGTGCCAGACCCAGTAGCAGGAAGCTGCCACAGGTTTTGAATTTCTGTGCCAGCAAATTGCTGCACTTGGGCTGTGCCAGAATAGGGAAATTTCCAGATCTGGGCACTGGCAGTGCCAGGAAACAGCCCATTTCAGGCTCCAGGCACGACTGCATCTGGATGCCTTCCTCTTTTCTTTCCTTCTTTCCTTCCATCTTTCTTGGGATCCTGCTGCTAACAAACTCCAGATTGGGCGGTGCTAGCAAGGGGAAATTGCCAGGTTTTAGCTTTCTTTGCCTGCAAATTCTGGATATGGGTGGTGCCAGAAGAGGGAAATTGCCAGATGTGGGCACTGGCAGTGCCAGTGCACGCCAGATCTTGGTGCGGAATGTGCCAGCACTGGGAAATTGCCAGATGCTTATTTTCTGTGCCAGCAAATTGCTGGAATGAGGCTGTGCAGGCATCTGAAAAATTCCAGATCTGGGTACTGGGGGTGTCAGCAAACGCGAGATCGGGTTGCTGTAGGTACCAGGTATTTGCTTGGTTTTGGCTTTCTTTGCCAGCAAATTGCTGCACTTGGGCTGTGCCAGAATATGGAAATATCAAGATCTGGGAACTGGCAGTGCCAGCAAACACCACATTTCAGGAAGGATTGGATCTGGACCCGTTCCCTCCCTGCATCCCTCCCTCAACAAGGTGCCAGAGGGGCTGGAGAGCAGCCAGGCAGAAAGGGGCCTGCAGGGACTGATGGACAGCAGGCTGGACATGAGCCAGCAGTGTGCCCAGGTGGGCAAGAAGGCCAATGGCTCCTGGCCTGGCTCAGGAATGGTGTGGCCAGCAGGATCAGGGCAGGGATTCTTCCCCTGTGCTGGACACTGGTTGGGCAGTACCTCGAGTGCTGTGTCCAGTTCTGGGGCCCCAATTTAGGAAGGACATGGAAGGGCTGGAGCGTGTCCAGAGAAGGGCAACAAGGCTGGGGAGGGGTCTGGAACAACACAAGTCCTGTGAGGAGTGGCTGAGGGACCTGCAGTTGTTTATCCTGGAGGAGGCTCAGGGGAGACAAGGCGGTGCCAGGGCACAGGTTGGACTTGATGATCTCCACGGCCTTTTCCAACCTTGCTGATTCTGGGATTCTCTGAAACCACCCTTGAAGCAGTCACAGGATGAGCCCTGGTCCTCCTCTTCAGCAGCTCCAGCAGCCCAGGTCCCTCAGCTTCTCCTGCCAGCCCCAAAGCCCATCCTGTCAGTCCTGCAGAGCCTCTGCAGCTCCTCCTCACTGCCCAGAACAGGGAGCCCCAGAGCCAGACACAGCAGCCCAGATGTGCCCCCCTGGCCTGGGGTGCCTCTGGCAAGGGAGCAGCAGGAGGCACTGCAGGAGCCTGCAGACAATTGATCTGAAGGCCAAAGCTCCTCAGCTCCTTCTGAAAGAGCAGGAACAGTTCCTCATTCCAATGTGGTGAAATGCTGGGCACCACAGCTCCAGGTGAGGACTGGACACAAGTTTGCTCCCAGTGAGTGCTGTGATGGGTTCTGCAGGAGCTCTGGGCTCCTGTGCTTGCCTGGCACAATGAGGAGAGAAGGAGCCAAGTGCACTCATGTGGGAAATGGATTTGTAGAAAGCTTTTTGAGCCTAATAGAAGGCCCACACAGTATGAATCTGTATATAAATCTTGAGACAAGAAATACTAAGTTAAAAATGCCATGGAATAGGACAGATATTGTTGAGAGAGAAATGGAGCTAGCAAAAAGTTTCAAAAGATGGCCTTGCAAACAAGACTTTGGAAAAATAGAGCTATGAAAGATGCATTGTAGTGGGACCCACAAGGGGTAGTTTTAAATAATTGGCTTTAGGGCATCTACAACATGGCATGGCAAAAAGCTGATAGACCAAGAAATACTGTAATTAGGAAATAGTTGGCTTCTGATTGTGATGGCGTGAATTATGTGTATTGTCTCACCCTTCTCATGAGACTGAAAACAGAACAAAAGTTTTTAAAACACCTCTCAGTGTCCCCATCTCTAGGTCAAGAAAAGAGTATTATCCAACACACTGACACAGCTTTGCCTCAAGCATAACCCAGCCTAGACCAAACACACTGAAAGTTTTCCCCTTTGGCCCATGTCTCGAAACATCAGGTCTGCTGTTTGACAGCTCAGGTTGGGTTGGTGTCAAGGAGTTCCCTCAGAAATACTGGGTTTGTCTTCCTCTGTGCTTTCCCCTCAGCAGCCTTGGGGATGCTCCTGTGTGAAGCCATCTGTCTCACACAGTTTGAGACAACTTCAAACAGGATATTGTGAAATAAGTCGTCTCCTCTAAAGTGTTCCAACAATCCCTTTCCAGCAATAGGAAATTACTACTGATAGATGAAAGTGGAAAACCCCCAACAGTTTATTAACAAACAGAATCCCCCCATGACACGCGTTACAAGAAGGTGCTGGGGTCTCTCTCGGAAGAACAGGAGCTGTCACGGAGCAGTTCCAGCAGCTGATGGAAGCTCGGGGGCTCGTCCGGCGTCGGCTTTCTCCCATGGCAGAGCTCCATGGAGCGGGCAGGGCAGTGAAGCAGCTGGGCTGGAGCCCCTCGCTGCCTTTTCTCCCCGGCGTGGCTCAGCCCACAGACTCTCGGGCTGGGAGCGGGGCCACTCCGCTCCTGCCGGCACCGTGTCCCTGGGCTTGGACAAACAGTTTCCTGCCAGGAGAGCCCTGCACACTGCTCCACAGATCTTTCATAAAGGCCCAAACCAACTCCAAACACTCTGTCTGCAGCAGCTTTACACAAAGGGCTGCAGCAATCCAGGACAGCTGCAAGCGAGTGTCGGAAGGCTCTTGTCTTGTTCCTGACAGCAGAATTCTTGATGATCTGATGCAATTTTATTCAGATGTAACATGAGAGCTGAGGTTTTTTTGTTAAAATATTTCATGATGAGTAACAAGCCTTGGGAGCATGAGGTGCAGGACTGACATGCCAAAGCATGAGCATATCCTCCAAAATGGCCAGTTTAATTGTCCATTTATTACTCTGGTATTTACTCCACACTAATAAGGAAAACCAAGCTTTGCCTGGAGGCAAAACAGGCATGGGATACACTACAGTCCCTCGCAGGCTCACCAGGCTGGCAGTGACACAGCCCGCAGTCTGCTTCATTGTGAACCACTACAGAGCTACATCCCAATCTGGTTTAAGTAGCGTGGTATTATTAAGAGCTCCTTTTCTGCATGAGACACAAAAAGGAGATCCCAAATGATCTTCATGCAAGCATGCAGTAAAGAACTGCTCCTGCTGTCCTAACAAATTTTTTGCTTTGGCAATTACACTCTTCCCATTCATCTTTTGATGCAGACACTTCAGGTTTTCCCCCACACCCCTGCAAGGCTGGCATTCACTGTTTCCCATTTCCTGTTCTTCCCTAGAGATGGTGCAGTGGCCGCTTTGAAACAAAAAGCCCTGGGATCTGGACAGCTTGAAGAAGCATGAAATTCTAATTAAGTGCTCATATTGGTAACACCCAGGTCTGCCCTTCCCAGTGCTCTGCAGCAGCAGCAGCAGCAGGACCATGCATCATTCCTGTTGGTGGATGTTCATGTTTCTGGTGTGCAAGAGCAATGACTTTGAGGAGGGACAAAAATGACCCTCTTCAAATAGTGGGTGTGCAAGGAGGTGTGAAGTTGCACAGCCTTTTCTAGGATATTTTAGAAAGATCTAAGAGAATACTGTGGCATGGAGTAGGTCCCTAATTTTGTCTCCAGAGGAATCCCCAAAGGGCACATTCACTCTGCTGCTGATGGCAATCCCATAAGCTCATGGACCAGTTTTTCCTGCAACGTGCCACCCTGCCTGGGCTTTACTAGGCTGGGACTAGACACAGAGATAATCAAACACAGGCAGCCAGGTGACATTGTGTAACATCAGAAGCTGGCAACCATGAGGACTTTGCTGTCAAAAGGTTACAGTTTGCACTGGGCCCAGAAGTGTTTTTCCCTAAGGCAAAGCAAATTGAAATGTGAAGTTTAAAAGCTTCAAATGACTATGAAAGGAAATTGCAGAATAATTTCTGGAAGGGCAGCATTGTCAATGATCATGCAGCCCACCAAGAGCTGGAGCTGAATCCCGAATTGCTTCTTCCAGCTGTGCAGGAATTCATTCCCCTGGCAAGCACTGGTCCATGGGAACAAATGATCCCCTAGCTCTGGGCTGAATGGCAGCCAGGCTGCAGTGCAGATTGGAGGAACCCTTGTCACTTGTTATTGGCCTCCCAGTGCACTCATCCTTCTGCAAACAAGGTGCAAACAACACAGCTGGACTGCTGTCCCCGGTAAATATACATACAGGTGACTTTGCCAAAGCAGTGCATCTTTTCCCAGTGAAATACATGACCTCTTCTTACCTATGGAATTGTGATTGAAGACACCTGTGAGCCAGATCTGTGGGAGATTGCAAAGGAGCAAAGCTTTGGGATTTAGGCACACTTGTCTTGGTTTCTTTGCTCAGGCCTTTGGTGAGCACAGAACACACCTAGGTAGAAAACCTTTGACTAGACAGGATGTTTTGGATCCATTGTCCCCCAAAAGGGTCAACAGGTGACTCTGTTGTAATGCCAAGTAACAAAGAGCAGCACAAATGACACAAAGAAACCATGGCCAAAGAGGAGAGGCCTAATGAGGAAAGGATGTGGTGAGACACTGGCACATCGAGTGAGCTGCACTCCCATAATCTCTAGGTTAGCAGGTCCTGGTCTCACATTCTCCTTTTGGTTTTTTCAATTTTGTTTATTTATTTACTTTTTTCATCATCAAAATAAAATATATAGAATTTTAAAAAAATGTCATCAAAACATAAAGACAGAATCAAAACTCATTAATTCAAAACTACATCTAAAGATCAGAACATATGTACAGCTGTAACTATGAAGCCTAATGCATCAATCCTATTCTTCAAACACTCTCCATACAGGTGGCAGCTTCTTCCTGAGCTTGGAGGAAAGAGAGCTCTTTTGGACGGGAGGCGAGGACTTTGTCGGTGAGGGAACATTGGAAGTGCCCAGAGAAAACTTCTCGGTAGGACTGTAACCAGTCAGATGTGCAAAGCGGAGACACAAAGTTTAACAGAAGCCTCCATGTAAACCTAAAGCAGCTGAAGCTCCATATTTCCTGGGACACATTTCCTGCAAACTTCTAAACAGCTGCACAGGGAAACATGCTCCTGCTGGCAGACACTGAGGCAGGCCAGGGCTGTCGCAGACATTTCTTCATAGAAATCCTTTCTTTGGGATTTCTCCTTCTTCTGGGAAGCAAAGGGCCCCAGAAGAAGAATGTAAACAATTGTTATCAGCTGCTGTGAAATGTAGCAGGTGTCCCTGTGATTGGCTCATCTTCCTTGTGTACCATTAAAGGCCAATCACAGGAGCAGCTCAGGGACAGATTCCCTGGGCAAAGAACTTTGTTATGGATTCCTGCTATTCTATTCTTAGGATAGCTGCTCTCTGCAACCTCTCTTCTTATTCTTTTTAGTATAGTTATAATGTATTATATATCATATATCAATAAATCAGCCTTCTGATCAAGAAACAAGATTCTCGTCCTTCTCTCACCACAGTGACCGTCTAAGGTCGCTGTAATATCTGGTGACCCCTCGTGTCAGGGCAAAAATTAATTTGATAAAGACCAGAGGAGCAAAATTGCTGCACTGGGTAAAATCCTGTATGTGTAGCATGTGATGGTTGCTTTGAAGTGACCACAGAAGTGGATTCAAGCCAGGAGCTGAAGAACTGAAGATCCTGATTTGGACAGAGTTCACAGCCAAGACTGACCACAAAGAGAACCTTCTTCTGGAACACCTTCAGGAAGATGTTCGCGGAGCTGGCCAGAGCAAGCTGGACATTTTCACAAGGTAATTTTGTCTTTTCCCTTCCTGATGAACCAGCCCTTCGTAGTTTGTGGCGGTTGGTATGGCGAACACATGCCTTGGAAGAAGAGGTTCAGTTCTCCCCTTCAGAGGAGAAACTTATTGCCCTCTGGCAAAAATGGTGTAGAGAAGATGGGATTTTTCTGTCAGCAACAGATCTCTATGAGTTCTTTCGATGGGCAAAGCTTTTTGAGTTCTTTACGGATGTCCTGTATGCCTTGGATGTTTTTGTCTGGGAGTGCATGAACTCCATTTTTCAGTTTGTCTGGGGCCAGGAACGTGTTTTGCCTTTTATCTACCCAGCATTTCTAAAGCTCTTCCCAGTTTTGAAACGGAGAGCAGCTATTTTTCAATGGATTTCTAACTGTTATGGACAGGCTCCGTTTCCACCGTCCCCGGTGGGAGAAGACCCGGCGGGGGATGAGTGGGGGCTTCCCAGCCCCCTGTCCTCAGCGGGAGAAGACCCGGCGGGGGATGAGTGGGGGCTGCCCGGCCCCCCCTGCTTCGCGGCGGGGGGGGGCGAAACTGCGCCGAGCGAAGAAGTTTTTTTTACTCTTTCCCCGGAGCCTGCGCAGACGGAACCTTCCCCCCCCCCCTCCTTCTCTCCCTCCGGGGGGATGGGAAACTGCGCCGAGCGAAGAAGTTTTTTTTACTCTTTCTCCGGAGCCTGCGCAGACGGAACTTTCTTCCCCCCCTCCTTCTCTCTCTCCGGGGGGATGGGAATGGGCGGTCCCGCTCGAACCAGTGCCGTTGGTGCCGCCCCTGCCAGCGCTGCGTCCGCCTTCAAGACCCGCCTCACCGGCGCGGCCGCCACTCCAGGCGATCCCGTCTCCGCCTCTCCAGGCAGTCCCGCCCACGGCTTCACAGGCCTCCCCGCCCCTGCCAGCGCCTGCGTCTGAGAATGCAGAAGAGGCACTTCCTGTGGCTGCTGAGTTGCTAAGCGACGACGACGCGTCTCCAGCTTCCGGCTCAGCGGGGGAGTTGTTCTCTCCGGCCCCTCTGCCACTTCCATCGGCCTCCTCGCCACCTCAAGCCGAGACGGTCCCTGTTCAGGATGGTGCTGGAGATGGCGCCGAACCTGCGGGACCCTCGGAAAAGCCCGCGGCCACTCCTACATCCAGCGGGATTCCCTCCCCGGCTCCGGCTCCCCCCCCGCTGCCTGCACAGGCTGCCCCAGCAGTCCTGCCGTTGTCGGAGGCTGTGTCCTCCGTGTCGGCGTCAGAGACTGCCCTGGAACCGGCGGCTTGTTCGAGCTCGGACCATCCCGGACCGGTTGCTGTAGCAGCGGCCCCGGCGGCTGGCCTCCCCTTCCGTGGAGCGGGGGCTGCCCGCCAGCTGACTGGGGGGACAGCCCGTCTCCCTGCTTTTAAGATCAGCATTCTCGGCGGGTTCGGGGGTGGTTTTTCGGGGATTGTCCCATGGAGGCTGCCATCTCTGCCGCCTCTCTTGCGCCCTAGTGGCGGGGGGCAGGTGCATCCCGAGAGCTCTGCCTTTGGTTCCCAGGCCGGAGGGGGTGGGGATGAAACCATGGGGCAGATGAGAGACAAACCTGCTGCGTTTGCAGTGCAGAGGGAGAGGGCACAGATGGAGGAGACCATAGCTGGTTTGCTGTGGGGAACAAACATGTCCAGACCCCAGGTGAGATTTCTGGGGAAGGCTTCTATTTCCCTGCTGCTGGCATGCCTCAGTGGTTATGGGAAAAGAAAGCGTGTCCCCACTCGTGCTGCCATTGTACTGGCAGCAGGGTGCAGGCCTGTGGGAATGCAGGGCCTGCCTCATGGGTTTGGCCTGGGCCGTTGGGCTCAGGAAGTTTTTGGGCCAGGGCCAGCATTTGGCCTCTTGGTGTTTCTGGGGGTTGAGGTTTCTCCTACCGGTCCTGGTCCCCCTTTGTGGGCCAGTTTTGGGGTTCCTGGTCCATCATGGGCCAGGGCCCCCAGGGCCTTTCCTTCTCTGGCACTGCTCTGCTCTGCTGCTGCTCTTTTCTTTTTCGATCACAAAAAAAAAAAAAAAAAAAAAAAAAAAAAAATTAAATAAAAAAGATTGAAAACAGTGGGCAGCAGTTCTGAAGCACTGAAGCATTGAAGGGCCAGAAAGGGACATTCCAAAGTTGTTCAAATTGTTTGAAATTGTTGTAGGACTGTCAATGGTTTTTTGATAACTATTGATGGGACTCTTTTGCAGCAAGTCTGTTTTCAGGACCAAAAAGGACTCTCAGATGTCCAAGAGAAACAACTCCAGCTCATGGACTGTTCCTGAAACCCAGCTGCTTGGACTTCAATTCTCTTTGCATTGTTTTTTGCATTTTTTTAGATTGTGGGATTGTTTTAGTGATTTATTAGTATTGTATATTTTACAGTTGAAGAAATCTCCTGTTCATTTCACATCAGCATTTTTCTTTTAATTTATACAATTTAGAAGGGTGAGATGTCGCAGACATTTCTTCATAGAAATCCTTTCTTTGGGATTTCTCCTTCTTCTGGGAAGCAAAGGGCCCCAGAAGAAGAATGTAAACAATTGTTATCAGCTGCTGTGAAATGTAGCAGGTGTCCCTGTGATTGGCTCATCTTCCTTGTGTACCATTAAAGGCCAATCACAGGAGCAGCTCAGGGACAGATTCCCTGGGCAAAGAACTTTGTTATGGATTCCTGCTATTCTATTCTTAGGATAGCTGCTCTCTGCAACCTCTCTTCTTATTCTTTTTAGTATAGTTATAATGTATTATATATCATATATCAATAAATCAGCCTTCTGATCAAGAAACAAGATTCTCGTCCTTCTCTCACCACAGTGACCGTCTAAGGTCGCTGTAATACAGGGCAAACCCTGAGCCACTTGCCCAGAGCTGGCACAGGCACAGCCTGGCCTCTGGGCTGCCCTGGGACAGCAGGGAGCCCCGAGCCCTGTGCTCCCCAGGAATGGCTCAGCTGCACATGCACCCTCCTGCTCCTCTGCTTGCCCCACAGCTCAGCAGCCCCACAGCTCCAGGGACACTGGCAGCAGCACAGCTCATTGCAGGGGCACATGCAGGGCACAGCTGTTCCCTGGCAATGTGCACAGCCTCTCTGGGCTGCCACAAGGCTCTTCATGCCAGCAGAGATTGGCCCAGCTCCCCCCTCACCTCTGTGTGAGGCTGAGCCATGATTGACTTCACCTTGTCCTCAATCTGGAGCTGCTCCAGGCCCCCCATGCCATGACTAGGAAGGGCAATGGAGAGAGCAGGGGCAGATGCACAGCCTTCCTTAGGATTTCGTCACTTTTGGCAGAGCTCAAAAGGCAAATCCAGAGGTGTCCAACTCAGCGCTTCCTCAGCTTTCTGGAGAACATCTCGCCTTCACCAGCCCAGCATTCTGGAGAGGTTTTCCCGCACATGTGGAGGCTTGCTGGCAGCACATTCCTTCAGCTGGGTGCCCATCACCTTGCAGAGGGCAGAGGCGAGCTTGGTGGCCACGGTGCGGACGTTGGCGCTCGGCACAGGCAGCGCCTTGTTCCCCAGGCAGGACCAGAGCACGGGCAGGGCGTCACGCTGGGCGACTTCAGGGCTGCTGGCATGAACCCCCTGCACAAGCACTGCCGGGACAGAGACACAGCTCCTTACCCACCAGCCTCACTGCAAACAAGGATCTGCCTCTGCTTCTGCTTCTTGCCAGCCTCTCTGGCCAAGAGCAGCAAAATAGCACCCAGAGCCCCTTGGTCCAGAAATGGGCAAAGCAGCTGATCATCCTGGAAACAGAACCACCAACCCCTCAGCACTAATTGCTCCAACCAGAGCCTTGTCCCTGTGGCAGACTTCCTACCTTTACTAAATTGTTTCACAATCTCTTTCTGCATGAACAATGAATGAAATGTCCAATTGCCTTTATTTCCATTAAGAAATTGTTTAAACCCACACTGAAGATTTGGAAATGCACGATAGAGAGGAAATGGAGAGATTTCTAATAAAAGGAATGATTCCATTTTTGTAACTTTGATGTCAAGTGCCAAATGTCTAATCTGTCTCTTCCCTGTGCTCAGTGGCACACAGCAAAGGGCAGGATTAGAACACACCTCAAAACTCCAGCCCACCAGAGATGGCTGCTGCCTGACAGCTGGATGAGAAACATCAGTGAACAGCTGGGGTCTTTGGCAGAATGCTTTTGGGGCTTCCAACAAAGAGCTGCTTCAAACCTCAGGGTGTCTGAGAGAATTACCCAGACCCCATTGCCTTGGCATTTGGGCATCTCCACATTTTAATGCCATTTACCCTCCCAATGTTAATGACATTTTTTCTTATAATGTCCACTTGAATAGGGGCATAGAGAAAGACAAATGCTACACAGGGGACTGAAATGTAACCAAAACACGAGTGTTTTCTCATATTGTCCCTTGAATCTCTCTGTCCATTTTCTGAACTGAAACAAACACAGACAAATATTTACTACCAACAGGCTTCTTGCATGGCAGATTTGGCTGAGAGATCATAACCTGAAATGCTCTGGAGACCATTCTTATTTTCTGATCAGACAAAATGTTATATAGCAGCCATTTAATGTTCTGTGGCGGAAGAGACTTCATTTTCTCTATGCTGTTAATCTACCAGCAGTCAGCAACAATGAAAGAGCTCCTGCAAGTACCCAAAACCAATTCTGCTAAGCAGGAAAGGGTTATGATACCCATTTTAAAATGGGAATTCATTTGAGTTTAAATGCACTTAAAGACATCGGTGACTACTGAACATGAGGAACAGCTGTCTGTTCCTACTAAATCTCAGAGAGAACATCTGCTTTTTCTAAAGTAGTCCTAATTTATGGTTAATTCCTTTATTTGAAAAAGAGATCAAAAGAACTGTTAAACTAAATTCCCTGTTACTGGAGATCTACTTTATTCAAATGCTCTTTAAAGGGCCTTTGACATTCCCAATTGCTGAACATGCCCTTTTGAGATTCCTAATGAAGACACAAAGTGTATTAAACCTTGCATTCAAAGATGTTGGCATAATTAGCAGTGGATTTAGCTCCAGTTGAAGCAAGGCTATCAATCACCTTCTCTACTATATATTGAGATTATCCTTTTTCCATTCCTTGGCTCTTGCTGACACAGCAAGCTCCTCTGAGGAATCAATTATCAGCTGCATTTGTAGCATTTTGAACAGTGTTGACACAGGCAGACACTGTTTGCACACCCTGAAAGGCTCAGTCCAAGGCCACTCTGACAGCACAGGCAGGGAGCCTCAGCACTCTGCTTCTGTCCCTGTGCCCCAGAGGCTGCCTTGCACTAAACCCGTGCCTCTGAATCCTCTGTTGAGTTCTGGCCTAAGCTGTGACCCCCAGGCTCTGCACGATTCAGCCTCAAAACTTTCCAAGGGAAAAACAAGAATTCTGTGAAGACAAAACAAACTGATGCCCTGAAACAGCATTTGCCACCATTTCCCCTCAAAGACCACAGATGTCCCTGAGCTCCCCAGAGAGGAGCCAGCTGAGGCATTTTTAGCCCTCCCTTTGCTGGAGGTGGTTCTGAGATGCCCCAGTGAGAGCTCAGCCCCAGGCCCAGTGCTGCCCCCATCTCAGATGCTGCCCAGCCCTGCAGCAGCCAGGGAAAACCTGCCAAACCCACCTGCCTTGGCCATGGGCCAGCAGGGACAAGCTCAGCACCTCCTGGTTTGGAGAAGCTGCTCTGCTCACAGGCATTCCCTGTAAATACTCCCTGGGAAGAGCTCTTGGCTCAGAAGGGGAGGCTATACCTGTGACACGCTCGGTGACATCCAGCAGGGCTTGGCCACTCAGCTGATT
Organism: Zonotrichia albicollis; assembly: GCF_047830755.1. Classification (NCBI taxonomy): domain Eukaryota; kingdom Metazoa; phylum Chordata; class Aves; order Passeriformes; family Passerellidae; genus Zonotrichia; species Zonotrichia albicollis. Next base: position 40,335,862 of record NC_133826.1, read on the forward strand.
CCATTGGTAGCTGAACTCTTTCAGCAGTGACACTTTACAAGGGAAACACACGTTTCTGCTCACTTTGCTCAGGTCACAGGAAAAAGGACAGTGGGGAGGGAAAGGGCAGGGCCAACCCCATTTTATAAAATAAAGTACATTTCTGCAGATTTTGAATCCTTTTCTTCTTTCCTTCCAGCCTGCTTGGCAGGGTTTTAAATTCCAAAAGAAAAGCTCTGCTTTTACATTTGGAAATCCAAACTTTTCTGCTGCAGCAGGAGCTGTGTTAAAACATTTCACACCAGGGACCTTGAGAGTTCAGTCACATGGAAGCAGGGAAAAGGTGTTGCATCCCAGAGCAAAAAGGAAGAGCCCCATACTTGGGTCACAGAAAGGCACTGAGTCAGGCAGTTCCTGAGCTCACAGAGCAGCTGGGGAGGAGAAAGTGGACACTCCCCCTGAAGACCTGCCTCTTCAACACTCCTTTTTTCAAGCATATTCCCCCAGTGCAGCATTCTCAGAGATGACATAAATCTGTGTGGCAAAGGAATTTACAGCAGCCCTTGCCTATGTATTAATTGCTGTGATAATTAGTTAATAAAAAGTTAATTGCTGTGGCCATCTTGCCCCATGCAAAACAACATGTGGAACAAGGCATCATTGACAGCAAACATTTCCTAACTTACAGATGGAAACAGAACAGAGATTCAGTGATGCCAACTCTTTGTTTTCAACAGCCCAAGACAGGTTATGGGTGCTACCAGACTGAGCAGCAGTCTAAAATCCCAAATTCCTTAGTCTTGAGCATAAATGGAAATAATGCAAACACAGGCAACGAGTGTTCGTGAAGGAAGCAGCAGAACAAACTGGACTCTTTGGGGGTTGGCCCATTGTGTTGGAAGTCGATTTGGTTCAACACTCACTCTCCCTGTGCCTGCACAAAGGCAGGCTCCCTTCTGTAATGTCAATAAAAAAATAAAATTTCCTCCCTCAAACAAACAAAGGATTATCCACTGGATGCTGCTGAATTCACCAAGCTTCTTCCAGCTCCACAGGGCTTGACAGCAGGGCAGTATTCCCAAAAGACAGACAGTCACTATAGTAACTAGGATTGACTTGGACATCTTTTGTAAATTTGGGAATTTTCTTGGCACTACTACTTCCAGTGTCCTTTGCAAAGACTCTGTTATCTTCAGAAGCACAATTCTCACTTAATTGCTTTACAGGGGGCAGGGTAGGGAGAGCATGGTGGGGGTTTATGCTTAAATGTAAACCCATTTTCTCCTCTTTCCCTTTCCTCTTTGTGACTGATATTGAAAATATTCAAAACCCCACTTTTCCCTTATAATATCAGTTCCTTTGTGGTCTGCAGATGAACAGGCTGAGGATTAACAGCTCATTCCCAGGAGCAAAATGATTCAGCAGAAGAGGAATGAGCTAAAGACAGATTGGGTATGTTTAATCTCATATTAGCAGTGGCAATACTTGCACAAGGGAGACATTTCTCCTGCCAAGCACTTACTTTCTTCTTAATTCTAGTCAGAATGTCTGCCAGGTCACGGGGGGAAAGAGATTGTTCCAAAATTGTTTTAAATTGTTGATGATTGAGCAACGTCTTCACCATCTCCTGTCCATAATGCCTAAGGAAGGAAGGAACGAAGGCAGGAAGGAAGGAGGGGAAAGAAAAGTGAACAAACAAAGGAAGAGTGTTAACAGAAGAGGCTGGTATGTTAAACTCATCAGGTGCAATCCTTACACGAGAAGGCATTACCTGCTCAGCAAAGAGGGAGATTTACCTCACTTGACACTGCACAGTGCTGTCAGCTGAACACAAGAGGCAAGAGGAGAATGTGGAGCAAGAGAAAAATACCATTTCACCCTGAATGGGTGTGCTTCTGTGGCATCAAAGGATCCCAGGGAACAAGCAAAACACATCTGCTTTGTTGTCAGAGCCTATTAGCAGTATCTTGCTGCCATTGCACAATAATTTGCCTTTCTTTACCTGGCAGGGAAGCCAGGACAAAACACCTCATGCACCCTCTTGATTATTTTATACTATGTGTATGCACAGGGACAGCTAGTGGCTCTGGTCTTCTTGGCAGCTATTAATGGGAATTTAATCATCAAAGGAAGGGGATTTTGGTGGTTAGGGTTGATTTTGCCACTAGGAAACCACAGTTTTCTTCAAGAAGAAGTTTGGAACTCACTGAGCCACAGATAACAGCGTTCTAGAAATCTTCAGAACAAGTTTAGAAAGACTGAATATGTTGGTTAAAGACCCCTGAAATATTTCTAGGAAAGTCTGAAGTTAATGAGAAATGGATGTTTGGGATCCTTCAGTGATGAACATTAGCCAACACTTTGGCTTTGTGTTGTGCACCTAAGGCCAAACAAAACAGTTGGACTGGCTGATCTGTGCTCTTTTGATCTCAGTAAAGAATCCTTCAAGCCACAGGAAAAAGTTGGCAATGTTCCTTTTTGCTGGCCAACCTCAGGTTTCCCAGTACAGCCATTTGCCCAGGCAGCCCAGAGCAGTGGTCACAGTGCCAAGGCTGACAGCTCAAGAGGAGTTTGGACAATGCTCTCAAGCACATGGAGTGACTCTTGGGGTCACTGCACATGGCCAGGAGATGGACTCGATGACCCTGATGGGTCCCTTCCAACTCAGCATATTCCATGATTCTATGACCCTTATTCACACCGTGAGGTAATTTCATATTCCCTTTAGTTTCCACTCTTGTGTGGTTTCACCTTTATAGCCAGACACAAAACGGTTTTCCTGTTTTGGGAGATGAAATGAAGATCATTACCTTGTGTCCTTGTGGCAGTCCTGAGCAAGCTTCCCTGCCACGTGTGGCCGCCTCTCAGCCCTGGGGGTGCCTGCGAGCTGGGTGACTCCAATTCTCTCCATCAGGGACAGGAGCAGTTGGGCCGCACACTCGTGCACCGGGGCGGGGCGGCTGCTGGGGAGGAGAGAGCAAACCCTGGGCACAGGGACAAGGAGCAGCAGCAGCGCCGGCCTTGGCCAGAGCTGCTCCCTGCCCTTGCTGGGGGAAGGAGCCTGGGCTCTCCCTGCACCTGCAGACACCTGCAGAAGGCTCTGGCCTCAGGGAAACACAAAGTTAGCATTGCACACAAGGCCTGCCTGCACGGAAGAGGGAGGAATTCAGTCTCCCTGCACTGTCTGATGCTCAGTTTCTTTCACAGTATTTACTCTGAGAAAGATTAAAGAAATAGATGACGTATGAATAATTTAGAAATTAAGGACAATTGATGCTGACCCATCAGAGGACACTCACTACACAGAGCTGCAGCACGATTGAGGCTCTTTCCAACCATTTATCCCCAAATCTGCAGAACTTTGGAAAACAACAAATGCAGGGAAAACACGTTGTAGGCTGTGAAGTTGCAGAATATCCAGCAATGCAGCCTGTTTCTTCTGTGGGGCTTGGCAATGGATACATCTGAATGTTTTACCCTATTGCAAAGCTGAGTTAAGGGTGGCAGGCATTTTAGCCAGGCTGTCCTGTTCTAGAGAGTGTCTCTGGGAACTATCAGGCCCAGCACCAACATTTAAGGCAACATTTGCTTCAACTGTCCCATGGCAGTCAGCCTGTGAAGGTGCCTGTAAAGTGATTCATCATCTCAAGGCTAACATGAAACATCAGTTTGAATAGAAAGTAGAGCTCTGAGGCCAGGACAGTCATACAAGGCTCCTTTGGCAGGAGCTGAACCTGCAGTGCAGGCTGTGCCACACCCAGCAGATTGTCCCCCGTGTGCTCCACACCCCAGCAAGGACCCTCCTCATTTCCCAAGTTAAAGGCATCATGAGGAGACATGGTTTTCCCAGGGCCTCTGTGGTTAGAGCTGTGAAATACCAAACACTGCTCACAGCTGCAATTGCATTTGTCCCTCTGCCCACAAAAGCACAAGGCTCTATCCTTGGCCTTTGCATGCACTTTCCCTTCCCCACTGATCACCACATCTAGGAAAATCTGTCAGACTGGGAGAACTCCAGGAAGCAGCAGGAAGCTGAGTCAGAGGAGCTTTAGTTTGGATATCAGGAAAAAGGGTTTTTCACCCAGAGGGTGGTTGGGCACTGGAACAGCCCCCCCCCCAGGGCAATGGTCACAGCACCAAGCCTGAAAGAATTGAAGAAGCATTTGGACAACAATCTCAGGCACTTGGTGTGACCCTTGGGCTGTTCTGGGCAAGGCCAGGAGCTGGACTCGATGGTCCTGATGGGCCCATCCAACTCCCCATATTCTACACTTCTGTGATTCTGAGAACTAATGGGCTGCAGGAGGGCAGAAATAGGTGACAAGAGGAAAGAAGTGAGGTTGGTCAGAGAATCAAGTCACTGAGTTTCCAGAACATGCAGGATACAGGACCCTTCCCTCCCAGCATTCCCATTCTCTCTCTCATCCCTTCTCCCTCCCACACACACGAAGGTGAAGAATATCACTAAAAGAAAAACCTACTTGACTGCCATGTGCATGAGAGCAGTCATTGCTCACGCAGGAGTCACATTCTCCACCACGATCCCCAGGCTCTGACTGGCTGCTTTCTGAACAAATTCTGGGGAGTTGGACACCATCTGGAGAAGGAGCTGAGCAACCTCATCCACCTCAGAGTCCATGTCCTTCTTCAAGGTCACAGAGAGCTCTCCCAGAGTGACAATGGCAGAGTAGGACACCTTGGAACGGAGGTTGGTCACCTGGGGAAGCCATGAGGGGAAACATAAGAATCACCTTGAAAAGAAAACCAGTTGCCTTCAACAGAAGTCCCAGGAAATGACAACAAACTGTGTCCAGGGGAAAATACAAGTACAGGAAGAGCAGGAGAGCACAAGCACAGAAAGGCACTTAGTCTGGCACCAATTTCTGGCCTCAGACCTCCTCACTGCAGGCCTAAAATAAAAAATTCATTAAGTGTTCTACTTAACCCTTCTAAAATGTCCACAGCTTTGATTTTAGGCCCTTTTACTAGAAAATTAAAGCAAGAGCTACTTTCAAATCATGAAGGCAAAAATCATAAAGGTAAAAGATTCAGGTGCTCCTGTTCAAAAAATCAACACCAGCAGTTGAAGCACTCAGCCAGGAAACAGAAAACACAGGCTCAGGTCTACAGAATAATTTGCAGTGTTTAATTACAGCTTGGGCAGAGATTGGGACTCTGGCAAATAACATCATTAGTGTCTCAGTTTCCACATTTGCACATTGCATTATAAAGGCTCCACACTCAAAGATGAGTGTCAGATACCCAACCTGCCAGTAAATACAGCTGCATGTACCCACAGATCATACAGATAGCTGACAGACATTAGAAATAGGAATGAAGGCAGACATGGAGATGAACAAGCACATACCTCCTCTACACACCGTGTATGAAGTATGGGGGACAATTCAGAACAATGTTCTCACCTTGCTGGTAACTGCCAAGCAAACCTCACCAACTCCACAAAGCAGGACCTCTGAATGGGACCCAGCCAGGTGTTGGATGGTGAGGAGTCCCTTCTCCTTCAGCTCCCTGAAAGGCAGAAGATTGGTTTTTCTCTCCACCAAGGCAGCACCCTCTGAAATGACCAGGCTGGCAGCTCAGTTGAACAATGGGAGGTGCTTTTCAAGGAGTGTTTAATGAAATCATGGAATGTGGCTGTCAAAAGCATTCACAAACCCAAGAGGCAAAGAGAGGGGTTTCAGAGTGGCCATTTGAGAAGACAGCCTTTCTGAAATCTCTGGCACATGAGGCCCCTCTGTCACTGCTTCCTAGGAGCTGTGAGACCGGGCCATGCTGCTGTTTGTTGTCACCTCCCTGTACCTGTCCCTGAGACACAGTGCCACCGGGCTGTTATTGGGGCATTTTCCTTCTTTGCCAGCCCCAGCAGGCATTCAGCAGGGAGAGTCTGCACTGCCACTCTGGAGCTGAGTTTCCACTCTATGATCTCGGCCTCTCTGTCACCCCCTCCACTCCCCCTCACACATTCCCCAAAAAAGCAGCAGGATGTCTGCTGGGACCACCTCAGCCTGCAGGAAGGCCAAGTGGGTCCTGGCCTCTCCTGACCCACAGCACAGCTTTCTTTCATCCCAGCATGGAAATATAAAAACTGTATTATCACATCACACAGAGGGCCAGGAGCTTTTTATTTTGGCTGCAAGTGTCCTCAGGGCATTGGGGAAGAGGAGAAAAAGAGTGTTTTGCAGCAAGAAACCCGGCTACTCAGGAAGGATGGTAGGAAAAGTGTCTGGAAGCTGCTTTTTAGGACTTTGGTTGTTCTGCTGAAGCTTCTGACAGAGCTGATGGGCAGATCCCAGAGCTGTGGAGAGTTCCTGGGAAATTTGTCCTTGGATCTGTCTAGGAATGCTCTCCCAGGCATGAACTGCCATCTGTGTCCTGTCCATATGTTACTGCCTTGACTGTTGAGTGTCTGAGGTGCCTCTTGAGGCTGCAATGTGGGGCTGACCATGATCTCGGGGCAGTACAAAGATGAGGGGGCAATCAGGGAATAGGGAAGGTGTGGCTCAGGAACACAGGAACAGACACAGGAACAGGGGAAGGAGCCAATGGGGTCTAACAGCTTTTTGAGAGAAGCTTCTTGTGTCTCCCTAGACCAGGGAATGCCCCCTCAGGGTCTCCACAATTCCCCGTGTTTTATATTATTAGGAAAGCTTCTCTGAAGGATCAACTGAATCAACAAAAAATGACAAAAACAATCAAAAGCACTCACAAGACAATTGTTCAAAATGCAAACAATTCTGAGTTTCCAATGTGCCAACAGATTTCTTGGAGTGGCTTAGATCTGGCAGGAGGGATGCAGGGTTTTCTCAGCAGAGTTTATCAGGAAACTGAGTCACACACACTGAACCTCTGGTCCATGGCCTCCTCACTGCCATCGTGCAGAAGGGAGGCCCAGAGGCTGCTGTGCTCTGGACCTGTCAGGGATGAACACAGCGGCTCTGTGGCCAGTGCCAGCTCCAGCTCCAGCAGCTCACAAGAGGAGACTCCTTCCAGAAGCTCTGCTGGCTCCAGTGTGGCAGACCAACAGAGCCCACTGGAAGCCCCCCTCCATTGCAGCCACCCCCAGCTGCGCCCATCATCACTGCAGAGCAGGAGCTGTCCCAGAGGAGCCGCGGCCGGAGCTCATGGCAGTGGCAGGTCCCTGTGCCCAGGGCAGAGCCACAGAACCTCTGCTCCTGCCTGGGACAGGGGCTGCTCACCCTGGTGTCCCACCGAGAGGAGGGATCCTGGGCCCCAAACTCTGCCCAGCCCTGCAAAAGGCCACCCCGCCAGCAGGGCCAGCAAGGTTCCTGCAGCCATTCAGTCAAATCAGAGGAAACAAATGTCTCTGTAGCTGACACAGTCTCTGCACACAGCTTTCTCCCCCTTCTCCTGGTGCCTTTCCCTGACTCCAGCAAGAGCTGCAGGAAATGCTCCTTGAGCCACGATGATGGAAGAGCTACTGATAAAAACACTGGGGTGATGCTTTCAGAGGAGTCATGAATGCAAGATTGACCAACCTTCCAGCCAAGGGTATGCCAAAAGTTTCCATGCTTTAAATAATTGACTGCAATAAATTAATAAAAACAAAGATACTGCAATAATTTAAATCTCCCACAGCTGCTGGCTTTCCTCAGGCTCCATGAATTATGTATTGCTAGACTTACTTCATTTAGGCAGAATATGAACTGCCCTGACTTGTTGGAGACTGACCACAAGGTCTCATCTGTTGTGGGCAGTCACTAAAATTAGCTCAGCAGAGGCATCTTCAGCTGTCCAAGTGTAGCAGAAATACATATTCTCTGCTTCATGGCTGTGTGGCAGCAGCTGCTGGTGTGGATTTGTCAGCGTTGCTTCATGGATTACCCCTGGGAAGGAATTGTGTGCACAGGCACAGTGTGATGGCTTCGATCTCCTCTAATTACTCCAATCAGATGATGGCCGGAACTCTCAGGCAAAAAGCATCATGACAGAATAATTTACAATATTCTCCAAACTATTCTTATGGTTTTGATTTTCTTACTGATTAGGTTCAGTGTCTGGCCTCAAGAAATCAGTCCAGAAAGAACAGGCAAAGCTCAGCTTACAAGTTAGGGTGCAAGTCTTTAATCTGCTGGTTTTGCAGCAGGTACAAACAACTTCTCAACGTATTTGCAAAAAAATCTCTTAGTTCTTGCTATACCTATCCAGAACCCGACTCTCTGCTCATTTTATTTTGATTTGAGATCCAAGCATGATTTTTTTCTGGACAGGGAAGTAAGAACCAGCTGCAAACACAGACTACAGGTGTGAATCTATACTGCAGGAACTGAGGTGTATCTTGGAATTAAAGGCAAGAAGTAGATGCCATGGTAAATGTGAACATTTAGTGCTGGCATAGGAGCCTTCTGCAATGCTCCACCAACCCATGGTTCACATTGCTACAAACTCTCTTTCTGATGTTACAAAGAGTGTTGAAGAGCTGGCTGTAAGTGAAAAAAAACAACCAGAATGTTAATTTTTGTTAATATGGCAAACAATGACTATCTAATACTTCAGAGCTCATAGAAGTGAGTATTCATATTTCCACTTAGTATGTGCTGGCAGTTTTAATTTGAAATCAACAAGTTTATCCAAATCAAGTTATCCATAGGAATTAATTTGCTCTATGATCTACCTAAAAATGCCTCATTGTCTGATAAGTTTAGTAGAAATTTGCAAAGTCAACAGTCCACACATTTTCATTTCTTGTTTAGTGGCTATTCTGCAGGAAAGCTTTTACAGACTAATCCGTTTGGATGTAATTAAAATGCCAGTACACTTCTTCTAGCCATTTTGGTAATAGAACAAAACCATATGACTGCACAACCTTTAAAAAATATTTTAAAATAAATTTTCAAATCAACAGTCTGAGTAGGACTCAGAATAAAAACCCTACCAAACTTCAACTCCATTGGAAGATTCCCTTGTCACCCTGTGAATCAACTCTACATTCAAAAGATTAAAAGTCCCAATGATGATGGTTTTGGTATGGTTAGGAATTCGGGAAGGGTCTTCTTCCTTCTCAGCTCCATGCTGCAGTGCCTTTGGGATGTGGCCTGCTGGCCATTGTTTGTGCAGCCCTGGTGTTTCTCCATGAGGCAGAAAGTGCAATTGCATTTCCAGCCCAGAGCCCGTGAGGAGTGGGGCGTGCAGAGCTGTGCCAGACCCAGGCCAGGAGCTGCGCCCCCAGAGGGTTTTGGTTCCTGCCCAGTGCAGCTGGTGCATCTCTGCCATGAGTGCCTGCCCTTCCAGGTGCCCATGGACAGCAGGTGCAGGGTTCTGCAAGGGGCACGGAACAGGGTGGGGATGTCTGCTGGCAACAGAGTGCAGCGGAGAGCAAACAGTCCAGGATGGTCCTGGAGTGTGTGACAGAGAACTCCTGACACAGCTGTGACTGAGCCAGTGAGGGAAGGCACTGCTGGGCCTGCTGCTTGTGAGAAGAGAAGGGCTGCTGGTTGACAGGAGGGCTGGAGGCGGCCTTGGGCTCAGTGATCACAAAATGCTTGTGTTTGGTTCCCAGAGAAGGAATGAGAGATGTTGGGGAAGTGTTGACCTGCAACAAATTGTGAATTTGTTAAGCTTTAACAGGCAGTGCTTAGTCGTACCTTCCCTCACACCAGTGGTTAATGTGTGCAAGTGGATGTCTTAGCCTTGAGAATAAAGACAGTGGGCCTACTGAGGAGGTAGCTGCAATGCATTCAAGGAGAAGAAGGCTCTTAACTATAGGAGGAGAATTTGAGGAACGGGATATTCACCACATGACCACCAGAGACCCTCAAGAGACCCCTACACTAAATGTCAGTAATTTTGGGGAAGTGATTTAAACATGTCAAATACTTTGTGAGAATGTTTAGCCTGTGACTTTGAGGAAAGTAATGAATGAAAGTAATGAAAGTAATGTCTTAGTTCCGTGGATACTTACACGTGGGTGTGCATGGTTTAGGGAAGTGATTCCTCACACACCCAGCACTGAAATAAAGTAATGCCTCTTTTCTCACACTGAGCTGGCAGTGTGGATTGGCACTGCTTGGTAACTTTCATTTTGGTCATTTCTATTGAAGCATAAAGAATGGTTGAAATGAAATCTTTTCCAGCTGTTTCTCTTTGGTTTACCTGTTTGAGGGTTAAAATCCTGTGCTGCAGGTGTCCTGGGTGTGTGCAGAGCAGAGCAGCCCCAGACACCCCTTGGCTTGCCCACAGGTTGTCATGCCTTGTTGCCAGGTGTGCCCAGCTGTGGCAGCAGAAGGAGCCTGCAGCGCAGTGGGCACCGTGCCCTGCCCAGCCGGGGCTCTCTGGCACAGAGCAGCAGCAGCGCCAGCACCGTTCAACCGCTCCTGCCTTGGCTTCCCCTGGCACACAGAAGCCTCTGGAAATCAGCACCGCCAGCGGCGTTCCCAGCTTGGAGCAGCTGCTGCTGGCGGGCAGATGCTGCCAGTTTGACTGCTGCCAAAGGGGAAGAAAGGCAGAGATGTACCCGCACCGGAGCCCTGGGCATGTCCAATAAAGGTGAAAATATGCGGGGAGATTTGTTAGGAAGCATTTCAGCTGTGATGCCAACAGTGGCTTCTCTCCTGGTTCTGTGTGTTCTAGATGAATAATGCAATGGTTGGCTCTGACAATGAAGAAGTAGATGTTATGTGGATGTTCAGATGTGTGGTGATGGTATTGTAATATACCCTCCCATAGTCCTCTTTCCTGTCCCCCTTGTAATCGCCTTGGTAGTCAGGGCATTTGGGGAGGCCTGGCTTGTTACCAGCAGGCAGGGTGTAACAACACCTGACCTCCAGTCAGGATGCAAGAAAATAACCTCCACCAATGGACAGCAGAGAAAGAGTTGACTGACAAAACTTTTAGAGGGGCTATGGGTATAAAAGGCAGAGCATCCTTTTTGTAGATGAGCACATGGCTGCTAGTCACAGAGACTCCCAATGCTGCAATTTTTCCTTGTTCAGTCCTTTGTTAAGGTTTTCTAAACCTTTAAAATTTTAAAAGTGAGAGTCATTTCTCACATGTCCAATGCTGTGGGCCATTGTCTTCGTCTGGTTCCCTTTGCTTGTGTCCCATCTGAGTGCTCAGCCAAGGTACAGGCTGTAGGTGCTTGGGGCACTCCTGGAGTTCCTCTTGGATCCCTGAACAACAGGGTTTGGCCCATGGGGGGAGTTTGCTTTGTGACAAAGAAGAGCTTCCCAGGCTCTTTTGTGTTTGCTGTAGGGAAGGTTGTTTATTGCTTTGCATAAATTCACAGACCAACATGGAGCATTTTCTTTGTGATGTCAGGGCATGGTTGCCACCTTGTCATAGTGACATCAGAAGGTTGCCTTGGTGCACGGAAGGTCTGAGTGTCAGAGCAGCCCTAGTGCTTGCTCAGATCAGGAGAACTTTCCTGGTTGGTGCCTTTGTCAGTGGGTAGCTGCCCACTGACAAGAGCCTTTTTTCATCTATTTACCTAACTTTCAAAAATAGCAATGTTTCACCATCTGGCCAGGGCAGCTTTTGCTGCTTATGGCATTTCTTTTTCCGCTTATTATGTTACACACTTTGCACGTAAGTAGAGCTTTCCGTTCTACTTAGGTTAGGGTGTATCCTAACCTGGCTTTTGTATGTCTTCCTGCTCTTTCTTGGTGGCTGAGTTTCTTATTTTGAAACAGAAAGAGCATTAGGATGCCACTGGTTTGGTAAAGCTCCTGTCATGATGTTCAGCTAAAAAGGGAGTGTCTGTAGCCACAAGGGCAGCATTTGCAGGGGAACCTGCAGGGCTTCCGTTCCCTCCAAGGGAGAGTCTGTGGCAGCAGAGTCTGTAATTTCCTCAGTTTGCTGGGACAAGCAGGACACCTTTGAAAATGTAGACTGGCAGAGCTTCTTGGAATGCCTTTTAAAATCTCTGCAGTTGTTCCCAGAATTCAGAGAAAGCTTATTTCTTTTTAACTTTTGACATGAAAGGATTTGACTTTCTAACTTAATAACCTTTTACTGAGTGCTAACCTAGTTATTCCGTTTGAAAGGATGTTCAAACTCTAAAGCAGTGAGTGTCTGCTCCTGAACCCTAAAGGTGCTGCTGTGCTCTTCCACAATAGAACTGCCACAGCTCAAGGGAATTTTGGGAAGCTTTTCTGGGCAACTGTTTCCTGCAGGTTAATAAGAATTAGTGCATGTAACTGACCGGAAAAAAAAAGAGTACCTGAAGGAGAGGATTTTAGAAGCTGTTTTATGCGTTTGATAGAACAGGAGCATTGAGTGTTAAAGAACAACTTGCATTTTCTTGCTCATATTTGTATTCATTTACTGGCAAAACAGGCTGAAGTGTAGGCACAAGCAAGAATATCTCTGATCCTTTGCTGGATGTGTGAATGAAATGTGTCTGCTAGAGGGATGTTGTGCAATGGGAAATCATCTCTGTTTGGGTTGACTTGTTCTGTGGAATTCAGCAGCCCAGGCAGTTTTCTGACAGCATCTGGTTAATTTTCCCTTCCCACTACAGGTCACCTGAAGTGTGTATTCAGCCGTGCTGAAGGTCCTGAGGTGAGTGAGAAAGGAACATCTCATGTTCCTGGTGTTTAAGAATTGTGGAGCAAGCTGAGAGCTTGGCCAGTAGCAATAGAGTGTAGAGAGCCAGCTAGGAAGGCTGAAAGAAAATCCATTTTCATGCCTGAAGAAAAATAACAAAGTCCAAAATGGATATTTTAAATTTCTATATCAGAGCTTTGAAGAACTACAAACCTAGTGTTGCAGAGAGAAACTTGCTTGCTGACGGCAGATAGGGTGGAATATTTACATAGGAGCAATTTGCTGTACAGTTGAATTAGACCATTTAAATTTAGTCAGAGTCCCTTAGAATTCTATTCCTATCAAACTTTATGATATCTACTTGGAACATGAGGTGGTAGAACAGGAAGGCCATCTTGCAATGGTGCCTGCTGTATCTGAAGTGCAATGGGCACCTTTGTGGCTGGGGAGCTACGTGGGCCCAAAGGACGCAGGGCTGGCGGCCGTGAGCAGCTGAAGATGAGGCAGCGTGGGGCCAGGGGGCCACGCAGGCCAAGGGCATGGTGGCTGTGCCAGCAGCAGTGGGGCAGCAGGAGCAGGGCAGTGAGCGTGGCCTGTGCTGGGCAGCGCTGCGGCCACAGCTGGAGTGCTGTGTGCAGCTGTGGGCCCTGGGAAGCAGAAAGTCATGGAGGGGCTGCAGCGTGGGCACAGAAGGACAGGGGAGCTGGGCAAGGGGTGCAGCACAAGGCCAGGGAGGAGGTGCTGAGGGAGCTTTAGCCTGGACAATGGGGGCTCTTGAGGGACCTTCAGGCAGACTTCCATAGATCCCTCTTAGATCCATAGAGCCAATGCTCAGCACAAGGGCTGTTTCCCTGCCAAACATCCCTTCACTGCATCCAAGTGCTTTAGACACTGAAATAGGTAACACTTTCATATTTTGTTTGCTTATTTGTTTGTTTGCTAGAAGGAGAAGCCTTGTGTAATTTCTCCTTCTCCAGGGAGCAAGGGAGCTTTTTCTAAGTCTTTCCTGCCCTTTTCCAGCACTGGCAGAAACACATCACTTTCAGGTTAACGGCTCCCGGGTCTTTTGGCAGCCCAGGGAATCAGTGTGTGTTGTGTTTGGGAATTCAGCAGGAAATCAATGCCCTGGCATTCCAGGTGTTGCTCAGAGATCACAGGAGCTGGAGGGGCTGGGCTGCATTTCTGACTCCAGCCACTTTAGCACCATCAGTGTGGTCAAGTCCAAGAGAAGAACTTGCCCGAGCACAGATGCACAAAGAGTGCAGTTCCCAATGCATTACTCTGGGTCTGATTGCATTCCATAGGGACCCACACGCTCCAGATTCCCCAAGAGTGTGGGTTACTGAAGCAACAGGAGAGCAAGTTCAGGATGGCTGCTGATCGGGGCACTGCTACCGAGTGCTGATGTGTGTAGTGACAGAAAGGACAGTATTGATTCAGGGTGACCCCCCGTGGCGAAAAATGAGCTTTGACTCTATGATTTAGAAGGTTAAACAAATGCTTTCTTAGGCTATGCTATATTACACTTAGTACTATATTAAAACTGTACTAAAGAGATACTATACTAAAAAGCTACTAAAGAAAAACTCGTGACTGTTTCCAGACAGTCACAACACAGCTTTTATCTAATTAGCTAATCAAGCTAAACAACTATCGCTAAAATCCAATTAACAAATCACTTTCAGTAAACAATCACTATAACGCATTCTACATGAACTAAACAAAAAGAACAGCCAGTAGAAATAATAATTGTTTTCTCTTCTTCTCTAAGTTTCTCACTATCTTCCCTTTAAAAAAGACCTAGGAGAGAGAATTATATCTCTCTGTGTTCAAAGAATGTAAATACCACAGCACAGTAAAAAGAGATTATAAAAGTGAGATCTGTCTATCTCTCTATTTGAATCTTCCTGGCTCTGCTCCAAAGCAGTGGAAGATGCAAAGCTCACCTAAAGGCATCCCTTCAGGAGAGGAGTAGAGACAAGTTCCACTGACTGATCATGAGCAGGCAGAGATGTTTCCCCATCCAGAGATGGTTGTTTCTGCCCCTCCTGTTTTCCTCCTCCAGCCTCTTGTGCCCTGAAGCCTTCTTTTTATCCTTTAAATTTTTGCATGTCCTGAGGGAGTGGAACTATCCCATGCTGTAGCTGGGGTCTGGTGACTTTGCTCATACATGCATTACATAACACAGGGTTTCCTTCACTGGCATCCCCAGGGCTGTATAAGTGCATTCGTTAATGGGGCCTTATGAGAAACTCTGTTACTGCTGGTCGGAATTCTCAGTTGACAGAAGAGGGAGAAGAAACACCTTGGTCCGCCTCCATATACTGAGGTGGCCATAGAGGTTCTCTGACTTCCATCAGAGATCTTTTCATGCATCCTCATCTCCTGAATGACCCGGTTTTCTAACAAGAGTGTGGATGTCAGGAACGAGGAATGCTGGTGCAGGCCTGAAGAGAAGGTGAACTCCAGAAGTGCCTCTCACAAGGAGTGAGCTCACCCAGGAAGCCCCTGCAGAGCCAGGATGGAGCTGTGGGACAGGGCGGGGTGTCAGTCACTACTGAAAGACAAAGAGGACATGGCAGAAGCAGAGGGAGGCTCTCACCAGACCCTTGAGAAATGCCACCCCTTCCCTGTCAGCTGCCTGAGAGGCTGTTGGAGCTTCAGTCCCAGATGGCCCCTGATTGTAGGGCCAGGCACACTTTGGAATCTGTGCCTCCCCACGGGCAGAGAATGACCCAGGAGAGCAGCAGCACAGTGCTTTGGGAACGTGTGAGCCCAGCAGCCTTTGAGTCTTGGCCCACAAAGGGCATGTGGGAAGTTGAAACCCATCTTCTCTTGCTTTCTGTGCAGGTGCTTCTAGAGAAAGAGCAGGAGCACACTGCCTCATCTGAGATGCCATGCTGGACTCAGGGAGAGCTGTTCCCTGCCCGAGAGCAGGAAGAGAAGCTCAGGCAGCAGGTGGAAGAGCCACAGGAGAATGGCCAGGTAAGCCTGACTGGCCAGGGGACAGAGGGAAGGGCAGGAAGAGGGGCATAAACCAGAGCTCCTGGGACTGAGGAGGCCAGGAGTCCCACAGGCACTGGAAGCACAGAGCCTTGGAATCTGCAGAGATCAGCCCTGGGACAGGACGGTTACAGTGGAAACAGAGCGGGGTAGGGAAGCAGAAAGAAGGGGTTGAATAAATGTGATTTTGAGGCTAAAAGAGGGAAAAGCTGAGCTTGATGGCAGCTCTCAGTCACTTGCTCTGCTTTTGTGTGTACAGAACATCAAGGCAGAGCCACAAGCAGAGCTGTCTGGAGCTCAGAGTGCCATCATGGCAGTGAAGAGGAGGAATGAAGACATCCAGGAGGAGAAGAATCTCCCTATGCAGAGGGGAAATCAACAAAAACAGGTGAATGAAGGAATGGCAGCAACTCCACTCATGAAAGAGAGTCCTTACCGTTGTTGTTTACAGAAAATTGACGAACAGCTGGAGGCACAGCTGCAGGAAACTGAGGCTAGGATCAAGGTAAGGAAGAAGAGGCTAGACGAAAAAATTAAAATTATCAAAGAGAAAATGAATTGCCTCTTTCAGGAGCAAAAGACTCTAGAAAAGCAAGTGAGTGAAATTGCAATAGGCACTGCAGTCACCCAAGGGGTGGTTTCTGCCCTCCTTGCCTTTCCAGTGCAGAGCAGAAGGGGGTAGGTGATGCCTCTGAGTGCCATCCTGATGAGGCCTCTGTCAGAGCTGCTCTCAAGGACACTTCCTGCTCTGCTGCATCTCAGCTGATGCTCTAGACAGTGGCATTACTCCTTTGGCCATTTAGCCAGCAGTTGTCCAAATGAACTCCTGCTGGCTTCTTCCAGGTGGCCTTGTTTCTTGAGATGTTTTTGCAGGTGAACATGGTCACTCACATAGATTTGGAATATGAGCTACAAGCTGTCTGTATCCCTTGTGAATGCTCCTGTCCTTTTCTTTCCTTTCTTCCCAGTCGATGACTTGTGGCTGACGGGGACAAGCTGTAGTCCCTGACTGCTTTGTTCTGTTTGACTTGAGGTGGAACTGTCACCATCCTACCTGGCAGCCTGCAGAGAGTTCCAGCAAATGACGGGCAACCAAGAGCCCCGAGGCTGGCATGAGGCCCAGGAACTGAACCATCCAGAGATGCTGCAGGATAAGCTTGTCCTGGGGAAGGTGCAGAAAAAGAGAATTTCATGGCAGGAGGTAGAACATTAGAATGAGGAGCTGCAAATGTATCTGCAGACCTAGGAGGGGGAAAGGAGTCTTTGGGAGGAAGTGGAGCGGTCGTTGCTGCAGTCATCCTTTAGAACAAGAAACTGGCTATGAACTCGAGTAAAACCAGCCTTTGCTTTTGACCATTTGGTTTCACTAGTGGACATCCAAAGCAATCCAGTTGAGGAGCTCTGCATGTGGCTGACAGCAGCTTCCTAAGGGCTTGCATTTCAAATAGAAATCTCTCTTGCATTTCAGGGCAATCTCTGCCACATCTTCCTGACATCAACTCATTTCTTGTCTCAGATCTACACCGACTCTGACACTGAAGCTGCTGCTGCAGAAGCAGCAGCGCTGTCCCAAGGAGCCTTTGCTCTCCAGCTGAAGAAGTGGAGCCTGAGCACTTGGTTCACCTCCCGTGCTGACCCAGCTGCTGCTCAGCAACAGGAGATGGCGAGTGACTCCCTGGAGCAGCAGAGTACGTCTGGTATCTTTCTTATCTGAGGGACAGTGTGTTGTGTGCACGTGTCAGCACAGCTGTACCAAGGGTTCTGCTCAGTTTAGTGTCACAGAAGTGCTGGCAGTGCTCCGAGGCAGCAAGAGAGAGCTCTGGGTGTTCCTGCTGCCTCTGAGGGCAGCTTAGACTGGCTGGAGTTTGCCTGGGCTTCCCTCTCTGCCGAAGGCAGAAGCAGGGATTGTTCCTGGATCAGCAGAAGGCTGTGACAGCTTGAGTCCTAGCCACTGGCAGAAGCCCTGCTGAGATCAGTCTCTAGGAGAACACATCAAGCCCTTTGTGATTCTGCAGCACAACCCAATGAATCTGCTTCTTACCCTTAACAGCTGCCAGTGCTGTGCTCTCAGATAAGATCTGGTAGGGTTGAGAAGAGAGCCCAGTGGATTCTGTCTCTACCATCACCAGTTGGACAAAAATAGCACTGATCTGCACCTCGGTGTGGCTGATCTCAAAGCCCATCCTGTTGTGTCCTGAATGGGGGCAACAGCTTGTCTGGGGCTCAGGCTGACTCTGGCTTCTTCCCATCAGTGCCTGTCAGTGCTCATGCTTGGGCTTTGCCAGCCTTGTTGTGGTTGCTGCCCTGCCCCTGAGGGCTGCGGGAATGCAGAGGCTGGAGCCTTCCTTAGCTGGGAGGGTCCCGCTGCTGCCCGGCTGCTGCAGCGCGGAGCTGCCTGAGGCAGCAGCCCCTGCTCTGGGCCGGCTTCTGCCTCGCACGGCCTGGGCTCACAGGAGGGTCAGCATCTCCTCTGGGCAGCTCTCTGTGTCACAGGGGCGCCTGAGGAGCACTGCTGTCCTCTGTGCCCGTGCTCACCGTGCCGAGTTGGGAAGATGGGGACGTGTGCGGTGCCGAGAGGGCGAGTGCAATGGGAGCGACGGATCCGCGCTGTCAGGGTGAAGAGAAGCAGCGCGGTTCTTCACGCGGGGCACGGGCAAGGGCGTCTTTGGGCTCAGCCTGCTCATAAAGGGTGAGGGTCCTGATGCTGAAAGCCCCGTGGGGATTGGTTCTAGCATGAGCTGCTCTGGTTTACAAACGCAGAGGCATTCTTCTGGCAAACTGCTGCAAGGTGGAAAAGATGGGAACATTTGGCAATATTCCTCCTGTTCTGAACTTGGCATCTGTTCAGAGGAATTGATTCTAGATGTCCAGGTGCATTTAATCTTAGCAAGTAGGAAACCTTTTCTAAATCTCACAATGTTTATTCCCAAAGAAAACAAAGGCACTGTTAGTTCCAGCTCTCCTTAATGTTTCTAGATGACAAACTTACTTGCCTTGCTAGGTATTCTCTTCTGGTCTCAGTCTCCTCTGAATGTATCTCCTGGTGCTTCCCTGTGTGCCTGCTGTCAAGAGGTCTCTCACTTCAAAGGATGCTAGAAATCAGTTTCTGTGCCAGCCACTTGTGCTGGGGGCCTGCTGTTCTTTTCTTGTTGTTCCAGTGCTGTTCCTGTTGTTGTTAGCCAGCTGTCCACCAAGAGAGGGCTCAGAGCCCCAGACAGTGGGGCTGCCTTTTGTATCTCCTAGAAGGTGGGATCTCTGCTTTAAAGTGAACATCTTGCATTTTGTTTCTCTCAGGGAGAATGGTGAAGATGGAAAATCCCATTCTAAAATACATTGAACTGGAAAATATTGGCAGTGGGTGAGTCCAAGCAATGTTAATTGTACAAAACTATGCATCAGGCGTTTTGCTGGTGGAATAGGTATCAATTGTGAAGTCAGACAAGCTGGAAATGTGTTCAGGCACTGGGCTCAGATTGTCAGTGCTGATCAGAATTTCTAAGTGTACTCAGAAGGCATTGTCAAAGACATCTCCATGCTTCCAGTATCCTGCAGGTCTTAGGTATTGACAGCACAGATCTCCTCTGGGGGCTGGCTTTCACTGCAAGATCTAAGTGGCTTCTCCTTTCTCTGCTTCTGTTTTGTTTCTAGGACTTTTGGAGATGTTTTCAAAGCACTCGACACTGCCACAGGAGGAGAGGTAAATGTCAACAGCCCCTGCAGGCTCTGCTGCACTCGAGGGCTTTCCCCTCTGGTGTGAGCTGTGGCTGGAGCTTTGGGCAGAGCTGTGCTGAAAATGCACAAGAAGCACAGACTGGTGCCAGCCCACAGAACACATTTGGGACTTTGTCCTCCTCAGCTGCCGGAAGGAAGGCACGGAGGGCAGCGGTTCCTTTCAGAGAAGGACGCGCTCGCTCGCTCTCCATTGCTACAACAAAGGTGGTGCCTTCGAGCACCTCACTGTTCTTTGGGGCTACAGCTTCAGAGTCCTGGATTCTCATTTCTGGCTGCCAGAAAATCTGTCTGAAAGTTACTGGTAGTTCCTTAGCCACTGCAGTTCTGCACTTGGGAACTGCACATAGGGAGAGATCTGCAAGGCGTCCCTGAAAGCCCTAAGCCCTGCCCATAGCCCAGGATGTATCCACAGAGTATTAAGGCAAGGATTACTTCTGAATCCCAAATGACGCAGCAGAGAGTGTGGTCAGAGGTTTGAGGGTGATAACTGAGACACTGCTGTTACCAAGTGCTCAAGGCAAAATGTCAGTGGCCCCACGTGTCCTGTAACTGGCTCCCAAGGGAGCAGAGAAATGGGCTGTTGGAATGTCAGTTCCTAATTACTGCAGTGCCAAATCACAAGGCAGTTTGGCACAGCTCATCTGTGTCATTGCAAAATCACTCGCTCCATGTGTCTTGTGGTTTCGTGCCACCAACCTCTCAAGTTACTGATTTTCAATGTCATTTTAGGTGGCCATCAAGAAAATACAGCTTCAAGGACTGAGGAAGAACAAACTAAAAGTCAATGAACTCATGGTCATGAAGGTGAACAGGAATCCCAACCTGGTCAGCTGTTTAGACAGGTGAGTTGTGCTTTTGTCCTGTGAATGTTTGTTCACGTACTGCCAACTGCAAGGTAAGATCCCACTTTGGTCACTGGCAGAAAATAGAGCTGTAATTATTGGCTAATTATTATTGCTCTTTTCATCTCCAGTGGATGGGAAGAGATTGCATTTTGTCTGCATGAGTCTTTGCTGGCACATGGTATTTGAAAATTGTTCAAAAATCCGGATGAGTCATGTCTTACTAAATCAATGATCTCTATATTCACAGCCACCACTTTGTTTTAGAGCTTGATTTTATTCAAGTGTCTTCTTACATCCAGGTAAACTACCACGGATTTCCCTTGGATTGTTGCCACTGTTTTCCATTGCTATGCATGCCAGGAGGACTAGGTGCTTTTTTCCAGAAACACCATGCGTGACAGGTTTTATATCTGGGCTCTTACTAAACTGCACATTTTGCTTGCTGCCCATCTAAGACATCTCTTTTTTCGCAGCTGTACCTTTCTCCTTGAGACTGCACAGATGGCAAACAATGCACAGCCAAGAGGGAATTTCTATTCCTTTATTTATTTTTTTTTGTCTCAAAGGCATCTGAAAAGAAGAGTGGATCCGTCTTTTCCAAACAGCAACCTAGCCATGTACATTCATCTCCATGCCCTTGTGTCCTTCTTTCAGCTACCTTGTGGGTGAGGAACTGTCCCTGGTTATGGAGTATATGGATGGAGGCACTCTGAGCAATGTCATCAGCCAGACCTACCTGTCGGAAGATGAGATGGCAGCCATCAGTCGGGAGGTCAGCAATCCCATCTGTGTTTCCAAGGGCTTGGGCAGCATTGTCTGGGAAATAGGGCCTCAGAGCTGGAGTGATTTCCTGTGCCAAGCTTTGTTTCTGTGTTGCTGCTATTCTATGGGCAAGTAGAAGCATCTCAAGTGAAAGGCCTGACAGTGCCCCTGCGCTCCCTGTACTCAGTGCCAGTACTCTTATCTCCTGCTGTTGTATTCTCGCTCTGTCTCTTGTATTTGTATTTGCTGTTCTCCACCTTGCCTCTTTAAATGTTTGCCTGGAGTTTGTCTTCACTGCATTCCTTGCCTGTGAAAGCAAAGGTGCTGGTGGCAGGATTTGAAACAAACAGCAAAGAAAAAAGACTCATTTCTCCCAGTCCTCAGCTGGAAAGGATAGTATGCAGCCAAAATGCTCTTTGCTTCAGTAAGGTGACTGGTGTGATACATCCAAGCCTGTGCTGAGGCCAGCAAGAAAATCTTTGTCATGCAACCTCCCACCCAAAAGTGATCCGCTTCACACCAAAGGGAGGGACTTTTCCTTTCCAAACCCCTCCTTTGTCGTCTGCATGGAAAAAGCACGTCCACTGCAGCAAGAGTCATCCTGGCTGGTTGGCAGGGGACAGCCTACAACAACAGGTGCTGTTGCTCTTTCAAAAGCTGACGTGCCTTTCCTCAGAAAGGTCCTGCTCTGCAAGTGTTGGAGCAGCAAGCTCTTCCTCTCAGTGGCCATTACTGTTCTGCCATTACTCCCCATTCCCCTGGAGAGGGAATCTTTTAGGTTCTTTGTTTTCTTTCTTGTGGGATGAAATCACATCACTCATTTTTGACCTCCTGTTTCTGTTTTCTCTCTCAGTGCCTGCAAGGACTGCAATTTCTTCATTCAAACCACGTCATCCACCACAATTTGAAGAGCAGAAACATCCTTCTCAGAACTGACGGTTCTGTCAAGCTGGGTCAGTATATTCTTGGTCAGGTGCAGCATTCCAGGGATGTGGGTGTGGGGCTGCTTGGAGTGACTGCCAGCTCCCCAAAAATGGTGCTGGTGGCAGTGCAGGGACCCCTGCTGCGAGCTGAGGGCACAGTTGCAACGTGCACAGAGGTAGAAGGAGCCACAAGCAGTCAAGAGTGGCCTTGCTCTGTGTGTGTCCCTTCCAGACAGAGGGAGCTGCAATCTAAAGCTTCAGGGGAATGAAGTCCACTGCTGTGAGCAGCGTTAAGAATCTGGGTTTTTTTGGAAGTGGCCAATTCCATACTCCATTGGCTAAAGCCCCAAGGAAACTGAGCGTGGACAGTTCTCCAGGAGATTCAACAGCACATTCTTAGTCTGAGAGTGGGGAATTTTTTGCTTGGTTTCCTAATTGGAGCTGGCTTTCATGGTTTGTTGTTTTCTCCACAGCTGACTTTGGCCTCTTTGCTCAGCTCAGCCCTGAGCAGGGCAGACGGAGCTCCGTGGCCGGCGCTGCTGGGTGGCTGGCGCCTGAAGTGGTGACAGGTCAACCATGTGGCCCCAAAGTGGACATATGGTCTTTGGGAATCGTGGGCATCGAAATGGTGGAACGAGAAGTTCCTTCCTGGAATGCAACTCCTGTCTTGGTAAGGTGCAAATACTCACTGATCCCACTGTCTTTCTCACCTGTCCCATGCTCTGTGTGCCATTGGACAAAATCCCATTGCCATCTGCTGGCACCACTTCCACCAAGGTGTCATTCTAAAAATGCCCCTGCAACACATCAGCATCTGCTGTAGCTTTGGTTGTATCAGAAAGGGAAGTGGCAGTTCAGAAACCTAACCAGTTCAGAAACCTGCCAGTTTGGCCTCCAGCCACGCCTGACATTTCCCACTTGTTTTTTGAACAATGTTGAAACTCTGTTTCTGAGGGACAAGAATTTTTCAGTGGAGAGGGTAGACATGTGATAAACATCCTGAGCAATGGAGGTTAGACCTTCCCAGTTTCCATTTTATAGAAAACATAAGAAAAAAAGGAAAAATAAAAGTAAGCAAAAAAGAAAAAGAGAAAAAAACCCTACTACCTAAGCAATGCTCAAGCAGTTCTGCTTGCTTTTTCATTTTTTAAACACAGCTCTTCCCTTCCATTCTGTAGCATCTTTTCCAAATCCTGTGGATCTTCGAAACTCTCAGGCTTTCAAGTCATCTGTACATTGTTCAGTCATGGATGTGGGTGGCCTGGATAAGTTTAGGATGTGTTTTTCTCCGACTGCAGTTAGAATTGTTTGCCAAACCCTTGGCTGTTTCTTGGTACTTTAACAAGTTGATGAGCTTGCAGGCAGGTGCCTGGGCTGGGACCCAGCATGGGCAGTTGACACCGGTGCTGTGTTTCTTTACCACAGGAGCAGGGCCATCCCTGGCCTGCACAGTTCTAATGACAGGGAGGGCTCCAGCTCCCCACCATGGCCAGTGGCTGAGCTCAGCTGAGAGTCAGGATAAAACCCTCTTTGTCACCTCTGGTGATGTGGGAAAAGGACAGAAAACTGCATAAATTATTTGTACACAAGGGGAGTGCATTGCCATTTCTGGATTTGAAATTCTCCTTCGGGTTAAAGAGGATAATAGCAAAGTCTCTTTGGTCACCATCTATTTCAGTGCCACAAGCACAGAGTTATCATGACAGTGGTGGGCATTTTTATGGAGACTCCAAGGCCTCTTGCCATTGTTATTTTTGTCTATTTGAGATGGATTCTGCAAGCTGAGGTTTGAATAGTTCCCAGTCAGTGTCTTATATGGTTTCTAAATACCATCTTGCAAAAGTAGAATGAGCTCTCTCCCTCTGACTTGTCAGCGTGTTAGGGCTTGCTTCCACATGAACCACACTGGATAATGATCAGCCAATGTCTTGCCAATCTACACTGTAACTCCTTGGCCTGAGGAGTATCAGAAAGATCTGCTGAGCTCCATGGACGCTGTCAGCTGCATGGAAGTGAGCATCCTTGGCCTTGCTGAAGAAACAGGAGCTCAGCTTAGGTTAGATGCTCTTGAGCAGGAGAAAGGCTGGAATCGTCAGGTGTTTCCACAGGCCTGCGTGCCCAGAGGGACTGAGTTCTGGGGAGCAGCTGGATGTTTCTGCACATCATGGAAGGGGATTGCCAGACAGCTCAAGCCTCACCACAGGCAAACACTCCCCAGCTCTTCTCAGTCAACATTTGCTTTGGGTTTCAAGTTGTTCCCACTTCTCTGTCTGTGAAGATGCCCCTAAAACCACAAGGCAAGCCTCTCATAACTGGTGTTACATTTCCAGAAATGAAGAAAAGAGGCCCAAACACAAGAAAGTTGCTAAGGCACTGGTTTTTAGAGAGGAACTTAACCCCCTGTGCAGTTTCTTCTCACTGGGAAACGTGCCTGAAACCTGGGCATGAGGGTGTAAAGGCCACAGAGTCTCTTCTGCTTCTTGTGCAGTGCTGCTGAATCACTCAGTGACCATGTTTCTCTCCTAGCCCAAGCCACATTCTGGCTGTCACCAAGCCAGAGCCTGGTGATGTGGAGAGCCTGCCAAAACCTGCCATTTGTTTCCTGGCACTTCCTGGGATGGGCCTACCATTCATGCACTGACTTGAGTAGCCAAATGAGTAGAGGGTGACCGTAGGGATGGAACCTCTCCTTCTGATTTGACCACGAAAGGTTTTTCTTTTCCATGTAGGGAAAGCAGAAATTTTCAGACTGCTGAGAAACAGAGCTGCAGGTGGCTCCTGTGTACCCAAGCAGGTGTTTTCATTGCAGTACCTTTGTGCATGGATCTTAATGTGTCTGTGTTGAAGATGAGATTCCAAAGATTTGTTTCCTTACCTGAGAAATACCTGGTGGATTTCCTTTCTTTCCCTCCAGTTCCCATTCTTTTCAAGAACAAAGCAAAAAGCTTGATTAGTTTTGTTTTATGGCAGCAGTGCTTAAGGGACAAGAAGCACTGCAGAGATACTTTTCATGTACTAACCCTTGCATACAGTAGAGTTAGTATAGCAAAGTCCTTCTTCCAAAAAGCCTCTCAAGCTGGTGTGAATCCTCAGGGAAGGAAATGTGCTTATGCTGATGTAGTTCCCACTAACTAGGTCAGTATATGAAATCAGCTGCCAAGGCAAGATCTGCAGGATGGTGGAAAAGCTTTGGCTGCATCGGGGTTTAAGTTTTTGGTTGGTAAAGGAAAGTCATCTCTGGGTCTCTGCCAGGGCAGAAACTGCCACTGCAGCATGGAGCTTAATCAATGGGATCTGGGGGAGCGGTTACAGGTGGGAAAGAAGCAGGTGGAGCCTCGTGTCTCCTTTTTCCCCAGCCTCAACTCCTGATAGCCACAGGAGGAAGACAAAAGCTGCAGCAGCCCAACTTATTTTCATCCTGCCTGCGTGACTTCCTGAGCTGCTGCCTGCAGAGAGATGAGGCGTGGCGCTGGTCTGCCAAGGAGCTCCTGCAGGTAAAATGTGAAGGGGCTGCAGATGAAACAGGGTCTGAGGGATGGGCTCCTCCTCCACTCAAGGCCAAGGCAGCAGATGAGCCCCCTTCCTCCTCACCTCCACTCTTGCTGCTCTTCAAATGAAAACGGTGAGGAATCCCAGACTGGGCTGGGCTGGCAAGGTCCTGTAAAGGTCCTGTGGTGCAAGTGTCCTGCAATGAGCAGGGACATCTTTAAAGACATCGAGTTTCTCAGAGCCCTTTGCCACCGGAGCTGGAATGGTTGCAAGGATTGGGCACCTACAAGCTCTTGGGGCAACCTGTGCCAGGGTCACACCATGCTCCGAGTAAACAAGTTCTGATTAGATCCTATTTGTGTTAAAATATATTCACCCACATCCTATTGTAACTGGCCCTGTTAAAAAAGATGTCCTCCACTTTCCTCAAAGCCACTCTGAAGTTTTGGAAAGTGGCAATAAAGTCTCCCCGGGGCATGTTCTTGACAAAACTGAGTAACCCCACTCTCTCTGCATTTCCTGAGTCAGAGAGGTCCTCTGGCTGTTTCTGTCACCTTCTTTTGTAATTTGGTGGGGTGTTCAGTTTTATGTAATGGCAAAAGAATTGAAGTAGAGCAATGCAGGGTAGAGAGACATGAAATGGTGGTGGAGGAAACCAATGAAGCCAGTCCCAGCCTAGGGGTCCGAGATTTGGCTGTGGGCAGGAGGGGCTGTGGGGGGCTCACTGTGAGCCTCTGAGGGGCCCTGGTTTGTGCCCCCCAGCCCACCCTTAGAGGTTTCTGTGCCAGGGTTACTGCCAGGCTGTGTGGCTGAGAGGGAACTGCAGGGCCCAGTGCCACTGGGCTGGCCCTGCTGGGAAGGAAGGTGCCATCCAGCACACGAGGGGCAGGGCATAGAAAGATAGACACTGCTTTCTGTGTCTGTGGCAATCAGCAAAGTGCCTGTCCTACAAAGAGAGAGACCAATGAGAGGCTTTGGAGTTTCCTGAAAAGACGAACTCCAAGGACAGAAAGCACCAATTCTAAAGCACTGGCAGTGCTAAAATCTCAGCAAGATGAAGACACCTGTATAAATGGATGAGTGGGATTCTGGGCCAGGTTTGCCTGTGATGGCAAAGTCTGCACATAAAGATGGAGGTGTAGACGGTCCCATTGTTCCTCTTCCTGCTTCCTTCTAGGAGCAGGAGGAATCCTGTGTAGCACTGAGCTTGGAAGGTCATGGTTCATTGTTTTTTGTTGATCTGGTTTTTTTCCCTTTTGGCAGCATCCATTTGTAAGATTTGCTGAGCCTGCATCCAGCCTGGTACCACTGATTGTTTCAGTGAAGAAGAGGAAGGAGACAAGAATGTGACAATCACATCAGGAACATTTATTCCTTAACAGGTTTCGAGTAGGATTGTAAATTAGGACTAGGATTAGGATTCAATTAGGATAAGGATAAGGATAAGGATAAGGATAAGGATAAGGATAAGGATAAGGATAAGGATAAGGATAAGGATAAGGATAAAGATAAAGATTAGGATTGGGATAAGGATAAGGATAAGGATAAGGATAAGGATAAGGATTAAGGTAAGGGTTAGGGTTAGAGTAGGATTGTCTAATAGGACTGCAGAGTAGGATTGAAAATCAATAAAGTTTCTGAAACCACAACTCACCTTGAAGATTCCCTTCCTTTTCACTCTGCAAATAAACTCGAGAATTCCTTCTGAATTGTCTGTTGTTTCTTAAAGGTGGAAAGTGAAATGGTGTCTTTGGCATGGTGTGAAAGTGGGGAAGTATCTTCTTCATTCATCCTCTCCAGACCAGACTGCCTTTGGAATATGGCCCACTGGTCTGTTTTTGGCAATCTTTGGTACTTCTATTTGAGGTAGAAAGGGCAATGGCATTTAAAGGCAAAAGCACAGGAAGAATGGGGCAGCCCAAACATCTTATGCAGATGTAGGCCTTCAGCTGTGACTGGAGAGCATTGGGGCTCCCTAAATGCAATAATCTCTTTGGCTGGAGGAGAGCCTTGCTCAAGTGAGAAAGCAGAAAGATGCGAGAGGGTGCTCGGGAAGGTCTCCTGTGGTGCAGAGCTGTCAGCGCCTGTGAGGTGAGAGCGGGCCCGGCCTTGCCCGGGCTGGAGCCCCAGCAGAGCCCCGGCAGAGGCCAGAGCAGCCTGAGCCCTGGCAGAGGCAGGCTGGGAGGAGGCCCTTGGAGCTGCAAGAGGCAGCAGCCGGGCCCTGGGTGCCTCTTCCTGGGAGCGGGCGAATCCTCCGCTCTCAGAGCCCAGGTGGCAGCTGGCTGCTGCCGAGGGGAAGCGCAGCCGTGCTGGGCACAGCCCGGCCTGGAGGCATTGGCCGTCTGCAGTGTGCCCAGGAGCAGAGAAAGGCCAAGGGCAGCCGCGGGCCGCTGGGCTGGCTGAGGATTCCTCCTCTTCTGCCGGCTGCCCTGCAACTCCTGGCAAAGGCCAGCAGTGTGTGCAGCACTCTGGGCACCGGGGCAGGGAGCCGGGCTGCTCGGCAGGCTGGAGCACAGGGCAGCTCCTTCAGGCCCGGCACTTGTGCCAGGGAAGCGAGGCCAGCGTGAGGCAGGGACAGCTTGGCAGGGCCCATCTGCAGGAGCCAACGCCTCACGCAGCTCTGGGAGGAAGCGCCTGCAATCCTGCTGTTCTGCACTGAGCCAGAGCAAATGTGTGAGATGCAGAGTGTTTGGTAGAAATATTCAGGCCCACCAGGCCAGCCTGCTTCGTGCTCTGTGGCGCACAGCAAGCGCTGTGCAATGCAGCTCTGAGCTGCTGGGAGAGAGGCAGTCGGGGATGTGCCCGAGGCTTGTGCTTGAGGAGTGAACTGATTTGGAAGGGGGCAGAAGGGTTTCAGTAGGCAATTTGTGTTTTCTTCATTAATTCTGAAAGAAAGTCATAATGTGTTGCACACAGGTAGGTTTATTAGAAAAGAAAGGCCTTATAAAATCAGGCTTTGCTATGGTAAATTCCCAGCTAGCCTGTTACGTCTTCTACGTGCAGCCAGCTAACTTCCCATGGGAATAGTCATGAGTGCAGTTAGCACAACAAGCTATTGTGCTAAGAAAACTGTTTGCATCTCTAATAAACAAGAAATCAGTCCCATGAGCATCCATGAAAGAAAAATGTAATCACCCGAGTAAGAGTGAGTCTTAAAAAGAGAGAGTCTTAACATCTACACACTAATACACCTTCTAAGCAATAAATTGTGTGGCAAGGAAACTACCAGCCAAATGAAGTTGAACACGAGTCTGTAAAAACAGTATAAAAATGAGTTATGTGAATAAAGAACTGGCTCTCCCTGCATGAAGAAACTGAGTCCCAGCTGCTTTTATTGACACAGCAATGTGGCTTCACTCAGCAAGAGCACCTGCAGGGTGTATTGATGACACGCTTGTGATTGATTCCCAGAATAGGAAGGAGAGGTGTGTAACAAACAGGACTTAGTCTTGTGAATTCTTTTAGCTTTAACAGGAGTGCTGAAGCCTGTATTCCCCCACTGCAGTGCTTACTGTGTGCAAGTGGCTATCTTGGCCTTGAGAATAAGGAGAGTGCTCCTGCTAAGACAGTAGCTGGAATGCATTCAAAGGGAAGAAAGTGTTTTTAGGAGGCTCTTGACCACCAAAGGAGAATTTGAGTAATGGGAATATTTCCCAAATGACTGTGTCAGGAACCAGAGTCGTGCCCGAAGCCCTGCCGTATTTGATCCATGTTTGAGCAGGTTGACAAGACAGTGAAGGAAATTGTCTTGTTTAACAGGTGGGACCTTGACCCTTGAAAGAAAAACAATGTATTGGTCAATCGGTGGGCAGTCAAGCTGTGAAAGGAGAACAACGGAGCCCTTGGTGGCAGAGTCATGGAGTCATCCTTAGCCATCATCTCACATGCCAGCCATGTGTGAGCTGATGCTGTAACTGGGAAAATTCCACATCCTTAGCAGGAGAAACAAGGCCTGGTTCTGAGCTGGAAGGGTGAGAAGGATGAGATGCATAGCGTTTTGATCCAGGCGACGTCCTGGAAGTGCACTGCCTACCTGCTACCTGCCGCTGCTGCCGAGCACCACGCTCCAACTCCTTCTCCTGCTCAGCAGATTTTTGGGAATTCAGGGGTTGGTATGTATTGTTTGCTACTGCAACTAATGGAATAAATTTTTGCAAGCTCAGTTGTGTCTTAGGTCCTTTTGTGCATGGATCTCCTCCTGAACCTGTGTCAATGACCAGCAGGGACCTACAGGACACTCCTATTCTCATGTCAGTAAATTCTGAGAAGTGACTGAAATATGTCAATAAATTGGAGGTAATGTTTAGCCTATGAGTTTCAGCAAAGTATTGAATATGTCTTAGTTCCATGGATACAAATGGGTAGGTGGGATTGCTGTGTGTGCAGGGCTTAGGGAAGTGATTCCCTATGAACCCACCACTGAAACAAAGTAATGCCTCCTTTCTAGCCCAGAGCTGGCAGCAGGGATCAGGTCCTGCTTGGAAACTTTGATTTTTGCAACTTCTGTTAGCAGGTAAAAAAGGTCAAAATGAAACCTTTTCCAGCTGGTTTATCCTTTTAGGCACCAAAGCTCTGTGACACAGGTGGCCTGGGTGTGTGCAGAGCAATACAGCCACCAAAAAGCCCTTGGTTTCCCCACAAGTTGCCAGTTTGACTGCTTCCAAAGTGGAAGAAAGGCAGAGATGTACATCCACAGGAGTCCTGGGCATGTCCAATAAATGTGCAAATATGTGGGGAGATTTGTTAGGGATGATTTCAGCTGTTATGCCAACAGTGCCTTCTCTCCTGGTTCTGTGCATTATAGGTGAGTAATGTAATAGTAGGTTCTCACAATTAAGAGATAGCTATTATGTAGAGAGATATTATATCCAAATGTAAAGTGCTGTTATTGTAATATGTCCTCCCATAGTCCTCTTTCCCCTCCCCCTTGTAATAGCCTTGGGAGTCAGAGCATTTTGGGAGGGCTGGCTTGTGACCAGCAGGCAGGGTGTAAGAACACCTGAACTCCAGTCAGGATGCAAGAAAGTAATCTCCACCAATGGATGGCAGAGAAAGAGTTGACTGAAAAAACATTGGGAGGGGCTAAGGGTATAAAAGGCAGAGCATCCCTTTTGTAGATGAGCATGTGGCTGCTAGTCATGGAGACTCCCAGTGTTGCAATCTTTCCTTATTCAGTCCTTTCTAAGGGTTTACTAAATCTTTAAAATATTAAAGGGTGGGTCATTTCTCAGGTGGGCAATGCTTTTGGCCATTTTCTTGGTCTGGTTTCCTTTGCTTTTGTCCCATCTGAGTGCTCAGCTGGGGTACAGGCTGTAAGTGCTTGGGGCACTCTTGGAGTTACTCTTGGATCCCTTGAAAAACAGGGTTTGGCCCATGAAGGGAATTTGTGCTACTTGTGACAGAGAAGAACTTCCCAGGCTCTTTTGTGTTTGCTGTAGGAAAGCCTGGTTATTGCTATGCATAAATTCACTGACCAACATGGAGCGTTTGCTTTGTGATGTCAGGGCATGGTTGCCACCCTGTCGTAGTGACATCAGAAGGTTTCCTTGGTGCATGGAAGGCCTGAGTGTCAGAGCAGCCCTAGGCCTTGCTCAGTGCAGGAGCATCCTCGAGCTTGAGGCATTTTTTGGTGGGTACTTGCACACTTACAAAAGCCTTGTTTCTTCTGGTGTTGCAGCACATCCTGAAAACTTGCAGAGCAGTGCTATAATGATTCACCATCTTGCTCCTGCGCTTTTTGCTGCATATGGTGTTTCCTTCTCAATCTACTATTTGACTCTTTTTGCACATAGGTAGAGATTGGAGTGACATAGAATGCCATTGTTAACAATGTAGATGAACTCTCCTTAGAAGATATGGCTGTAGATGCAAGAAGAAATGGGGTTATAAGCACCAGGTAACAGCCTGTCCCCTATGACTCTCTCTTGCCACGGGTGACAAGAGCAAGAGCCGTCTTTCCCCTGGCTCTCTCCACTATTGCAGAAGAAGCCAGAGAGGAGGAAAATGAGAAAGATGACCATCACCTTTGTCCAGCCATGGTTGCACCACGGCCTGCTCATCATTCCAAGAGAGTAAGTGACTGTTGTGGGGGGTGCTGACTATAGTGCAAGGCAGCGGTGCAAGTTTTCTGGGCAGCCAGCACTTGCTGTGTCTGGCCAAGGATGCTGAGTGCTGGAGTCCGGCACGACGTAGCCATTTCCTGCAGGCAGTGACAGCTAGAAATTGGCCTTTGACCTGTCCTGTTGGGGCAGTGCAGAGCTGGGGGCTCCAGCTCAGCTTCTGGCTGGTTGGCTCAAGGAAACTCCATCTCTGGGCTTCTGCTGTGTTATAGCCAAGGGCACACGTAGTAGTGCTGGAGGTCAAAAAGCTTTGTTGCTTTCTTTTTCCTTTTTGAAAAGGCATCTTTGGCTTGTGGAAGTGTTCTGCAGTTTTCTTGAGTCATTCTTCACTTGTAGAGTCACTGTTGATCCAACTGCCTTTTGGCTTTTGAGAAGCTGCAAACAGCATAAAGGGACAAGTTTCTGCTGATCCATTTTGCGCTGAAGTCTGCAGCTTTGGCAAGTGCATTGGAGGACAGACTGGGGGTGAAGCTGCAAGTCCTTGACTGCTGTATTGTGTTGCTTGGAAGAGGAAGGCCATCTTGCAATGCTGCCTGCTGGATCTGAAGTGCAATGGGCACCTTTGTGGCTGGGGAGCTGCGTGGGCCCAAAGGACGCAGGGCTGGCGGCCGTGAGCAGCTGAAGATGAGGCAGCGTGGGGCCAGGGGGCCAAGCAGGCCAAGGGCACGGTGGCTGTGCCAGCAGCAGTGGGGCAGCAGGAGCAGGGCAGTGAGCGTGGGCCTGTGCTGGGCAGCGCTGCGGCCACAGCTGGAGTGCTGTGTGCAGCTGTGGGACCTGGGAAGCAGAAAGTCATGGAGGGGCTGCAGCGTGGGCACAGAAGGACAGGGGAGCTAGGCAAGGGGTGCAGCACAAGGCCAGGGAGGAGGTGTCTGAGGGAGATTTAGCCTAGACAACAGAAGCCTTGTGAGGGACCTTCAGCATCTCCTCAGTGCATCCAAATATTTGAGCCACTTTTGGAAGTGACTTTACCCCCTTTTTTTCCTTGAGTTTTTTTTGTTTGGTTGGAGGAAGAGGCTTATTCATTTACTTTTTCTCCCAACTAAGGCTCTTTTCATCATTATTTTCTGCCCTTCTATAGCACTGGGACTGCGTCTGCTAGAATTTTAATTTCCAAGGTGTCACTTCTGGAGAATACAGTTTTTGCATGAGAACACATTATTCTGTGTAGGGACCTTGATGCAGAATGAGCTGTTGGGGTTCCAGGCCAGCCAGTATGGCCTTAGAGATCACTTTGAGCTTAGTAGTGCTCATGCCTTTTTGCAGCCTAGGGAATCAGTGTGTGTTGTGTTTCGGAATTGAGCAGGAAATCAATGCCCTTGCATTCCAGCTGCTCCTCAGAGATCACAAGAGCTGGGAGGGGCTGGGCTGCATTTCTGATTACAGCCACTTCAGCACCATCAGTGTGGTCAAGTCCAAGAGAAGAACTTGCCCGAGCACAGAGGCACAAAGAGTGCAGTTCCCAGCAATGCTCTGGGTCTGATTGCATTCCGTAAAGACCTACATGCTCCAGATTCCCCAAGAGTGTGTTTTTTTGAGGCAACAGGAGAGCAATCTCAGGATTGTAGTTGAGCAGGGCACTGGCTACCAAGTTCTGATGTGTGTAGCAGCAGACAGGACAGTAAAGAGAGATTTTAGTAATGAGATCTGTCTATCTATCTATCTATCTATCTATCTATCTATCTATCTATCTATCTATCTATTTAACATTTACATAATTGCATCTTCCTGGTTCTGGTCCAAGGCCATTGGAGGTGCAAAGCTCATCAAAAGCATCCCTTTTCAGGAGAGGATTAGAGACATGTTCCCTTGACAAATTCTGAGCAGCTGGAGATGTTTTCCCCTCCAGATATTGTGGGGTTTTTTTCCCTCAGAGTTGTTTTCCTCCTCCGGCCTCTTCTGCCCTCAAGTCCCCAGTTAATTCCTTAAATTTCTACCTGTCCTAGAGAGGTGCAACAATTCCATGTTTTGGTGGTGTTTGGTGACACTGGTCACACATGCATTATGTGACACATGGTTTCCTTCACTGGCATCCCCAGGGCTGTGTAAGTGCATTTGTTCATGGGGCCTTAGGAGAGTCTCTTTCCCGCAGCAGCAGCAGCAGCAGCAGCAGCAGCAGGGAGCGGTGGCAGGGTCAGGACGAGCAGGAGGTGGCTGCCCTGGCCCTTTGCTCCCGGGCCCCAGGCCAGGAGGGCTCTGGCTGCAGCAGGGCGCTCTTCGGGCAGCCCCTGACAGCCTCTGCACGGAGCACGGCACGCTGCCCCGTCCTGCTTGTGCCACTTTTCTTCAGCAATACCCTAGCTCCTCTTCACAAGGAACAACTCCAGAAATCTAAAAAGAGCTAATTCAAGTACAGTTCTACCTGCCTTTGCATTGCAGTTCAGGGCATGTGTCTTATTGTCTATAATTTCATGATTTTTATGAAAACATGCATTCATATCTGCACGTTTTTGTGGTTTTAATTATTCATATACCTAAACACGCCATTTTAAACTCTTGATTTATTGCAGTTGGTAATTTTCAGGTAGTATATTCTATAATGTCATAAAACAACACCTTTAAGGTAGTTTTTCTCACTCTTAAAAAAACCCCCCATAAGCCATTTTAGTTTCTGTCTCTCCAAGTTGGTTCATATCGGCCTATTTTAAATCAGGGCTACAATACTTTTATAGGATTGAGAGAGGTCCAATGAAATGCACACCAGTGATTCCTCTTGTGGAATATCATGGCCCTACCATAAAGCCTCTATTTATTTTTTTGTTTCTCTCATTAGCTCAACTGTAAACACATGTTTAGTTGCAAACTTACACAAGATGAGCAAAATCAAAAGGATGTGATGGGCCTTTGGGAGCTCCTTGCTGATCTTTCTGCTTCTTCAGCTGAGCAAGGCCCTGATCCAGGCAAAGAGACTGCACTTAGTGCTACACAACCATTTGGCTGGAACTCTGCTGATTTCTAGGAACAGCTAGAGGCCTCTAACTCCCCAGGATGTTTTGGCTGAGTCAAGCTTTGCCGGATTTTGGCTGCAAATACCATTGCCCTTGCTTTCTTATATCCACAAGTACCATGGCTGGGCAAAAACTGCCACGTGGGGCATCTTTCAAAAGCACTTTGGTCTGGAGTTTGTGAATGAACAAGAGCCTCATCCACTTCCAAACCACATGAAAAAAATCATGAAAGAGAACTTCCCATCCTTAACAAACAACTGACAATTCTCCAGTGGATCTAGAGCTTCTTTATGGAATGAAAAGGAAGGCAATCTTCCAACGGAGTTGTGCTTTCGGGAGTTTTTCTTCTGACTCCCACTCCCAGCTGGCACTGGAAAAAGTCACATCTCTGCAAGCATCAGTGTCTTCTGTCTGCCATCAGTTGTTTTGCTGCAACAATCAGAACAGGCATTAGCCTGGAGAGAGGCTCAGCTGATGCTAGCACCAGGAGCTGCCCCAA
Organism: Zonotrichia albicollis; assembly: GCF_047830755.1. Lineage (NCBI taxonomy): Eukaryota > Metazoa > Chordata > Aves > Passeriformes > Passerellidae > Zonotrichia > Zonotrichia albicollis. Next base: position 40,370,680 of record NC_133826.1, read on the forward strand.
GGAGAAAAAAGAAATGAACTTTTACCTCCCAAACCCATCTCCCCAGAGGCTCAAGCAGGATTCCTCTGGTTCCCAGAAATACAAAGAAATAGGGCTGAGAAGACCCTTTGCAGCTATGTGTTCATGCCCAAGACTTTGCTGATGCCATTTGGGTTTTGCCTTTTTTTCTTTTCTATCTTTTCTGTATTCATTACATATCAAATTAGAGCTCTATAGGCGACTCGATTTGTGATTACTTTTCCCAGTCCTTTTCCATGGCCTTTGCCTAAGCAGAAAGACAAACTTCCAGAGCTCCAAGCGTCGGGGGGCAGAAGGCCCCAGTGTTATCTTGGTTTTTCCTGGGACAGACCCCTGCAGGGAGCCGGTGGACTCACCATCCCTGCAAGCCTTTGAGAGACTGGATGTGGCACTCGGTGCCCTGCTTTAGTTGAGGTATTGGGCCATAGGTTGGACTAGACCATCTTGAAAGTGTCTTCCAAGCCAGTGATTCTGCGACTGAGGCAGCTTTTCCTGCAGCCCTGCAAAGGGCTGTGGGGGCCCTGGGCCAAGGACGGGGATCAGGGCTCATGGAAGAGAAGCAAAGGGCTCACGGCGAAGGCTGACAGGGCAGAGCTGCCCCAGCGCGGCCCAGAGCGAGCCTCATGTCCTCCTCCTCACCCTGCGCCCTCTGCGCTGCCCTTTGCGGCGCCGGCGGCTCCTCTCGCTGCGGGGCTCCAGGGCGTGCTGGGGGCCGGGCCCCTCGTCTTCGGGAAGCGCCGGAGCCTCGGAGGCGAGCGGCTCCCGCTGTGGCCGGCAGGGGAGAGCTGCAGCTGCGGCCCCGGGCACGGCGAGCTGCCGCTACGGCCGGCTCCTGCCGCGGCTCCTGCCTCTGCTGCGGGCTCTGCTCCTGCCCTGTGCGCACAGACACGGCCGAGGGCTGCCCGGCAGCTCCCTGCCGCTCCGCAGCGGGCCCGGCCGGGCTGCTGCTCCCTGCGGCCTCTGCCCGCCGCTGCCGGCCCCGCCGCGCTCCCGCCTGCCTCTGCCGCAGCCGGGCCCACACGGGAGGCAGCACATTGCGGCCGGCTCGGAAAAGCCCTGCCCGCAAACCGCCCGCCACGGCCCCGGCCTCAGGGCACAGGCTGCCGGCGTCCTCGCAGCTGCGAGCCAGCCCGGGCCGCCTGCCGGCCTCGGCCACAGCTCCCGCCTGTGTCTCCATGGCCGCGGCTGCTCGGCACAGCGGGCTGAGCTCCGCCAGCGCCAGCTGCAGCTCCTCACGGGCCCGGGCTCCGGGCGCTCCGAGCCCTCCCAACCCCGAATCCCAGCCCTGAGGGGCTTGGCGTCCCAATGCATCCCCTGGGGACAGCGGAGTCGGCCGCTGAGCTCAGCCCATGCTGACACCACCAAGGGACCAATGGAAAATTCACCAAATCCTCATCCGAGACAAGGGAGAACTCCAATGGTGCCTGACAGCCTGAGGCAACTGCCAATTCCAGATCATTCCATCCATGCAGGAAAAGAGGCTTTTGCATTAAAGCAGAAAAGACTTAGCGAAAAGGAGGGCAGGAACAAACATCAAAGTTATTTGGACTCATGCTTCTTGTGTCTGTTAGAAAGGCCAAGAAAATACACTCCTTGCTCTTCTGACACACCTCTCTCTGTTCATTATGCGAGGCAGCGAGTGCTGATGATGTGCAGGAGCTGATGCAAGGGACAGGGACAAGGATGCAGCAAGCACAGTGCTAAGCTGACAGAGGGATGATCTCTGGCAGTGGCACTGAAGCAGAAGAGTTTGCAGGCAGGACAGAAAATGGCTCTTTGTTTCACCTCTTCTTTCAGTGCTGCTAAGAAGGCACCAGAGCTTGGAGCCCTTTCCAGGCAGGGCTGCATCAGACACAAACCAGCAGGGGACTGAGGAGCCCCTGGGGTGGCAGTGAGCAACCTCGGGCTCTGCTCGCTGCTGGTGGCATTTTCTATTGAACCACCTCAAAGCACTTCTGTTGTGCTCTGTATTTCTAAGGGTTTCCCCCCTTGGTTTTTTTTGGTTGTCTCCTACACCTTTTTTTCTCCAAATTTTCCTACCCTGTCAGCAGCAGCCCCTGTCCAGAACTGGCTCTAAAATATCAGCAAAGCAGCTAGGAACAACAATGGGTAGAATCCTGTGGCTCAGGAATTCCTATGCCAGAGCCCTGCCTGTGCCTTATGCTTTGTCAGGACCTCCTTCTCTGTGCAAAAACTAGGGAATAGTGGAGTTTTTTTGCCAAAGAGCTCCTGAGATGCAAATGTTGTGCTATGTTTCTCAGGAGTGTATCTGTTAAGTTCATTGCTGGCAAAGAGAAAGTAAGGCCAGGGTAGCAGAGCAGCTGGGAGCTGGTCACTCCCTGCAAAGGGCTATGATACAAGAACACCACGTTCCAGGAGGGGCAAGCAGGGTCAGTGTGCTCAAGGTGCTGCACATGAGCTTTGGGCTCACTTATAGAGTAGTCAGGAGTGCTGAGCACTGCAAGATCCAGCTGCAGTCCCCATCCATGTCCCTTTCAGTGCTGGCTTTAGGGTGTCTGCAGCGTGAATCCAGAGCGCTCTGGGGGCTCCTCAGGCTGCTTTTGCACCCAGGGTGAGGATGCCCAGGAGCCCCTGAGGCCGCAGTGGGGACCAGGGCTGGGGCTTGCGGCCTGGCAGGTGTGGCTCTGGGGGCTGTGACATGCCAGGGCATGGATCACTGTCACTGCCCTCTGCAGCCCTGGCTAGCTCTGTGATGCTCCAGGGACAATGGCAAGAGTGGGGAACTGGCTAGGTTGGGGTTTTGCCTGAGCCAGGACCTCTAGCCCAAATGCTGAGCAGTAGAGAACCCTGGAGGGCTGAGTGAAGGAAGCAGAGCAGGCTCTTCTGCGGTGTAAAGTGCAGCAAATTCATCAGGAGAGTTGAGGGGAAGGTTTGCAGGTGAGAATTCCCAAAGGGAACAGATGTTGAAATAACCCCCAACACCCCTGTGCACGGGTTTTTAAAATCTTTCAAAACAGGGGGTGGACACCATATGGTAACCAATAAGCGACTCTTGGGGTGGGTTTTGAGGGCTACAACAAATCAGAACAAGGGGAAGAGAGAGCGCTGGGATAGGGATTGGATCTTAGGGTGAGGGACAGGGAACTTTCTGGAACAAAGAGTAGGGTTTGGGCTGATGGATGGGGCAAAGGGGCTGGGTTGTCTTGACAGACAGGGAAAAATCTGGTGAGGAGGGAGGGGATTCCTTGAGGGACACTTGGGTAGGAGGGCGTAACATAGGGGAGAGACTAACTGTAATAACTCGGGGAACACTTGAACATACCAGAAGCTAACAGAACATTTGGCTCAATAAACTAACTCACTGCAACACAGAAATTCAGGCTTTCAGCAGCTGAGAGGTGGCACTATTAGAACCCGCAGCAGCTGGTGAAAGCCATCTCTCCCCTTCAGGTTCTTGCTGTGTGGGAAGGTGCTGCGGGTTGTGGTGGCTGCACTCCCCCTTTGCTGGGAGGATGATCTGTACCAGGGGAGAGCAGAAAGCTGCCATGGTGAGCAGAACATGCTCAGAGCATTACAGTTCAGAGAATGGCACTACCCCTGAAGGGCAAAGAGCTTGAAAGCACGGAATTCTGTGCAGAACCGTTGCACAAATTTTCTCTTCTAGAACGTGCCCATTTTTGTATTCCGTGGATGAATACATGGGTTTTTTTCTTAAGGGTTTTTGGAAGAACTCTCAAGTTTATTTCTGTTTGCATTTTCCATCCAGCATGTATACAGATTTTTTTAAATTGTTCTTTTGTAAATACTTAGGGGAAAAAATACTGAAGCATTTTTTAATCCTTTGGAATATTGTGAATTATATTCTTACAAAGAAAACCTTGTTGAACAAGTGTGCAAACACAGAGAGGAGAAAAATAGCATAAAAGTCTTTTAAAATAGGGTGTATAGTGAAGACTGCAGAACTGAATAATTCCTCCAAGGGGAAATTCTTCAAGAACGGCCAAGATATTTTCTTAAATCAAGGGAAAAATGACCTGAAGCCATACAAAGAGCAGCCAAAGCAAATGAAAACCCTTTGGAAAAGAGGGAATTTTGCCAGTGACATCAATCTGTTGGGATAACTGAGCTATGCCCATCATCCTTGCACTGCATTCCTTGATATTTATAGTGTGTTTTCTCCCAGTTTCTATGAAGGGAATAAGAAAGTGCAGTTTTTTACTGTGGGAATGCACAAAATTAGAGGGTTTTGGGGAGGCTACAAAATGCAAGCTGAAGAGACAGCAGAACTGTGATTAGAGCTAAGCAGCAGCCATGATATAGGCAGAGTTCCCGGAACAGCTGTGTCAGTGACAATCCTACCTGTTCTTCTGAATCAGACACAAGAGTACTGAGAGGGAAAAATAAATCACAATCTAAATCAGAGGTGAACCCTCCATTGCAATTACCTAATTGGTCTAATATTAATCAAAATTTAGAAAAATATTTGGATTCAAAGAAACAACTCTTTGCATTACCTGTAAGATATGGTCATAATGATGTAAATCCACGATTTGAAAGTTATTCTCACCATGATACAAAAGAACTCCGTCAATCTTTGAAAGAAAGTGGGTTCTCTTCTCCTTATTTTAATAATGTGTTGAAAAGTAATTTTTATTTCAATGACCTAGTCCCTGCTGATTGTCGAAATGTGACTTCCCTAATTTTAACCAATTCACAATATCTTTTATGGGAATTACAATGGAAAAAACTTCTTAACAAATTGGTTGAAAGATATGAAAATACTCCTTATGAGAATATAGATGTTACCCAACATAGCAGGTGATCCACTTTACCATAGACCAGAAAATCAAGTGGTGGAATTGCCTCAGCTTGTATTAACAGATATTAAAGATGCTACTAGAAAAGCTTTGTTTTCAGTTGAGCCAGCTGGTACCCATGTAAATGCTTACACTACTATCAGACAAGGTGGAACAGAGACAAGGTGGAACAGAATCCTATGGTTCTTTTCTATACAGATTAACCCAAGCAGTCGAAAAGCAATGTCCAGATGAGCAAGCTCGCTCCTATATTGTTCAAAACCTTGCTTTTGTAAATGCTAATGAGGAATGTAGAAAAATTATTTTAATTTTGCCTGATCATCCTCCACCTATTACACAGATGCTAACAGCTTGCAGTAGGCTCACTTCTGCACAACATCTTGCTAACATACAAGTCAATCATTAGGAAAAACATTGGAAGATAATCTGACACAACAAATGGATAAATTTGAAAAGCTCCTAGAAAAACATGAAAAAATTTGGGAAAAATCTGTTGGTACTGCATGGTTGGACTCTGATAAAAAGACCTGTGGTAAACCAGGTCACATTAAAAAGGATTGTCCTATGAAAACAATCCAACCTAAACAACTTTCTATTTGCCCTCGATGTCGAAAAGGGAAGTATCTTTCTAAGTGCTGTGACTCTCAGTTTGACATTGATGGCAGACCGTTGTCGTTAAACTTAAAAAAGAGCGCAGATTACCACCGAGCCCAGACACAAGTAGTGGTACCCCCTGGCAGCCAGTTACCCAGTCAAGTGGTGTTAGTACGTCAGTCATTTATCCCTAATTTAACCAATCCTCAAATGATTCCAGCTCAATACCCTCAAGTGCAAGGTTCAAATTACCCTCCTCAAAACTGATTCATCTGTGAAATAATTTGTGTTGTGTGAGCATTCCTACAGGAATTGTCAATCTTTTTCAACAAAGACAAAATGTTTTGATTCTAGGAAAAGCCAACAACAAAATTTTTAAACTCTCAATCCTTCCTTCTGTGTTGCCTTCTGATACAAGGCAGGCGACCTGGTTCGGAGAGACAGCACGGCGACGCAAACTCTCCAGGGTCACTCGGGCCAAAGAGCACGCAGACACCAATGTGGTGGACGGTCAAAAGGCCTTTATTATCTCTTCTCGTGGGGTTTTATAATCTAGGGTTTTCTATGTCAGGGGGGGTCTGTCTTTTACCATCTATGGTTAGTAAGGGGTGGCAATTTACTGGGTAGGAATGAAAATTACTGGCATCTGGTTTAGGGGGCTGCTTTCCTATGTTAATTTTCTTATCTAAGGGAACAGGGGCCCTGTCTTCCCGTAACATCGCGAGATCTTCTGAACGCCTGACCCTATCTACCACACTTCTGTTGTTTCAGTAAATTGTAATGAAGAGCTAATGATTTTAGCTCTGGCACTTGATGTTCCTATGGTAATTCCACCAAAAACACCTATTGCTATTGCATTTCTGTTACCCATGAATATACCCAAGCAAAACAACTTTCCAAAGAATTCAGTTGTGTCTGTGCCATCTAGTACCTCTGGTCCAGAGGTCTTTTGGGTGCTATGTTGGGACAGTAACCAAGCAAAATTGACTTGCTGCCTGACTCACTGTGGTAAAACAATTTATGTTACAGACATGCCAGATACTGGTGCAGATGTCACTGTAATTTCTCACATGTTCTGGCCCAATGATTGGGATTTGGTGGTTCCTTCAGGTTTCCTTACAGGGATTGGAGGTGCTGCCATGTGTTTGCAAAATGCATCCATGATTAACATTACAGGTCCTGAACGAAAGACAGCAACGGTGCGTCCTTTTGTTGTTCAGAAGGCTCATTTTTTGGGAGAGAGACATCCTGTCCCAATGGAGAGCCAAACTGGAAGTGGGAAGTGGGCCTTTGATGGAAACCACGTCAAAACCTGCCACTTGAAAGCTGACCTGGAAAACTGATCATCCTATATGGATTGATCAAGGGCCTTTAACAGAGAAAAATTTAAATATCCTTAAAAAATTGGTAAAGGAGCAATTACAACAAGGTCACATCTCCCCCACAAATAGTCCCTGGATTTCAGCAGTGTTCATCATCTATATGAAGACATCGGACTCCTGGAGGTTGTTTCATGACCTGAGGAAGATCAGTTAAGTGATTGAAGACATGAGACATCATCAACCTGGACTCCCTTCTTTATCAATGATCCCAAAACACTGGCCTCTCATTGTAATTGATTTAAAGGACTGTTTTTTCCACATTCCACTTTATCCCAATGATTCTCCAAGATTTGCTTTTCCAGTTCCCATTATCAATCGAAGAGAACCCATGCAGAGATATCACTGGAAATCATTGCCCCAAAAAATGAAGAACTTGCCTTTAATTTGCCAGTATTTTGTTACCCAAGCTTTGTCTCCAGTTCGACAGAAGTTTCCCAGATCCATGATTCTGCACTACATGGATGATTTTCTCATCGCAGCTCCAACGCAGGCAGAGATGGAGTGAACCCGTGCTAGTGTTGTTACTGAAATTCAAAATGCTGGACTTGCAATTTCTGCTACAAAAATCCAGGAAGTTCCACCCTGGAAGGATCTTGGATAGAAGATGACTGAGAAAACAATAACACCACAGAAGATACAGCTCCAGACCAGTGTCAGCAATCTGCAAGGCTTACAGCAGCTTTTGGGAGAAATCAATTGGGTCAGACCTGTTTTGGGAATCACCAATGATGAACTGGGTCCACTTTTCGATTTACTGAGAGGAAGCTACAACATCCAAGAACCTTAATACCCGAAGCTCGTTCAGCCCTTGACAAGGTCATGGGAGCTCTCCAAAGACAGCAAGCTCATTGCTGTATTCCAGAAAACTCTTTCCTTTTTGCAATTTTAGGAGAAAAACCTACACTTTGTGGTCTCATTTTTCTGTGGGACCCTTCTGAGAGAGATCCTTTGTTGATAATAGAGTGGATTTTTCTTCCCTAGAAGTTTCCAAAAACTATTTTCACAGTTTTAGAGATGATAGCACAAATTGTAATTAAGGCCAGGAGCAGATTGTTAAGTTTAGCAGGTCAAGAATTTGCAGTTATCTATTTACCATTGAAAAAAGATTATCTTAATTGGGCAATGCAAAATTCTGATGATTTGCAGTATGCATTGTTGGACTTCCCAGGTGTTTGTTCTGTTCATTACTGTTGTGGTCCGTTCCGGTTAACGTTTAACGCGATGATTTTCTTGGTGCAAAAATATCCAGCAAGGCACCGGGGATCTGCAGTAACAAATCAACAAAATTTAGTTTTATTGAAATAACCACAACTGAAAAGTATTGGTGAGGGGAACTGGGGAAGAAAGGGAGAAGATAAGGAAAGAGGAAGGACAGGAGGGTGGAGGAGTTATAGCTACTGAGACGTGGTGCCGCTTTTGTCCTTCGGGGTCCAGCCATCGAAGCTCACTGGGTCACGTCTGGGGAGATCTCAAAAAGCGCAGCTAACCAGGGCTCCAATTATTCGATTTTTTTGCTGGGGGGAAGGGGAGCCAAAACAAAGGTCTCCAAGAAGGGGGAAAGAACAGAAAAAGGGGGTTACACAGAGTCCTAGCCAAGCAACACACAAAATCATTGTTTTCATGGCCCAGTGCTCGCAGGTGCATTTATTCTGGGCAGCTTTTCCCCGGATTGTGCACACCTCCCCCAAGCTGGGGGGGCGGTGTTCAGTCCCAGTCTCTGGAAGAAGGTGCGAGGGCGGTTTTATTGCATGGGGATTTCTTGTCTTTGTTCTTTGATGAAGAGACTCACATTTCTGCTTGTCTGTCACGGTGATTGAAGGTAGATGAGAGGAGTCCTCTCTTGGAGCGGGGAGGACCGCCCCAGAGCTCAGACCAGCCAGGCCAGGAGGTAGGGAGAAAGTCCAGATCCATCGTTCAGAAAGGGCAGAATGCCCCCTTCAAGTTCAGCATGGCATGTTCTGCAAACAACACCTGTGGAAACAGTGAGCTGAGAAGCTCCTGACCTCCCCTCCCCACTGGCTCAACAGTTTTTAACTTTTCAGTGGTCTTTTCTTCATGACAATTGTGAGGCAAAAATGAAGGACATTTCGGACAGACTCTCACACGACCCCATGACTCACGATTTTCTTGAGGGAATCTTCATCAGCAGAACTCTGGAGTGTTGTTGATGAATCTTCAGAACTCGTTGCATGTTGGTAGCATAACCTGGAAAAAATAGGGATGACAGAAAAGAGGAGGATAAACAGAAGAGAGAGGGAAAAGAAAAGAAAAAGATAGGGGAAAGGGAAGCAATAAACAAATGTAATTAATATTGATTATCATAATAATTTTCACACGTGGTTATTCTTTTATAGCAATTTCAAAAATGGCTAATTATAATAACTTCCAAAAAATGGTTAATTAATTAAATCAATATCATTTGTATAACAATTTCAAAAAATGGTTGAAACAAATCGCAAATAAAACAAAAACAACAAATAAATCATAATGTAAGCATTGTCTTTTAAAAATTATTTTCTAAAATATTCTACTAAAGATCAAAATAACCTTCTGTAAATCATACTTGAGAACCAAAAATTGCTCTAAAGCACACATGCTCAAATCATAATTGTTTTGTGTCAAATGTTTTGGGGACGTCTATAGTATAGAGGACATCGGCCAAGCGGTGTGCATTGATTACAGACATCCATCTCCTTAGCCTTTTCATCAGGTTCCCATTCAGAATGAATAGGGCTGCTGACAAGATAAAGCCAAGTGTAATTAGAATCAAAAGAGCAACAATTGGATGGCACACACTGTTCAGGACACCTGTGGCAGTAGGTGACCACCCAAAGAAAGTATCCCACCACCTTTGCTCAGCATCCTGCTTTACCCTCTCCAAAACCCGGTGTATTTGTTCTTGAGAATTTCAACCAGGTCCTGATAGAGCAGCAGTTGTCTCACGAGGGTGAGGTTCATTCTGATAGGAGTGGGCATCAGCTTGTGAATCAGTGTGTAGTTGGATTGCAATAGGTAGTGAGAGGTAACTGGAGCTTCATAAGAGAAATCACACCCTACAATCTTAGTAAAGTTACAAGCACAAAAGTTTGAGTGATTCTTTGTATCTACCACAATATCTTCCACAAAAACAAAATCACAAATGGTTCTAAAGCATGCACAGCCATTGCCTATGTATAGAAGAACTGTTTCAGTAGCCTCATTAGGACGAATCTCAAAATGACAGATGTTTTGCTCTGTGTCTAAACAGATATCCTGAGCTACGATTGCATTGCTTTCACAGATGAACCCTTGTTGTTTGTGGGGGCCGGAATATATGTATTGTTATGGAGAGAGTCCCTGTTAAGATCTATGTATTATAAGATCTATGTATTAAATAAGTGGGTCCTTATGGAGAGAGTCCCTGTAAGATCTGTGTGGGTCCTAGTTACTCCAAACAAGCTACAGCTGCGAAGTTCTTAGTTGGGCAGCAGCTGTAGCTCGTGAAGGTAACTGGAATAAACAGAGGTGGATCGAGAGGCCCAGGAGGAGCCCCTGAGAGGACACACGAAGAACTGTGCTGCAGAGAAGAACAGCTTGGTACAGTATGGGACTTGAGAGATATGGAATACAACGAGAATACAACAGTTGTTCTCGGATAATACAAGATTCCAGATTAACAGTTTGCCATTTGTCATTGACCTGACGGGCCCATCCCCTATGTTCAGTGGGATAGAGAACCGCTCCATCATGGTTTAATCCTAATGCAATAACAGGGAAGACTAAATGTACAGAAGCATTGCGTATGGTTAAAACAAAAGCAGTAGCTGTGTTTGAAATGGGATCATAGGTAAAGTTCACCAGGTTCCACCAGGATTGGAATTCTCTTTCAAATTCAGTGGCACTGTCCCAAATTATTTTCCAAACTTCTGTGGGGAAGGTGCTTTCCTCGCCCTCTCTTATAATTGAAGCAGAGACCGACTGCATCCACAGTTGTGCCTGGATACAGCTGAGGGCTAGGGAAACATTGTTCTGTGTAGCACTAAGTGCATCAATCACCAATTTGTGGTCATTCACGTTTGCTCTTTCCCAATTTGGCAGAATGTTTGACAGCAGCCACTGGTGTGTCCCCAAGGCTAACAGAGATGACCTCAGTGGTTGCTGTAATTTGGTCAGATCTCTAGTTGTAGCAGCCAATTTGTTCATTAGTACTTCAGAATCAATGCTATTCAGAATTCCCAATCCTGTACGCATAACACCGGTCACGTCTCTTGGTGTTCTAATTTTAAAAGAGCTTCGTTTCCGAAGCCAAGTGGTCCAGCCTTCAAAAGAAGTTTGCAGAAACGGAGAACAGGCTGGCTGGATTTCTGAAACATTGCTCTGCATTAGCAAGTTGACCTGTTTGAGAGACATGCCGGATTGAATAATATTTGTTGTTGGCCAGTTTTCCTGATTATATAAGGTCCAATCTTGAAAATTCTTGGGATGAATATGACCAGTGGTACAGGTGAAGTGGTGACAGTGGTAAAGTAGGTTTCAGCATTTATTACAAATTTAAAAGAAAGGTCTTGTGTAACCTTGGACTAGAGGCAAACTACCTCCGCAGTGTGAGTTAATGTAAAAATGTGCCAGCAGTCTCGTACGCTTAGGTGCGTACACACTTGCTCCTGTTTGTTTTCCTGCTTTGCTATAGTCAGACCCATTAACCATTCAACACCCGATGCTAATTTGTTCTCACACTACTCCTTGAAGCTGCCAGGTTTTCTGTTTCTCCCATTCTTGTCAAGTATACAACTTGTCTTCATGTGTAACTACTGTTAGTAAGTTTAGACCCATGACATCTCCCATAGATCCGATAAATTGCAGGAAGGCTTGAGACCAGGGCTATGTAAAGGGGCCTCTTGTTGCCTCTGCCAATTGGGGTGTGATTGCCGTGTTTACCGTGCTCAGTGCAGGCCTTAGAGTGTCTGCCCCTTGAGATGTATTAGAAAAGGGTTTCACACCTTGCGTCTGAGAGAGCGTAATTACAGCACTTGGTGTGAGTTTTGGTACAGTGTTTATCTTGAATGTGTAAACCAAGCCTCTTAGTCCTAATGGACTAGCTGTGTCATTCTGCCAACAACATGTCACGTAAGTGGGTTTGAGCAAAGTTAAACTGTACCAGCAATCAAGTGATGCATCATTACAATCTCTTGTAATTGCAAGATTGTTAGTTTTGAGACCTAAAGCATAACTACCAATAATGTTCCTGGCGGCAACACAGAGCGAGGGGACTTTTTATTTTGAAACTTCCCCATTTCTTCATGGGACATAATTTTGCTGAAGGGATGTCCAGATGATTCCTTCCACCTGTTTCCATAAAATTTCCTGCAATTCTGGTGGAGGTGGCCTTTTCATGGAGAGTTCCTTCCACCTTTCTGCATGTTACCAAAATTCACTCACCAACTGTTCCCATGTGTCAGGGTTCCCATCAACTCCTTCTGGTCCCATCTCCACTCATTCGGGTGGTACACCTTGGAGTCATGCAGCACTAGGGTTGCCAGGCTTGGGTAACGGCCCTTGGGATAGGTTCCAAGAACATTGGTGTGCTGAACGATGGCTTCGGGCCACAGCTGCTCACCAGGAGGTTGTCCATGAAATTGTGGTAATATGCAGAAAAGTATTAGCAAGGCTATCATGTTTCAGATGATTCTCATGTCCCTCGGGGTTCTCCTATAAAAGCAAGAACAACAAAAAATCATGCCACTGAGAGGCAGAAAGGAGTTTAAAATGAGGGGATTATCCAGCCTGTGTGTATGCGGTGCTCTTTTCCAAGAGCGTCAGAGGCTACCCATGCATATTTATTCAGAGGGGTTTTCAGCACAAGTGGTACCTCGCCCACCGTGGGGAGGTCCACTAAGACAGGTTGTCCAGGGTAATATGATGGATTGTTTGCATCGTCGGGACCTTCCAGTGAAGGGATGATGCTTGGAGGTGTGGGGTAAAAAGCAGTAACTTTGGGGCAGCCGTTCACCCCCCACCTGCCATTTACCCCCTTAACAGCCTCCCACAGTCAACAGTCCCAGTTTGCTTTCTGGGGCATAAGGAACCGCTTTAAAAGGCCATTTGTCCTTTCCATGATCCCGTTAGCCTGAGGGTAGTAAGGAGTATGAAAAGTCCACTTTATGCCTTTGGCTCTGGCCCAATCCTGAACCACCCTGGCAGTAAAGTGAGACCCGTTGTCAGACTGAATTTCTTGTGGCTTTGGAAAAGTTCCAAACCACCCCTGCAATGCTTTAACTGTATTATCACCTGTGGCCCTTTTAAAAGCATCAGCTTGTACCAACCCAGATACAATTTCCAGTCCTACCAACACAAAATGTTTACCTCCTGACTTCTTAAAAGGACCAATATAATCTACCTGCCACACATCCCACAAGCCTTTACCTTTCCTCAAATGCAGAGGATCATCCTCTAAAGGATGCCTTTCCAGTCGCTTGCAGCACTGTTTGCAGGCCGATATGCATGTTTTACACATTTCCCTGGTGACTGGCCAGCCGCGGGCGTGTGTTTCCTCGTACAGATCTTTGGCACCTGTGTGCTGCCTTTTTACATGTAACCACTATAACAGTTGATTCCAATCCTCTGAAATAGTTTCTTTTTTCAGGGGGCTAAGCCTTGCTAGTTCATCAACTCTGTTGTTCCATTCACCTGCTTGATTCCCATCTGTTTGATGAGAAGCTACCCAACCAACCAGAAAGTTTCCTTTACTGGCGATTTCTAGGATTTCTTTGCATTTATCTTTCTGCCACACTGGGATTCTGTTAACTTCCCAGCCATTCTGTTGCCAGAAAGGGAGCCACTCAGTGCAGCCTCTGTATACTGCATATGAATCAGTGTAGATGTAAACAGGAGAAGTGTTTTGTGCCTCACGCTGGAAAACACTCCAGAGAGCTATGAGTTCTCCTACCTGAGCGCTGCCCTCCCCTTCTGTGATGATTTTTTTCACCAGATGAAATATGTAAAGCAGCCGCCTTATATTTCCAAATCTTTCCTTCCTGCTTTGAAGAAGCATCTGTAAACCAACAGTTTGCTGCTATTTCAGGTGAGAATGGTGGTGCTACTTTTATTACAGAAACAGGTTTGTCTTGACTACTATCCAGGCTCTCAGTGTCTTGTATTGCCAAGAATTTTGCAGCACCTTCTGTGACAGAAAAGCTATTGCAGTAATACTCTATTTGAGCATACCATTTCCTGACTGACGACTTTTGGTCCATGCCGTCAGGTGGAGGGGTCCCATTTGTGACAGCTTTAATTACCTTGAAGGGACCTCTCAAGATGATAGCTTATTGCCGTGTGATTTTTTCTACTTCAATGAGAGCTAAGCTAACAACAAACAATCCTTTTTCCCAGGTAGTGTGTCTTTTCTCAGCATCTTTAAAACCACGGGAAAAGAAGCTGACAGGCCTTGTTGGACCCTCAGGACCTCGCTGCCAGATGTGTATTGATAGTCCTGAGGAGGCAAATCCCCATTCCACTTGGAAAGGGTCTTTAGGATGAATGGGCCCCAATGCCTGATGTGCTGTGGCTTCAAAAATCAGCAATTGTAATACTTCCTACTGAGAAGGAGTCCAATCTCATTTGACTCCTTTCCTTAGTAAGTTGTAAAGGGGCCTAGCAATGACTGAGAAATCTGGGATATGTTTCCTCCAGAATACTAACAGTCCTAAGGCTTGCTGGAGGTTTTTGTTTTCAGGCATTTTCATTTGCTCTGAAGAAGTTAAAGTGTCAGGTGCAATGCATGTGCTACCAGATCGCCACCAAATTCCCAGAAATTTTACTTCTGAGAAGGCTTTTGAATTTTCTCTGAAGGAATCTTTAAATCAAGGCTCTCCAGATGAGAGATTATATTCTGCTGGAGATCCCCCACTTCTTTAATTTCCTCTCCTCCCACCAAAATGTCATCAATGTATTGGTACACAGCTACAGTGTCAGGTTTAGGTATTTTTTCTAATTCCTTATCTAAAGCATGGTGTGCTAGTGTTGGAGAGTGTTTGTATCCCTGAGGGAGTCTGGTGAATGTGTACTGTTGTCCCTCCCATGTGAATGCAAAGCAATCCATGTCCTCTGGCTGTATAGGTATCATGAAGAACATGTCTTTGACATCTATGGTTGCCATGATTGTGTGAGCTTTTTCTTGTATTGATGTTATTAGTTCAGCTAAATTTGGCAGTGCTGCAGTCAGAGGGTCAGTGTTGGCATTCAGCCTACGGTAATCAATCGTAAGTCTCTACTTCGTGTTGGGCTTTCGGACTGGCCACACGGGTGAATTGTATGGGGAGTGTGTGTTAATTATTATTCCTTGATCACGCAAATCCTGAATAACTGGTTTGATGCCTTCTCTAGCTTCAGAAGGCAAGGGATACTGTTTCACATTGATTATTTTACTGTAAGGCAGTGCAGGTGTGGTCTGAAGCAGCCTAATGTTAAGTGGCGGAGTGCCAAAAGACCACAGAAAACCCTCAGTGTCTTCCCACTGCCTTCCTGCAAGGACATCCATCCCTAGCAGATTATTCGGGATGTCCCCAATTACCATTTTGACAACCAATTGATTTTCTTCTCCAGGGAGTGTTACTTTGACCAGAGCAACATTCATTGGTTCTACGGTTCCTAAAGCATTAAGAACGCAGCATTGCCTTATTGTTGGAACAACTCCACACTTCTGAGCATCTCTGTGTGTAAGTGCGGAGATCTGGGCTCCCGTATCAACAATTTATGTTACCAGAGCTTTTTTGGGGCCCATGATTGCTGTAATTAACATGTCTCCTGATTTATTTTTTGCGAGCATTCGTAAGTAAACCCAACCTCCACCCCTTCGCTCACCTGTAAACAGTGGAGATATTAGTTTCCCGAAAGCTCTGTTGGTGTAGATTCAGTGTTTGTGTTTTGGGGTACGGGCGGTTATGTTGGGCAGTTATGTTGCTTTGGCTCTGTGAAAGAAGTTGCGAAAGAGTTACTGCCGGCTTACTGCTAGTGCTTTTCAGGAGACACGCAGCCAGGGTTTCACTGTCCAAGTTCTGTGAAAGAAGCTGAGAAACAGTTCTTTGGCTCAGTGGCTGTGTTCTGTGGGAGAGGCTGAGATGCAGCTTCACTGCCGAGATTCCGAGGGAGAAGCTGGGAAAAGATTAACTTTGGCTCATTGCCTGTGTTCTGTGGGAGAGACTGTGATGTACTGTGTGTACTGAACTGTGTATTGGTAGGAGTATTTGTTAGTTTCTGATGAGGTAGAGGGATCGGTGCACTAGGCTGGGTAGGGGGGTTTGGCCTCCCTAAATTCCAGTTAGTTATGATTTTCTGCAATTTTTCAAGTGGTAAACCATCCATTATGTCCCGGGGGACCCCTTTTTTATTCCCAGCATCCACCAGCATTGTCTGTTGGAAATTTGTTTTCCTGGTTCTGTGTTTTCAGGGTTAGGGGCTCCCATAAACCGGACACCTTTTGTTTTTTCTGATTTTTCCTCTAGGCTTTTTACAGGCCCATACTGTCTACAATAATTTATTAAATCAACTGCTACCTCACTCCATGTCCAAATTTTGCGGCTGCTGCTAGATGCGTCTGATGGTGTTGTGGGGGTCTGTGTTGGTGTATAGGGTGATGGGGCAGACTCAGACTGATCAGTGGAGTTGTTAAGAAATCTATCCAGTCTATCTATTGGGCTTAAAGTCATAATTGTTTTTTGAATAGTAATTGCTGTTGATTTCAATGTTTCTGGAAGCCCATGAATTAAAGGGGTCATAATTTTAGGCTTCACAGGCAGTTGCATTGGGGATTCAAAACCAGGAATTAATTTTCTCTCATGAATCATTTGCAAACATGCAGCTTTTTGTACACTTTCTAAGATCTGGTCGGAGGTAGTGGCAATTGCCAGGGGATCACCCCTTTCCAAGTGATTTATTCCCCCGGCCCAATAGGCTGCATTTTGTGTTAGAGACCAGGAGTCACACTTATCTCCTGTTGTTAGGAAAACACCACGTCCCCAGTATCCACTGGCTTCTTGTTCAGTTAACTTAATCTGGTCTCTGCCAGTAAGAGACACACAGAACACATACTCCGTTTCTGATTCATGAGGAAGGCGTCCAAATTCCTTTTTCAATTTAGTTAATTCGGTAGCGCTGAATGGTGTTTGTTTAGTTGTTATGTGGGGATCCAGGTCTTCATCATTAATATAATTATATTCAGTTTTAATAAAAAGTCTCAAACGAGGACAGCAATTTTCCCCACAATTTTTAAGTGTTTCAGATTCTTTGTAAGGATAGTTTTGTTTTGCTGCCTCGAACTCTTTGTATGGATAGATTTTTTTAATGCAAGGTGTTCCTTTTTCTTCCTCCTCTGTAGAGGAGTTGATTTTGTGTATGTTTTTGGTGTGTTCTTCTCTGAGGGCAGCTTGCAGCATGTAAATTTCATTTCTATCCTCATTTAACTGTTTTTGCAAAATTTCAACTAAATTTTGAAGGGAGTCTATAATTATCATTTCCTCACTTCTCCATTTACAGCGGTTTTCTATGGCTGCAGTGAGACATGCTCTGAGAACTGAGCAAAGAATGTTCTTATTTTTACCTATTTTGAATTTTGATTCATGTTGCAGAGAACATATTCTATCAATGACATTTTCCAAATTAAACCAATTGTTCTCTGTCCAAGTTTCTCCACCAGATGACGGTTTTGCATTGTGTTTAGCAAGCAACCAGTAAAAGTCAGCTTTTGCTTTAGGATTGAGATTTTCATTCATTTTGTGTGAAGGGACCAGAAGTATACCAGGGAGCTGATTTGTGAACTCAAGTTACACAATCATACAGACCTTTTTATGCCCTTTGTCTCCCTAGATAGCTGAAGAAACAAAATCTGTCTGGAAGGCACTGTTTTAATTGCTTCAGGTTTGTCCCTTCCTTTCCAGACAGTCCAGATACACAATCACACTCACACACGCACACAAATGTTTTCTTTGTGAGGGGACCAGAACCTAGAACAGGGGGAATGCCACTCAGCCTTCGCTGGGCCACCCCTTGCTCCATGTGTAGGTGAAGGGACAATATCTGTCTAAAAGGCACAGCTTAATTTCTTCAGGTCTGTCCCCTCCCTTTTAGACAGTCCAGGTACACAAATACAGCAGTAACAACAGTAACAGGTTCAGATACAACTCCAATACAACATCAATTCCAATATCAATATCAGGATTAGGAGGAGTATCAGTGTCGGTGTCCGTGCCGGTAAGATCAGTAACAGAAGTGACTGTAACAATTTCCCCTGCTTTTGCACCGAAAAATCTTTTGTGTCAATTCCGGAGCCTGTGTGCTCAATCAAGGGTGAGATTTGGCTTTGGCATATGCAGTCTGACGGAGATTACAGACTACACAGAACCTGCAAAATCTCACTGGCTTCCAGAATGCCATCCTCGTCGCCAATTATGTGAGGGTCCACCTGAAATGAACGGGTGACGAATGATTTTTTTGGTGCAAAAAATAACCAACAAAGGCACAGGGGTTTTGCAGTAACAAATCAACAAAATGCAATTTTATTAATGATAACCACAACTGAATATGCATTTGGTTAGGGAATCTGGGGAAGAGAAGGGTAAGACAAGGGAAAGAGGGAGGAAAGAAGGTTAGGGAGGGGCTTATAGCTACCAAAATGTGATGTCTTCGGGGGTCCCGCCGCCGAAACTCGCTGGTGCACGCTTTGGGGAGATCTCAGAGGACAGTCGGAACCGAACCCCAAAATATACTGTTCTTGGTTGGGGGAAGGGTGGCCGAAATTTGGTTTCCATGGAGGGCAAAAGAATAGGAACAGCAGGAGGGGGGAGGTTACTCCATTGTTTTCATGCCCGAATGTTTGCAGGTATGTTTACTCTGGGCAGTTTTTCCCCACTCCCCGAGCTGGGGGGGGGGTTCAGTCCCAGTCTCTGGAAGGAGGTTGCCAAGGGGGTACCAGGGGGGTGCCAGTAGGGTGCCGGGGGGTTCCTTGTCTTGTCTTGGTTCCTTGATGAGGGGATTCGCATCTCTGTTTGTCTGTCACGGTGGTTGAAGGCAGGCGAGAGAGGTCTTCTCTTGGAGGGGAGGAGCCACCCCAGAGCTCAGTGCAGCCAAGTCAGGAGGTTGGAAGAAAGTCCAGTTCCATTGTTCAGAAAAGGGCAGCATGCCCCTTCAAGTTCAGCATGGCATGTTCTGAAAACACCACCTGTGAACACACTGAATAAGCATGAGACTTTCTTTCCCAACTGGCTCAACAGTTTTTAACCTTTCGGGGGTCTTTTCTCATGACAATTGTGAGGCAAAAAATGAAGGATTTTTGGATGGACTTTCACAACCAGAAACTGCTGCTCCATCCCCACGGGCTGCAGGCCCCCATGGGCAGGGCGGGGGCGTGGGGGCTACTGCCCTGCACAGCCTCCCCTTCACATCCCTGCCAGAGCCATGGGCAGCTGCCTGTGGCCCCCGAGCGTGCTCAGGAACTGACCACTGCTGCTGGAGGCCTTGGTGCTGAGCCCCTGAATCATCTCTCACTCGGACATGCTCACAAACAAAGGAGGAACAGGGCCTCAGTGGCCCGAAGAGCTGCCCACAGAACCAGGAGGACCTGGACAAGTGGGATTGCAGAAGCGGCGGGGGGAGAACATCCAGGCAGGCTGCCAGGGGCTGAGGCTGGGGCAATGGAAAATCTGCAGTGGGAAGGAAACCACACAGCATCTGGTATTTTGAAACACAGCTAGAGTTTTCCTGTGCATTCTGACTATGAATCACCAATGGTGGGCTGTGAAATTTCTAATACCTGTCTGGCCCTTGGGGCTGAGCTGTGGGATGAAGCTCTGGGAGGAGACCTGGGAGAGATCCTAGAGTGAGCCAGGGTCCCCCACGTCAGAGCAGAGCCCGGAACAGCGGGAAGGGATCCATGGCAGCTTCGCTCCCCCTCTACCCTTTCCTCACCATGGGCCAAACAACATCCTGAAGCACATTGTGAGAGAACTGCTCAAAGGGGATGGTGGGTGCATTCCCTCAGCCTTGTCCTGGGGCTCAGCAGCCGAGGGCTCTGGCTGCACATCTGGACACGCCATGCCCAGAACACCAGGAAGGGATCCATGGCAGCCTCGCTGCCCCGCTGCTGCTTCCATGCCCTGCAGGGCTGTTTCCCAGCCTGGCCTGACTGCAGCTTCTCCCCAGCCTCTGCAGGAAGGCATTGGGCATCAGCTGCCGCGCAGCCCAAACTCACCAGTGATCCCCTGCATTTTCCCAGTCCCCAGGCACATCCTGAGGTGTGGCTGCTTGGAGGAGGGAGGGCCATAGCCAGCCCCAAAGGCCTGGTGGGATCAGGATTTTCCTGATCATAACCCATGTCTTGGACAAGTATTGCCTCCTGAAGAGGCGACCTCCTGGATATGCAATGATTCCATCTGATCCAGCTGTGCCTCGTCCTTTCTCAAGGGATGGACAGAGGGGCTCTATAGAAGGTGGCATTTCCTGCAGGAAGGGAGGCGATGCCAGGCACAGTCACAGGAGGTAAATGCTGTGCCTCTGGGTCTGAACCCGGCTGAGGCTTGAGCTGGCCTCTCTGCTGCTTGGCACTGCGGGCACAGCCCGGACAAGACGGGCACAGCCCAGAGGAATTGTCCCGAGCAGGCTCAGGGCACTCACGTACTGAGCTGTCCTGCTGGGCTCCCTCTGTGGGAGACACGTCCCGAAACCTGGGAGCGGCTGCACAGGGTGTCCATGGTGGGGAAAGGGCAGAGCAGGAGAGCAAGGCTCCAGTGTGTCCTGAGAGGGCCTGGCCATGTGCCCTTGGGCTGTGGGAGCTGTTCCATGGGCAGGTGGGCAAGCAGGAGGGAGGGATGCAGGTTGGGAGAGACAGCTGTGGCACTGCAGATTTCCCCAAGCATTTAGTGAGGGTTTCCTGTGTGGGAAGGAGGGAGAGAGCCCCAGGGCCCTGGGCTGTTGCAGCTGCCTCTCCAGGCATGTTGCACAGGACCTGCAAAGAGCGTGGAGAGTGACCAGGAGCCACAGGCTCCCACAGCCTTACCCCACCCCCTTGCAGTGCCCAATTCCCCAAGGGAGAAGGGGATCCCAGCACACCATGGAAATGGTTCTGTAGGATCTGTGATCCCTTCTCAACTGGGATCATGACTTGAATTACTTGAAAATACTGGTGAATGGTGCTTTGAAGACCTTGCCAGATGTTGGAGGCATGTTCTGAATGTACCTTTCCTGACAGAATAATCCGTGGCAGTGTGGCAAGAGTTTACTCATGAGACAGTTCCCTTAAGTTCTTCTGAGGGTGGATCAGTTCTGGAAAACTTACCCTGCTCCCTTCTGGAGCCCTGAGTGATCCCACAGGATCGCTGTCAGTGGGAAGAAGGAGCATTTATCTGTCCATTCTCCTCCCGTGTGCAATGCCACTGTGTCCTTCTGTGTGCTCTGTACAGCCACAGAGAAGAGCAGAGAGGGAAGGGGCTGGGCCCAGGGCTGTGCCCCGGGGCTGAGCCTTTCTCAGCTCCTTTG
Organism: Zonotrichia albicollis; assembly: GCF_047830755.1. Classification (NCBI taxonomy): domain Eukaryota; kingdom Metazoa; phylum Chordata; class Aves; order Passeriformes; family Passerellidae; genus Zonotrichia; species Zonotrichia albicollis. The sequence continues at coordinate 40,391,954 of NC_133826.1, forward strand.
CTGCCCCCAGGGAGCCCGAGCTGCTTCTGCTGCCACAGCCAAGCCCTGGCCCTGCCTGGGGCTGGGTTTGGAGCTGCTGGCAGCTCCAGGGAGTCCTTTCTGCCCCACCTACCCCGCATGGGGCTCTTTCCATCCCAGGGTGGGGCCACTGCAGGCACAAGGTCCCCCTGGCCCTGCTCCTGACTGGAAGGCAGAGACAAGGGAGTGCCTTGGAGGGCACCAATCACCCAGGTGCCCTCACTGACACTCGGGCCTGAAGGAGAATCTTCAGCAGTGCCATTGGAGCTATTGTGTCCTGCCTTTCTTTGCAGCTAAGCCTGTTGGTAAAGGTGATCTGGCTTCCCAGCCCACGTTCAGGATTGAGCCTCTGGGAGATGGTGAGGGTAGGTCAAGGCCTTTCCCCTGGGAGAGCTGCCAGCTGAGAGCCCAAAGCTCGGCCAGGGGGCATCGCTGCAGGCGCCAGGACAGAGCCATGCACTTGGTGCCATGATCTAGTTGAGGTGTTAGAACATGGGTTGGACTCGATGATCTTAAAGGTCTCTTCCAACCTAGAATTTTTATGATTCTGTGATTCTGTGTGTGCCCTCACCCTGCACGATCCACTCACAACTTCTGCTCAGCACTGGCAGCTGTTTGGAGGAGGGTGGGCCCTGGCCCAGCTGAAAAAGCCTAGATGATTTGTTGATTACACCCGATTTTGCATAAGCATGATGTCCTGAACATGCCATCAAAGTAATGGAGAATCATTCCGTCTGTTAAGGTGTACTTTTTGTTTCTCAAGTGATGGGCCAAAAGGCAGGACAGAAGGAGGTGTTTCCACAACGAAGCAGAGGCCGATTGGCAGCCCCTCCTGCAGGAAGGAAGGCCAAGCCAAACACAGGCATGGGCACGGGCACAGGCTCAGAAGGTAATTGCTGTGCTGGGCTCAGCAGGGCTCAGCCCTTGGCGGGACTGTGTGGCTGCGGCTCTTCCACTGGGGCCTGCCCTTGCACGGCCCGGCCGCAGCCAAAGCTGGAGGTGCCTCTGGAGCTCGTTCACAGCCCCGGGGAAAGGGGACTCGTGCACCAACGTCCCTCCCGCTGCAGCTGCTCCAGAGCTGGCCCTGAGTGCCCAGAGGCCCAAGGCACAGGAGCGGGAGCCCTGCCACGAGCCCAGGGCCAGAGCCAGCCTTGGCTCCCGACTGGGCAGGGGCTGCACTGGGTCCTGCCAGGGCCTGACTCTGTGCCCTGGGGCTGGGGGAGCTGTCACGGGGCAGGGAGGGCCAGGGCTGGCAGTGGCTGCTCAGGGATGGGTTTGGCCCCTGTCCCTCCAAGCAGTGACTGCCCAAGCAGCTGCACTGCCCCCGGGCTCTCCTCCCGGCCTGCTGGGCTTTGTTGGGTGTCACAGCCTGTGCCAAGGGGCGGCAAGTTGCCTGCAGGCCCCAGCTCTGGGGGAAATGGAGAATGTCCTGCCCGCATCCACCATGCTGCCAGCTCATTCATGTTCCATTTCTCCGCTTAATGGGACACCACATATCAGGAGACATTTTGTTCATCAGTCCCACAAGGATCCATGATGAGTCACCACTTGTTCAATTGCATTTTATAACACTGATGTTTCTCAAGTGATGAAAATCCTTCCTTGCTATTGCTCCAATACCCTTCTTTTTCAAGTTCCAATGCTTATCCCACAACAATGTAAATGGTGTGGGCTTGTTTGCAAATATTTTTGGCTTTTTCTACAGGACACAGGGCTGGAAAAGCACATTTCTTTCAAACAAGGAAAGATCAAGAAATACTCAGCAACTATAACTCCCAGGCCAGGATCAAGGGTCATTACAGAAGTCTTTCTCTGGCTATAAAATACTTACTGGCACACAGTTTGCTTCTTCAAATGGCAGGCAGACCTTTTTTGTACTAGTCAAGGAAAACTGGCCTGCTGATTCAGTGCATGTGTAGTGAGTACAGTTGTCATATGGATCTTTATAACTCTTTCCAACCTGAAAAAAACAGAAAAAAAATTAAAAAACAAAACCAAAAACAAACGAAGACAAACAAAACCCCCAAGCCAATGGAGTATAGCAAAAAAAAAAAATAGAAAACTGAAACAGTAATAAAGTCAATGAACTGGCAGAGACTGGGTTGCTCTTACCACTCTGACAGGACTGAGATGTCTGCAACTCACATCTACAAATTATGTACCAAGCTCACCCACTACCAGTCTATGCAAAATCACTTCTGTGGCCTCCCAGGGGGAAAGAATGAAAGAATGGCAGAATAAGCTGACGCTCCCCATTGCTCCCACAGGTGCAGCTGGAACCACAGCACATGTTCCTGATGCCCAGAAGGGCCTTGGAAGGGGTTTCTGTCAGGGAACAGGCTTCAGTCTGGGGTTACTGGCAGGCCTGCTTGTCTTGGATCTGATCTTCCTCTTATGCTCTGTCCGAATTTGGACTTACTTGAAGAGGAGACAGTGAGTGTTTAGTTGATGTTTCCCTCAAACAACTTCTTTTGAAAATCTGCTGTACATAGGAAACATTCCCAGTGAGGCTGCAGTGTAGGTGTGGCCAGTCCACGATTGTCCAAAGAACTCTGCTGAGGGTTCTGCTGCTGCCCAGAGCTTTCATTGGCCTCCTCATTGCTGGGCCTTGTCCTGGGGGTCCCGCTGGGGCTGCAGCCAGTGCTGGCTCCCACTGAGGCTGCCTGGCCAAGAGCAGCCCCAGGGGCACTGGGCAGAGGCAAAGCACGGTGGGGAGGAGAAAGAGCAGGGACGAGATTGCCCTTGAAAGGCAGAGGCGCTCTGGGGCCCGCTCCTGGCCACGGAGCCTGCCCAGAGCCGTGCCCTGCTCGCCGGGGCCTTGAGGGGCAGCTGTGCAGCTGGGCCAGGCTGTGCCAGCAGCTCCAGCCATGCTGGGGAGCCTTGCCAGCTCTGGGCCCGGCTGTGCAGGAGGTTCCCTGTGTGCCACTGGCACCTGGGGCCTCAGCCACCTCTTCTTTCCACAGTTCCACCTCTGGACAGGAGTTGTAAGATGGCGGCTGCACCTCACACCCAAACAGCAGGAGCAGCTCCTCCAGCAGTTAGAAGAGCCTGCGCAGCCCTGTCAAGAATTCTGAGGAGAAGACTCCAGAACAGCCATCGACAAGGAAATCTCCTATTCTCCTGGAGATCCCACTGCCACCTCCTCTCCCCATGAGTATCCCCAAGCTACTTTCATTTCTTTTTTGATCCTCCTCTGTCCCGTCACGACTCCTTATATAGACCCCAGCAGCAGCCCAGCACCCTCCAGCCCCTCCTGAGACCAACATGTCCCTTCCTCTGCCCCTGAGCCCCCTGGCCCTGCCCTCTAAGCAACACTGAAGTTAACCCTGCTCTCTGCCAGGCTAGGTGACGGCCCTTTCTTTTGTTGCACTAAAGGGAAGGTGCTGTCACCCCAGTGTTTGGGTGGCAGCAGCAGCAAAGCCCAGCCGGCAGCATCACTGGCTGAGCTCCATGGCCAGGAGCAGCCGTGGATGCCCATGGTGTGGGCAGGCAGGAGCCAGGCAGGGGCTGCCGTGACAAGCGGCAGGGTCCTGAGGGCTGGGGAAGCCCAGGGGGCAGGCAGCAGCATGGGGCTCCTGAGAAAAAGCAACTCCATTTGCTTAGGTTTTCTGTTTTAGAAATTAGAAATTTGTAGAAGCATTTCAAAATAGTTTTTCTGAAGAGAGACACCCCCAAATATATCTTCCCAATTACTATAGTGTTTAAAGATTTTTGTAAGTAGTTTTAGAATCGAGAGAAAAAGTGACCCCATTTTGTCTTCACTTTTCATTCTTAGAAATATTTAGAAACATCCTTTGTAGAGAGAAATCCCCAAATGTTTTGTTCCTGTTTCCACAACAGGAACTAATTTTTGAAATTTTTGAAACTACTTTTAGAGTTCTGGAAAATATTTCCCCCTTATACAATAAAAAATAAAATTGCATTTCAGTGGTAATCTTTATTCTAGGAAGAAGTAAGACCCCTTCAGCCAGCCAGCCTGCTGCAGAGGCTCTTTTCCCGCAGGACCTTTTTATCTGGTCACTTCCAACATACATAAAACTTTTTCCCAGATATTTCCTGAGATTTTCTATGAGGTCCCATCTTAGTTGTCTCAGAGAAACTTTGACCACAGTGGGCATCTCTTCAAGTTACCATTTTGTTTGCTTCTAGTGGAACTTCCTCAGTTCTAGAGCAGGGCCTTCTCTCAGCTCTCTGCTGACCCCGGGCTCTCCTCCCAGCTTGCTGGGCTTTGTTGGGTGGCACAGCCTGTGCCAAGGGGCGGCAAGGTGCCTGCAGGCCCCAGCTCTGGGGGAAATGTAGAACGTCCTGCCCGCATCCACCATGCTGCCAGCTCAGCAGGGCAGCATAGCACGGGCTGACGCTCCCCATTGCTCCTACAGGTGCAGGCGGCCCCACCACACGTGTTCCCTATTCCCTGAAGAGAATTGATTTTTGTCAGGGAACACACTGTTGGCTAGAGTTAATGGCAAGCCTGGCTTTTCTCTGGCATGCAGGGTATGGGGGACTCCTGTAATGCTGGCAGATGCCAGGGGTCCGCAATGAGGCACACAAGCTGGAGGGGCTGGTCTTGTGCGTGTCAAATTTTGCACTAAGATGTGCGGGGCTTTGGGTCCTTTGGAAGTGGTGCCTGTGGCTGGGGTTCCTCATGAGCTTCTATGGGGATTTGGGATCTTTTCTATAGTGTTCAAGTGACTGGAGACATTTGTAAGGCTGGCAGGGGCTTGACTTCCTCGCGATTACCGTGGCGGTTTAGTGCTTGCTGTCAAGGCTTGGAGAGGAGCTGAGTCCTTGCTAAGGTGGGCAGGAGGCTGGGTTCTTTTGTGAGGCACACAAGGCCGTCTTGGGGTCTCTGCATTGGTATTCATGGATTGTTTGTGAGGCACACAGGGATATTTTCGGGTCCCTGCCACTGTTGCTTTACCAACTTGTTGCTGTGCAGGTGCTGCCAGCACCCAAACAAGGTCCTCTCCCCCTTAAGGCACTGGCCCTGATCTCTGGCCCCTACTGAAGGTGGGCAGAGCTTGACCCAGCATTTCTGTTGCAATAAAGAGATGGGGCTGTCAGCCCAGTGTCCGGGTGGCAGCAGCAGCAAAGCCCACCTGGCAGCCGCACTGGCTCACCTCCATGCCCAGGAGCAGCCATGGATGCCCACGGTGTGGGCAGGCAGGAGCCAGGCAGGGGCTGCTGTGACCAGCAGCGGGGTCCCGAGGCCTGGGGGAGCCCATGCTGAGCGTCCCTGGGCTGAGGGCACATTTCCTTCCCTGGCATCATCTGGGCCTGGACCTCCTCCAGTGCCAAGGCCAGGAAAAGAGGGAAGCCATCAAGAGCATCTCCATGGACACAGTCTGACCCACAATGTCAGCAGGTGACAAATAAGGTTTTGCTGAGCAATGGACCTGGGATACACAAAAACAATCAAGGCAGTCCATTTGTACAGATGTGGGCACACTCTGGGGGTACAGCTGAGGCCATGAGGTCACAGCAGGCTCAGGGGTCACAGCAGGCTGAGGTCACTGTTGGCTCTGAGGTCACAGAGGTGCCAGACCCGGTAGTTGCACAGCAGCACAAGGAGCGAGCACTCAGTCCTTGAGCACAACTGTTGCGGCAGCAGCAGCGGCGGTGGCAGCAGTGGTGCTGACATTGGGACAGCGGTGTCAGGACAGTGGTGGCAGCAAGCGCTGCGGCACTGGCAGAGGGCAAGGCACCATGGCCCTTGCTCTGCGCCTCTTCCTCCTGCTCCTCCTGGCCGTGGCCCTGCCTGCCAGGGCTGCCCAGGCTGCTCCGCTGCAAGGGTGGCGAGCAGGTGAGCTGGCAGCCTGGCTCCCCTTTCCCGGGACAGCGCTTCCTGCTCCCCGGGAAGCGCCGGGGATGGTTTTCCCCAGGCCTTTAGGGAGGGTTTCCTCTGGGGGAGGGAGAGAGACCCCATGGCCCTGGGCAGCCCCAGTTTCCTCTCCAGGGATGTGTCCCAGGGCCTGCAAAGAAGGTGCAGTGACCAGGAGCCTGCCCAGAGCTCCCGAGGCCCCTGTGCAGTTTGGCCTTGTCCATTCACACCTGGCTCCTGTAGCCTTAACCAACCCCCTTGCAATGCCCTGTTCCTAAAGGCAGAAGGGGATCCCAAAACAAAAATGAAATGGTTCAGATCTTTGTTCCATTCTAGATTTGGATCACGCCTTGCAAGATTTGGAAGTCCAGGTGAATGACACTGTGAAGGTCTTGGTGAATGCCAGAGGCAAGTTCTGAATTTCCCTTTTTACTGGCAGAATAATCAGTGTCCATGTGGCAAGAGCTCACCCATCGGCCATGTTTGTTACCGTTAAATCAGGGCTGAAGAATTCTGTAAACCTTGCCCTGCTCTTTTGTGGAGCACTGAGGGATCCCACAGGATGGCTGTCAGTGGGAGGAAGGAGCATTTAGCTGTCCATCCTCCTCCCGTGTGCAATGCCACTGTGTCCTTTTGTGTGCTCTGTGCAGCCACAGAGAAGAGCAGAATGGGCAGGGGCCAGGCCCAGGGCTGTGCCCCAGGGCTGAGCCTTGCCTGCAGCCCGAGGATCTGCTACAGTGCCATGGGTGATGTTCTGTACGGCCTTTCTTTGCAGCTGAACTTGTTGGTGAAGGTGATCTGGCTTCACAAAGCACATCCATGACTGAGCCTCTGGGAGATGGTGAGGGTAGGTCAAGGCCTTTTCCCTGGGAGAGCTGCCAGCTCAGAGCCCAAAACTCGGCCAAGGGGGCATCGCTGCAGGTGCCAGGACAGAGCCATGCACGTGTGTGCCCTCGCCCTGCGCCATCCCCTCACCGCTCCTGCGGCTCAGTGGTGCCCGTGCAGCTGAGCAGAGATGGCAGAAGCTTCTGTGGCTGATGTGTTACAGATGTGTCTGCAGGGAGGACTTTTCCTGTCCCTGTGATGATTCCTACACGGAAGCCAGACTCCCGTCGCAGGGGTGAGTAGTGTGTTCCTGCTGACCCCACAGGCTGAGCCCTGCTTTTGTGGCATCCATTCATGGGAAATGGAACCGTGTTGCTCTAAGGTCCTCCAAGGGGAAAGAACAAAGCTACAGAACAGAAGAAACCCCATGAGCCCTCTGAACAAATGAAGGAAATGCTGAAGGAAATGCAGCAGGCAGGACAAAGTGGGTGCATTCCCTCAGCCTTCACCTGGGGCTCAGCAGCTGAGGCTTTGGCTGCACATCTGGACACGCCGAGCCTGGCACAGCAGGAAGGGATCCATGGCAGCCTCACTGCCCTGCTGCTGCTTCCATGTCCTGCAGGGCAGTCTCCCAGCCTGGCCTGGCTGTAGCTTCTCCCCAGGCTCTGCAGGAAAGCATTGGGCATCCGCTGAAAGGCAGCCCAAACCGCACCACAGGCATGAGATGCCCTGCAATTTCCCATCTCCAGGCAGATGAGAAGGGGCACCTATATGGAGAAGGGAGAGCCTTGCCCTACCCAAAAAGTTGAAAGGGATTTCTTGAATCTTAACCATGTCTTTGAGAGGCATTGCCTCCTGAAGATGCCACCTCTCCAATGGGGAACAGTCCAATCTGATCCAGCTCTCTCTTTTCTCCAGAAGCAGATGGAGAGGCTATGCAGAAGGAAGCATTTCCTGGAGGAAGCAGTGGCCCATTGACAGCCACTTCTGCAGGAAGGGAGGCGATGCCAGGCACGGCCACAGGAGGTAATTGCTGTGCCTCTGGGTCTGAACCCTGCTGAGGCTTGAGCTGCCCTCTCTGCTGCTTGGCACTGTGGGCACAGCTCCGACAAGACGGGCACAGCTCAGAGGAATTGTCCCAAGCAGGCTCAGGGCACTCGCGTACTGAGCTGTCCTGCTGGGCTCCCTCCATGGGAGACAAGTCCCGAAACCTGGGAGCGGCTGCACGGGGTGTCCATGGTGGGGAAACGGCAGAGGGGGAGAGCAAGGCTCCAGTGGGTCCTGAGAGGGCCTGGCTATGTGCCAGTGTGCTGGGGGATTTGTCCCAGGGGAAAGATGGTTGGAGAGATAGAAGTAGGTAGAAAGGGAGGGAGAAGGGACAGGAGGGATGGAGGGGGACAGGGGGATAGCTGTGGCACTGCCTGCTGCAGTTTTCCCCAGGGATTTAGCAAGAGTTGCAGCTGTGGAAGTGAGAGCTCCCAGGGCCCTGGGTTGCTTCAGCCGCCCCACCATGGATGTTGCACAGGGCATGGAAAGAGGGTGCAGAGTGACCAGGAGCCTGCCCAGAGCTCCTGAGGCCCCTGTGGAGTGTGACCTTGCCCATTCACACCTGGCTCCCACGGCCGTACCCGACCCCCTTGCAGTGCCCAATTCCCAAAGGCAAAAGGGGATCCCAACACACCCTGAAAAATGTTCTCATCTGTGCTCCGTTCTAGATGAGGTTGCTCAAAAGGCTTCCCCATTAGATTGGTTGAGAAAAGTGTTGAAGCCTTTGGAGCCTCCTTCAGGTATGTTCTCACTGTCCTACACAGTAATAATTGTTGACAACTTCACAGCAACCAGGTTATACAAGCTACTGTGGCTGTTGTGTTACAGATGTGTCTGCAGGAAGGACTTTTCCTGCCCCTTTGCTGATTCCTACAGAGAGCCCTGGCTCTAATTGCTGGGGTGAGTAGTGTTGTCCCTGCTGACCCCACAGGCTGAGCCCTGCTTCTGTGGCATGCATTCCTAGGAAATGGAACTACTTTCTGTTAAGGTCCTCTGAGAGGGAAGAACAAAGCCCCAGGACACAAGAAACCCCACGAGCCAAGCAACATCTTGAAACGAATAGTGACGGAACTACTCAAAGGGAATGGTGAGAGCATGTCCCTTAGCCTTGTCCTGGGGCTCCGCAGCCGAGGGCTCTGGCTGCACATCTGGACACGCCATGCCCAGAACAGTGGGAAGGGATCCATGGCAGCCTCGATGCCCCGCTGCTGCTTCCATGCCCTGCAGGGCTGTTTCCCAGCCTGGCCTGGCATCCGCTGCCACACAGCCCAAACTCACCAGGGATCCCCTGCATTTTCCCAGTCCCCAGTAGGATCCTGAGTGTGGCTGCTTACAGGAGGCAGGGCTATAGCTAGCCCCAAAGGCCTGGGGAATCAGGATTTTCCTGATCCTTATCCATGTTTTGGAGAAGTGTTGCCTCCTGAACAGGCCACCTCCAGGATGTGCAATGATTCCATCTGATCCAGCTGTGCCTCTTCATTTCCCAAGGGATGGACAGAGAGGCTCTATGGAAGGTGGCATTTCCTGCAGGAAGGGAGGCGATGCCAGGCACAGTCACAGGAGGTAATTGCTGTGCCTCTGGGCCTGAGCCCTGCTGAGGCTTGAGCTGCCCTCTCTGCTGCTTGGCACTGCAGGCACAGCCCGGACAAGATGGGCACAGCCCAGAGGAATTATCCCAAGCAGGCTCAGGGCACTCGCGTACTGAGCTGTCCTGCTGGGCTCCCTCCCTGGGAGACACGTCCTGAAACCTGGGAGCGGCTGCACGGGGTGCCCATGGTGGGGAAAGGGCAGAGCAGGAGAGCAAGGCTCCAGTGGGTCCTGAGAGGGCCTGGCCATGTGCCCCTTGGGCTGTGGGAGCTGTTCCATGGGCAGGTGGGCAAGCAGGAGGGAGGGATGGAGGTTGGGAGCGACAGCTGTGACACTGCAGATTTCCCCAAGCATTTAGTGAGGCTTTCCTGTGTGGGAAGGAGGGAGAGAGCCCCAGGGCCCTGGGCTGTTGCAGCTGCCCCTCCAGGCATGTTGCACAGGACCTGCAAAGAGCGTGGAGAGTGACCAGGAGCCACAGGCTCCCACAGCCTTACCCCACCCCCTTGCAGTGCCCAATTCCCCAAGGGAGAAGGGGATCCCAGCACACCATGGAAATGGTTCTGTAGGATCTGTGCTCCCTTCTCGACTGGCATGTGACTTGGATTAGTTGGAAATGCTGGTAAATGGTGCTTTGAAGACCTTGCCACATGTTGAAGGCAAGTTCTCAATGTACCTTTCCTGGCAGAAATATCCATGGCAGAGTGGCAAGGGCTTACTCATGAGCCAGTTCCCTTAAATTTCACTGAAGATTGATCAGTTCTGGAAACCTTGCCCTGCTCCCTTCTGGAGTCCTGAGGGATCCCACAGGATCGCTGTCAGTGGGAGGAAGGATCATTTATTTGTCCATCCTCTTCCCGAGTGCAATGCCACAGTGTCCTTCTGTGTGCTCTCTGCAGCCACAGAGAAGAGCAGAGAGGGAAGGGGCTGGGCCCAGGGCTGTGCCCCAGGGCTGAGCCTTTCTCAGCTCCTTTGCTGCCCCCAGGAAGCCTTACCTGCTCCTGCTGCCACTGCCAAGCCCTGGCCCTGCCTGGGGCTGGGTTTGGAGCTGCTGGCAGCTCCAGAGAGTCCTTTCTGTCCCAACTACCCCGCATGGGGCTCCTTCCATCCCAGTGTGGGGCCACTGCAGGCACGAGGTCCCCCTGGCCCTGCTCCTGACTGGAAGGCAGAGCCAAGGAAGTGCCTTGGAGGGCACCAACCACCCATGTGCCCTCACTGCCACTCGGGCCTGAAGGAGAATCTTCAGCAGTGCCATTGGAGCTGTTCTGTCCTGCCTTTCGTTTCAGCTGAGCCTGTTGGTAAAGGTGATCTGGCTTCCCAGCCCACGTTCAGGATTGAGCCTCTGGGAGATGGTGAGGGTAGGTCAAGGCCTTTCCCCTGGGAGAGCTGCCAGCTCAGAGCCCAAAGCTCGGCCAGGGGGGCATCACGGCAGGGGCCAGAACAGAGCCATGTACGTGTGTGGCCTCGCCCTGCACAATCCACTCACAATTTCTGCTCAGCACTGGCAGCTGTTTGGAGGAGGGTGGGCCCTGGCCCAGCTAAAAAAAGACCAGATGAATTGTTGAGTTTACCCGATTTTGCATAAGCATGACGTCCTGAAGATGCCATCAAAGTAAATGGAGAATCGTTCCATCTGTTAAGGTGTAGTTTTTGTTTCTCCAGTGATGGGCCAAAAGGCAGGACAGAAGGAGGTGTTTCCGCAAGGAAGCAGAGGCCGATTGGCAGCCCCTGCTGCAGGAAGGAAGGCCAAGCCAAACACAGGCATGGGCATGGACACAGGCTCAGAAGGTAATTGCTGTGCTGGGCTCAGCAGGCCTGGGTGGCTGCAGCTCTTCCACAGGGGCCTGCCCTTGCACAGCCTAACCACAGCCAAAGCTGGAGGTGCCTCTTGAGGCCTTGAGGCCTCTGGAGCTCATTCAGAGCCCCAGGGAAAAGGGGACTCGTGCACCAACGTCCCTCCCGCTGCAGCTGCTCTGGAGCTGGCCCTGAGTGCCCAGAGGCCCAAGGCACAGGAGCAGCCCCGAGCGGGAACCCTGCCGTGAGCCCAGGGCCAGAGCCGGACTTGGCTCCCAACTGGGCAGGGGCTGCACTGGCTCCTGACAGGGCCTGACTCTGTGCCCTGGGGCTGGGGGAGCTGTCACGGGGCAGGGAGGGCCAGGGCTGGCAGTGGCTGCTCAGGGATGGGTTTGGCCCCTGTCCCTCCAAGCAGTGACTGCCCAAGCAGCTGCACTGCCCCCGGGCTCTCCTCCCGGCCTGCTGGGCTTTGTTGGGTGTCACAGCCTGTGCAAAGGGGCGGCAAGTTGCCTGCAGACCCCAGCTCTGGGGGAAACGGAGAACGTCCTGCCTGCATCCACCGTGCTGCCAGCTCAGCAGTGCAGCACAGCACAGGCTGACGCTCCCCATTGCTCCCACAGGTGCAGCTGGAACCACAGCACATGTTCCTGATTCCCAGAAGGGCCTTGGAAGGGGTTTCTGTCAGGGAACAGGCTTCTGGCTAGGGTTACTGGCAGGCCTGCTTGTCTTGGAGCTGATCTTAATCTTATGCTGTGTCCGAATTTGGACTTGCTGGAAAAGGGTAAATGTTTAGTTCACCTTTCTCTCAAACAACTTCTTTTGAAATTGTACTTCAGACAGAAAACATTCCCACTGAGGCTGCACTGTAGGTGTGGCCAGTCCATGATTGTCCAAAGAATTCTTCTGAGGGTTCTGCTGCTGCCCAGAGCTTTCATTGGCCTCCTCATTGCTGGGCCTTGTCCTGGGGGGCCCGCTGGGGCTGCAGCCAGTTCTGGCTCCCACTGAGGCTGCCTGGCCAAGAGCAGCCCCAGGGGCACTGGGCAGAGGCAAAGCACGGTGGGGAGGAGAAAGAGCAGGGACGAGATTGCCCTTGAAAGGCAGAGGCGCTCTGGGGCCCACTCCTGGTCACGGAGCCTGCCCAGAGCCGTGTCCTGCTGGCCGGGGCCTTGAGGGGCAGCTGTGCAGCTGGGCCAAGCTGTGCCAGCAGCTCCAGCCGTGCTGGGGAGCCTTGCCAGCTCTGGGCCCGGCTGTGCAGGAGGTTCCCTGTGTGCCACTGGCACCTGGGGCCTTAGCCACCTCTTCTTCCACAGTTCCACCTCTGGACAGGAGTTGTAAGACGGTGGCTGCACCTCACACCCAAACAGCGGGAGCAGCTCCTCCAGCAGTAAGAAGAGCCTGCGCAGCCCTGTCCAGAGTTCTGAGAAGAAGACTCCAGAACAGCCATCGACAAGGAAATCTCCTATTCTCCTGGAGATCCCACTGACACCTCCTCTCTCCATGTATATCCCCAAGCTACTTCCATCTCCTTTTTGATCATCTTCTGTCCCGTCCCGACTTCTTCTATAGACCCCAGGAGCAGCCCAGCACCCTCCAGCCCCTCCTGAGACCAACATGTCCCTTCCTCTGCCCCTGAGCCCCCTGGTCCCGCCCTCTAAAAAACACTGAAGTTATCCCCGCTCTCTGCCAGGCTAGGTGACGGCCCTTTCTTTTGTTGCACTAAAGGGAAGGTGCCGTCACCCCAGTGTTTGGGTGGCAGCAGCAGCAAAGCCCAGCCGGCAGCAGCACTGGCTGAGCTCCATGGCCAGGAGCAGCTGGGGATGCCCACGGTGTGGGCAGGCAGGAGCCAGGCAGGGGCTGCTGTGACCAGCGGCGGGGTCCTGAGGGCTGGGGAAGCCCAGGGGGCAGGCAGCAGCATGGGGCTCCTGAGAAAAAGCAACTCCATTTGCTTAGATTTTCTGTTTTAGAAATTAGAAATTTGTAGAAATATTTCAAAATATATTTTCTGTAGAGACACACCCCCAAATATATCTTCCCAATTACTATAGTGTTTAAAGATTTTTGTAAGCAGTTTTATAATCTAGAGAACAAGTGACCTTATTTTGTCTTCACATTTCATTCTTAGAAATATTTAGAAATATCTTTTGTAGAGAGACATCCCCAAATGTTTCGTTTATGTTTCCACAACACATCTGTATTTTTGAAACTGGTTTTAGAGTTCCGGAAAATATTTCCCCCTTTTACAATAAAAAATAAAATTGCATTTCAGTGGTAATCTTTATTCTAGGAAGAAGTAAGACCCCTTCAGCCAGCCAGCCTGCTGCAGACAGTCTTTTCCCACAGGAGCCTTGTACCTAGTCACAACCAACATACATAAAACCTTTTCCCTGATATTTCCTGGGATTTTTGACAAGCTCCCGTCTTAGTCTTCTCAGAAAAACTTTGAGCACAGTGGGCATCTCTTCAAGTTGCCATCTTTGCTTCTGGTGGAACTTCCTCAGTTCTAGAGCAGGGCCTTCTCTCAGCTTCCTGCTGGCCCCGGGCTCTCCTCCCAGCTTGCTGGGCTTTGTTGGGTGGCACAGCCTGTGACGTTGCTCCCACGTGTGACTGAGGGCACAGCTTAAGCAGAACCTATCCATCCTGTCTACAAAAACATTTATCACTGAAAGACACCAGGTTTCTGAAATAATTTGGGGAAAGTCTTGGTCATGAAGCTTCCCCAACAAAGGTGGGCCTTTCCAGGTGATATCAGCACACCTTTCAGGGTGGGCAGGTGCCTTACTGTGCAGAGAACTGTCTCCCAACCCACTGGGCCTGAGGGGCATTTACTCTACAACAATGCCAAGGTTTCAGCTGTGGCAGGAGGAGGAGCTGTTCTGAGTGAGAAGCTGAATCAGAAGCTTCAGAGTGCTCAGAAAGTCCTCACAAATAGGTCCCTGTCAGTGGGGATATGGATCATTCCTCTTGGGTTCAGGTGCAAACCAGGCATTTTGAGTAACATTTGCAGCCTGTACTGGCTCCCTCAGGCCTTACACAGCCCAAGGCAGCAAAGGAAACTTGGAAAAAAGCATTAATTCCATAAAAGTGGTGTTGGGAAAGCAGGAGATAGCAAAGCACTGCTGAAAGCACACAGTGTGTATGATGTAAAATTATTGTTTTTTGATATACTGCAACATATTGTTCTAATGGTGGGAGGGAAAAGAAATAATGATCAGTTATCTCATTAATAATGTTCATTTTCTCTTCCAGTATTGCCAGCAGGTTGAGTTAATTGTTAAGCATGACAGTTGGGCTTTAATATCTCAGCTGTAGATTCCAGTCACAGCAGTCTAGTTTAATAATTGGGTTTCTTTCTCCCTCATTTTGACCATAACATACTTATAGCAAATATTAAAATTCATCATAGCACAAAAATAATCCATTTGAAACCTCACCAAAAATGGCAGCACAACAGAGCTCTGCTTAGCATTTAGTGGAGAATTCAGAACAGTTTCTTGGAAAACAAGGAACAGCTTCTCTGATAATTCAACAGCCACTATGTGAACGTGGACACTCAGTGAAAGCCAAGAGTGCTTCAGGTGAGCCAAGGCAGTGTTGAATAGGCTGCTGTCACTAAAAAAGCGCATTCAAACTTCACAGGAAATTCCCTCTGAAATTGCAAATTCATATGTGGTTCTTTAGCTATAGGTAGTTCAGCCATGGCAGTTTACCAGCACTGGCAGAAAGTTGTTTTAACACTGCAACATCAAACTGTTCTGGAGACTTCACAGTCTGCCTTGGAATGGCTGTAGGTGCCAAGTGGACACAGCTTCTGCTGTGAGGAACTTAAAATCCTCCTTACTGCTCTTCCAGACTCTTTAAAGACAAGGTTTATCTTCCAGCATGAGCACAGCTCTGCATAAGCTCATTGACCCCAAAACCTATAGGCATCAAGGCACCCAGCAGAAATCCTGCACATTCCCACCATGCCAGAGAGAAATGGGGCTTATTCTAGGACTGACAAATAGGCAAGACTTTGAGGGGTGAGAGTGGAATGAAAGTAGAAAACTTGAGAAAAGCCTGGTGTTTATAGTTTTGGGAGAAAGGGCAGCAGGACTGTAAGCTGCGTGCTCACCATCTCCTCCTCCAGGTGCACACAGGGATGGAGCAGCCCCAGTGAGTGGTTTCAGGCATTGAAACCACTGTAGACTTGGAATCAATTCACAAGTGAAAATAAAGACAGAAGAATCACAGAATCCCAGACTGGTTTGGGCTGGAGGGACCTCAAAGCCCACCCAGTGCCACCCCTGCCATGGCAGGGACACCTCCCGCTGTCCCAGGCTGCTCCAAGCCCCAGTGTCCAGCCTGGCCTTGGGCACTGCCAGGGATCCAGGGGCAGCCACAGCTGCTCTGGGCACCCTGTGCCAGGGCCTGCCCACCCTCACAGGGAGGAATTTCTTCTTAACATCTGACCAAGTACCTGGTTACAGGCACCAGGAACTGTCTCACTCTGCAGCAGGCTGCAGTCAATGTCTGCTGAAATATGACACACAGAATCCACCACAGGTTCCTCCTGCACACATTGCCTGCACTCCTCTCAGGACACAGCTCTCACAACCAGTCCCAGAGTGCTCCTGCTGCCCAGGAGGAGATGGGAAAGGGCTGAGCCCTGGCTGCAGCCTTGGCAAGAGCTCAGCAAGAGCCATCGGTGTCACCGCAGCCCGAGAGACAGAACAGGGAGAGAATTTCTATTTGCCCTTTGAAGCTGAGAAGGGACCAGTTTGTGTCTGAACAGCATTCCTTCACGCCTCCCCATATTATCTAAAAGTAGGAGACTTAGCAATTAAGCAACCCTCAGATGAATAATTGAGGAAAGCTAAAGACTGGAAAGATACCAAAGGCTTCCCTCACAGGACTGCAGAGTGATGCATTGCTTTGCAACTGCAGATAAACCAGGCCACAACCAACCTCATCCTCTGGCCACTGTCTAAGAGCCAGGAGGAAAAGACTGGAAGCAAGAAAACACCAGCTTACTACAAGTTTTGCCCTGAAACTCCATTGGCACAGGAGCCCCAGGCTTTCCTGCATGATGCTTCGTGATTCCCCGATGCTGTTACAGCCACGCTCAGCTGCTGCACAGCCCATGCATCGTTCACTTGAGCAGCCTGAGCCTGGGAACACCAGAGAGTATTATCAGAGCACAGGGAATGCTGCTCTAATTGTTGGTTTGCAATGTTATGTGGATAAATGATCATCCGGGGAAAGAAACATGGTGTATGTACAGCTAATCTACTTAGAATTTGTTGTAAATAAATCATATTGAATATTAAAACTATTCTCACATTAAAATAACTCCTCAGTATTTTCATTTGATCTTACCAAAAATGATGAAGCTGGACTTTGCTGTCCACCTCTCCCATTCTTACCTCTTGCACTACCAGGAAAGTGCTAAATAGATGAATTGCCAGCTCCCTGCAGCAGAGAGCTGATCTTCTGGGCCCTGTGACACACAGATGAGGGAGTCAAACCACAGAGGTCTTTGGAGGCTAAAATCTTGTGTCTCTGTGGTGCTCACAGCAGCTGATGCCAGGCAAGAGGTGAGCAGCTGCACAGCTGACCCGAGGGCTGTGGGGAGTTGGAAATCCCACATATTTTGTTCATGTGTCAAATCTGGGCTCTGTTTCCTGTGCTCACCCCATAAACTCCATAGGTGAACTCACTAAAAATGGCATCACAGAGATCCCTGCAGATCAGCTAAGTGCAGATACCAGGTCAAAGACTGGACTCACTTACCTTGGAGATCTTTTCCAGCTTTTGTGATGCCTGACTGTATAAACTGAAGCTAGTCTTTTGCTCATACGGCATTTTTGTCATAGCTTCCAAATCAATCCCTTCAGAACATCAGCTGAACAAGTATTGCTCTCCAGGCAGCTTCTCACACAGTAGAGGGATGGGCAATAGAAACCACACAGTTTTTTTTACAAAGGTGTCTTTGTTCTTTTCTATGACAATTTTGGAATCAAGGTCTGTAGCACAAACATTTTTTTTTCAGGTGTACAATAGCCTCTCACCTTTACTGGTTCTGCACAGCAAATTGGGTGCTGAATACCACTCACACATGAATTAGTGGCCAATTGGCCAAAACTCCTCTTTCTTGTCTCCAGCCCAGCTTTAGCCATGACTCTGCACACTCAGAAATCACAGGGCAATGGAAGACTTGTCCTCTTAACAGCAGTAATGCAAGATGACTGCAGATGAAATTTTAATTTCTAATTAATACTTGGTCCCCAGTGATGCTCATGAGTGTCCTGGCTGTTCAGAGGTGTCCCAGCTCTCTCAAACACAACTGCACTAGCCAGGACATCTCATTTCATGGCCCGTGGCAGCAGAAACGCACTGCTACAAGGCTCTGAGGCCAGTGGGCTGCACTACAGAGCAGATAATCTCCAGCAGGGGTTGGAGGAAGAGTTATGCTTTGAGCTCACCTGAAGATGATCAATAGCTGCACCCACCAAATTTGTTTTGTCATTGCCCATCAGAACTAAGGAGAAGAATTTCTCAGGAGCTCCTGCCAACCATTGCCGTGGGCTATTTGAACTCATGTCCTTGTCCCTTTCCCAGGTCTGCTGTGTGAGGAGCCACCTCCACAGTGCTGTCAGACACCCTGGGGCCACCAGCCCCTCGCTGGAAGGGTTCCAGCCAGGTACTGCCAGCTCTGTGTGTGCTGGGGATGTCACCTCCTGCACACACACCTCGTAAACGCCCTATAAACCCCCGGCACTGGAGTGGTGCGGGTGCATTACTATCAAGTTATGTCACTGCTTCCATAATGAAATTATTTCAGTGGATTGTAAGTCAGCTATAAAACTCTCTTCGGGCTAAAACTTGGCATGTGCACATATGCAAACACACTCACACAGCCTGATTTCTGGGAAGGGGAGAGACTCTATATAACTCCTGAATTCTGCACAGGGGCAGAGGGTATTCTCACGGGGAGAAGCTGCAGAGCACCCGCGAGGCTAGTGGGGGAAGGCAGAGACTGCTGGAAATGGGACGGCCACAAACCCACCCATCACTGCCATTGCAGCCTCCTTTCCATCCCCCAGCTCCGGGAAAGGGGGATGGCATCTTGTCTGCTCTTGGGGATGGTGAGCGGAGGGTTACATGTTTTCCCAGCGCTGTCTGAAACTCGGAGGGTACAGGGACACTTCAGAGTCCCCCTGCATAGGCTGCTTCAAAGGAGGAGTCCTTGGAAGCTCACCGGCACTAAACCCATCCTTTAAACAAGCTTTGCTTTGCAACAGTTTGGATACTCCTTGACTGTTACTGCAAACTGCAGAGGGAAAACATGTTTGCAGTGCCAGGACTGTCCTGAGATGTTGCGTTGTTTCTGTAGAAGTTGGACTTTTCAGTTCCCCCTATCATGTAATGGTTCTGCGCTGGTTATCTTCTCCTTCCCTTGTGCTGCCAGTTATCCCACCTCCTTCCCACTTGCCTTGGAGACTAATGTATCCTTTCTCAAATCCCTCCCCGGTGCCCTGTCCGTCACTCGGCGCTCGCACCCTTCTCTCCAGAAACTTCCAGCTAGAACGTTGAGTGATTGGTTCAGGGACCAGGGCCCCACCCTCAAGTTATCCCCATTGGGGTTCTCCCTAAGTCAATCTTTTGTATCCCGCTCCCCTCTAAAACTCTATTCGCCAGAGGGTCGACTCCTCCCCTGTCTCCCTCCCTCCTTAGAAGCTGTTGCAAGCGTCTCCCCTCTTCCCTGTCCGGCTGTCGGTTCCCCTGGGACCCAGTGAACCTGCATTCCCCACAGCTGGAGAGCGCTCTCTTTTTTCTGCTGGCTGCAGCCATAAGCCGTGCCACTCCCACCGCAAGGTGTGGCTGCTGTCACAGCACAGGGCGTTTGCCTCAGGCGCTGTCCCGAGCCACGGAGATGGGGACAGTGCTGCCCTGCTGCTAGCGGTGCTGGATAGCTGGCCGGGCCGTCCGAGAAGGACAATCCTTGCCCAGCCTGACCGCTTCATTGGGACATGGCTGCTGTTAAAGAGTGTAAATCCCACTGCTCACAGAGGTCCCTCCTGCAGGGGCCCTGGGAGCTTGGCACTGTCACAGGAAGAAGAAATCTGCCATTGGAAGCTGCATCCAACAGTGCCTGCACAGTTAGTGGGAAGAGGAGAGGGATTTTTAAGAAGCATAAAGAAAAGGGGAGCATAGAGAAAAAGGGAGCCTCCTGCTGTCTCTTGAAATCTCCCCCAGCCTGAACAAGCTCTCTTTGGGGCTAGAGACTCCCAGAAGCAGAATGGGGCAGTGCCTGCTTTAAACACAGCATCCTTCTGATGTCTGCAGCTGCAGGTGTTTGTACACTTGCAAACACCTGCAGCTGCAGCTGCAAATCACCTTTTGTGATAAACAGTAAGGACATTTCCTTCATACTTACTTTGCAAGTCTTCTAGGAAACACACCAAACTCCAGGCAGTCATTTGCTGTGATGTTTTGTTCCCTGAATAACACAAAACTCCACCTTTATGTCAGTGTTCCTCTGGTTTGCTGGGTCAAAATCCACTTCTGGCCTGAGGGAGATGAGTCATTTGCCCGGGTGCTTCCACTCCTGCTGCAGCCCTGAGATGGTCCACATATAGAAAGAAGAAATATAGGGAAAGAAGGATAACAATATATTATCATGTAATCAGGTGGTAAAAAAGGGGAGTGTAATTGAAAGTAAGGTGTTGTGGTGTGTTGCAATATCCTGTTTTACCTTCTCCCTTCCCCCTCGCCCCTCGCTGAGTGTGCCCTGTCAATCAGGCTAACATACCAGCAAGGCGTCGTGTGATAGGTGACCCTAGTACCTGGAGACCCTGCCCCTTCACCTGGTTGGTGACTCACCTGTCCCCTCCCCTTCCCCTGTCCTGAGCTTAAAATGTGAATGAGACCATGCGGCCCTATTCTGTTACCAGCAGTAGCCCAGTGCAGACGTATCTGTGCTCATGGAATAAACATCTGGCTACCTTCTAGCAGAATCCGCTCCCTTCTTTTCTTCACCATCGCCAGAAGCTCTCCCCTGAGGAGAACGGAGTCCTGTCTTGTGCCCCGCTGCACTCTGCCGCCAGCCAAGGTATCTTTGAGGTATAACACCGCAGAGCTGCCTGTGGCCCAGCAGCGAAGGTCAGAACTGGCCTGGGCACCATCTAACTGGTTATATTGGGATACATATTCCAATATATTGGCGTCCCTGTGGGTGGCTCGACCCTGAGCCGGAAAACGGACTCGCAGTTCCTCAGAGAAGCTTCTGCCAGCCGTGCATCCAGCTGAAAGGAGCCTGGCTTCAAGACTCCCAGCTAGAGACTTTGGGAATACTCCCAGAAAAAGTTTCGTGGACTGTTCGGCGCCTTTGGAAAGCCCTGCTTCATTGTGGTGAACAGATTTTCCAGAGGAAGAAAAGGGCAGCCTCTCTTGCACCCAGAGAGAGGTCCTTTTCCGGTGGAGACCTGCCTGCCTGTACCCAGCCTACAGCTTCCAATTCACGTGAGTATCTCTGCTTTCGGTAGAGCAGAAGCTCAAAAACAGACTCTGCCGCGAGTTCTGTTCCTTTTTTGCCTTTGCATTTTGGCTGCGCAGCCCCACAGACGAGAATTCATAGCGTTCTAGTTTAGCTTTCCTGCTGCGTGTTTCACTGTTTTTTAGAATTCGCGCCGGAGCGGGATCGCTCTCTGCCCTTTACCCCCCGGCTCAGCAGCGTGTTCAGACACGTGTTAGGAGATTTTCTTTCTCTTTCTCTTTGCGGGAGAGGGGGGGGCTCTCTTTCCACGTGGACCGGGGTAGGGAGTGCTCTGCACACGCGGCGGCGGGGGGGGGGGCGTCCCGGTTTCGGCTGCCACGTGGAGTAGTTGCTGTCTCTGCTCCGCGGGAGTGGCTGCTGCATTCCACCGCGGGGGAGGCTTTGTTTCTGCCTCGGCTCGGCAGGGCGTGTCCCAGCTCCCTGCTGCTGCTGCCCGGGAATTTTAAAAGCAGTATATACAGCTGCATTGTGAAGCTTTTGTCTGCTCGTTATCGCTTTCTATCTGTGGTTTTTTTTAGAAATTGGTAGCTGATTTTAGCTTTGTTTTTGGTCAGGCGGGATTAAGTACTTTGCTTTTTAACATGGGTTCCAAACTTAGCATTGTACAAAGGGGAGTGTATTATGATATTGTTAGCATTTTAATCAAGAGTAATGTGAAATTCTCTAAAGGAAAATTGAAACAGTTTATAAGATGGCTTTTTCTGCAGTTCCCAAACATTTCCCCTGAAGAAATCCACAATATTCAATTCTGGGATAAAGTTGGGAATGAATTGATAACCTTAGGACAATCTGGCAAATTACCCTCAGCTAAATTTGTGCTCTGGAGTTTGCAAATTCGAACAGCATTGCTCAAACAAAAGGAAATGGAGAAAAAGCCAAATGTAAAGCCATGTGCCTCTGCTCTCCCTGTTCCTCCCTCTCCCTCTAAAACCCCTAAACCTCTTTCCCCAAAAAAATCCCGAGCACGTGTTAGCTTTTCGGAGAGCAGTGATGTCCAAAATGGCCCCCAGTCCCTAGGGGGTGCACAAGATGGTGGGTGCCACGTGGCATCTTCCCAAACCGGGTCTTCTTCTTCCCAAAATCCTCTTAAGCATTCCAAAATTCCATCCCCATCCCCCTCTCCTCCTGTTCCTCGTGACACCTTTCCCCCTCCCCCCGCCTTTCCTGCAGTACCCTCAGCTCCGCCCCTCTACTCCTGCCAGGGGGCGGCTGCTGACGTGATGTCACCAGGTGACCCCGCCCCCTGTTCCCACGGTATCCCCGCCCCCTGCCAGCCCCTTGACCCCGCCCCTTGTTCCCACGGTTTCCCCGCCCCTTGCCGGCTCCCTTTCCCCGCCCCCTCCCCGGGTTCCCACGGTGGGGACACACCCACTGCCTGTCCCCAAACCTGTAGCTGTGATCCCAATGCTTCTGATTCAAGGGATACAGAGCAGGGGACAGCAGACCCAATGCATGGTGCCATGTTGTCACTGGCTCCTGTTACGTTTCAGCCTGCAGCTCAAGCAGGAGCAGCCCCAACTGCTAATTGGAGTTCTTTTGGACGACAATTGATTAAAGAGATCTGTAAATCTCATAAAGAATATGGTACACACAGTCCATATTTCCGTGGCCTTTTAAATTCTGAATTAAGTAGGACTGTTGTGGTTCCACATGATTTAAAACAAATTTTTTCATGTCTCATGACATCCACGGAATTCAAATTATGGGAATCAGCATTGAAACAACTGCTAAAAGATGCTCTCCCAGGCTTACAGGCTGATCCAAACACAGCAAAAGACAACAATGGTAACCCCATTACTATTGACCACCTCTGTGGTGAGGGTCAATGGTCTTCTCCCTCAGTCCAAGCTGCTGCAATTCCTGCAGAAACACTTGAGAAAGTAAAGGAAGCAGCTGAAAAGGCATTCTTTTCCCTCCAACCTGAGGGGCCTTTTGAGCCCTATAGTAAAATCAAACAACTACCATCAGAGCCTTTTGTGAAATTTGTAGAAAGGCTAACTAGAGCCATTGAAATACAAGTTAAAAAGGAAAATGCAAGGGAAGCAATTTTAGAAGAAATAGCGTTTACAAATGCAAATGAACAGTGTCGAGCAGCAATCCTGAGCCTTCCTATGGAACCTTCCCCTACATTAAAAGATATGCTTCTAGTCTGTAACAGGAAAGTGCCTCTGATGACTGTAGCTGAAGACACCAGACCAAGGCTGCTGCCAAGACCACCTCAGCGTGTTGCTGTTGCCAGCCCTGCACCTTCTCTTTCAGCACAGCAGTACCCTGGGCAGCAGCGGAGACCGGCAATGGTTGAGCCCACTAAACCATGCGTGCTTTGTAATAAGCTAGGGCACTGGAGTAACCAGTGCCCCCTGAAAAGGGAATTTGATGAATTTAAAAATAGCAGGGGAGGAGAACTGCAAGCCCTCCCTGGGGGTCAACAACAAAAAAACGAAGAATAAAGCGCCAGCCTGCCAGGCGTGCAGACATAAAAGGAGCAGGCCAAGAGAATAAGGGTAGCAAAACAAATCAAGTGCGCGATAATATTAATATTTGTGTAAGTGAAGCAAGTGCTTCAAAGACCAAGTCTGCTAGTCCACTGTTGAAAGTGAAACAAAATAACCTTTGTTGTGATTTAAGTGATTCTGTATTAACCGCATCTTCTGTCAATGAGCCTTACAGGTTGCAGCTGACAGAGTCACTCCACCTGAAGGACACTGACTGGCATATTGTCTCTGTAAATCCTGAACAGAAAGGTACTTGGAACCAAATTCGTTGTAAGTACATCATCACTGGGGACAAAAACACACCACAAGAGATCGAAATTGCTCCGGGACTGACAACATCAGATCCTAAGCAATTTGTTCTCAGCCTGCACTGTTTCCACCCACCCCTGTTTCTTCCCAAGGGACAAATTGTTGCTCAAGCTATCCCTGTGCCATCTTTACCTGAAAATGTCGATAAACAAGGGCCCACAGTCGCCCGGGTCCAAGTTATTGGGACAGATAAACCCAAATTGTGGTGCAATGTCAGTGGGGGTGGGGAGTCTAAACGCATTGAGATGCTTGTAGACACAGGTGCAGACTGCACAGTGATTCCAGTACAAGACTGGCCAGCACACTGGCCTTTACAAAATGTTGCTGGTCACCTTCGAGGTGTAGGAGGTCTGCAATTGGCAAGGCAATCCAAAAGCATTATTCAATTTGAGGGTCCAAACGGACAATTGGCAAATATCCGTCCATTTGTGTTAGATTATTCAGAACCTTTGTTAGGGAGAGATTTAATGGCCCAGTGGGGTGTCACAATTAATATTCCAGACTCTCCACAGCATTTTTGTGCAGCAGTCATTAAACAACAGCGCCCCACCCAAAAACTTAAGTGGAAAACAGACGAACCAGTTGATGTGAAACAGTGGCCACTCAGTAAACAAAAAATTAAGGTGCTTGAGGAACTAGTACAAGAGCAACTAAGAAAGGGCCACATTGTGGAGACCATGTCCCCATGGAACTCTCCAGTGTTTGTCATCCAAAAAGCTGACAAAAAGAGGTGGAGACTCCTCTGTGACCTCCGACATATTAATAATGTAATTGAAGATATGGGTTCTCCCCAACCTGGTATGCCATCCCCAACAATGCTTCCTCAAGATTGGAAATTAGCTGTTATTGATATTAAAGATTGTTTTTTCCAAATCCCATTACACCCTGATGATGCACCGCGTTTGGCATTCTCTGTCCCTTCTATCAATTCAGAAGCTCCTATGAAAAGGTACCATTGGACCGTTCTTCCTCAGGGCCTAAAGGTATCTCCAGCTATCTGCCAGTGGTATGTCTCTTCCCTGCTTTCCCCAGTTCGTGCAGCCGCAGAGAAGGCCATCATCTACCATTATATGGATGATATCCTTGTGTGTGCCCCCAATGATGATTTACTAACACATGCGCTTGACCTAACGATCGATGCATTGATTGTTGCAGGGTTCGAGCTCCAGGAACAGAAAATTCAAAAGATGCCACCTTGGAAGTATTTGGGCTTAGAAATTGGAAATAGGACCATTGTTCCTCAAAAACTAGAAATCAATCCAAGGATCAAGACCCTTGCGGATGTCCACAAGTTGTGTGGGTCTTTGAATTGGGTAAGACCATGGCTTGGTCTGACTAATGAAGACCTTGCCCCTCTTTTCAATTTATTGAAAGGGGGAGAGGACCCAGGTGCTCCTAGGTCTATTACCCCAGAGGCACGGAAAGCTCTAGAAAAGGTTCAGATTGCAATGTCCACAAGACAGGCCCACCGATGCCGGCCTGACCTGCCATTCAAATTTATCATCCTAGGTAAGTTGCCACACCTCCATGGAATTATTTTCCAGTGGGAGGAAAAACAAACACCTAAGGCAAAGGACACACCAAAAAAGGACCGGGACCAGAGGGACTCTCTCTTGATCATAGAATGGGTTTTCCTCAGTCACAAAAGGTCCAAGAGGCTGACAAAGCCTCAGGAACTGGTAGCAGAACTGATCCGGAAAGCAAGGACCCGGATCAGGGAGTTAGCAGGATGTGATTTTAAGTGCATTCACATTCCAGTTGAGTTAAAATCAGGTCAAAATACTATGAAAATACTGGAACAATTGTTTCAAGAAAATGAAGTGTTGCAGTTTGCTCTGGATTCCTACTCAGGACAATTTTCGGTAGCACGGCCCGCTTGCAAATTGTTTGAACAAGATGTTCAATTTACTTTAAAATTAAGAACTGCTCTAAGTAGGAGACCTTTAAAAAGGGCTCTGACTGTCTTTACAGATGCGTCCGGGAGGTCCCACAAGTCTGTTATGACTTGGAAAGATCCTCAAACCCAGCAGTGGGAGACGGACATTGCTGAGGTGGAAGGTTCACCTCAGGTTGCTGAATTGGCTGCAGTTGTTAGGGCTTTTGAAAGGTTCTCAGAACCATTTAATCTGATTACAGACTCTGCATATGTGGCAGGAGTAGTATCCAGAGCAGATCAAGCAATACTGCAAGATGTATCTAACATTGCACTTTTTGAATTGCTTTCCAAACTGGTAAAGTTAGTCACTCACCGAGAGCAACCATTTTATGTGATGCATGTCAGGTCACACACTGACTTGCCAGGGTTTATCGCTGAAGGCAACAGAAGGGCAGATGCTCTTGCTGCACCTGCAGTGATGGCCACTCTCCCAAATGTTTTTGAACAGGCAAAAATCAGCCACCAGCTTTTCCACCAAAATGCACCTGGCCTGGTTCGCCAGTTTAACATCACTCGAGAACAGGCCAAAGCGATTGTGGCCACGTGCCCAAATTGCCAACAACATGCACTCCCTACAGTGAGTACGGGAGCAAACCCAAGGGGACTGAACAGTTGTGAACTGTGGCAAACAGATGTAACACACATACAGGTTTTTGGACGGCAGAAATATGTTCATGTTAGTGTAGATACCTTTTCTGGAGCGGTCTATGCTTCTGCCCACACAGGAGAATCATCTATTGATGCTATTAAGCACCTCTTACAGGCCTTTTCTTTCATGGGCATCCCCAAGGAGCTGAAAACTGATAATGGGCCTGCTTATAAATCCAAGGAATTCGGGAGCTTCCTGCAGCAATGGGGAGTAGAGCACAAAACTGGCATCCCCTACTCCCCTACAGGTCAAGCCATTGTAGAAAGAACTCACCGTGATATTAAAAGGGTCCTGGACCAGCAACAACAGGTTCTGAAGGCAGAACCTCCCCACATCCGGTTATCCAGGGCGCTATTCACAATCAATTTTCTGAATTGTTCTTTTGACAGCCTGAACCCACCCATCCTACGCCACTTTGGGGGGAACAGTCACAGGTTGATGAAAGAAAAACCTCCGGTTTTAGTAAAGGACCCTGAGACTTGGAAAATGGTGGGACCTTACAAATTGGTTACTTGGGGACGTGGATACCCCCTCTGGTTTAAGGTGGGTTCCTTCCAAATGGGTAAAGCCCTATGTTCCCAAAGTCTCAGAGAAATCTGCAGAAGCACCCCAGGTTGCTCACGCTGCCTGGAGAAGAAAACGTCGTGCACGTTCTCTGGAAGAAATTCCATTTAAGCCTCCTATCTGGAATAGTTTGTAATATATGTTTGTCTCAAGTTTTTGTACCAGTTTAGATCCCACTGTTCGTGTGTAGCCTCGAGACGTCATGAGACCGAGCCTGCTTCTCGTCCTACTCGTGATCATCCCACCTGCAATCTCCTACATAGTACCGCAGCCCAAACCACATATGGACTACCTCGATAAAAGTTCTCAGACATCAACAGAGAAACTGACAACGAGCTGAATGGACTTTTCAATGGCTGGGGACTCTCGGGCTGGTTGGGATCTATTCTGAAAACTGTAATTTTAGTGCTGTTTATTTTAGTTGTAGTTATTGTAGTTTTTAGCATTGTTTTTGGAGTAATCAGACGCATGGTTCTCAAGTTAATCTCAAGCTCATCTCCCCCTCCTGAGGTCTACCATTTGGAAGCCCTCAGTGCTCCAGTGGATGACCTAGAAGCCTCAGTAGAATCATTCTGCACCATAAACACAGTCCTCTTCTTTTTAAACAAAACTAGGGGGAGATGTTGTGGTGTGTTGCAATATCCTGTTTTACCTTCTCCCTTCCCCCTCGCCCCTTGCTGAGTGTGCCCTGTCAATCAGGCTAACATACCAGCAAGGCGTCGTGTGATAGGTGACCCTAGTACCTGGAGACCCTGCCCCTTCACCTGGTTGGTGACTCACCTGTCCCCTCCCCTTCCCCTGTCCTGAGCTTAAAATGTGAATGAGACCATGCGGCCCTATTCTGTTATCAGCAGTAGCCCAGTGCAGACATATCTGTGCTCATGGAATAAACATCTGGCTACCTTCTAGCAGAATCCGCTCCCTTCTTCTCTTCACCATCGCCAGAAGCTGTCCCCTGAGGTAAACGGAGTCCTGTCTTGTGCCCCGCTGCATTCTGCCGCCAGCCAAGGTATCGCTGGGGTGAACACCGCAGTGCTGCCTCTGGCCCAGCAGCGAAGGTCAGAATTGGCCTAGGCACCATCTAACTGGTTATATTGGGATAAATATTCCAATAGTAAGGGTATTTTTCTTTAATTTCATGCAACTATATTTAGTGGTATTAGTGGTTTGAGCATTGCTGTACGTCCTCCCAACTAGAAATTATCTGGTTCCACCATGTGGACTCAGGAGAATGTAACAGCTCCATCTTTTCAGGGAGGAGGCAGCACTAGGACCACAGTGATTGTTTCACACAGTAGACCTGAGCACACAGTTTGCTCCAGCTTGGAGCATGGGCTCATCCCAGCCTAAGAACTCCTGAAGGCTAAATTATTAGAAATAGCATTCCCACAGGGTCTATGATGGCTATCACGAGATAATCATCACACATCTGGATTTTTAAGACACAGAGCGTTGTCTGGTGCTTTCCAGGGCCTGGTGACATGACCTAATAGCAACACGCGCCTGGAGCTGCGCTAGTGCAGCACTCTGTGCTGGGGGAAGGAGGCACTGCTGGCCTGGGAGAGCACACAATTGGCAGCCCATGGCTGTGATTTACACAAAGCTGTTTGTGTCTTGTAAATAGATTTCTTTTCCTTCAGTGGTAGGGAGCCAGGAGGTGCATTGGTCAGCAGCAGAACAGAGAACATCTTGGTGCAGAGCCAGGAGCAGGGGAAGGACAAGCCTTCCAGCACAGGGTACTCACATGGCTTTTGAAATGAAGAGCTGCAGCAAATGTGGAAGGGTAAATAAGGCCAGGAAATCCTTTGCTCTATGAATTAACTCCCTGCTATTTATGATGCAGAGTTTCCAGGCATGTTGCTGTGGAGCTGGGCTCCTGCTGGGCAAATGATTCTTCCCAAACTGAGGTGGGTGCCATGTTATCATTCCCTGGCTCTTCCTGTCCCTATCTGGCTGCTCCTCAAAGCTCTGGCTTCAGCCCAATCTTCTGCCTTCTGAGCAGCAAGGTTTAAATGGTCCTTATCATTCAAATGACTTTACTTCAAATTGAAATGATTTGATTATTTTAACAACTGATTAAATCAGCTCCCTCTGATCTAATGGTGTTGGTGTCTGGGAACAGGGCAGCCAGGACTGAGATGCTCAGTACAGGCTGCAAAACCTGCTGGAAATGCACGACAGTATTTAGGTTGTTTATGACACTCCCCTGCCATTTCCTCATGCTGTTCCCGCACCTGTACTGGGTGGGCGAGGCCGTGCATGCCCTTTGAGCAGAGATGAACTTTTGGGGTCAGCTGCCTAATGGCCAGGAGGTGCCAAACTGTTTGGGTCACTGGTGTCCTCTGCCTGCCCTGCAATTCATAGCCACCATTTCTCTCACCTCTTATTTCTTCTCCCTGGTACCTCTGCCACTACTTCAGCTTCTCAAATCTTTTTTTCTGTTTCTCGTCCCCTCTGGAAGTTGCCGGATCTTCCCTTCTCTTCCCAAGGAAGTGATGTGGGCTCATTTTCCTTCTCCAGTCTTCACACCTGGTTTGTTCCTTCCATGTGCTGGAAGATGCATTGGCACATGGATGTGGAGAAAACATCAGAGAGTGAACCAAGTCATGTACACCAAGAGAGATTAGATTATGTTATCACTGGGTTGTTTAGAATCATGGAATCAGAGAATCCTTAAAGTTGGGAAAGACCTTCACAAAAATCAATTCCAACCATCAACCACACCATCACTATGTTCACCACTAAACCACATCCCAAGTCCCGCATCAACATGTCTTCTGAGCTGTTCCAGGGATGGTGATTCTACCAGTGCCCTGGGCAACCTGTTCCAATGCTTTACAACCTTTTCCAAGAAGAAATGTTCTCTAATTTCCAATCTAAACCTCTCCTGGTGCAAGTTGAGGCTTTTTCCTTTTGTCCTGTCCCTGTTCCCATGGGAGCAGAGCCTCACCTGGCTCCACCCTCCTGTCAGGGACTTGTGGAGAGCCACGAGGCTCCCCCTAAGCCTCCTTTTCTCCAGGTTGAAACCGGGAGAAACTCCAACCCACAGTTTGAGTTGATTCAGAGGAACCAACAAATCTGTTTTAGGTACTGGTAAATGATGCTGGCTGCTCTTAGTTGTAAAAACCAGAAAACAAATGAGATATGCCCAGCAGCTCAGTGTGGTGAGTTGTGCTAGGAAAACGCCCACTCCAGACTCCAATGGCACAAGCATCAGCACCAGATTCTGCCTGGGATAACCTCTGTGAATTCCTCCCTCAACTTATGCAGCTGAAATAATAACTGATCAACATGAACCAAATCTTGACAGGGGGTACATTTTTTCCCTACTGTTTTCAAACAAAAATCAAACATAAACAGTGACAAATTATTTCATCTCAACTAATGAGTGGCAGCATGAGAACTCAGCAATATATTAAGAGAAAATCTCCCTGGTACACTGAATTACACTTTTCCTGGAGTGAGGCAAGAACCCTTGTGGTTGAAAAACTTCCTTTCCAGACTCAGAGATTGTTTTTACAAAGTATTTTTAAAAAAGTGTAATGTTCCAAATCTCAGCCAGGAAAGCAGCGGTAATAATTCTTCCCTAATGCCTCTGACATTAAGCTCCACTTAGCCTGAATTTTTTCAGTTTGGAGTAGATGTATACACAATATTGCTAACATATCCCTGCAATAGATGTGTGCAGTGTGTGCTGCAGTGCCCAGCTGCTGGCTCTGTCACCCCAGAAACTGCTCCTCCATCCCCACGGGCTGCAGGCCCCCATGGGCAGGGCTGGGGTGTGGGGGCTGCTCCCCTGCACGGCCTCCCCTTCACATCCCTGCCAGAGCCATGGACAGCTGCCTGTGGCCCCCGAGCGCGCTCAGGAACTGACCACTGCTGCTGGAGGCCTTGGTGCTGAGCCCCTGAATCATCTCTCACTTGGACATGCTCACAAAGAAAAGAGGAACAGGGCCTCAGTGGCCCGAAGAGCTGCCCACAGAACCAGGAGGACCTGGACGAGTGGGATTGCAGAAGCGGCGTGGGGACAACATCCAGGCAGGCTGCCAGGGGCTGAGGCTGGGGCAATGGGAAATCTGCAGTGGGAAGGAAACCACACAGCATCTGGTATTTTGAAACACAGCTAGAGTTTCCCTGTGCATTCTAACTATGAGTCACCAATGGTAGGGTGTGAAATTCCTAATACATGTCTGGCCCTTGGGGCTGAGCTGTGGGATGAAGCTCTGGGAGGAGACCTGGGAGAGATCTTGGAGTGAGCCAGGGTCCCCCATGTAAGAGCAGAGCCCAGAACAGCGGGAAGGGATCCATGGCAGCCTCGCTCTCCCTCTGCCTTTTCCCCACCATGGGCCAAAGAACATCCTGAAGCATGTTGTGAGAGAACTGCTCAAAGGGAATGGTGGGTGCATTCCCTCAGCCTTGTCCTGGGGCTCAGCAGCCGAGGGCTCTGGCTGCACATCTGGACACGCCGAGCCCGGAACACCAGGAAGGGATCCATGGCAGCCTCGCTGCCCCGCTGCTGCTTCCATGCCCTGCAGGGCTGTTTGCCAGCCTGGCCTGGCTGCAGCTTCTCCCCAGCCTCTGCAGGAAGGCATTTGGCATCAGCTGACAGGCGGACCAAACTCACCAGGGATCCCCTGCATTTTCCCAGTCCCCAGGCACATCCCGAGGTGTGGCTGCTTGGTAGAGGGAGGGCCATAGCCAGCCCAAAAGGCCTGGGGGGATCAGGATTTTCCTGCTCCTTATCCATGTTTTGGAGAAGTATTGCCTCCTGAAGAGGCCACCTCCTGGATGTGCAATGATTCCATCTGATCCAGCTGTGCCTCTTCATTTCCCAAGGGATGGACAGAGAGGCTCTATGGAAGGTGGCATTTCCTGCAGGAAGGGAGGTGATGCCAGGCACAGTCACAGGAGGTAAATGCTGTGCCTCTGGGCCTGAGCCCTGCTGAGGCTTGAGCTGGCCTCTCTGCTGCTTGGCACTGCGGGCACAGCCCGGACAAGAGGGGCACAGCCCAGAGGAATTGTCCCGAGCAGGCTCAGGGCACTCGCGTACTGAGCTGTCCTGCTGGGCTCCCTCTGTGGGAGACACGTCCCGAAACCTGGGAGCGGCTGCACGGGGTGTCCGTGGTGGGGAAAGGGCAGAGCAGGAGAGCAAGGCTCCAGTGTGTCCTGAGAGGGCCTGGCCATGTGCCCTTGGGCTGTGGGAGCTGTTCCATGGGCAGGTGGGCAAGCAGGAGGGAGGGATGCAGGTTGGGAGAGACAGCTGTGGCACTGCAGATTTCCCCAAGCATTTAGTGAGGCTTTCCTGTGTGGGAAGGAGGGAGAGAGCCCCAGGGCCCTGGGCTGTTGCAGCTGCCCCTCCAGGCATGTTGCACAGGACCTGCAAAGAGCGTGGAGAGTGACCAGGAGCCACAGGCTCCCACAGCCTTACCCACCCCTTTGCAGTGCCCAATTCCCCAAGGGAGAAGGGGATCCCAGCACACCATGGAAATGGTTCTGTAGGATCTGTGCTCCTTTCTCAACTGGGATCATGACTTGGATTACTTGGAAATGCTGGTGAATGGTACTTTGAAGATTTTGCCAGATGTTGGAGGCATGTTCTGAATGTACCTTTTCTGACAGAATAATCCGTGGCTGTGTGGCAAGATCTCACTTGTGCCAGTTCCCCTAAATTTCACTGAAGGTTGATCAGTTCTGGAAACCTTGCCCTGCTCCCTTCTGGAGCCCTGAGTGATCCCACAGGATTGCTGTCAGTGGGAGAAAGGGGCATTTAGCTGTCCATCCTCCTCCCATGTTCAATGCCACTGTGTCCTTCTGTGTGCTCTCTGCAGCCACAGAGAAGAGCAGAGAGGGAAGGGGCTGGGCCCAGGGCTGTGCCCCAGGGCTGAGCCTTTCTCAGCTCCTTTGCCGCCCCCAGGGAGCCTGAGCTGCTCCTGCTGCCACAGCCAAGCCCTGGCCCTGCCTGGGGCTGGGTTTGGAGCTGCTGGCAGCTCCAGGGAGTCCTTTCTTCCCCAACAACCCTGCAAGGGGCTCCTTCCATCCCAGTGTGGGGCCACTGCAGGCACGAGGTCCCCCTGGCCCTGCTCCTGAGTGGAAGGCAGAGCCAAGGAAGTGCCTTGGACGGCACCAATCACCCATGTGCCCTCACTGCCACTCGGGCCTGAAGGAGAATCTTCAGCAGTGCCATTGGAGCTGTTGTGTCCTGCCTTTCTTTGCAGCTGAGCCTGTTGGTGAAGGTGATCTGGCTTCCCAGCCCACGTTCAGGATTGAGCCTCTGGGAGATGGTGAGGGTAGGTCAAGGCCTTTCCCCTGGGAGAGCTGCCAGCTCAGAGCCCAAAGCTCAGCCAGGGGGGCATCGCTACAGGTGCCAGGACAGAGCCATGCTCGTGTGTGCCCTTGCCCTGCACGATCCACTCACAACTTCTGCTCAGCACTGGCAGATGTTTGGAGGAGGGTGGGCCCTGGCCCAGTGGAAAAAGCCCAGATGATTTGTTGATTTTACCCGATCTTGCATAAGCATGATGTCCTGAACATGCCATCAAAGTAATGGAGAATCGTTCCATCTGTTAAGGTGTACTTTTTGTTTCTCAAGTGATGGGCCAAAAGGCAGGACAGAAGGAGGTGTTTCCCCAAAGAAGCAGAGGCCGATTGGCAGCCCCTCCTGCAGGAAGGAAGGCCAAGCCAAACACAGACATGGGCACGGGCACAGGCTCAGAAGGTAATTGCTGTGCCGGGCTCAGCAGGGCTCAGCCCTTGGCAGGGCTGTGTGGCAGCAGCTCTTCCACTGGGGCCTGCCCGTGCACGGCCCGGCCGCAGCCAAAGCTGGAGGTGCCTTTGGAGCTCGTTCACAGCCCCGGGGAAAGGGGACTCACGCACCCATGTCCCTCCCGCTGCAGCTGCTCCAGAGCTGGCCCTGAGTGCCCAGAGGCCCAAGGCACAGGAGCAGCCCCGAGCAGGAGCCCTGCCGCGAGCCCAGGGCCAGAGCCAGCCTTGGCTACCGACTGGGCAGGGGCTGCACTGGCTCCTGACAGGTCCTGACTCTGTGCCCTGGGGC
Organism: Zonotrichia albicollis; assembly: GCF_047830755.1. Taxonomy (NCBI): domain Eukaryota; kingdom Metazoa; phylum Chordata; class Aves; order Passeriformes; family Passerellidae; genus Zonotrichia; species Zonotrichia albicollis. The sequence continues at coordinate 40,425,582 of NC_133826.1, forward strand.
TGGGGGAGCTGTCAAGGGCAGGGAGGGCCAGGGCTGGCAGTGGCTGCTCAGGGATGGGTTTGGCCCGTGTCCCTCCAAGCAGCGACTGCCCAAGCAGCTGCGCCGCCCCGGGCTCTCCTCCCGGCCTGCTGGGCTTTGTTGGGTGTCACAGCCTGTGCCAAGGGGTGGCAAGGTGCCTGCAGGCCCCAGCTCTGGGGGAAACGGAGAACGTCCTGCCCGCATCCACCGTGCTGCCAGCTCAGCAGTGCAGCACAGCACGGGCTGACGCTCCCCATTGCTCCCACAGGTGCAGCTGGAACCACAGCACATGTTCCTGATGCCCAGAAGAGCCTTGGAAGGGGTTTCTGTCAGGGAACAGGCTTCTGGTTAGGGTTACTGGCAGGCCTGCTTGTCTTGGAGCTGATCTTAATCTTATGCTGTGTCCGAATTTGGACTTGCTGGAAGAGAAAAGAGTAAGTGTTTAGTTCACCTTTCCCTCAAACAGCTTCTTTTGAAATTGTACTTCAGACAGGAAACATTCCCAGTGAGGCTGCACTGTAGGTATGTCCAGTCCATGGTTGTCCAAAGAACTCTGCTGAGGGTTCTGCTGCTGCCCAGAGCTTTCATTGGCCTCCTCATTGCTGGGCCTTGTCCTGGGGGGCCTGCTGGGGCTGCAGCCAGTGCGTGCTCCCACTGAGGTTGCCTGGCCAAGAGCAGCCCCAGGGGCACAGGGCAGAGGCAAAGCACGGTGGGGAGGAGAAAGAGCAGGGACGAGATTGCCCTTGAAAGGCAGAGGCGCTCTGGGGCCCACTCCTGGTCACGGAGCCTGCCCAGAGCCGTGCCCTGCTCGCCAGGGCCTTGAGGGGCAGCTGTGCAGCTGGGCCAGGCTGTGCCAGCAGCTCCAGCCATGCTGGGGAGCCTTGCCAGCTCTGGGCCTTGCTGTGCAGGAGGGTCCCTGTGTACCACTGGCAGCTGGGGCCTCAGCCACCTCCTCTTTCCACAGTTCCACCTCTGGACAGGAGTTGTAAGACGGTGGCTGCACCTCATACCCAAACAGCAGGAGCAGCTCCTCCAGCAGTTAGGAGAGCCTGGGCAGCCCTGTCAAGAATTCCAAGAAGAAGACTCCAGAACAGCCATCGTCGACAAGGAAATCCCCTATTCTCCTGGAGATCCCACTGACACCTCCTCTCTCTATGTATATCCCCAAGCTACTTCCATCTCTTGTTTGTTCCCCCTTCTGTCCCGTCCCGACTTATTCTATAGACCCCATGAGCAGCCCAGCACCCTCCAGCCCCTCCTCAGTCCAAAATGTTGTTTCCTCGGCCCCCGAGCCCCCTGGGCCTGCCCTCTAAACAGCAGTGAAGTTAACCCTGCTCTCTGCCAGGCTAGGTGATGGCCTTTTCTTTTGTTGCACTAAAGGGAAGGTGCCGTCACCCCAGTGTTTGGGTGGCAGCGGTAGCAAAGCCCAGCCGGCAGCAACACTGGCTGAGCTCCATGGCCAGGAGCAGCCGTGGATGCCCATGGTGTGGGCAGGCAGGAGCCAGGCAGGGGCTGCTGTGACCAGCGGCGGGGTCCCGAGGGCTGGGGGAGCCCAGGGGGCAGGCAGCAGCATGGGGCTCCTGAGAAAAAGCAACTCCATTTGCTTAGGTTTTCTGTTTTAGAAATTAGAAATTTGTAGAAGTATTTCAAAATAGTTTTTCTGAAGAGAGACACCCCCAAATATTTCTTCTCAATTCCTATCGTCATTAATGATTTTTCTAAGTAGTTTTAGAATCGAGAGAACAAGTGACCTTATTTCGTCTTCACATTTCATTCTTAGAAATATTTAGAAATATCCCTTGTAGAGAGAAATCCCCAAATGTTTAATGTTTCATTCCTGTTTCCACAACACATCTGTATTTTTGAAACTACTTTTAGAGTTCTGGAAAATTGTTCCCGCTTTTACAATAAAAAATAAAACTGCATTTCAGTGGTAATCTTTATTCTAGGAAGAAGTAAGACACCTTCAGCCAGCCAGCCTGCTGCAGAGGCTCTTTTCCCACAGGAGCTTTTTATCTGGTCACAACCAACGTACATAAAACCTTTTCCCAGATATTTCCTGAGATTTTTGATGAGCTCCCGTCTTAGTTGTCTCAGAGAAACTTTGAGCACAGTGGGTATCTCTTCAAGTTACCATTTTGTTTGCTTCTGGTGGAACTCCCTTCAGTGCTAGAGCAGGGCCATCTCTCAGCTTCCTGCTGGCCCCGGGCATCCTCCCCGCTTGCTGGGCTTTGTTGGGTGTCACAGCCTGTGCCAAGGGGCGGCAAGGTGCCTGCAGGCCCCAGCTCTGGGGGAAACCGAGAACGTCCTGCCTGCATCCACCGTGCTGCCAGCTCAGCAGTGCAGCACAGCACAGGCTGACGCTCCCCATTGCTCCCACAGGTGCAGCCGGCCCCACCACACGTGTTCCCTATTCCCCGAAGGGAATTGATTTTTGTCAGGGAACACACTGTTGGCTAGAGTTAATGGCAAGCCTGGCTTTTCTCTGGCATGCAGGGTATGGGGGACTCCTGTAATGCTGGCAGATGCCAGGGGTCCGCAATGAGGCACACGAGCTGGAGGGGCTGGTCTTGTGCGTGTTGAATTTTGCACTAAGATGTGCGGGGCTTTGGGTCCTTTGGAAGTGGTGCCTGTGGCTGGGGTTCCTCATGAGCTTCTATGGGGATTTGGGATCTTTTCTATGGTGTTCAAGTGACTGGAGACATTTGTAAGTGTGGCAGGGGCTTGACTTCCTCGCGATTACCGTGGCGGTTTAGTGCTTGTTGTCAAGGCCTGGAGAGGAGCTGAGTCCTTGCTAAGGTGGGCAGGAGGCTGGGTTCTTTTGTGAGGCACACAAGGCCGTCTTGGGGTCTCTGCATTGGTGTTCACGGATTGTTTGTGAGGCACACAGGGATATTTTCTGGTCCCTGCCACAGTTGCTTTACCAACTTGTTGCTGTGCAGGTGCTGCCAGCACCCAAACAAGGTCCTCTCCCCCTTAAGGCACTGGCCCTGATCTCTGGCCCCTACTGAAGGTGGGCAGAGCTTGGCCCAGCATTTCTGTTGCAATAAAGAGATGGAGCTGTCAGCCCAGTGTCCGGGTGGCAGGAGCAGCAAAGCCCACCTGGCAGCCGCACTGGCTCAGCTCCATGAAAAGGAGCAGCCGTGGATGCCTACAAGTGTGGGCAGGCAGGAGCCAGGCAGGGGCTGCTGTGACCAGCAGCGGGGTCCCGAGGCCTGGGGGAGCCCATGCTGAGCGTCCCTGGGCTGAGGGCACATTTCCTTCCCTGGCATCATCTGGGCCTGGACCTCCTCCAGTGCCAAGGCCAGGAAAAGAGGGAAGCCATCAAGAGCATCTCCATGGACACAGTCTGACCCACAATGTCAGCAGGTGACAAATAAGGTTTTGCTGAGCAATGGACCTGGGATACACAAAAACAATCAAGGCAGTCCATTTGTACAGATGTGGGCACACTCTGGGGGTACAGCTGAGGCCATGAGGTCACAGCAGGCTCAGGGGTCACAGCGGGCTGAGGTCACAGCAGGCTCTGAGGTCACAGAGGTGCCAGACCCGGTGGTTGCACAGCAGCACAAGGAGCGAGCAGTCAGTGCTTGAGCACAACTGTTGTGGCAGCAGCAGCGGCGGTGGCAGCAGTGGTGCTGACATTGGGACAGCGGTGTCAGGACAGCGGTGGCAGCAAGCGCTGCGGCACTGGCAGAGGGCAAGGCACCATGGCCCTTGCTCTGCGCCTCTTCCTCCTGCTCCTCCTGGCCGTGGCCCTGCCTGCCAGGGATGCCCAGGCTGCTCCGCTGCAAGGGTGGCGAGCAGGTGAGCTGGCAGCCTGGCTCCCCTTTCCCGGAACAGCGCTCCCTGCTCCCCGGGAAGTGCTGGCGATTGTTTTCCCCAGGCCTTTAGGGAGGGTTTCCTCTGGGGGAGGGAGAGAGCTCCCAAGGCCTTGGGCAGCCCCAGTTTCTTGGCCAGGGATGTGTCACAGGGCCTGCAAAGAGGGTGCAGAGTGACCAGGAGCCAGCCCAGAACTGCCCAGGCCCCTGTGCAGTTTGGCCTTGTCCATTCACACCTGTCTCCCGTAGCCTTAACCAACCCCGTTGCAATGCCCTGTTCCCAAAGGCAGAAGGGGATCCCAGCACACAAAGGAAATGGTTCAGGTCTTTTCTCCATTCTAGATTTGGATCACGCCTTGGAAGATTTGGAAGTCCAGGTGAATGACACTTTGAATGTCTTGGCGAATGCCAGAGGCAAGTTCTGAATTTCCCTTTTTACTGGCAGAATAATCAGTGTCCATGTTGCAAGACCTCACCCATCGGCCATTTTCGTTAACGTTAAGTCAGGGCTGAAGAATTCTGTAAACCTTGCCCTGCTCCTTTCTGGAGCACTGAGGCATCCTATTGGATCGCTGTCAGTGGGAGGAAGGAGCTTTTAGCTGTCCATCCTCCTCCCGTGTGCAATGCCACTGTGTCCTTTCATGTGCTCTGTGCAGCCACAGAGAAGAGTAGAACGGGCAGGGGCCAGGCCCAGGGCTGTGCCCCAGGGCTGAGCCTTGCCTGCAGCCCGAGGATCTGCTATAGTGCCATGGGTGATGTCCTGTCCTGCCTTTCTTTGCAGCTGAACCTGTTGATGAAGGTGATCTGGCTTCACAAAGCACATCCATGACTGAGCCTCTGGGAGATGGTGAGGGTAGGTCAAGGCCTTTCCCTTGGGAGAGCTGCCAGCTCAGAGCCCAAAGCTCGGCCATGGGGGCATCGCTGCAGGTGCCAGGACAGAGCCATGCACGTCTGTGCCCTCGCCCTGCGCGATCCCCTCACTGCTCCTGCGGCTCAGTGATGCCCGTGCAGCTGAGCAGATATGGCAGAAGCTTCTGTGGCTGATGTTTTACAGATGTGTCTGCAGGGAGGACTTTTCCTGTCCTGGTGATGATTCCTACACAGAAGCCAGGCTCTCATCACCAGGGTGAGGATCAATATTGTTCACCAACCCGTATCGGGGAATGATGTTTTCTAAGATAATCCTGGCAATTATTTCCGTGGTTTCTTTTCTATTTGGAAAGGCTTCTACCAAATGAGTGTGGTGGTCAACTATTACCAATAAATATTTGTAATTCTGTACAGGGGGCTATGTCTATGTGAATGTTTTGGAATGGCCTTTGGGCTAATTCTCTTTCCCCTGGTATGGTTTTTCTCATCACCTTTTGACCTACTTTTTGGCAAATTAAACACCCTTGAGTTACTGCTTTTGCTAACTCATATACTGCGATACATAGAGTTTCTCTTAAAATATGATCGCATAACCCTTAGAGCCCCCAATGGGTTTATTCATGTATCTCTGTTAACATTTTCTGGGCGAGGTCTTTATTTAAAAATTTACGCCCATCTGGTGTCAACCACTCCCCTTGTTCCCCCTGATGCATTTTTAATTCTTTTATTGCTTTTAGTTCTTTCTCACTGAATACTAGTTTTCCTTTCCTTTCTTCACCTAACACTTTGTTTGACCTCAGTCATTTCAGTGGCTCCTCCGGGTCTAATGCTGCCTCCTTAGCCATTTGGTCAGCTAACTGATTCCCTTTTTCCTCGATGGTATTCCCTTTCTGATGTCCCTTAACATGTACCACTGCAATCTCTGCAGCTTTAGGTAGAGATTCTAATATCGATCTTACCAGTTCTGTGTGCACGAAGTTTTTTCCTTTGGAGTTCAGATACCCACATTCCTACTAAATCTTTCCAAATGTGTGAATGATCCCAAAGGCGTACTGTGAGTCAGTGTAAATTGTCCCTTGGTCGCCTTCCAATAAGTCAAGTCCCCTCTTTAAGGCATAGATTTCACAACACTGAGCTGACAAATTAGAAGGCAGTTTGCTCTTCTCGGTAATTTTCATGTCTTCCTTTTCTGTATCTTCAATTATTGCATATCCAGACATCCTTTTCCCCTCCACTACTCTTGAAGACCCATCAGTGAATAATTTTCTTCCATTTGGTAAAGGTGTCTGTTCCAGATCTTCCCTAACTTTTGTCTGAAAGTCCACCAGTTCCAAGCAGTTATTCTCTAGTTCTAATAATGGCTCTCCAGAGAGAAACTGTGCTGGATTTAGGGTTTTAGATGTTACCAGCTCTAGGTTGTCAGCATCTATTAAGATTATTTCATATTTCAATACTCTGGAGTCAGTAAGCCACTTCTGGATTCTTTGGCTTAAAATTGTTTTTAGATCATGGGTTGTATGGATTCTTGTTTTGCCTCGCAAGGCCAGTTTTTGAGTTTCTTCAGTTAAAGTGGTTGCTGCAGCAACTGCTCGAATACAGGCGGGCCACCCCCTAGCTCCTGGGTCTAGCAGTTTGGAGATGTAAGCAATTGGTTTCTTACACCCTCCCCACTCTTGGGCTACCACCCCATAAGCAATTCCTTTCTCCTTATTTACAAATAGGTCAAATTCTTTTTTCCAGATTGGGCAAACTTAGGACAGGTGCCGAGGATAGTTTGTCTTTCAAATTATTTAGTTTTTCGTCATCCTCAGCTGTCCATTCTGTTGAGTCAGGGTTTACTAATTTGTCATATAAAAATTTTACACTTTGGGTATATTGGTCTAACCATAACTTGCAGTACCTAAACAAGCCTAACAGTTTTCTGACATGTCGCTTAGTTATTGGTGCTGGTATGGATAGTATGCCTGAAATTCTTTCAGGACCTAATTTCTTATATAATTTCCCAATTATGTGTCCCAGATAAGTAACTTCTGCTTCCACAAATTGCAATTTATTCTGGGATATTTTTAAACCCTTTGCTCCTAGGAAATTTAGAAGTCGTATACTTGTTGCCCTGACATTATTCTGTTCCTCTCCAGATACTAATAAGTCATCTACATATTGTAGAATTTGTACTCTGGGGTGAATTGTTCTAGAAGCCCTTCTAAGGCTTGCCCAAAGAGATTTGGGGACTCGGTAAATCCTTGGGGCATGTGCGTCCACCTTAATCATTGTTTCCTTCTCTTCTCTGGATGTTCCCACTCAAATGCAAACCAATCCCTATATTCCTCAGCAAGAGGACATGCCCAAAATGCATCTTTTAAATCTATAATAGTAAACCAGGCATGCTGTGTTGGGATCTGACTTAAGAGGGTGTAGGAGTTTGGGACCACTGGATGCCTGGTTATAGTTCTCTTATTTATTTCCCTTAAGTCTTGGACCAATCGGTATTTTCCGTCTGCCTTCTTGATTGCTAAAATAGGGGTGTTGTGTGGAGACATACACGGCTCTAAGATACCTTCCTCTAATAGCTGCTCAATCACAGGGGTCAGTCCCTTTTTCCCTCAATAGACATTGGGTATTGCTTTACTTGAATGGGAGGAATTCATTTTTGCATTTCAATTTTTATTGGTGGGATGTCTAGATAGCCCCTCTTTCCTTCTCCTGCCCAAACCTCTGGGTTTATCTGCTCTGTATCTCCCGATGTCAATTTCATGATCTGGACTATCATTCTCCCATCCTTTGGGATAATTCCCACTCCTAATTGGACTTGTAGGTCCCTTCCTAGTGAATTACTTTCTAGATTAGGTAAATAGATAAAATCAGCCACACACTGCCTTCCATTTCCTTTAATTTCTACATTTTCAACTATGGAGGCTCTAAATGGTTTTCCCTCCACTCCCATCATCTCACAGACTTTTCGCCCAGGCGTCACTCTGGTGGGTAATTCCTTTATACTTGATCTATCTGCTCCAGTATCAACTAAAAATTCCAATTCCTCACTTTGGGGACCCACCTCAAAGTTTACTAGGGGCTTTTCTTGATGATACATTGGGTCCAGTAACACATAAAGCCCCTGATACCCCTAGTCATCTCCCCTCAGGAGTCTCTCAAGAGCCTCTTGTTCTTTTACAATTGCCTCATCAAAAGAGAGTTTATTGCAATTCCTTCTTATGTGTCCTATCTCTCCACGATAATAGCATTTCCTCTCACTCAGTGGTACCACTGGTCTTCTGTTTGTATCCACCCATGGAGGTAGTATAGGTTTGTCTTTGGATGTTTCAAAGGAGGACTTTCGTCCACTTTCACTGACTCTCGATGGTTGTCCCTGCTGATCTCTGTTTACCCCTTGACTTTCCCTGGCTACAGGTACCATGATTCTAGCTTTAGCTTTGGCTTTCTCTTCTTCTCTCCTTAAATATATCTTTAAGGCTTCCTTTAATAGTTAATTTATTCCCTTTTCCTGCCAGTCCTCCATTTTCTCTAACTTTCTCCAGATGTTTGGCCATGATTTTGTAACAAATTGCACTTTTAGAAGCACTTGGCCTTCAGAGCTATCGGGATCTATGTTGGAATATAATTGGAAGTTCCTCTTTAACCTATTAAGCCAAGTAGCTGGGGTTTCATCCTTTTCTTGCATGCTATCAAAAACTAGTTTTGTGTTATTACTTTGGGGAACTGATTTCTTTATTCCTCTAACCATCAGAGACCTATACTCTTCCATGTTCCTCCTATCTTCCTCTTCATTAGGGTCCCACTCAGGGCCCTGTAAGGGTAATTTCTGGTCATTGGGATCTCCTGAACGATTTTCTCGCTCCCAGATCCGCATTCCTGCGGCCCTGATCATCCTCACTTCTTCAGGGCTGAACAGAATTTTAAAAATAGAGTACAACTCTCCCCAAGTGTAAATGTTGGGGCCTAGAAATTATCTACTTGGTTCGATATACCTACCGGATCCTCCACTAACTTCCCTAACTCCTTTTCAAAGCCTCGAATTTCAGTGGCTGTTAATGGGGCATTCACAAACCCAAGCCCCCACGTATCCCACCCATGGGGACTTCTCCAAGAGGAAAAAGCTTTTCCACTTTAGATGTTTTAGATCTTGTGTTACAGTAAGGTCCCTCCGTAAGGTTACCCTTCTGTGAAGAAATGGGATGAGTGGGGGCTAGTGGGCTCCTACTAGCTGGGTTAGGGATGGAGGTGCTCCCCTTCCAGTTAGGGGGAGGTAATGGTACAGCAGTAGGTAAGGGGAAAGAGACTGAACCTGTAGGAAAGGACACTGGGGGTGAGGCTGGAGAGACAGTGGAAGAGACTGAGGGGAAGACGGGAGAAAGAACTGGATTAGAGGGAGGTGGGACAGAAGTATTTGGAGCAGATGAGGGAGTTGAGGTTAGGGTAGGAGTATTGACCATAGGAGGGTTAATTGGAGGTGCTAATGGGATCGGAGCGGCTGCTGGTTCTGGGCATGGAGACGCCAGAGGTAAAATCGGGGGATCTGGGAGAGGAGCCTGGGGCATTGCCGGGTAAATAGGAGGGAACGGAGGAGGAGGTAAGTAATCAAGGGGGTCCCACTTAACACTAACCTCTTCTCTCCCCTCATTCTCTTCCTCCTGTTTTTGTAGTTTACAGATTTTTGTAACCTCACTGCCGGTGGCATCTCTCAGCCAACATGCAGCATATGTTAAGTACTCAAGATTAGGACGTTCTTGGGTTTTCAGGTGTTGGTTTAATTGGGAACCCATCCATGGATCTCTTGTCCCATACCACGGTGTCCAGGTTTAGAGCAAATTTGGGGAAGAATCCCCCAAAGGAGCTCCAGTAGGAAAAGTAGATCCAATCGGCCCCTCCCCCCCACGGGTCTGGGAGGGAAAAAAACCTGTTTATTAAACAATAAAACTAAAACAATATCAAACAATGAGACCCCTTGCCACTCTAAAAGAGATGACAAACTGAGAAAACCCCGGGTTGAAGCTCAGCTCACTCAGCCTCTGATCAGTCCCTCCGGTGCTGGAATTGTCACAGGCCAGGCCCGGCCCGGTGGGCCACAGCTGCAGCTGCCGGTGCTCTCCTGGGTGTTCAGTCCAGAGCAGTTTCAAGAGGTCCAAAGAAAAAGGAAAAAAAAACAGTCCAGGGAACTTCTCTGCCTCAGCTAGCTAACACTAACTAAAAAGAAAAGGAAGAGCTCTGTCCTGCTGTCTGTCCGTCCGCAGACAACATAGTCCAGGAGCAGGAATGTGGAGGAGTGAGTGCAGTGCCTGAAAAAAAACTGCATGCCTCTTCTCTCCCCCCTTCACTCTCTGGAACACTCTTAAAGGTACAAAACTTATTATTCAACATAAACAGAATGAGACGACTGGGTATAGAAGCATCATATGGTCAACCCAGGACATTCCAACCCTTATCCCCATATCATCTGCTTACTACTAAAACGAATATAAATTCTAACTCTACAAGTACATACATGATACATCCATTATACAGCAATACACAGACAATGGTAATAACATTCAGCAAACAGTGATATTTACACAGATTTTATCCAACAATCAGATCTCCCTGAGGTACACATCGTGTTCGTCCATATTTTTGCATTATCCACCATGTGCAACCTGGTCCCTGAGCAAAAACAACCCCACAAATGGGTTTGTCTGTATTTGAGGCAGGATTAATCCAAACTGTCTTCCCTAATAAACCTCTGACATGTACCACTGAGACTTTGTCTCCATCTACTCTCTGCAAAGGCTCAGATTGGGCAGGGCCCACTCGGTTAGTAGAGCCTCAGGTGTTAACTAACCAGGTGGCTTTTGCCAGATGCTGCTCCCAGTTCTTGAAAGATCCCCCACCTAATGCTTTCATCGTGGTTTTTAACAGTCCGTTGTACCTCTCTACTTTTCCTGCAGCTGGTGCATGGTAGGGGATATGGTACACCCACTCAATGCCATGCTCCCTAGCCCAGCTGTTGATAAGGCTGTTCTTGAAATGAGTCCCATTGTCTGACTCAGTCCTCTTAGGGGTGCCATGTCTCCACAGAACTTGCTTTTCCAGGCCCAGGATGGTGTTCCGGGCTGTAGCATGAGACACAGGGTAGGTCTCCAACTATCCTGTGATGGCTTCCACCATGGTCAGCACGTAGCGCTTGCCCTGGCGTGTCTGGGACAGTGTGATGTAGTCAATCTGCCAGGCCTCTCCATACTTGTACTTGGACCACTGCCCATCGTACCAGAGGGGCTTCACTCACTTGGCCTGCTTGATGGCAGCACACGTCTCACAGTCATGGATAACCTTAGAAATACTGTCCATGGTTAAATCCACCCCTCGGTCTTGTGCCCACTTAGAGGTGGCATCCCTGCCCTGATGCCCTGACGCATCATGAGCACATTGAGTTCGGAATAACTCTCCCTTATGTTCCCAATCTAGGTCTATTTTGGACACCCTTATCTTTGCAGCTTGGTCTACCTGCTCATTGTTTTGGTGCTCCTCATTGGCTCTGCTCTTGTGTACATGGGCATCTACATGGCGGACTTTCACAGGTAGCCTCCCTACCCTGGTAGCAATGTCTTTCCACTCACCAGCAGCCCAAATTGGTTTCCCTCAACGTTGCCAGTTAGCCTTTTTCCACCTCTCCAGCCATCCCCACAGAGCATTGGCTACCATCCATGAATCAGTGTAGAGGTAGAGCTTTGGCCACTTCTCTCTCTCAGCAATGTCCAGGGCCAGTTGAACAGCTTTGAGTTCAGCAAGTTGGCATGATCCACCTTCTCCTTCAGTGGCCTCTGCCACCTGTCATGTGGGGCTCCATACGACTTCTTTCCACTTCCGGTTCATTCCCACAATGCGACAACAAACATCAGTAAAGAGAGCGTATCGTGTATCTTCTGCTGGCAGTTGGTTATAGGGAGGAGCCACTTCAGCACGTGTCACTGGTTCTTGTTCCTCTTCATCTGTGACACTGTCATGGGGTGACAGCCTTTATCCCAATATCGTGTGTTATGTCTGGCAGCTGTGCCTTTTCCCCCACCCCCCCCCCCCCGGCAGTCTGGCTGTGGCGGGATGGGGAAGAGAGGAAGGCGGGGGGGGGGGGGGGGTGTGACCAGGCACTTTTTGGCTTTTGGCTTTTGGCTGCTTGGCTTTTGCTAGCTGCTTGCTTGCTTGCTTGCTTGCTTGCTTTTTGCTTTTGCGCTGTTTTTTTTTTTTTCCCTTTTTCTTTTGTTCTCTCTCTCTCTTTCTTACCCTCCCCTGAAGATACTGGACCGGCTCCGGATCGGACCTGCGAGCTCCAGGACACCCGAAGCCTGCTAGAGAAGATTCGGCGCCCTCCACAACACAGTCTGGTCCCTTTTTTCTTTTCTTGTGTTGGGGAGTGTTCTTTTGTTACTTGTAAATAAATAGGTTTTGTTTTCCACTTTGCTCCTCCGAGGAATTCCTTCCCGAACCCGGTGTTGGGGGAGGGGTGGTTGGAGGTTTGTTTTGTTCTGGGGGGCTCCCTCTTGGAGATTTCCCCTAATTTGTCCTAAACCAGGACAATAAATTTTTGGTGCGTTGGCCGGGAAACCGGAGGCCAAAAACAGTGGGAAAAAAACCTATAACAATAATATTTTGGTTTTGGTTGTTTTGTGGGCATATTGGTGATTTATAATGTCATTTGGAGTGGAAGCTTGCCGGTTTTTCTGGTCCCTAGGGGCTTTTGAAGTTTTAATACCTTTGTGGTCCCTAGGGTTATTTCCTTACCCCAAAATAGCTCTGATGTTGTCCCTAATAAGTAGCTTTTGTAAGCGGGGGGCACTAACCAGAATAATCATTGTGCTGGCCTTATGTGTGATGATGTGTCGGATAACAGTGCTGGACTTTATTTCAGGAATGTATGAATTGTTGTCATGGCTGTGTACTCAGTTTGTTTGGGGAGAAGAAGAGGAAGGGGCTTTTCAACCTTTGTCTTCCTTCTTCTCCTACAAATTGTTGACATCTCTATTAGAAAATACTGACTTTCCCCTGAGTTTGAAAGAAACCATCTTTCTGGCATTTAATTTATTAAGCCTTGTCTATACTGTCTGGAGTGTATATAAAATGAAAGCTGAGATTTCTAGAGGGGTTAGAGAGACTCCTGATTCAGGAGTAAAACAAAGCAGGAAAAATCTTGACTGGAGTGGGAAATGGGAAGATATGGGCCACACTTTAAAGGAATTTTCTGATCCTATAGACTGGGACTTTCCATCTGATCAAATTCAGAATCCAGTCGAGGTGGCAAAGTATTTGAGGGAGAAGTGCCATGGTAATACTAAGGAAGAAAGGATTACTGTAGTGAGCTGGGCCTTGGCGTTTGTTTACCGTACTCTGCTAGATACTGTGGAGCAGCAGATAGCAGAAAGGGAACAGGGAGATAAGTTAGTTACTATCCCAGTGACCCAGGCTGCAGCTAACATCCCAGGCTCCAGGCTAGCAGCTGAATCAGACAATAGGCCCCAAACCATGGCTGTTGCAGCTAATACAAGAGGTGGAAAGTGTAAAGGCAAGACCGATCGGAAGGTGGAGGATGATGACGATGATGCAGAAGAAGGACCCTCACCAAAATCAGAGGCCACATCAAGGGGCACAGAATCTGGAGCCAATATTGACTCCTTTTCTCTGAAGGACCTCAGAGGCCTAAGAAAGGATTACAGCCGACAACCTGACGAATCTATAATTAGTTGGTTAGTCCGCCTTTGGGATGCCGCAGGGGAGGTTACGATTTTGGATGGTACTGAAGTGAGGCATTTGGGATCCCTGTCACATGATCCTGCCATCGATCAAGGTGTGATGAGGGGGGCTAACCCTCACAGCCTCTGGGAACGGGTCCTAAGAAGCGTAGCAGAACGGTACCTGTGTACTGATGATCTCTATATGCAGCAGACACGGTGGAAGACCATAGAACAGGGGATCCAACGCCTGAGAGAGATGGCGGTCGCAGAGCTCGTTTTCTCAGATGACACAACAACTAGGAATCCGGACCTGGTACCATGCACTCCGATAATGTGGAGGAAACTTGTGCGACTTGGGCCACCTGAATACGCTTCCGCCCTAGCAATAATGAAGCGAGATGATACATATGAGACTGTGCTCGATATGGCAAAGAAGCTTCGAGCGTACGCAGATGCTGTGCATGGCCCAACTCATGCCAGAATTGCAGCAGTGGAAACCCGACTGCAGAAACTAGAAGACAAAATAGAGGAGAATCATAAGAAACTCCGGGAAGAGATTAAGGAGGACCTTATTGAAATCTCAGCCGTACAAATTAGAAGCCCTGGTGTCCAACGCCGGCGCTCCTTTGATGGGGAGAGAAGGTACATCCCACGGGCTGAGTTATGGTTTTTCCTGCGTGAGTCTGGAGAAGACATGAGAAGATGGGATGGAAAACCCACCGCTGCTTTGGCACAACGGGTGCGTGATTTGAAGAGAAGAGAAAGTATAACCAAAAAGATAGCAGCTCCGGTCGCTCGTAGCCGAGATGTTAAGTATGACGATGACGATGACATGTCCGATCCCCTTGAAGGAACTTCCAAGGCATATGCCCAAGGAAAGAAGGACAATCTGGCTTAGAGGGGCCCTGCCTCCAGCCAGGAAGAGGCACGGGAGAACCGGGTTTTTTGGAAGGTGTGGATCAGATGGCCTGGCACATCAGAGCCACAAGACTATGAAGCATTGGTTGACACTGGATCACAATGTACTTTAATGCCATCGGAACACGTGGGGACAGAACCTGTTTCCATTGCTGGAGTGACGGGGGGATCACAACAGTTGACGTTGTTGGAAGCTGAGGTGAGCTTGACTGGGAAGGAGTGGCAGGAACATCCAATTGTGACTGGTCCAGAGGCTCCGTGTATTTTGGGCATAGACTTTCTCCGGAATGGCTATTACAAAGATCCTAAGGGATTCAGGTGGGCTTTTGGAATAGCCGCAGTTGAGATAGAGGGTATTAAACAATTGAATACCTTGCCTGGACTATCAGAGGACCCATCTGCAGTAGGACTTTTGAAGGTAGAGGAGCAGCGAGTGCCAGTTGCCACCTCAACAGTGCACCGCAGGCAGTACCGGACGAATCGAGATGCTGTGATCCCCATCCACAAGATGATTCGAGAGCTGGAGAGCCAAGGGGTGGTCAGTAAAACCCACTCACCCTTTAACAGCCCTATCTGGCCCGTGCGAAAATCTGACGGAGAGTGGAGATTGACTGTGGACTATCGTGCCTTGAATGAAGTGACTCCACCACTGAGTGCGGCTGTACCGGACATACTGGAACTGCAGTACGAGCTGGAGTCCAAGGCAGCAAAGTGGTACGCGACCATTGATATAGCTAACGCGTTTTTCTCCATCCCTCTGGCAGCAGAATGCAGGCCTCAGTTTGCTTTTACATGGAGGGGAGTGCAGTACACCTGGAACCGATTGCCCCAGGGGTGGAAACACAGTCCTACCATCTGTCATGGACTGATCCAGGCTGCACTAGAAGAGGGTGAGGCTCCAGAACATTTACAATATATTGACGATATCATTGTTTGGGGGAACACGGCAATAGAAGTGTTTGAGAAAGGAGAGAAGATAATTCATATTCTCCTGGACGCCGGATTTGCCATTAAGAAGAGCAAAGTCAAGGGACCTGCCCGAGAAATTCAGTTCTTGGGGGTGAAGTGGCAAGATGGACGGCGTCAGATTCCTGCGGATGTTATTAACAAAATCACTGCTATGTCCCCACCAACTGATAAGAAGGAGACACAGGCTTTCTTAGGTGCTATAGGTTTCTGGAGGATGCACATCCCTGAGTATAGTCAGATTGTGAGACCCCTTTATCTGGTTACCCGCAAGAAGAACGACTTCCATTGGGGCCCTGAGCAGCAGCAAGCTTTTGTCCAGATCAAGCAGGAGATCGCTCATGCTGTAGCCCTTGGTCCAGTCAGGACAGGACCAGATGTGAAGAATGTGCTCTACTCTGCAGCCGGGAGCCATGGTCTGTCCTGGAGCCTTTGGCAAAAGCTACCTGGCGAGACCCGAGGCCGACCATTGGGATTTTGGAGTCGGAGCTACAGGGGGTCTGAAGATAACTATACTCCAACAGAAAAGGAAATCTTGGCCGCCTATGAAGGAGTCCAAGCCGCCTCAGAGGTGATTGGTACAGAGGCACAACTCCTTCTGGCACCCCGACTACCGGTGCTGGGATGGATGTTCAGAGGAAAGGTTCCCTCTACCCACCATGCCACCAGTGCTACTTGGAGTAAGTGGATTGCCCTCATTACGCAGCGCGCTCGGATTGGGAAGTTAAATCGCCCTGGGATTCTAGAAATAATTACAAATTGGCCCGAAGGTGAAAGCTTTAGTGTCGCAGATGAGGAGCAAGAGCCAGTGACCCGGGTTGAGGAAGCTCCGCCATACAATCAGTTGCCAGTAGAAGAAACACGTTACGCTCTATTCACTGATGGTTCTTGTCGTGTCATAGGGATGAAACGGAGGTGGAAAGCAGCTGTATGGAGTCCCACTCGACGGGTTGCAGAGGCTACTGAAGGAGAGGGTGAATCCAGTCAATTTGCTGAAATCAAAGCTATTCAACTGGCCCTAGGTATTGCAGAGAGAGAGAGGTGGCCAAGGCTCTATTTGTATACCGATTCTTGGATGGCAGCCAACGCTCTATGGGGATGGCTGAAGAGATGGAAAGAGGCCAACTGGCAGCGCAGAGGAAAACCAATTTGGGCTGCGGAAGAGTGGAAGGATATTGCTACTCGGTTAGAGAAGTTACCTGTGAAGGTTCGCCATGTAGATGCCCATGTCCCCAGAAGTAGAGCTAATGAAGAGCAGCAAAACAACCAGCAAGTACATCAGGCTGCAAAGATAGGGGAGTTGAAGATAGATCTCGACTGGGAGCATAAGGGAGAGTTATTCTTAGCACGATGGGCCCACGATGCCTCAGGCCACCAGGGTAGAGATGCCACCTATAAGTGGGCACGAGACCGAGGGGTGGATCTAACCATGGACAGTATCTCTCAGGTTATTCGTGACTGTGAGACGTGCGCTGCCATTAAGCAGGCCAAGCGACTGAAGCCCCTCTGGTATGGGGGGCGGTGGTCTAAGTACAAATACGGGGAGGCCTGGCAGATTGATTACATCACACTGCCCCAGACACGCCAGGGCAAGCGCTATGTACTAACCATGGTAGAAGCCACCACAGGATGGTTGGAAACCTACCCTGTGTCCCATGCTACAGCCCGTAACACTATCTTGGGCCTTGAGAAGCAGGTCCTTTGGAGGCACGGTACTCCCGAAAGAATTGAGTCGGATAATGGAACTCATTTTAAAAACAATCTTATTAATACTTGGGCTAGGGAACATGGCATCGAGTGGGTATACCATATCCCCTATCATGCACCAGCTGCAGGGAAGGTGGAAAGGTACAATGGATTGTTAAAAACCACCTTAAAGGCATTGGGAGGGGGGTCTTTAAAAAACTGGGAGCAGCATTTGGCAAAGGCTACCTGGTTAGTTAACACTCGAGGTTCCACCAACCGAGCGGGTCCTGCTCAGTCTGAGCTCCTTAATATAGTAGATGGGGATAAAGCCCCAGTGGCCCATGTCAGAGGTTTGTTGGGAAAGACAGTATGGATCAACCCTGCCTCGAGTACAGACAAACCCATCCGTGGGATTGTCTTTGCTCAAGGACCAGGTAATACATGGTGGATAATGCAGAAAGATGGAACAACACGGTGTGTACCTCAGGGAGACCTGATTGTGGGATGAGACTCATATATGACTGTCATTGTTTGTTGAATGTGAGACAGAAGGAAACTGTAAGTGTCAAAGGTTTGAGCAAGTAAGATGAGAGGAATGCGTAAGTGTCAAAAGGTGTGAGTAAGTGAAATGAATGTTTTTTATTGTATGTTCACGATATGGGATAAGGGGTGGAGTGTCATGGGGTGACAGCCTTTATCCCAATATCGTGTGTTATGTCTGGCAGCTGTGCCTTTTCCCCCACCCCCCCCCCCCCCCGGCAGTCTGGCTGTGGCGGGATGGGGAAGAGAGGAAGGCGGGGGGGGGGGGGGGGGGGGTGTGACCAGGCACTTTTTGGCTTTTGGCTTTTGGCTGCTTGGCTTTTGCTAGCTGCTTGCTTGCTTGCTTGCTTGCTTGCTTTTTGCTTTTGCGCTGTTTTTTTTTTTTTTCCCTTTTTCTTTTGTTCTCTCTCTCTCTTTCTTACCCTCCCCTGAAGATACTGGACCGGCTCCGGATCGGACCTGCGAGCTCCAGGACACCCGAAGCCTGCTAGAGAAGATTCGGCGCCCTCCACAACACAGTCTGGTCCCTTTTTTCTTTTCTTGTGTTGGGGAGTGTTCTTTTGTTACTTGTAAATAAATAGGTTTTGTTTTCCACTTTGCTCCTCCGAGGAATTCCTTCCCGAACCCGGTGTTGGGGGAGGGGTGGTTGGAGGTTTGTTTTGTTCTGGGGGGCTCCCTCTTGGAGATTTCCCCTAATTTGTCCTAAACCAGGACAGACACCAAAATTTTCACCTTTAGGCCAATTTGTAATGACCTCCAAAATCCCAGGGCGATTCAGTTTACCTATACGGGTGTGCTGAGTAATAAGAGCAATCCACTTGCTCCATGTAGCACTGGTGGCATGGTGAGTGGAAGGAACCTTGCCTTTGAACATCCACCTCAGCAAGGGTAGTTGGGGTGCCAGGAGGAGTTGTGCTTCAGTGCCTATTACCTCCGAGGCAGCCTGGACTCCTTCATAGGCAGCCAAGATTTCCTTCTCTGTTGGAGTGTAGTTGGCTTCAGACCCTCTGTAGCTTCGACTCCAAAATCCCAGTGGTCTACCCTGAGTCTCCCCAGGCACCTTCTGCCAAAGGCTTCAGGACAAGCCATGGTTCCCGGCTGCAGAGTAGAGCACATTCTTTACCTTTGGTTCTGTCCTGACTAGGCCAAGGGCTACTGCATGAGCAATCTCCTGCTTGATCTGGACAAAGGCTTTTTGCTGCTCAGGGCCCCACTGGAAACTGTTCTTCTTGCGGGTGACCAGGTAGAGACGGCTCACGATCTGGCTGTACTCAGGAATATGCATCCTCCAAAAACCTATTGCACCCAGGAAAGTTTGTGTCTCTTTCTTATTGGTGGGTGGAGACATTGCTGTGATCTTGTTGATGACATCTGTAGGAATCCGATGCCGTCCATCTTGACACTTCACTCCCAGGAACTGAATCTCACGAGCTGGTCCCTTGACTTTACTCTTTTTAATGGCAAAGCCAGCTCCCAGGAGGATCTGGATGATTTCACTCCCTTTCTCAAACACTTCCACAGCTGTCTTCCCCCACACAATGATGGCATCAATATACTGCAGATGTTCTGGAGTCTCACCCCTTTCTAGTGCAGTCTGGATCAGTCCATGGCAGATGGTGGGGCGGTTCCAGGTGTACTGCACTCCCCTCCATGTGAAAGCAAACTGAGGCCTGCATTCTGCTGCCAGAGGAATGGAGAAAAATACATTGGCAATGTCTATAGTGGCATACCACTTTGCTGCCTTGGACTCAAGCTCATACTGGAGCTCTAATATGTCTGGCACAGCAGCACTCAGGGGTGGAGTCACTTCATTCAATGCACGGTAGTCCACAGTCAATCTCCATTCTCCTTCAGATTTTCACACAGGCCAAATGGGGCTCTTGAAGTGTGAGTGGGTCTTGCTGACCACCCCTTGGCTCTCCAGCTCTCAGATCATCTTATGGATGGGGATCACAGCATCTCGAGTGGTTCTGTACTGTTGTCGATGCACTATGGAAGTGGCAATTGGCACTCGTTGCTCTTCTCCTGTCAGGCATCCTACTGCAGATGGATTCTCAGACAACCCAGGCAAGGTGTTCAATTGCTGGATGCCCTATGTCTCTACAGCAGCTATTCCAAATGCCCATCTGAGTCCTTTTGGGTCTTTGAAGTACCCACTTCGAAGGTAGTCTATGCCCAAAATACATGGGGCCTCTGGGCCAGTCACAATAGGATGCTTCTTCCACTCATTTCCCGTTAGGCTCACATCAGCCTCCACCAAAGAGAAATCCTGGGATCCCCCTGTCACACCAGCAATAGAAACACACTCTGTCCCCACATGTCTTGATGGGATTAATGTGCATTGCGCACCAGTATCGACCAAAGCTTTATACTCTTGTGGTTCCAATGTGCCAGGCCAATGAATACATACAGACCAGAAAACACGATTTTCCCTGGCCTCTACCTGGCTAGAGGCAGGGCCCCTCTAAGCCTGGTTATCCTTCTTTCCCTGGGCGTATGTTTTGGATGTTCCTTCGAGGGGATCAGACAGGTCATCATCATCATACCTGGCTGTTCGGCTACAGGCAACTGGAGCTGCTTTCCTCCTGGTGGCTTCCTTCAGTTCACGCACCCATCGTGCCAGAACAGCGGTAGGTTTCCTATCCCAACTTCTCATGTTTTCCCCACAATCACACAGGTAAAACCACAGCTCAGCTCGTGGGGTGTATCTTCTCTCACTATCTGGGAAACGTCTGCCTTGGATACCGGAACCTCGGATCTGTACTGCTGAAATTTGGAGAAGGTCTTCTTTAATCTCCTCTCTAAGCTTCTTATGATTCTCCTCTATCTTATCCTCTAAGTTCTGCAGACGTGTTTCTACCGCTGCGATTCTGGCATGTGTTGGGCCATGTACAGCATCTGCATATGCTCGGAGCTTCCTTGCCATGTCAAGCACAGTCTCATCCCTCTCATCCCTCTTCATGATGGCTAAGGCAGAAGCATATTCATGTGGCCCAAGTCGTATAAGTTTTCGCCACATCACAGACGTGCATGGTACTAAGTCTGGGTTCTTAGTTGTTACATCACCTGAGAAGATAATCTCTGCCACTGCCATTTCTCTCAGGCGTTGTGTCCTGGTTTAGGACAAATTAGGGGAAATCTCCAAAAGGGAGCCCCCCAAAACAAAAAAACCTCCAACCACCCCTCCCCCAACACCAGGTTCGGGAAGGAATTTCTCGGAGGAGCAAAGTGGGAAACAAAACCTATTTATTTACAAGTAACAAAAGAACACTCCCCAACACAAGAAAAGAAAAGAGACCAGATTGTTTTGTGAAGGGCGCTGGGCTTCTCTCACAGGCTCCGGGTGTCCTGGAGCTCACAGGTCAGGTCCGGAGCCGGTCCAGTATCTTCAGGGGAGGGTAAGAAAAAGGGAACAAAAGAAAAGGAAAAGAAAAAAAAACAGCACAAAAAGCAGAAAGCAAGCAAGCAAGCGGCTAGCCAAGCCAAGCAGCCAAAAGCCAAAAGCGAAAGTGCCTGGTCACACACTCCCTCCTCTCTTCCCCGCCCCGCCGCAGCAAGACGGCCGGGGGGGGCGGGGGGGGGAAAGAAAGGCACAGCTGCCAGACACAACACACGATATTGGGATAAAGGCTGTCACCCCACGACACGTTGGATCCCTTGCTCTATGGTCTTCCACTAAGTTTGTTGCATATAGAGATCATCTGCGCACATTTATCTTCGTGCAACACTGTCCAAGACCCCTGCCCAGAGGCTGTGTGGATTAGCCCCCCTCATCATTTTTTGGTCAATAACAGGATCCTGTGACAGAGATCCCAAATGCCTGGCTTTAGTGCCGTCCAGAATTGTAGCCTCGCCTGCAGCGTCCCAGAGACAGACCAGCCAACTAAATATGGATTCATCAGGTCGTCGTGTGTAATCCTTCTGTAAGCCACGAAGGTCCTTCAGGAAATAAGACTCAATATTTGCATCTGATCTTGCACCTGCTGCTTTGACTCCTGATTTTATGTTAGGAGGCATTGAGGTTCCTTCTCCTTCATCATCATCATCATCCACTGGTCGATTGGTCTTGTCCGTGCATTTCCCACTTCTAGTGCTGGTAGCAACAGCCATGGGTTTAGATGCTGGCTTCGAGCCTGGAGTGTTAGCTTCAGCCTGAGTCACCGGGACAGTTGCTGATTTATCT
The DNA here is from genome assembly GCF_047830755.1 of Zonotrichia albicollis. Taxonomy (NCBI): domain Eukaryota; kingdom Metazoa; phylum Chordata; class Aves; order Passeriformes; family Passerellidae; genus Zonotrichia; species Zonotrichia albicollis. The sequence continues at coordinate 40,447,298 of NC_133826.1, forward strand.
CCCTGCCCCCCTGCCTCTGTCTGCTGCCCGACACTATCTGGCAGTGTGCGATAAGCATATGCCAGGGCCCAGCTCACTGCAATGACCTTCCTCTCCTTAGGCTCATCCTGGTACTTCTCTTTCAGATATTTTCCCACCTCAGCTGGGTTTTGAATTTGTTCATGGGGAATATCCCAGACTATAGGGTCAGAGAATTCCTTCAGGATTTGGCCCATATCCTCCCATTTCCCACACCACTTAGGATTTTCCACATTGGGGTTTACTCCTGAGTCAGGGGTCTCATCAGCCCATCTAGAAATCTCAGCCCTCATTCTAGAGAAGCAGCAGGCTGTATAGAGGAAGGTTACCAGATTGAATACCAGGAAGATGGTTTCTTTAACATTCAGGAGAAATTGAACATCCTTCACTAGTGATGCAACTGATTCATAGGAGAAGAAGAAAAGCAGAGGCTGAAAAACCTCATTCCCTCCTGCTCCTCCTGCAACAAACCGGATGCATAACCATAGCCATGAACCATTCATACCTGGAGCAGACCCTAGCATGTTTATAAACTTCTTGCACATTATTGCCACCAAACCCAGCAGGATAGCTATTCTGGTCACTGCCCCTCTGATGTAAAAACTACTTATTAGGGGCAATACTAAAGCTATTTCTGAATAAGAAAATAAACCTAGGAACCAGAGAGGTATTAAAATATCAGAAAACCCTAGGGACCAGAAATGCATGCAAACCTTCACCCCAATAGACATTATGAATCCAAAAAGCATTGCACAAATCACAAAAAGTGCACAAAAGTCCTCTTGCATTGGGGCATTGCCAGGCCTTCCCTTACAGGTGCCTCTGTTGGTGTCTGGTTAAGACAGAGATCTGGGTGAAGCTCTTCCCACACCGGGGACACTCGTAGGGCCTCTCCCCTGTGTGGATGCACTGGTGGGTGATAAGGGTGAAGTTGCGCTTGAAGCCCTTCCCGCAGTTGGGGCAGTGGAAGGGCCTCTCCTCTGTGTGAATGCGCTGGTGCAGGAGGAGATCAGAGCTGGTCTGAAACCTCTTCTGACACTCCCCACACTCGTAGGGCCTCTCCCCAGTGTGGATGCGTTGGTGTATGACAAGGGCAGGGCTGGAGCTGAAGCCCTTCCCACTTTCCCGACACTCGTAAAGCCATTCCCCAGTGTGGATCATCTGGTGGCAGAGCAGGGTGCTTCTCTGCATGAAGCTCTTCCCACACTCCAAGAATTTGTAGGGCTTCTCCCCATCATGAAGCTGCTCATGGACCACCAGCTCCGAGCCCTGGCTTGAGCTCTGTCCACCTTCCTGGCTCAGGGTGGGTGTTTCCTCCTCAGAGCACACTGAGCTGGGTTTGGAGCCCCTCCTCCTGCAGGATGTCTGGGGATTTTCCTCCCCATTGGAATTCTGCACTGTGGAGTCACTCAAAATGGCCTTTTCCATGAGGTTCTGCCATGGAGATTTTTCCTCCATAGACTCCATTCTCAGTTCCTTCCCTGGGGAAGGAAGGACAAGGAAAGGATGGGATTTGCCTCCGTGCCACAGAGGAGGGGAAGGAGATCCCCCCAGTGCATCCCCGGCAGGATGGTGTTGGCAGCAGGGTTGTCCTGCAGCCGGGGTCTGTGCTGGGCTGGGAGATGGAGCTGGAGAGAGGGGGAAAGGGGCACTGACTTCCTCCTCACCTGCCCGGGTGTCTTGAGGTTCCTTCCTGTTCCTGGCAGCCTCCTCCTCCATCAAGTAAAGTCTTGGGAATGGGAAATCCTGTTCTGGGAAGAAAACAAAGGGCATGCAGTGTATTTTCTACTGGTTTTAAGGCAAACCTGGGGGAGAGTCAAAGTCAGAATTACAATTTAAAAGAAAATTAAGATCAAAGATGCAAATGATACAGGAACACTGCCTTAAACTGACAGAGTCAGAATATAACCTGACACCCTCTTGGTCAGGGTGTTGGCTGCAGTCCCATTAAATGGTGGCTGCAATTCTATTGGAGTGATGAAGGTGATTCTGTCAGAGCAGTGATCCTGCAGAAAGGTCTGGTCTTCCTCTGAAGGTCCAGTGGTGGTTATGGAGATCTTGTCCTCTGGCAATCCAGTAGGCAAGCTGCTCCTGGTGTTAAAAGCCTCAGCTTATATCCAGGTAGGAATGCTTAGATCCTCCCCCTGGGCGGAGCATCCCACAATGGGATGATGGAATTTTATCAGTCCTGCAGTGACACTCAATGACCCATTCACAGAAGATATCTCCCCTGGAGGGTGTTATCAGGGGTGAGTCATGCAAGAGATAAAGAACAGTGCCCCACGTGTTTATAGCAGTTGATGAAGATGGGGATTGAAAACGTGCATTTGGTTACATCTTGCATGGCAGCCTGAAACAGTGGGGTAATCCCTGCTCAGGGGGTGAACACCACCCCCCTTACCCAAACTGGCTCAGGTGTAAAACCCCCACCCTGGGAAGGGCACACAAAGGGGACAATGTCACACTTGGCCTGCTCCAGGGGAGGTCTCTGTCCCTGTCACTCATCTTTTCTCTTTTTTTCCATCTCTCTACCTCAGATTTACTGTTCAATAAAATCCATTTTGGATTTGGTTGCGTTAGCACCCTAATTGGGGCAGAGGCATCTCTCTGACAATTTTCCTAACCATATTGCCATATTATTACTGCACAGTGATTTCAGGGCACTGTTCTCTGACCCTAAGTGCCTTTGACAACAGCATGGTTCCCTCCACTGAGGAGGTTGTGGTTCTTTCTGGAAGAACTCCTGGAAACTTGGACACAGTCGCTCCTTCCTCCTGGGGAACTTATGGGAGAAATTATGAGGAAAATGGCTTTTATGGGTGGCCAGTGTAAAGAAAATAATTTTTTGTGTTTCCTTATAAAATTGTTAAAATCACTGGAGGAGAGGGAGCAAATGTTACCAGTGAGACTGACAAGGTTCAGTCACCCCACAGTGAGGAACACAAGGCGGCTAAAAGTCCCACAAGAAGCCCAGCTCAAGTAGATAAATTTACGAATAAGTCCTGAATTCCCAGGCTTGGGGGCTTTACCAAATGTGACAATCATTTTTCTCTTTATCCCTGTCACCTTTGTGACTGCTAAACAGAGCTTTCCATTCCTTTTAATAATCTGTATTGGGCCAAATTTCCACTTTCCTGTTATTGGAACTGGCCAGCAGCTGAGCTGGAGCTGTGCAGGAAGCAATGAATATTGGAATTGCCACATCACTGCTTGGAATGTCGGTTTATTCATATTTGGGATTTGTTTTCGCTTTCATTCCAAGTTACTTGTGGGAAGAGCAAATATTCTTCAAAGTGATTTTGCAGAGTCAAGTTTGATTTCTGCCAAGTTTATTTTGTCCAGTGCTCAGAGGATTCTCAGGGGGTCTCTGTGCCTCTCGCACTGGGGGATGGTTGGGAGGGGTTTGGGGGGGGGGGGGTTCCTGTCCCTCTCACACCAGGCCGTTCCCCAGGGGGTCTCCATCATTCTCACCCAGGAAATGCCTGGGGGGTCTCCCTCCCTCTCACCCCTGTGCCAGGGGATGCTCGGGGCAGTCTCTGTCCCTCTCAGCCCAGGGGATGCTCGGGGGTCTCTATCTCCTTGCCCTAGGGGATGCTCAAGGGGTCTCCATCCCTCTGGCCTCAGACAATGCCTGTGCAGGGCTGGGGACCAGGGGCTCTGTGTCCCTCTCACCGCTGAGGGTGCTCAGGGCTGGAGGGGCTCTCCCACCTTCCCACACCTGGGGAGGCCTGGGGGGGTCTCTGTCCCTCTCAGTCCTGCTGTGACCCCACCCAAACATCATCGGGGTCACAGGGACAGAGACACCCCCAAACCCCCAGAAGGGCTGAACCTGGATTTGGTTTGGGGCTGATGATTTAGGAAGGGGCTGGAATTGGGGCTGGGTTGGAGTTGGGGCTGAGATTTGGATTAGAGCTGGGATTGGGTTAAGGCTAGACATGGGATTGGCTTTAGGGCTGGGGTTGGGACTGGGTCTGGGGCGAGATAAGTTTGAAACTGGGATGTGATTAAATACAGAACTGTGAGTGTGTCTAAACATGGAGTGAGACTGAGACCAGGATTGGGGTCAGGTTTGGGATTGAGCTCACCCAGAGCGGGACAGGGGGGATGTCATGTTGGCAAGGTTTGGGGAAAATCCTGGTTTGGGGAAAAACAAGGTGTGAATGCCTTGGGTTGGGGATTCCTGCCATACACGTCCATTTCCAGAAGACACCTGATGTCCAAAAACCAAGAGTGAATCAAAAAAAGCCACCAGGAGTTTCCCATTTCCAGTCTCATCCCTCTTGGGTTATGGTTGGTCCCCCATCTCAGGGCTGGTGGGGATTCCATCGGTCCTGGGGATCCCTCCTCCCCAGGGTCCTGCTTTTGGATTCTGGGAGATTCTGGGGTCCCAAGGTCCCCCTCTCCAGCCTCCCATCAATCCAGTCACTTGGGGTTCCCCCTTCTTTCCACCACCCTGTCCTGGTTTAGGGCAAATTTGGTTGAAACCCTCCAAAAGGAGTTTCCTCTAGAATGCCGATTCAGCAGCCTCACCCTCAGCCAGTCCGGGAAAATATTTCCTGGGAGAAAAGTCTAAAAAAGCTTTATTTTACAGGCAAAGCATTCACCAGCACAAAAATTGAACAATATTAAGCAATAAAACTTCCTGCTGCTCCAAAATAGATGGCAAACTCCAAAAGTCCCTCCTTGAGTTGTAGCTCTGTGCACTCAGCATATTATCAGTGCCTTATCAGTGCCTTATCAGTGGCTTATCAACCTCTTATCACTCTACTATCAGTCTCTTATCAGTCTGACCAGCGCTGGAAATGCCCAGGCCCAGGCTTATCCGGGTGGGCCTCAGGGAAGAGCTGCTGGTGATGTTCTGGTTGTTCAGTCCAGAGCAGGTTTAAACAGCTCCAAAGAAAAAGAAAAATCAAAGTCCAGGGAACTTCTCTGCCTCAGAGACCTAAAAACTGACTAAAAGCAAAGGACAGCTTTGTCCTGCTGTCTGTCCATCCAGAAGCCAGAAGTGAGTGCAGTTTCTGAAACAAACTGCAGCTTCTTCCTCCTCCCCTTCGCTCTCAGAACCAGCCTTAAAGGTGCAGAACTAATTTCTGGGCTAAACAGACCACTGGGGGTACGAGCATCATGAAGTCACCCCAGGACACCCCTGTCAGGGTCAGGGGGTCCCGTCCCCGCCTCATCTCTGGGCTGCCGGGGGTTCCCCAGCTCCGGTATCGCCCCTTCCCCTCTCCCCGCCCCGGGGGTCCCCCATTCCACAGCCCTGGCTCTCATGGGGATCCCCAAAACCAATGTCCCGCCCCGTCGGCACCGGGCCATCCCCACGTGGACCCCCTGGGACCATCCCGAGGGGCGATCGCGGCTCCTCTCCCCCCGAAAAAGCTCCTCTTAGAGAGCCCGGAGATATCTGGGGCTGGAGTCTGGGATGTGCTGGCTCTGAACACTCTCCAAAATATCCTACTGGAGACCCCAGGCTGGATTTATTTGGGAATTTAGCTACTTGAGCTGGGCTTCTTCTGAGACTTTCTACAGCTTTGTGTTTTTCACGTTGGAGTGAACGAACCTTTTCAATCTTGCTGGTATAATTTGCTCCCTCTCCTCCAGTGATTTTAACAAACTTTTTAGGGAAGGAAAACAAAATATTTCTTTACAATCCAGACCAACAACAGCCATTTTCCTCATCAGTTCTTCCATAAGTGACTCAGAGGAAGAGTTCCAGTTCCAACAAGTTCAACAGTTCTTCCAGAGAGAACCACACCCTCCTCAGAGGAGGGAACCATGCTGTTGTCAAAGGCACTTGGGGTCAGACAACAGTGCCCTGAACTCACTGCACCAAAATAATGTCTCAATCTGGTTGAAAAACTTACTAGAGAGATGCCTCTGCCCCAATTAAGGTGCTAATGAGACCAAATCCAGGGTGGATTTTATTGAACAGTAAATGTGAGGTAGAGAGAGCTAAAAGAAAGAAGAAAGCGGCGCATGGCAAGGGAGTGACAAGGGACAGAGACCTCCCCTGGAGCAGGCCAAGTGTGACATTTTCCCCTGTGTGTGCCCTTCCCAGGGTAGGGGTTTTACACCTGAGCCAGTTTGAGTAAGGGGGGTGGTGTTCACCCCCTGAGCAGGGATTACCCCACTGTTTCAGGCTGCCATGCAAGATGTAATCAAATGCACGTTTTCAATCCCCATCTTCATCAACTGCTATAAACAGGTGGGGCACTGTTCTTTATCTCTTGCATGACTCACCCCTGATAACACCCTCCAGGGGAGATATCTTCTGTGAATGGGCCATTGAGTGTCACTGCAGGACTGATAAAATTCCATCATCCCATTGTGGGATGCTCCGCCCAGGGGGAGGATCCGAGCATTCCTACCTGGATATAAACTGAGGCTTGCTACACCAGGAGCAGCTTGCCTACTGGATTCCCAGAGGACAAGAGCTCCATAACCTCCACTGGACCTTCAGAGGAAGACCAGACCCTTCTACAGGATCACTGCTCTGACAGAATCACGTTGATCACTCCAACAGGACTGCAGCCACCATTTAATGGGACTGCAGCCACCACCCTGACCAACAGGGTGTCAGGTTATATCCTGACTCTGTCAGTTTAAGGCAGTGTTTCTGCATCAGTGCCTTGATCTTCATTTCCCTCTTAAACTGTGATTCTGGCTTAGACCCTTTCCCAGGTTTGCCTTCAAACCAGTACAAATCTCAATGTGCTCATCCTTTGTTATTCTCCCAAAACAGGATTTCCCATCCCCAAACCTTTGCCAGATGGAAAAGGAGGCTGTGAGGAACAGGAAGGATCCCCAGGACTCCCAGGCAGGTGAGGAGGAAGTCAGAGCCCCTTTCCCCCTCTCTCCTGCTCCATCTCCCAGCCCAGCACAGCCCCTGGCTGCAGGACAACCCTGCTGCCAACCCCGTCCTGCTGGGGATGCACTGGGGGGATCTCCTTCCCCTTCCCTCTGGCATGGAGGCAAATCCCATCCTCTCCTTGTCTTTCGTCCCCCAGAGAAGAAGCTGAGGATTGGGACCAGGGATGACAAATCCCCACAGCAGAACCTCAAGGAAGAGGCCGTTATGAGTGACTCCAGAGCACAGGAATCCAACGGGGAGGAAAATCCCCAGAGATTCCACAGGAGGAGGGGCTCCAAACCCAGCCCAGGGTGCTCTGAGGAGGAAAGACCCTCCCTGAGCCAGGAAGGTGGACAGAGCTTCAGCCAGAGCTCAGAGATGGTGGTCCATGAGCAGCTTCATGATAGGGAGAATCCCTACAAGTGCTTGGAGTGTGTGAAGAGCTTCAGGAAGGGCAGCACCCTGATCCGCCACCAATGCATCCACACCGGGGAATGGGCCTACGAGTGTGGGGAGTGTGGGAAGGGCTTCAGCTACAGGTACAGAACTCATCAGGCACCAACGCATCCACACTGGGGAGAGGCCCTACGAGTGTCCCCAGTGTCAGAAGAGGTTTCAGACCAGCTCCAGTCTCCTCCAGCACCAGCAGATTCACACAGAGGAGAGGCCCTTCCGCTGCCCTGAATGTGGGAAGGGCTTCAAGCGCAACTCCCACCTCATCAGGCACAGGCGCATCCACACTGGGGAGAGGCCCTACAAGTGCCCAACCTGTGGCAATAGGTTTCAGAGCAGCTCCAAACGCCTCCTGCATGAGCGGATTCACACGGATGAGAGGCCCTTCTGCTGCCCTGAGTGTGGGAAGGGCTTCAAGCGCAACTCCCACCTCATCACCCACCAAAAGGCCCAGGATCTTTGCCTTTTGTGCTTTCCATGGGAGGCAGGAGGGCAGTAAGGGCAGCGCGGTTTTAGCCAGAGCTGGAAATTGGGGAATCCCATTCCTGAACCCCGTGGAAACCGAGCATCCCAGCTGGTCCCAGCCCTGGCGGCCACGGCAACAGCTTTGGGAGCGGGTTCCTGGCTGGGGCTGTGGGAACCTCTTCCCTCTGGTGCCCAGGGACAGGAGTGGAGGGAACGGCTGCAGCTGAGTCGGGGCAGGCTCAGGTTGGATGTCAGGAAAATGTTTTTGCCCAGAGGGTGCTGGGGCCCTGCCCAGGCTCCCCAGGGAAGGGTCCCAGCTCCAGGGCTCTCTGAGCTGCAGCAGCGTTTGGCCAGCGCTGCCAGGCCCAGGCTGGCATTGTTGGGGTGTCCTGTGCAGGGCCAGCAGTTGGACTGGAGGATCCTGATGGGTCCCTCCCAGCTCAACCAGTTCTGTGGTTCTGGGATCCCATGAGCCTGGGGATGGGGCTGCCAATGGTTGCCATGGCAACGGGCTCTGGCTGCAGGCCTGAACTGGTGTCCATGACAACCACCCCTGGCATGGGGTCTCCATGGAGCTGCCATGGAAACTGACCATAGCAACAGGGGGCTGGTGATGGTTGCCATGTATACTGACCATAGCAACAGGGGGTTTGTCATGGTTGCCATGGAAACTGACCATAGCAACAGGGGGCTGGTGGTGGTTGCCATGGAAACTGATCATAGCAACAGGGGGCTGGTTGCCTGCTAAGGATCAGATTTGTCACAGGCCCTCAGAGGGGTTCCATGGGGACTTTCCAAGAGTCTCCAGGCTGTTCCAGAGCTGGAATGTCACAGCCACAGACAGGGGCTCCATGGAGACCTCCCAGGGCTTTCTGGGGATGGTAAAGAGCCCTGTGGTCAGAGGCAGTCACAGCCATTCCATGGTGACATCCCGGGGGACCTTGGGCTGCAAAGGCACCGATCTGTCACAGGCACTCACGGGAGCTCCACGGTGACATCCCAGGAGTTCCCAGGCTGCCAAAGAGCCGGGATGTCCCAGACACTCACAGGGCTTTAAGTCATGGGCACAGTGGGAGCTTCAGGCAAAAGCTTGATTTCTTTATTGGAGAAACTCCTGCTGACACCTGAGGTGCAGAAAGTACACCCAACAACCACCATGGATCCTGAAACCCTTGCAGGGCTCCTAGACTGCTAAAATTTCTTCTAAGAGAGGAGACTGGGAACAGCTGGATCCAATCCCAGCCCAAGAATTTGTCAAAGCTTTATGTATAAAAGATTGGACAGGTGGAATTGAACTTTAACCCAATTTTTCCCACAGGATTAATGATGGAATACCAGATATATTTATATAAATACAGCTCTGATTGATTCTGATCATGATCAGACAGAAAGATTTTAGCCCGAGTTATTTACTCCACAGTTCAGGAGCTTTATCAATTATTAGAATATAGTGCTCTAGGAAGCAATTTTGAAGTCAACAGATCGGTCTATGACATCAGAGAGTTTGTTGTGGAAGTCACTGAGCAGCTACAGCATCATAGAGGGGATTCTGTGACATCACAGAGCAGGCTGTGGCACCATGGCATGGCTGGATGACATCATAGAGCCGTCTGTGAGGTCAAAGTATGTGCTGTGACATGAAAGAGTGCCAGTATGAAATCACAAAAATGGTCTTGTGGCATCACTGAGGGGTTTGTGACATGAAAAAGCTGTCTGTGACATCACAGTGTGAGGCCATAGAGCAGACTCTGCCATCATTGAGGGTGGCTCTGTGACATCAGAGAGTGGGTTGTGACATCACTGGGTGGCTGTGTAACATCACAGAGCAGGTTGTGACATCACAGAGACTTCTGTGACATCACAAAGCAGATGTAGCACATCATAGGGTGACATCTCATAGTTAGATGTGTGAGATCACAGGGGCTTTGTGACAACCCATAGTGAGCTGTGACATCACTGGTGGCTGTGGGACATTGCAAAAGAGCTGTGTGGCATCACAGGGGCTGTGACATCACAGGGGCTGTGTGAGGTCACTGGGGATGTCACTCTGCCCCAGCCCCCCTCACAGTTCCCCTCAGAGCAGTCCAACCCTGCTCGTGCACAGCAGGGTCCCCTATCCCCCCAGGTCCCCCCACCCCCGGCCCTGCAGCCTCCCCCAGAGGATGTTCCATGAGATCGACCCCAGAGCCTGACACGGGGACAGGGGCTGGGGCCCTGGGGGTGGCACAGGGGGACAGGGACCCCCCGGCAGCGTCCCCGTGTCCCCCAGGGCCAGAGCCTGGGCCAGGGCTCCTTCACCCTGCTACCAACGAGGCCTTGAGAGTGCTGGAAAAATCCCCAGCAAGAAAGCATCAAAAACCAGATTTAATATTAAGGGACAGCAGCACAAAGTTCCTTGGCAAGAGTTGCTCTGCTCCTGACTGGACACTTCAGGCATGCCAAAGAAACAAAGCAACAACAAAACCAAAGAAAATCCAGGCAATCAAACCATGAATGATTTCTGAATGAACTGAGAACTGTCCCTGTGTGTCTGACACAAGGACAGTGAGGGCAAGGATAAAAGGAATATGGCCTAAAAGCTTAACAGAGCTCAAACTTAACAGGACTTCACTGATACCTTTACCCTTACTGATGCCATTAACTTCACAATTTAGTAAAAGAATAGCACTTAGTATTTGACGTAACTTATAACACATGACTTAGCAATTTAATAGAGGAGTAACACTTAATATTTAACTTAGCTAATAACTTAAGCTTAACAGCTTAGCAAAAGAAATACTCTTAGCAGCATTTAACTTAACTTAGGCCTCCTGACTTACCCTTACTTACTGCTATCTGGATATCTGAGTGACTCAGCTATCCAAGGCACTCTAACCCCTCAGAGAGCAGCATTTCTGCCACATTTCCCCAGCACAGGCAATCCTGTGCGCACACAGACACCAAGAGTCAGTGCAGAACACCTGTGAGCAATTTCCCTGAGGGCAGGGAATGCTCCCTGGGGATCCTTTGGCATCTCCCCAGCGGGTGAAGGATTGAGCCTGGAGGAGTGGGGGGATCAGCCCAGGCTCCATCGTTGTTCAGGATCCCCGAGTGCAGCAAACGGGAGAGTTCCCGGCTGGGAGAGGCCCCACTCAGATGGAGTCGCTGGCCCAGGAGAGCTCCAAGGGCTCCTTTTGGAGCACTGTTTGCAGGGCCCCAAGAGAGGGCCTTCAGTCCCCGCAATGGCTCATCCTGGCCGCACTTGGCATCAGCAGTTTTCTTTGGCAGTGTGAGAACAGGGATGTTGTGCCACTGAGGGAACAAAAACAGTTCCCAGGGCTGCTCCTACAGAAACCAGGAGCTGGTTGGGCAGCAGCAGTGCCTGGAGCAGACAGTGTTTGTGATGAGCTGCAGGGGAGCTGAGCCCAGGGGCTGTTGGCCAAGGCCGAGGCCCAAGGAGCATTTCTCAGCTGGCAGGGCAGCCTGAGAAGGGCAGGGGGGAATGCAGCAGCACAGGGCCCATGGAACCAAGGGACCATTGTGACACTGTGGGGCCCTGTGAGACCAAGGGACCATGGTGACACTACGGGATCTGTGAGACCAAGGGACCATTGTGACACTGTGGGGCCTTATGGAATCATGGAGAACACTGTGACATTTCTGGGCCTCATCGAACTAAGGGAAACGTACTGATGCTGGTTGGCTCCATGGAATGTAGGGTTCATTGTAACACTGAGAGGCTCCATCAAACCAAGGGTCCATTGTGACACTGTGGGCCTCGTGGAACTGTTTAGACTGTTATGGCACTTTGGGGTGTAATGGAACCAAGGGGCCATTGTGACACTGTGAGACCCCATGGAGCCAAAGGTTCATTGTGACATTGCAAGGTGTCATGGAACTGTGGAGACACCATCAGGACACTTCAAAGCCTCATGGAACCAACAGGCCATTGTGACACTGAGGGGCACCATGGAACCACTCAGACCATTGTGACACTGGGGGTTCCCACAGTATCAAGAGAACCGTGGTGATACTGTGGTGCCTGATGAAACGCAGAGGCCTTTGTGACACTGCAGGGCTGCATGGAACCAAAGGTCCAGGTTGACACAGAGAGGGCTCCAGTCATCAATGGTCCATTGTGACACTGTGGAGCCACAGGAGACCATTGTGACACTGCAAACTCCCAGGGTCCAAAGGTCCATTGTGACATTGTAAGGCTCATGGAATAGAGGAGACACGTGCCATCGTGGGGCCTATGGAAACACGGAGACCATTGTGACACTGCAAGGCCTCATCGAGTTGTTGGGACCATAGTGACTCTTTGGGGCCTTCCGGAACGTAGGCGCCACTGTGACACTCTGGGACCCCATTGAACCAAGGGTCCATTGTGACACTGCAGGTCTTCTTGTAATCAATGGGCTATTTGACACCATGTGGCCCCATAAAACCAAGGCAAGACAGAACAGCTCTGGCTTGTTTGGCCTCCCATGGACTGCCTGGCGGGTCCAGCTGACCTTGCCCATGTTCAGGGTCTCTTCTCATCTGCTATTGAAACACCACGGCTCTGTGCTTTCCTTCCCAATGGAAAATAACTGTTCTTCTCCTCCAGGCAACCATGGCCTGAATTGGGATTTCACCTCCAAATTTCTTTATATCCAGAGATTGTTCTCATAGGAATATTGCCAGGACAAGTCTGTCTTGCAGTGGTTTCACAAGGGTCACTTTCCATCTGTCCCCAAAACATTGGGGAAGGCTCTGTACTTTCCTTCCTGTGGGAAAGAACTGTCCTGCTTCTCCAGATAGCCATTGCTGATATTCAGTTCCACTTACAAAATTCCTTAACTCCAAAGACTACTTCCAGACAAAATCTGCCATTCCTAACAAGTCAGGCTAGCCTTGGACTAGTGAGGCTCTCCAAACACTGGGGTTCTGCGCTTTCCTTCCCATGGAAAAGAACTGTCCTACTCGGTCAGATACCCATGGCCAGAATTGGGATTTCCATCTTCCAACATTCCCTATTGTGACAGACTGGAGGAGATTCTTGGTTGAAACATTTTGTGTGTGGCGGAGGAAGGGGCAGGTCCAGCCTTGCCCTGCCCTGGAACCCCAGCCCTGCCCTGCCCTGGAACCCCAATCCCCCCAGAGCCTCTATCCCAGCCCAGCAGTGTCTGCCAGTCCCTGGCACAGCACAGGCAATGCTCCTCAGCCACCTCTGGAGACCCCAGCCCAGCTCCTGAGGGACCAAATGAGCCCAAGTCCCACCTGGGGGAAGGGCCCAGCAAGACCAAGGGGTATTGAAGGCTGACCACAAGACAAGCACACATCCTGACCCTTCCTCCTCTTGGAATTTCCATCTGAACAGTGCTGGAATCCAGGAGTTGGTAGCTGTGTGTGTGACTCTCTGTACCTTTTTTTTGTCTTTCTGTGTCTTCTTCTGTTTCTGTGCTCCTGCAAATTTTTATTAACACTACATTGAACATGCTGAGAGTTTGTGAAGTTGAATGGGCCATGTCAATGCTTTGAGAAGTGATTTTTGTTGATTGAATGTCTGTTGTATTTTGACATGAGAAGAATTTTAAAAAGTAATATAAAACTTTTTGTGTAGCTGACAATCTGTTAAACTACTAAGATACGGAACATGCCTCTGTGAAACACAAACGTTAAAGATGAAAAAACCCAGGAACCTCCTCTTTCTTTTTCAGTCAACAAATAAGTAGCGGGCCCCAGCTCCAGCCCCCATTTCATCCAAACCAAACCAAACCAAACCAAACCAAACCAAACCAAACCAAACCAAGCAACCCTGCCCTGGGCCAAGCCCCTTCCCCTCTCCCCAGGCTGCCCCCCTCCATTGGCCCCATTCTAACCAAACCAAACCCCAACAACTACCAAACAGGAAAACAAAATAAGGTACAAAACCCCAACCAGAACAAAGCCAGCCACAGCTATTAAAATCATATCATCAAGTCATTTTCCTCCCCCTCCGAACACAACTCAAACCAAAACTGCCTACAACCTATAACCAAAAAAAAAAAAAACCCTACAACTAAAATTAAACAAAACAAAAACCCAAGACCCAACCATAAAACCAATTCTAAGACAGCCCAAAAGCAACTCCCACTACAAGTTACTGGCAGGTCAGGTGTTAATCCTTTTAATACATCAATCCTCCATTGAGTAAAAGAAAAAAACAAAATGCAAAGATATTAAAAAAAACCCATCAAAGTCAGTAAAAAATAAATGCAATCCCAAATTAAAAAGAAGAAAAAATACCTTATCCTTAAATCTTAAATCCTCCTATAAACTATAAAAAACCCCTTTTTTATAGCACATAAAATTATTAAAAAAATCAAATTAATATCAAACAAATACCTGCAAACTAAAATAAAGAAATGTCAACCTTACTGTAATTTCATAAAAAGTTTAAAAAGGAAAAGAAAAAAACCATCATCCAATACCTCCAAGAGAAAAAGCTCTATTCCAGAAGATAAAAATAATTTTAAAAGTAAATAATAAAAACTTTTACCTTTCAACAATTCATCTTTAAAACAATACCTTATAAGTCAGCATGACCCATCAACAACCTGTAAAAAGGCTTGTAGCAATAAAAACAACTTCACAATATCTAAGTTTCCCAGACAATTGTATTCATGGCAAAATTAAGAACCACAAAAAACCTATTTTTTCCTCTTGTAAAAAACTCCAGAAGTTTAACAAGAAAAACTTCTCTCCCAAAGTAATCTGAAAAAAAGACTATTCTGGAAATAGTAAACTAACTATAAATTTTAAATATAGTTTCTTCACATTGTCAGAAAAAGTTGTAAAGAAATAAAAGTATATTAAAGAGTTTAATTCTTACTACTTTCTTCTTTTTTAATTTATTTTTAATAAAATTTTCTTTATATCCTTTTAAAATTTTAAGCCTACTTTACCTTTCTTCTAATCCTATCTCACAACAAAATAATACATAAATAATTAATTGACAGTAAAACCCACCACACTCATCAATACATTAATTAAGAAATCTCAAGAATAGAAAAATCTTAAACTAAAAAATTAAACACATTACAATGTCGCAACAAGTGTTCGACAAAGTTTTTCTGATTTTCTAAAGTTGCCAGTTAAGGCTGTTTTGTTGTTTTGAGCTCCTGAGAATCTCCAGTTGATATTTCTCCAGGGAGTCCACCTCACAGTACACAAGCAATTGTAAATCCTTTAAAATGTCTCCTTGAAAGTGTTTTTTAGTGGATGGGAGTCAGGGCTTGTCTGTCCTGCTTGGCACATCCCAGGCAGGGCTTTCCCAGCCCCATTCCACACTCCATTTCCCAGCTGGAGCTGCTGGTGCCTCTGAGTTGTGCTGCCCCAGCCCCAGGGACGCTCTCCTTGTCTGCCCATTCCCCCACGGTCTCTGGGCAGGGATGGCCTCAGTGGGGGCTGCTGACATCCGCAGCAACTTGGAGGCTGCTGCTGAATTTTCCTGCTCCAGAGGCTTGTTCAGCCTTCAGCTCTTCAGTGCAGGAATTCAGTGTCCCAGGGCTCATTAACATTCAGAACACCTTAACAAGCCAAGCCCCTGGGAATAATTTGATTCTAATTTTCAAATCTTTTGTGGTTAATTAGATGAATTCCAGTAGTGCATTCAAACTAGATTCTATTTAAAAAGACAGTGAGAAAAGATTTCTTAGCTCAAGTTTAGGGGTTTTTCCCTGTCAATTTATTGATATGTGCAGTCTCCAGCTGACACTGAACTCAAGAACCTCCTCATGCAGTTTGAATAGATATGAAAATCAAGACGCTTCATGGCTGACAATCAATCAGACTCTGTCCCTAACCCCACCCCACCATTTCCCCCATCCAAGCCCTGGCCCTCAGAGCAGCCTTGTGCAAATCTGAGCTCCCTTCAGTTCAGGCTGCACCTGCAGCTTTCAACTCCTTTGCTCCAACTCCCACCTACTTGCCTTGGAGAAGGAGCTGCCCGAGACACAATGGGATGTTCATTTATTGTCAGCCAACAAACCCATGGGAACCGAGGTGTGTGCTGGAATTCAATGGTCTCTCATCCCACACCAGCCCTGCATTTCCCTCCTGCAGCCTTGGTCTCCAGCCCAGCCATGGAGGCTCTTTGGGCTCTGGACTGTTCCGGCAGCTCCCAAGGGCAGCTGAGCTCTGCCTATGGCACAGTCAGGCCTGGCCAGCACAGGCCATGCTCAGCAATTGCTTGTGTGTGCCTGGCCTTGCTGTCAGCCCAGACAGCGGCTGCGTGGCCCCTTGGTGGCCCTGTGCTGGCCCAGCCATGGTGGCCCAGCCCCTGTGCAGGCCCAGCCCAGGCCAGGAGCATTGCGGCTGGGAACGGCCCCTGTGCCGTGGTGCCCACAGCAGCCTTGGGGCTCTGTGCCCCATGGCCTCCCTGCTGGGCAGCCTCTGCCAGCTCCTGCCGAGCCCGTGGCACCTGTGGGGCTGCACAGACAGCCCTGCCCCGCGCTCTGTGGCCTCTGGGCAAGCAGAGAGGCAGCCAGGGCTGGCCATGGCTGGGAACAGGCCCTGAGCCCCGCAGGAAGATGGAGCTGGGCCACAGCCAAACTCAGCCCAGGCCAAAGCTGGGTCAGCAGCCACGGCTGCCAAAGCATGGGGACGGAGGCTGGCACTGACAAATGTCCTGGGCCCCTCCCTGCTCTGTCCATGCCACCAAGAGCACAGAGCAGCCTCCTGTCTGGGCCACTTGCCTGTTTGCAATGCCTTGCACAGGCGCTGGCCCTGCCCCACAAGGCCTGGCCTGAGTCCTGCCCCTGCACATTCAGTCAGGCTGAGATGGACACTGATGGTTTCTGGGCCAGGCTCTCTGAGCCCAGCCCGGCTCCCTGCAAGCTCTGCCAGCTGCCCTGAG
This sequence comes from Zonotrichia albicollis, assembly GCF_047830755.1. Classification (NCBI taxonomy): domain Eukaryota; kingdom Metazoa; phylum Chordata; class Aves; order Passeriformes; family Passerellidae; genus Zonotrichia; species Zonotrichia albicollis. The sequence continues at coordinate 40,463,944 of NC_133826.1, forward strand.
CTCTGGGCAGCATCAAGGGCCTCTCCCCACCCCAGCCCAGCCAGCTCTGGCCCCATAGCTCTGCTCAGGCCAGGCTGCTCTGGCCACTGCCCCACGGCCTCAGCCCCTGGCAAGGGCACAGCAGCAGCTGTAGCTGCCACAGGACTCAGCCCCAGCCATGGGGGAAGGTGCTTGGCCAAGGCCAAAGGAGGCTCCCTGGCTGCCCTGCTCTGCTCTGCCTGAGGTGCTGAGAGCTCTGCAGCCCCTGCTGCCATCCCATCTGCCCAGGGCAGCACAAGAGCTGCAGCCTTTGGGCCCTCAAGAACTGCTCCTGCTCCAGGCCCAGGGCTCATCCTAGAGCTGGGCAGCCAAAAAGCTGTGCCCATTTCTGTTCATTGCTGCTCTGATGGGGATGGATCCTCAGCCACTTGGAGGCTGATGATGAGTTTTACTATTCCAGAAGCCTGTTCTTTCTTGAGCTCTTCACTTCATGAATTCACTGAGAAAGGCTCATAAACTTTTCTTCAGAACAGCAGAAGAAGAAAAGCCTGTGGGTATAACTGAAGTTTTCAATTCTTCTGTGGCAAATTAGACACATTGCAGTAGTGTATTCAAGTTGAATATGATATATTAAAAAAAAAAACAAAACAGAGCGGACTGTTTTCTCATATTTTCTTTTCCTTTTTATATTTTGGTATCAGCAATGTTCAATTGATATTGACCCCCAGCAACTCCTAATGTAGTCTGAATAGATAAGAAGAGCAAACCTTTCATAGCTGGCAATCAAGATTTTGTCCCCACCCCCCTACCCACCATTTCCCTCATCCAGCCCCTGGCACTCCTATTGATCAGGAACTGTTTGGCCAGCATCACACCAGGATCTTTTCTCCTGAGCAGTTGAGAAGGTTCACTTTCACCACATTTTGCTGCTTTGGAATGTGATTTGAATAATTGTTTATGCAGCAGGTGAAATTGTTCTTACTTGATGACCAATCACAGGTCCAGTTTTGTTTGGACTCTGGTCAGTCACAAGATTATCATAACATTCTATTTCTTTACTTTCTAGACTTCTGATGAAATCCTTTTTCCATTCTTTTAGTTTAGTTTTAATATATCATTTTATTTTATTATAATATATATCATAAAATAATAAGTCAGCCTTCTGAAATATGGAGTCAAGATTCTCATCTCTTCCCTCGTCCTGGGATCGCTGCAAACAGCACCACACAGGACCAGGGCAGTGAATCTTCCCCTGTGCTTGGCACTGGTTGGGCAGCACCTCCAGTGCTCTGTCCAGGTCTGGGCCCCGCAGTTTAGGAAGGACATGAAAGGGCTGGAGTTTGTCCAGAGAAGGGAAACAAGTCTGGGGAGGGGTCTGGAACACAAGTCCTGTGAGGAGTGACTGAGGGAGCTGACGTTGTTTATCCTGGAGAAAAGAAGGCTCAGGAGACACAAGGCAATGTCAGAGCACAGGATGGACTTGATGATTTCCATGGCCTGTTCCACCCTTGCTGATTCTGGGATTCTCCGGAACCACCCTTGGAGCAGTTGCAGGAGGACCCCTGGGCCTCCTCTTCAGGAGCTCCAGCAGCCCAGGTCCCTCAGCTTCTCCTGCCAGCCCCAAAGCCCATCCTGTCAGTCCTGCAGAGCCTCTGCAGCTCCTCCTCACTGCCCAGAACAGGGAGCCCCAGAGCCAGACACAGCAGCCCAGATGTGCCCCCCTGGCCTGGGGTGCCTCTGGCAAGGGAGCAGCACCAGGCACTGCAGGAGCCTGCAGACAATTCCTGCAGCACTTGTAGGATGATCCTGCTGCCCAAGGGATGTTCCCATGGGGCCAAGTCAGGAACTGCAACGGGGAGTGGGGCCAGAGAGGAAAGGGCAAGCAGGGGTGGGCTGTTTGCAGGGCAGGGAACCGGGGTGGGCAATAGGAAGAAATTTGGACAGGGGAAGAGTAAAGAAAGCAAAGGTGGCACAAAGGAAATGCTGAGGGCAGTTTGGGGGTGGCTGCCAGGCAGCCCTGGCTCTGAGCAACAGCGTCTGCAGTGGGACAGGAAACTCCCAGCTGATGGGAACAAACTTTCTGGCTGATTGCAGAGGCCAGAACAAAGCTGAGTGGTTTCCCTGGTGTCCTCCAGCCCTTGCTGGCCCCAGGGGCTGATGACATTTGTGCTCCCTCAGGTTCATGTCCCCACACCAACAGCATGGGGGTGCTCCCCCTACTCTGTGCAATGCAAACAGGGGCTGCTGAGCCAGTGCTGCCGTGTCTGTGCCTGCAAGGATGGGGCACCTGTGTGAGCTGGGGGAGAGGCCAGGGCTGCAGAGGGGGGATGTTGTTGGCAGCTCCATGAGGACGCTCTGGGATGCTGCCCTGGGCTGTGCAGTGCACTGGGGATGGATCAGCCCCTGCTCTGCTGCTCCTTCCCGTCTGCCCCAGGGCCCTTGCAGAGCCCCAGCCATGCTGTTTGCCCCCAGCCTGCCCACGGCCAGCCTGGGCTGCTCACGCGGCTTTTCTGAAAGCTGAGCATTGGCCTGGGTGTGTTCTTGAGAGAGCCTGGGCAAGGAGCCTGGAGCCCCCAGGCCCTGGGCTGAGGCGTCAGCGCTGCCCCAGCAGTGCTCATGGCCTGTCCCTGCTGCAGCCCCGGCACTGCCACCCCCAGGGCTGTGCCCGGCCCCGAGAGCACTCAGGCCCTGCAGCAACACCAGGGCCACCAGGGCAGCGGGGCAGGGCCACGGCAGCAGCACTGGCAACACCAAGTGCTGCTGCTGCTGGGCACAGCTGCTGTGTCAGCACTGATCTGCCCCCAGCTCTGCACACAGACATTGCTGCTGCAGCTCCAGAGAAGGCAACAAAAGGGCATCTCTGTAGAAAACTTTGCTGGGACATCATTTGGTTCCTTTAAAGTCACCAAGAGTGCAGCCCCTCATTGACACAGTCAGAGGGAAGGTGGAGAGAAACAAAGTGAAAAATGGCACAAACATTGACATTTCTATGTGGACAAGATTAAAAAAATAAAACAAAGAAAAAAAACTAAGCAAACCAACAAGAAGTTTTAAATATTAATTTTATTACAAGTAATTTGCCAAAATTGGCCAGCAGTTTAATATTCCTGAAGCGATCCAGTCATGAGTGTCCTCACTGCAGCCTTGAGCTCCTGGTTCCTCAGGCTGTAGATGAGGGGGTTCAGGGCTGGAGGCACCACTGAGTACAGAACTGACAGGGCCAGATCCAGGGAGGGGGAGGAGATGGAGGAGGGCTTAAGGTGAGAAAATGTGCCAGTGCTGAGGAACAGGGAGACAACGCCCAGGTGAGGGAGGCAGGTGGAAAAGGCTTTGTGCCGTCCCTGCTCAGAAGGGATCCTGAGTACAGCCCTGAAGATCTGTACATAGGAGAAAACAATGAACACAAAACAGGCTAATGCTAAAAGGAAACTGACAGTCATGTGCCCCAGTACCCTGAGTTTGGAGTGTGAGCAGGAGAGCTTGAGGATCTGAGGGAGTTCACAGAAGAACTGGCCCAGGGCATTGCCATGGCACAGGGGCAGGGAAAATGTATTGGCCGTGAGCATGAGAGCATTGAGAAAGGCACTGGCCCAGGCAGCTGCTGCCATGTGGGCACAAGCTCTGCTGCCCAGGAGGGTCCCATAGTGCAGGGGTTTGCAGATGGACACGTAGCGGTCGTAGCACATGACTGTCAGCAGATAAAATTCTGCTGAGATGAAGAAGAGACAGAAAAAGAGTTGTGTGGCACATCCTGAGTAGGAGATGTTCCTGGTGTCCCAGAGGGAATTGTGCATGGCTTTGGGGACAGTGGTGCAGATGGAGCCCAGGTCGCTGAGGGCCAGGTTGAGCAGGAAGAAGAACATGGGCGTGTGCAGGTGGTGGCCGCAGGCTACGGCGCTGATGATGAGGCCGTTGGCCAGGAGGGCAGCCAGGGAGATGCCCAGCAAGAGGCAGAAGTGCAGGAGCTGCAGCTGCCGCATGTCTGCCAATGCCAGCAGGAGGAAGTGGCTGATGGAGCTGCTGTTGGACATTTCTTCTGCCTTAGCATGGGGTTCTGTAAAAAAAGTAATCATAGAATAGCTGAGTTTGGAGAGGACGTTAAATATCCCAGCACAGCCTGGGGGCACTTTCCCTCCACTGCCTGCCCAGGGCTCTGCTGCCGGGAGCTGTCCCTGCCAGCAGCTGCTTCCCTGTGCCCAGGGCTGGGCCCTGCCAGTGCTGCCAGAGCCCAGTCCAGCCCTGGGGGCTCAGCTCTGCCCTGCAGACCCCTCCCAGCCCTGGCACTGCCCAGGGGCAGCTCTGGCTCTGCAGGCTCTGATGGAAATGTCAGAGCAACCCTGAGGAGGCTGGAAAAGCGACACTGATGCTGCCTGTAAAGGACCCTGTGTTGATTTCTGTCACTGCCTGCTTTATTCAAATCTGTGAGAAATTTTTGTTTTAGTTCAACCTGAACGGCAAGATGAATATCTATGTGCAATTTCCCATCGAGGCAACCCTGAGCATTAAATAACAAAGGCAAGATTTTCCCTTTAATGCAGTCCCTGCCTTGCTGTGCTCCCTGTATAATCTACTTGGCAATGTTCTGCAGTTAAATGCCATCTGAGAAGCAGTCCTGAACAATGCGGCATTCGCTCCACACCATGAGAACACTTCCAAGCCTTACCAGCTGTCTCTTCCCTCCCATATCTTGTCCCCCAGTGCTGGGAGCAGCTGCCAGGGCTGGCTGAGAGCTGTCCCTGGCAGGCAGCAGAGTCCCTGCCCCAGCACAGCGCCCTGGGCTGCAGGACCCTGCTCTGCAGGACAGCCCTGGGCACCCCTGGCTGCTCTGCACAAGAGACAATCAGAGAATGTACTCACAGAACCTGTAGGCATTGGGATGTTCCAGCTTTAGGAGATGGCTCCAGGAGCTGCAGCTGCATTGTCCTGCAGCCAGAGGTTCCTGTGCTAAGGGCTGGCAGTGATTCTGCACCAGGCACTTCTCAGCCCCTTCCCAGCCCTGACTGATTGAAGCTCTCTGTGCCTCTCTGCTGTGCCCAGGGTGGCTGCAGGCAGTGCCCCAGCCCTGCTGGGCTGGCAGAAGAGCTGCTCATCAAGAGAAATGTGCTTTTGAAGCTTTGCTTGGTTACCAGGAGCTGCCTCTGTGCCAGGAGCCCAGCCCAGCTCAGCAGCACAGACACAGCAGAAGGACTTTAATGAGTCTCTGGGGCTTTGTGCTCAGGCCCTGAACATCAGTCCCTAGGAGGTAGCTGAAGAAACCTCTCCAGAACTCCAAGTCAGAATCACACTCCAAACTTTCTTGGACTTTTAATGGATGCCACTGAGGGACACGACTGAGAAAGTGTCCCCAGGCCCCAGGCAGAGCAGAGAACTGGAGGCAGTGATGGCAGGTGGGGACAAAGAGAAGCCAAGTCCTGGTGCCCTGGGGCACAGCAGGGTCTGTGCCACCAAGGGCTGTGAGGAGACACCTTGTCCTGAGGCCCTGGGGCCTCCTGGCACAGCCCCAGCCAGGCTGGGCACTGTCAGCCCCTTGTCCTGCCCTCAGCATCCCCCCCTAGCCCACATCCCAGTGGCCTCAAGGATCTGCTGGAAGGAGTCCCTGGGGAGCCTTGCTCAGGAATGGCCCTGGGGCTCCTGAATGCTACCAGGGACTGCAGGGTTTTCAAAGGACTTTGGGTTTTGCTTTTGCCTTGGAGTCTCTGGGACGTTTATTGCAAACATAGCCTCCAGTTATCTGCTGTAATTAGTCTCTGGAGAGGCTTTGTCAGTAACAACACTCAGTGGGCTCATTAATGCTTCAGTTATTTTAAAGTATTTGGTGTTTCAATTTTCATACAAACTCTGAGAATTTTGTGCAATCATGGCCCCAATTTTCTGCTTTAATGTGTCCCTTGAGAGCTGTGTACTGACACTCAGTGGGGCTCATCAATGATTTGAGATACTCAAGGTTTTTAAGGTACTTTGGAATTTCCTTTCCACACTGAGTCTCTGAGAGCCTTTAGTGCCATCCTGGCCTCCAATTCACTCCTCCAAGGAGTCCAGGAGTAGCCTGTGTTGGGGATGGACCTCAGTGGGACCCATTCATGTTTGAGAAACTTTGGGATTTTCTTCTGACTTTGACTCCTGGAAAGGTTTGTGCAATCTGAGGCCCCGAGATTCCAGGGCTCAGCTCCAAATGCACCACGGAGCTCATAAGGATCATGGAACTCCTGACAAACCATGGCTGTGCCTTGATTTCCAACTGCTCTATTGCAGTTCATCAGGAAGTTTTCCTTTTACAATTATGGAGAAATATTTCAAAGAGCTTCTAAGAAATATGTATTCCTATCTTAAAAGGTGTTTTTTTATTGCTGTTCTTATTATACAAGAGGTGATTGCAGCATTCTGTGATTGATAATGATCCAGGGTCTCTCCTAAGGAGGTCTGGCCAGGTCAGAGAAGTTGTACCTTGGAGCTGACCCAGTGTGGACAACCTTGCCTCACATTCCCCAACCCCATGTAGAAACGATTTTTACTTTTAAAAATTTAAATGCTTTCTTAAGATCTTTTCAAAATACAACAGAAGACTGAATAAAGAAAAGAACAGAGCACCAGGAGCAAAGGATTCAGTCAACATGTCCTTATCTACAAAATGGATATTCTGTCTTCTACACCTCTAGCCCCTCCCAAAGTCTTGTCAATGAACTCCTTCTTCACTATCCAGTGGTGGAGATCACTGTCTTACACCTTGATTGCAGGTCAGGTGCTGCCATAGTAACAAGCCAACCCTCCCAAATGCCCCAGCTAGTGAGGCCATCCTGTGATAACAATGCAAGGGGGAGGGGAAGGATAACTATACATCTACAAAACTTCTCTTCACATATATTTAATATTCACCCCTTAACTGTGAGAGTCAACCATAAAATTACTCATCTATAACAAACCCCTTTTTCTTTTTCTAGAAGTCATTTTGCACGAACAGTAAAAAATTTTCTCTCTTTCTTGAATGAGTCATACTAGCATCTGTTGATGTGGCCAAGGACAGTGGGAACCGGAGAGAAAAATCGCAGGTTTTCCTTAGACACACTTATTTGGAATGGACAAAAGGGCATCCCAGAAGTCCAGTATGGCTTTGACTCCCATCTACCATGCCTATGTGGCTGCTATCCATAGTCAGTGTATTTTAGGGGTCAGTACAGAGGCCAACTCAGTCCTGCCCTCCAGTCCCTGTTGAATTAAAAGACAACTGAGGAATTATAGAGGTCTGGTATGGCCTTTTGTCCCTACCTTACCATGCCTATGGGGTTGCTACCCACAGCAGGGCTATGGAGCCTTCTTGGTAGCAAACAAAGGGGCCAACTCGGTCTTGCTCTCCTTCCTTTGTCTTATTTTCTCAAAGAAGCTGTCCCATTACCTTTTACAGTCCTTTGTGTACTTCTCAACAGATGCTGGTATTTCTCATCCATTAAAACAGGAAGAGTTCTCAAGTTAGTTGATAGAAGCTTGACTCTACTTTTTGGGTATCTTGGTGTTTTTCTGGTTGTCTTTCAGTCTCTGCTTGAAAGTCAATCTTGTTTCACCCAGCCTGGATGTTGTAGTCCACTCTTTGGGCTCTTCTACTGGGCCTTTGACTCTGTTGGCATGAGTCCATCCCTGCTCTGCAGTTCACACGGCCGATTTGGTGGTGAGCAGTACCTGAATGGGACCTTCCCACTGAGGAGTTAGAGGCTGATCTCTCCATGACTTGATCATCACCCAGTTCCCGGGATTAATATTATGGATTCTGAAATCCAGGGTGGTAGTTTAGGTAATTGCGCCTTTATGTCTTAGCCCTTTTAAAGTTTGTGCTACAGACATAACATATTTCTTGGCATTGGCTTCCCCTTCCTCATAGGTGGCAACCTTCTGGGGTGAGGTCAGGGAGGGTAACCCAAACATCATTTCATAGGGTGACACCCCCGGATCTGACTGGGGTTGGGTTCTAATTCTTAAAAAGGCCAAAGGGAGACATTTTGCCCATGACATTTGGGTTTCAATCATGAGCTTAACTAGAGTTCTTTTAAGAGTTTGATTCATTCTCTCAACCTGACCAGAACTCTGTGGATGCCTTGGATTGTGAAATTCTTATTTTACTCCCAGGGCCTGAACAACTTTCTGCAATATCTTTAATGTGAAATGGGTTCCCCAGTCTGAATCAATCCTTTTTGCCATTCCATATCAGGGAATGATTGATTCTAGAAGTGTTTTACTCACAACATTGGCATTGGCTTTAACAGTGGATACCACCTCTACCCAATGAGTCACGTGATCTACTATCACTGGCAAAAATTTCCACCATTGTACCTGGGGAAGCTTGGTAAAGTCTACTTGGATGTTTTGGAAGGGCCCTAAGGCTAGTTGTCACCCTCTTCTGGGTGTTTTCTTCATGATCTTCTTATTCACTTGTTGACATATCACACATCCTTCAGTTACTTGCTTAGCTATTCTGAAAATTCCTTTGCATCCCAAATTCCTTAGAAATTGATCACTTAGCGCTTGTGTACCCCAATGTGTTGTTCCATGTATGCCTTCTAGCATTTTCCTGGGCAGGAGTTTATTCAACATTTGCCTCCCATCTGCTAATCTCCAACTTCCCTTTTTTATCTTTCTTAGCTCCTCTTTTAAGGAGTTCTTCCTTTTCTGTCCCACTGAATACAGGGACTTTTTGCTTTACTCTCATGGGCGTTAATACTATTATTAGTTTTTTTGTCTCTGATTCAATTGCATTTTTAGCCTCTAGATCAGTCTAATTGTTCTCTTGCTCCTCCTGAGTTGCCCTTTTTATGTCCTTTAACATACACCACTGCTACTTCGTCTGGTAATTGTAAGGTTTCTAACTCTTCTAAAAGAATTTTTTTGTGAATCAGTCCCTTTCCCCTTGAATTTAATGGCCCACTCTCTTCCCAAATTTTTCCAAAGGTATGCAGTATTCCAAAAGCATTTTTTCAGTCTGTATATATTGTTCCCCTTTTCTGTGCTAATATTTCCAGAGCTCCCTTTAGGGCATATAACTCACACGCTTGGGCTGACCAGTTGGAAGGTAACTTTCTCTTTTCTATGGCTACCAACCCTTCATCCACTATAGCGTACTCCAATACCCTGTGCCCCTTTATTACCCGTGAAGATCCATCGATGTACAATTGTTTTCCTCTTGGAGTGGTTGGTCTGTTAGGTCCTCTCTTACTAGAGTTTGATAGTTTATAACCTCTAGGTAATTATGTATTAGTTCCTCAGGTGGTTCTCCATACAAAAACTGGACAGGGTTGAGTTGGTTACTCACAATTACCTCTAAATCATTATCTATTAAGATGGCTCCATAATTTAACATACAGGAATCAGTGAGCCATTTCTCAGCCTTTTGGCTTAGGACACTTCTAACTGAGTGTGGAGTGCATATTTTCAATTTTCCCCTAAGGGTTAATATCTTGGTTTAAAAAGACAGTTGTGCGCTAAGGAAGGCAGAAGCCTCCGTTAAAATGGAAAATGCAAACCCCCTTCCCTCCAAATTTTTATAATTTTGAAATTGCATGGGGGGTCTCAGGCAAAGATATTGGATCAGGATTAATAGTTCTTTATTAGGGAAGAAAATTAAACAAATAAACAGTGCAGTAATACAAAACAGTACTGATAGAGTCAGAATATGACCTGACACCATGTTGGTCAGGGTGTTGGTAGCAGTCCAAGTGAAATGGTGGCTGAAGTCCTCCTGAAGTGGTAGATGTGGTTCTGTTGAAGCAGTGATCCTGTAGAAGGATGTAGCCTTCCTCTGAAGATCCAGTGATGGTGTAGATGGGCCTGGTCTTCCTCTGGGAATCCAATGGAAAAGGCTGCTGATCCTCTGAGAATCCAGTGGGAAAGGCTGTTCTGGTGTCCCAAAATCTCAGACTATATCCAGTTAGGGACGCTTGGCTCCTCCCTCTGGGCGGAGCATCTCACAATGGGATGCTGTAATTTTGATCAGTCATGCAGTGACACTCAATGGCTCATTAACAGCAGATGTCATCCCAGAGGGAAGATTGGTTTGTGGAAGAGATAAAGAAAACTTCCCAATTAACAGAAGATTACTGCCACACCTCTAACAGATGGGAACAGAACACACACATTGCCTTGCAATCCACGACATTATCCACCCCTTATTCTATTTCCATCTGCATCGCAATAAAACCTTCCACACAGTTCTCACTTAAGACTAGGTTTCCCTGTGGTACACAACGGCTTTCTCCATCTTTCTGCATTACCCACCAAGTGCAACCAGGTCTTTGAGCAAAAACAATCCCACAGATGGGGTTGTCTTTGCCTGAGGTGGGATAAATCCAAACAGTCTTTCCTAAAATACCTTTCATCTGTAGAACAGGGACTTTGTCTCCATACGCTGCGTTCAGGGGTTCAGACTGGGCAGCACCAGCTTGATTGATGGACCCTCAGGTGTTGAACATCCAGGTGGCTTTTGCTAAGTTCACTTCCCAATTTCTAAAAGTTCCCCCCCCAAGTGCCTTCAGGGTAGTCTTAAGCAGTCCATTGCACTGTTCAACTTTCCTGGCAGCTGGTGCATGATAGGGGATATGATGGATCCACTCAATGCTGGTTCCCTGGCCCAGGTGTTGATAAGGCCATTCTTGAAATGAGTCCCATTGTCTGACTCAATTCTCTCAGGGGTGCCATGCTCCACAGGATTTGCTTTTCCAGACCCAGGATGGTGTTCCAGGCAGTGATGTGAGGCAAAGGGTTGGTCTCCAACCATTCAGTGGTGGCATCCACCATGGTCAGCACACAGTGTTTGCCCTGGCATGTCTGGGGCAGCGGGATGGAGTCAATCTGCCAGGCCTCCCCATACTTGTACTTGGACCAGCGCCCACCGTACCAAGTAAAGCCAGCGGGCTTTACCCGCTGGGCCTGCTTGATCTCAGCACGTGTCTCACAGTCGTGGATAACCTGAGAAATCCATCCCTGGGTCTCATGCCCACTTATAGGTGGCATCCCTGCCCTGATGGCCTGAGGCATCATGGGCCCATCAAGCTAGGAAAAACTCTCCCTTATGTTGCCAATCTCAGTCTATCTTTGACACCTCTATTTTTGCTACCTGATCTACCTGTTCGTTGTTTTGGTGTTCCCCATTAGCCCAATTCTTGGGGACATGAGCATCTATGTGGTAGACCTTCACAGGTAGCCTCCCTACCCTGGAAGCAATGTCTTTCCACTCATCAGCAGCCCAAATTGGTTTTCCTCTACGCTGCCAGTTAGCCTCTTTCCACCTCTCCAGCCATCCCCACAGAGCATTGGCCACCATCCATGAATCAGTGTAGAGGTAGAGCTTTGGCCACTTCTCTCCTTCTACAATGTCCAGGGCCAGCTGAACAGCTTTGAGTTCAGCAAATTGACTTGATCCACCTTCTCCTTCGGTAGCTTGTGCAACCTGTTGTGTGGGGTCCATATGGCTGCTTTCCACTTCCGGTTCATCCCTACGATTGGACAGGAACCATCAGTGAAAAGACCGTAGCGTGTTTCCTTTGGGAAAACTTGGTTATATGGAGGAGCTTCTTCAGTCCATGTTGCTGGTCTTGTTCTTCATCTGTGACACCAAAATTTTCACCTTCAGGCCAATTTTTAATTACCTCCAAAATCCCTGGGCCATTCAGTTTACCTATACGGGCAGTGCCTCTGTCCCTCTGGAAGCCTCTCAGGAACCCTCAGCCAGTCCCGAGTTGGCAGACACTGGGGGGCAACCCCGACATGGCCGACAGCAGGGAGACACTCTCCCAAGCCCCGAGGGTATGGAGGGCACGTGGTCATCTTTGCAGCAGGAGAGTCACCAGAGACATGGGTACAAGATAAAGGGCCGACTCTTAGCAGGGGTTAATCCCAGGTTTTATTCCAGGAGTCCCAAAGGAGCCCCTACACCTCAGGGCGCTCCTGCTGAGAACCCTGGGAGATGTGCCAAGGTTACATTTAAAGGGAGGTGGAAACCAAAAGTAGATAACATTTTACTAACCAATAAGTGACCCTAAGGGATGGGTACTGGGGGACGGACATTTAGGACAGCGTATGGGGCAAGGCTTGGGGGCTGACCCCCAGCCTCTGGCTAATCACTCAACATCCTAGACCAAAGCTTCTAGATGGAGGGGATGGGATGCTGAGTGATTGACAGAGAGCCAGGGTGGGGATTTGGGGATGATCTCAGCAAGGGAAAGGGATTACACAGGTAAAGGGAGGGGGGTACCATCTGAGATGAACCATTTGGGAAAAATACAGGGATTCAAAAACAAAACTATTACAAAATATTATAAAGTACAAAAACACACTACGACACACCACCCAGATCTGGTGTTTACTGCACAAGCGCCCAGATCCGGAAATTTTCCAGGGCTGACACAGCCCAAGTCCAGCAATTTGCTGGCACAGAAAGCCAAAATCCGGCAATTTCCTGATGCCAATACAGGTACTCAGACCTGGTGTTTGCTGCCACTGCCAGTGCTCAGATCTGGATATTTCCCGGTTCTGGCAGAGCCAAGTCCAGAAATTTTCTGGCAAAGAAAGGCATAATTTGGCAATTCCCTGCTACCATCATTGGCAATGCCAAGATCCGGTGTTTGCTGGCACCACCAGTGCCCAGATGCTGGAATTTCCCGGTGCTGGCACAGCCTGAGTCTAGTAATTTTCTGGCAAAGAAAGCCAAGACCTTGCAAATACCTGGTGCTGGCCCCACCAAGATCTGGTGTTTGCTGGCACTGCCAGTGCTCAGATCCAGCAGTTTCCCAGTGGCAGCACAGCCCAAGTCCAGCAGTTTGCTGGCACAGAAAGAAAAAACCCGGCAATTTTCTGGTGATAGTACCGGCAGCACCCAGATCTGCCTTTAGCTGGCACTGCCAGTGCCCAGATCTGGCAATTTCCCTGTGCCAGCACAACCCAAATGCAGCAATTGTCTGGCAAAGAAAGCCAAAGCCCGGCACTGCCCAGATCTGGTGTGTTGGGGTTGGTTTAAAAGAAGAGGGAGACCTCGGCTTAAGGCCATGGGAAAACCCTCTTTAGTTGGGGTCAGCAGGAGCTCCCGCCCATAATCCTCTTGTTCAGTTATGCAGATTATTACTAGAAAGTTCTGAATTCTCTTTGCTACCATTGGTTACTTTATACTGCAAAAACTGTAATATTCTTAATCCTTCCTTCCTCTTGGATTCTTCCCTCAGATTCCACCTTAACCCCTCCCCATAAATAAATGTATAAATATTCCTGCTAGACCCTGGACCCCGGCCTTTTTCTGCTTCTCTCTCTGTACTGTGAACGCCGTCCTGTTTGTTGTGTTTGCCTTCAGTAAAGTTCTGTTTCCAGACAACTTGATGAAAGCAGTCTCTGTCTGTAAAGTTGCCAGAGCTGGTTCTCAGGGAAACCACTGGTCAACAGTGCAGACGAGGACCAGAAGGTTTCACTGGCATTTGCTGGCACTGCCAGTGCCCAGATCTGGAAATTTCCCTATTCTGACACAGCCCAGGTGCAGCAATTTGCTGGCACAGAAACCCAAAACCTGGCAACTTTCTGCTACTGGGTCTGGCACCACCCACATCTTGTGTTTCCTGCACAGGAACCCAGATTTGGAAATTTCCCGATGTCAGTGGAGCCCAAATCCCGCAGATTTCTGTCACTGGCAACGACACCACCCAGATCTGGTGTTTGCTGGCAGCGCCAGCGCCCAGATCTGAAAACTTCCTGGTGCTGGCACAGGCCAAGTCCAGTGATTTGCTGGCACAGACAGCCAAAGCTTGGAAATCTGCAGGTTCTGGCTCCAGCGCCACCATGATCTGGTGTTTGCTGGGACCGCCAGTGCCCAGATGTGGAAATTTCCTGATGCCTTTACAGCCCAGGTCCAGCAATTTGATTTTAGCCACCTTAGGAAGGGAAGTTCCTCGGACTGTGACTTTCCTTTTTCTTGGAACTGTTTAAACCTGCTCTGGACTGAAAACCCAGACAAACACCGGCAGCTCACACCTGTGGCCCCCCGAGCTCTGGGATGCTGCATTCCAGCACCAGAGGGACTTAGAAGAGACCGAGTGAGCCAACTACAACCCACAAAAAGGACTTCCTGAATTTGCCATCTCTTCAGCACTGTCAGAGGTTTTATTTAATATTATTCATTTTTCATGCTTCTGAATACTTTACTTGTTAAAAAAAGGGGTTTTTTCACTTTTCTCAAGGGAAGTCTTTCCCTGAACTAGTAGGGGGAGGGGCCGCTTGAACTTGCTTTCTAGATGGACCCCTTTTGGAGATTTCCTCCCAAAATTTGCCCGAAACCAGCACAAACAGTCACAATGAAAATTGCACCAGTGGCATAATTTCCTGATGGAAATTCTTGTGACAGAAGCTTGACCTTGTTCTCCATGAGAGGTTCTTGGGAAGAGCAGACAGGAGAAGACTCCTAGAAAACTGAAACAGCTTTCCAGAAGTGAAATGAAAAAGAAAGAAACGATCCAAGATGTTTCCCTTTATTTATTTCTGTGCTTTCCTTTTCCATGTTGCAACCCAGTAATTCCAGATGCACGTCACCTGAAGATCAGTGACTTAGTGATTTTTAGACACACTAAAATACCATGAGCCACACACCGTTTTCCTTCTCCTGTTTTTACGGGAAAACAACACTGGAGGTGTAAATGCAGTGCTGGGCTCAGGTAGGAATCCTACCCCAAGGGAAGGTGGCCCGACAGTGTTTGACCCTCAGCAAGGACAATGCACAGCAGCAAGCGAGGGGATCGCTGTGCCAGTGTGCAGGAGTCAGGGCTCTGCATGTGGGCTCAGCGCTGCAAAGTTCCCGTGTTTGGACAGACGGAGGGGCTGTCCCCGGGGCGTGCGGGGCTCGAACGTGGGGCTCGTGGGGCGAGCGGGGAACGGACACGGGGACGAACGGCCCCGGTGCTTCAGTTGCAGCAGCGGCAGCGGCGGCAGCAGCAGCGGCGGCAGCAGCAAAAGCAGCGGCAGCAGTAGCGGCGGCAGCACCAAAACAGATACTTTTGAATAGTCTTTCTCCTTTTCTTTCTCTTTCTCTCTTTCTTTCTCTTTCTCTCCCTTTCCCGCTGTCGGACACCCTTATCTCGGGGTCCCTTACCCGGCGTCCCTCTCCTCTCCCCGCCTCCCTCTCCCCTGCAGGGCCGGGCCATGCCCCCGCCCCGCCCCCGGGCGGGGCTGCCCCGTGCCCGGCCCCGGCCGTCCCGCCGCGGTCTCGCCTCCGCCCAGCTCGGGCTGTACTGGCGGTGGCGCTGCTGGGCGGGCATCAGTGCCTGGTGTGGGGGCGGCATCGCCGCCCTTCGGCTCCGCCTGGCCCAAGCCCGGCCCCGGACCCGACGCAGGGTCCAGTCCCGACCCCGGCCCCGGCTCCGGCTCCTCCCGGGGCCCGCGGAGGACACACGCGGCGCGGCCGCTCCCGCCGCCTCCGCTGCGGATTCCCCGGCCCGAGCTCCGCCGCTCGACAGCGCGGCCTCCGGCCCCGAGCCGCCGAGGCCCGGGGCGGGTGGGGATGCCGGGCCCGGGGCGGGTGAGGGGCGCTCGGGGGCCGTGGCTGGCCCCGGGCCGAGCGCTGACAGCCGCGTCCCGCCCGCACGGAAGGCGCAGGAGGCCCTGCAGGAGCGGTACCGGCTGGGTTCGCTGCTGGGCCGCGGCGGCTTCGGCAGCGTCTTCGCGGCCACGCGGATCTCGGACGGCGCCCCGGTGAGCGGCGGGGCCGGCGGCGGGCGGAGGCGGAGGGGATGGAGGAGGAGGATGGGTCGGGGCACGGCGGGACGGGCGGCGGGCTGAGCCCGCTGCTCTCCCTCGCTCGCAGGTGGCCATCAAACGCGTGCCGCGGGATCGCATCCGGCACTGGGGCGAGCTGGTGAGTGAGCGGGGCCAGCGGCTACAGCCGGGCCGTGCCGGGCGGCGAGGAGCCGGGGCCCGGCAGGGTGGGAGCCGCCGGGAGCCCTGCGGGGAGAGCGGGCGTGGGGTGAGCGGGGCGTGCAGAGCATCCCGGGCTGGCTGAGGGCTTCCCCAGGCCTGGCACGGCCTCGGCCCCACTAACAGCATCGTGCTCCTCGCGCAGCCCGACGGCACCAGCGCACCCCTGGAGATCGTGCTGCTGGCCAAGGTGTCCTGTGGCTGTGGTGGTGTCATTCAGCTCCTGGAGTGGCTGGAGCTCCCCGACAGCTTCCTGCTGGTGCTGGAGCGTCCGGAGCGGTGCCAGGAGCTCTCGGGTTTCCTGGCGGAGCGAGGGTTCCTGCCGGAGGAGGAGGCGCGGGCGCTTTTCCGCCAGGTGCTGGAGGCCGTGCGGCACTGCACCAGCTGCGGGGTCCTGCACTGGGACATCAAGCCCGAGAATATCCTGCTCGACCTGGCCAGCGGGCAGCTGAAACTCATCGACTTTGGCTGTGGCGCCTTCCTCCAAGACACAGCCTACACCCAGTTTGCAGGTGAGCCTTCTCAGGGGGTGCTCCTGGGCATCTCATGGCCCAGCCTGGGTGCAGCACTGGGGCCTCCCCCTATTGCAGCCGGGATGGGATTGATGCTAGAGCCGAGTTGATTTGGGTGGGGGTGTGAGGGGGGCCAGCTCCCAGCCCTGCTGACAGCCTTCAGCACCCACTGTGGCCTGGGCTGGGGCTGGAGCTGGGGCAGCCAGCCCGACACAAACCCCCATGGGGGTAGCAGAGAGGGAGGTCTGACCGCGTGCCCCGGACGGTTTGGTGTGCAGGCGAGGAAGGGCTGGACTGCTCCACTCCCCTTGTTTGCCTTGGCTTATTAAGATTTTTGGGGGCCATGCAGGTGGGGAGGAGAGTGGATTTTCTCCACTACGGAGTGGGTTTTTCCTTTGTGTGTCATGATTGGGCCTTCCTAGGGTTTCTTCTGCCCTCTTCCAGCACCAGTGGCTTCTTTTCCAGCCCCGAGTTTGTGCACAAGTCCCAGGTGCTGGCAAGAGGGCAGCGCTCACCCCGTGTGCCTCTGGGGCAGCCCCCACATGCCCAGGGATGCTGGGGCCAGGCTCTGGGAGCAGCAGCATCCCCTGCTGAGCTGTGTCTGTGTTCCACAGGAACCCTGTCCTACAGCCCACCAGAGTGGATCCAGCACCAGTGCTACCACGGCGAGGCAGCCACGATCTGGTCCCTGGGCCTCCTGCTGTGCCACCTGGTCATGGGGAAGCACCCGTTCAGGAGGGGCCAGGAGATCATCCGGGGGCGGATCTTGTTCCCACGATGGCTCTCTCAAGGTGGATCCTCATCTCTGGGCACGGGGGCAATACCAGTGCTGGGAGACAGCAGCGGGCTCATGGGCATCCCACTCTGGCAGCTGCTGAGGAGGTGGCACATGTCCTGCTCTCCTGCTCTCCTCCAAACAGAGTATCCATGGGGAAGTTTAGGCCCAGCTCTGGGCACACCCAGCATGACCTGGGCATGGGAACAGGGGGCAACTTCTCCAACTGACTGGTGATTTTTGGTTTCTCTCCCCAGCGTGCCAAGATGTCATTAAGAGGTGTTTGTCCATGCAACCCTCGGACAGGCCATCCTTAGAAGATCTTTTCTGTCATCCTTGGGTGAAGGATGTTTCCCTGCCCTAGAAGACTGAAGATATCCACGTGCACAGTTGGATCCAGGGGCCTGGCAGGTACCAGCTCCATGCATGTCTTGGCAATCAGTGGCACGCAAACCAGGCTGGTTTTGTCCTGCCTGTAGCTCTGAGCAGGGTTCAGCAGAAGGGAACACGCAGCTCTTGGGCTGGAGCTGAGCTGCAGACCTGATGTGGCAAGCACTGGTGGCCACCATCCCCCTGGTTTTATTTGTCCTGTTCATGGATGGCTGGGGCCCTGGGCAGAGACCTGAGAGCCTGGTCTGGCCCCAGGGCAGGAGAAGGAGCCCCTGGAGAAGCTGTTCCAGGTCGGGCTGCTGCTGGAGACACCAAGGACAACCTCAAGGATGACAATCTCTTCCCAGCCTGGCCAGCTGAAGATGATGGACTTGGGTTCTGGTATTTTCTTCAAAGCCAGGCTCCAGGCCCAATTTGCAGGTGAGTCCACAGACAGGGGAATGCTCCCAGATCTGGGCATGGCACAGCCTGGCCGGGCACCAAAGGTTCCCCCTTTGCTGGGGCAGATGCAACTCATTCTTCAGTCACTGCCCAGCTGCATTTTGGCTCTGGGCAGCTGCTGAGGGCTGGATGTGCCATGGCTGGCTGCAGGCTGGGCACACGTCCTGCCCTCCTGCTCTGTGCCAAAGGCAGCAGGGATGGGCAGCTCTGGGCACAGCTCTGGGCACAGCCAGCATGGCCTGGGCACCGCAGGCCTTGGCACAAGGGCACAGGAGCCCTCAGCTGACGGACGGTTTCTGCTTTCTCTCCTTGCAGCCGGGCTCTGCGGGTGCTGAGGCTGCTCTGGGCTCTGCCAGGGCTCTGCTGGGCTCAGCCCTGGGCCCAGCTGGGCTGGCTCTTCCCTCACATTGCTCTGACAGCTCTGCATCAAACGAGCCCGTTGTGAGCACAGCGCCTGAGCTTTCTGCTTTGGCAGGTGAGTGAGACTCTGCTGGAGGCCCAGAGATTGCAGCTGGGGACACACATCCAATTGGCAACGACCCAAACTCTCCACAGTCCCAGCTGAACGCCTGGATCTGCACAGGGTGTTTTGTCTGTCCCATTCTTCCTTCTTGATTGGCTGGAATTGTGTAATTGCACTTTCTTCCTCCTCTAGCAGTGCCAAGAGTGGGCCAAAGCTGGTGAGTGGGCCATGCTCCTGAGGCAGTGCAGTCTGGAGCTGATGGATGGAGAATTGCCCTTCTGCACTTCCAAACCAGAGCAAAAAGCCGTAAGTGGGACTTTGTGTCTCTAAGAAATCCCTGTGAGTTTCAAGGGGAATGTGCAGCTCATTCCCAGGCTGAGAAGGAAGGTCATCTTCTAAAGGATTTGGGCTTTGACAGAGTTTCCATTCCCAGTCCTGCTTGGAGCTGGAAGGGCACTAAGCAATTTCCTCTTGCTTTGACCACAATTTCAAATATCAATGTTGGAAACAAAGCCCAAAATCTTTTAAGAGGCTTTTGAGGTAACAAAGATGGATCCATGCCATCAGCACATTTACAATGTAAATAACTGAGTTCTCTTTTTAAAAAGATCATTTACCTCTTAATTCAAAGAATGTAAATTTGCCTTTATGTTTTGGTTTTTTTCATTAATTGTATGTTATGTTTTTGCACTAACGCTTGGATTTTATTCTTATCTTTTACAATTTACCTATTTTTTAGCTTTTTCCTTTTTTTTTTTCCTTTCAATAGAAAACATGTCCTATCAAAGGAATGTCCTTTCCTCCTGGTTTCGTGTGGAGCAGCTCCCTTCCTGCTGGCTGAGCTGCTCAGGCAGAGCCCGGCAGCTCCTGGCCCTGCAGGGCTGAGGCTTTTCCCCGTTGCTGGGCACAGACTGATGGAGCAGCACTGCTGAACACGGGCACACAGAGGGACCAGCAGCAGCTGCCTTTGGCCACCTGAGGCTCCAGGGCCCAAACTCTGAGCAGCCAGGGCTGGAAGAGACTGGCAGGATCTGATCCCTGACTCTGGGCCAGGGCTGCACAAATGACCCCCCAGCAGCAGCAGCAGCAGCAGCAGCAGCAGATGGAGCTGACTTTGAGCACAGCCCCTGCCCCTCTTCCCTCCCGTGTGCAGCGGTGTCACAGCAGCCTGAGGCACCTGGGAGCCCCCAGTGCCAGCAGGGACTGGAGATGGCAGCCCTGGGCTCCTGGAGGCTGTGCAAGGAACAGAGCTGGGCACTCCTGTCCACGGGGAGCTTCCAGATGGAAAAGGCTGCTGTGCCCAGGCAGCTCCAAGGGCACAGAAAGGAGGCTCTGGAGCACTGGATCTGTGCCAGTGCCACAGTCCTGGGCAGCAGCCAGCGAGCCCTGGGGGAACAGAGGGCACAGCACGAGGGACAGAACTAGGCAAGGGCAGAGACTGGAGAGAGCCAGGCCTGGGACCAGGAACAACTGCTCCATTGCACTCTTGGAGAAAGCTCTTGGCTGGTTCAAAGCGCTGAAAGGCATGAAGGGCAGAGAGGAGGCCACAATGCTCCTGCTTGCACAGCCTCCCCTCTCCGTGTCCCAGAAGGAATTGCATGGACTGTGTTCTTCTCTCCGAGTCATCTCGTTCAGCATGAGCAGTTCAGCACCAGGAGCTGAAGGACCTGAAGCCTCAGGCCACAGGAGCTGGGCAAGAGGGAACTTTTGGAGCAAAGGAATGCTGCTAAAATAGACCCAGCTGAATGCAGTGGATAGAATCATGGAATCACAGAATCCTTTCTGTTGGAAAAGCCCTCTGAGTTCACCCAGTGCAGCTGCTCACCCAGCAGTGCCAAGCCCAGCACTAAACCACATCCCTGAAGTGCCAAGGCCTGGACACCAGCCCTGAGTGAGGCCTGGACAGCAGGCCCTGAGCCAAAGGTGGCCTCTGGATGAACCTTCCCAGCAAAGGTTATCTTTGTATCTGCTCCCTGATGAAATATGCATGGTCATTAGCCCTGTGATAGATGTAGCCACTCATTAGTGAAACATGTATTGACCTTTGTGTATTTAGAAGCCAGACAAGGCCATGAAATCTGACATCTGGCCTTGTTTGGGACTGTATGGTCAAAGTCACCTCCCTTGGTTCCTCCTTGAGCCCTGGCCAGGCTTTGGGAGGGACCCAAGAGGAGGATGAAAGCAGATGTGGCCACACTAGCAGTGCTGTCAGTTTGTTCATTCAGCACTGTCAGAGCTGGGCCCTCTCCCAGCGGGGTTGGAGCCTCACCTGGGGCTGGAGGCACCTGCAGGAATTCCCAGTGCCCAGGAGTGGCTCTGCAGGCCTTGGCTGTGACAGCTTCCCCAGCTGCTGTGTGGGTCTGGGGGATGGTAAAGGCTGAGGGTAAATGCTGCTGGATCGTTCTTAATCACTGCTGCAATCTTTGGTGGGGATGGTTGGGTGCATTGCTGAGCTGCTCCTTTTGTGATTCTTTGCTGCTCTGAACTGCAGGAAATGACACTGATTCCTTCAGCTGGAGTTTGAAGGAATTTGGTGCTGACCCTGCCCACTGGTAAAACAAAACTGGCACAGTCCGGCCAGATGACAACAAAATGTCACTTGTTCAGTGTAAATGTGAGGAATCAGTCCCCTCAGAAATTCCCAGCTGGGAAGCCCTTCCCTGGAGTTCCCTGGCTCTGGAGTGGGCTGAGGTTGGAGCCCGGTGTGAGCAGTGGGGCAGTCGAGTAAAAGAAGCTGCACCCCTGGATGGCTTCAAATGCATCCAAAAATTGCACATGGAAAAGGAAAAGACCTTGTGGGTTTGGGCAGACAAAGATGAATTTGTTGAGAGTACATAGGAAACAGCACCTTCAGAAGGAACAATTATTGTTGGAATGCTCCCACATGGAGCAACAGAAGAAGGTTTTAATCTTGACCTGATATGCATTTGTACAAGTGAAATATTGATATAATAAATATCTATATACATATTTATAGTATAATAAGACATACATATAATATATCTATATATACATATATATATAATTCATATATATGTTAATATATTCACATATATAAGTGGGTATATATGTGTATACACATATGTGTAAAACAATATGTATATATTGTTTATATTGTTTAACACATCCTGCCAGACCAGATCTCCCTGTTTGCCCCAAGGGCCCCTTTGGGAAATGCTCTGATCCACGGGGCTCCATGTGAAGGCTGCTGTGACACTGAGGGACTTGCACAGGAATTCCATCCAGGAGCCTGGGTGCCCTTCAGGGACTGGGACCCGGCCCCTTCCAGCCAGAGGGGAAAGGGCCCCCCAAGCCTTGTTAGCAACAGACAGCATGGTAAAGCTGAACAGCAAAGGGCCTGGGGGCATTATTCTGGAATTAAAAAGGTGCCAGCTTCATGGACAACAGAATTCTTGTTCCTAATTTGAATGAGATTGAGAAAAAAGAATGAAGAACGGTGTCACTAAAGTACTACTGGTGTCTGTAAGGTGTACCTTGATAGTCAGCCAGAATCTTTGTCTGCCACAAACACCTCTGGTGTTTCACCAAGGGATTGGTCATCAAAATGTAATGATGGGTTATGATGAATTGCTGATCTTCCTTTGTAATTCTTTGCTAATGATGATGTGCTTTGCTGAGTTTATCCTTTTGTAATTCTTGGCAGGTGTGCATGATATAAATGACACAATTACTTAAGTTGGTGTCTGTGTCTTTGGTAGTGACCCTGCCCACTGGTGAAACAGGGCCCCATCTTGCCTAAGTGTTCCCTGGGAAGGCAAAAGCCCTCACTCCAAAATTCCCCCCTTCCTCCCTTTCCCCCCTTCACACCCTGAGCATGATGTGCTCTGGTCTGGGCTATGCCCGGGCTCAGTTGGGGTCCCCTGTCCTGGCTGTGTCCCCTGCCCAGCTCCCCCGCAGCCCCAGCCCCTCCCCAGCGTGGCTGACGAGGGGCAGGACAGGCCTTGGCTGTGCTGCAGCTCAGCAAGAACAAAACCATCTCTGCGTGCTCAGCCCTGTGCTCAGCACCCGGCCCAGCAGTGTCTCAGTGCCAGGGGCTGTGCCCTCAGTCCCTGCCAGGGGTTTCCATGGCAACTGCCAGGCCAGGTGACCCAGGTGTCCCCCCAGTGCCGGTTGCCATGGAAACAGTGCCCAGCCCTGCCCCTTTCTGTCTGGCTGACCTGGCCTTTGGCCCTGGCAGTGCCGGTGGCTGTTGGTTCCTGGTGCCTGAGCGGCCAGCGCAGCACAGGGCAGGTGGCCATGGCACAGCCCCCAGCAAGGGATCCCCTCTGGCTCTGGGCACTGACACCAGCCCTGAGCAAGGGCCCAGGGCAGCTTTCCATGGCCACCAACCATCACAATGGGGCCGGGCATTGGTTGCCATGGCACCAAACCAAGGAATGGGTCCTCCATGGCCGTTGCCATGGCACCTGGTGGCACCAACGAGTGTCACTGCAATTGTACCTGGAACAGCCCTGGCACTGCTTTGTCCCAGGGTTGCCATGGAGCTGAGGACAGCAGCAGCTGGTGCTCTGCAAGGGCCCTGGGGCAGACAGGAAGGAGCAGCAGAGCAGGGGCTGATCCATCCCCAGTGCGCTGCACAGCCCAGGGCAGCGTCCCAGAGTGTCCTCATGGAGCTGCCAACAACATCCCCCTTCTGCAGCCCTGGCCTCTCCCCCAGCTCACACAGGTGCCCCATCCTTGCAGGCACAGACAGGGCAGCACTGGCTCAGCAGCCCCTGTTTGCATTGCACACAGCAGGGGGAGAACCCCCATGCTGTTGGTGTGGGGACATGAACCTGAGGGAGCACAAATGCCATCAGCCCTGGGGCCAGCAGGGGCTGGGGGATGGCAGGGAAACCACCCAGGTTTGTCCTGGCCTCTTCACTCAGCCAGAAAGTTTGTTCCCATCATCTGGAAGTGCCCTGTGAGTGCCTTCCTGTGGGTGCCCTGTGATGGCACTCAAGGTGATCTGTTCCATAACCTTGCTGGGCACCCAGCTCAGGCTGACAGGCCTGGAGGTCTCCAGATCCTCCTTCCAGCCCTTCTTGGGGATGGGCTCACACTGGCACCTCCAGTCCTCTGGGAGCTCCCTGCTGAGCCAGGACTGATGGTAAATGATGGAGAGCAGCTTGGGGAGCTCATCCACAGCTCCCTCCTTGCCTTAGGATGGATCCTGTCTGATCCCATTCACCTGTGAGCATCTGAGTGGCTTAGCAGGTCACCAACTCCTGGATTCCAGGGCCTGTTCTGCTCCCTGTGCCCATCTACCAGCTCAGGAGAACACTTGTCCTGAGGATATCCTCTCCTAATATTGAAAATTGAAACAAACTAGGGGTAAAGTAGCTCAGCCTTTTCCTTATCTTTTGTTACTATATTCTCCATTGCATCCAATAAAGAGTAGAGGTTCTCCTACTCCTCCTTTTTGCTATTATTTTTTTCTATAAAAACATTTTTATTCTTTTTGCAGAACCCTCCAGGTTAAGTTTTAATAGCGTTTTCAACTCTCAGCTTCTCTTTCTGTATGACCCAGCAACATCCTTAAAGACTTCCTGAGTTGCTGGTCCTTTTTCCATCCCTGAGTCTCCAGAAAAGCTCCATGGGCAGCCAGGCCAGTCATTTTCCTCACTAGCTCATCTTTTGCCGCACTGGGACAGGCTGCTTCTTCCCCCTTATGATTATTTTCTTGAAATGTGTCCGTCCTTCCTGGACCCCTTTGTTTTTAAGGGCTGTTTCCCTTAAAGCAATCAGTACCTGATTAGGTATTCCCCAAATCTGCAGCCTAACCAGGCCAAAGTCTGCCCTTCCTATTTCCAGGGCAGAAGCTTTGTTGCTGCCCCTCCCTCTTTCACAGAACATTGAACACTTCATTATTTCATGGTCACTGTGCCCCAGGCAGCCTCTGAGCCCCACATCTGCCCCCAGCCCTTCTCTGTTTGTGAACAGCAGCAGACAGAGCTTTCCTTGGCAGTGGGAGTGTTACCAAAAATTCTGTAAAACAGAAAATTCCTTAACCCCAATGTAGCATTAAGAAGCAGCATTCTTTATTCAGCTGGATGCATGGGGGAGAGCTCCTCCCAAAGCTGTGCATGCTGAGTACAGGAAAGTTTCTCTTGATATTCTGTATTTTGCATACATATTCATTGATTGTCCTGGACTAAAAATACATATGATAATCATTTCCCCAAAATCATTAATATATTTCCCCTCTCCTTTACCCGTGCATTCTCCTGTCCTGGGGGTCTCCCTGGTGGTCCCTGGTGCTCGTGGACCCCAATGTTCCCGTGGGCCTGGCTGAGCTGGCAGGACACTGAGGCTGCTGAACTTCCAGTTCCCTTCTCACACAATGGGCACTGTGTGGTTTCCACAGGCCTGGGGTTTCGAAGTGAAGGGAGACGACTATCTGATTGATGAGCATCGACTCCGATTTATTGATCAACCGGGCACCTTTTATAACAGTGTTAATTCACTTCATGCATATTGCAAAATCTGAGCTCCCGATAGGCTGTAGAGAAAACTTCAGCTCCTCCTTCTGTTTACAATAGCTGAAGTTTGTTTATTGAAACCAAGATCAGTGTTCTCACCATGATATGAAAAGTTCTCAAAACCTTTATATCTGTTCCCAGAATGGCCATCTGTTCCCACAGCAGCCAAGGACAGAATATTGCCTGTTTTTGAGGAAACGGTCTGAGAAACTTGTTGTTTATATAAAAGGTGGCTGAGAACCTTAATTATTTACAGAATCAAGCCTGGGAAGTGCTGCTTTACAGCTGCCTTTTATTTTTCCCTTACCTGAGTACCTTCATGGCCACTTTCTTTAAGCTATGCTTGAACCAGGCTTGAACCAGGCTCTCCACACTGGGGTTGTGGAGAACAAGCTCCATGTGTGAGCTCACCTGGTGAAGACAATTTATCATCTGGTACCATGTGGTCACAGAGTGGGCTATGACATCACAGAGACCAGGACCCCGGCCCCCCGTCCCCGTGTCAGGCTCTGGGGTCGATCTCGTGGAACATCCTCTGGGGGAGGCTGTAGGGCCCCGGGGGCGGGGGGACCCGGGGGGACAGGGGACCCCGCTGTGCACGAGAAGGGTTGGACTGCTCTGGGGGGAGCTGTGAGGGGGGCCAAGGCAGAGTGACCTCCCCAGGGACCTCACACAACCCCTGTGATGTCACACTGCCCCTGTGATGTCACACAGCCCCTGTGATGTCACCCAGCCCCAGTGATATCACACTGCCCCTGTGATGTCCCAGAGCCAACTCTGAGACACCACGCTATGATGTGATACAGCTGCTCTGTGATGTCACTGAAGTCTCTGTGATGTCAGAAAGTCACTCTATGATTTCACAATCTCTACTGTGATGTCATGATGTCACAGCCTGCTCTATGATGTTACACAGCCACCCAGTGTTTTCACAGCCCACTCCCTGATGTCACAGAGCCACCTTCTATGATGGCAGGATCTGCTCTATGGCCTCACACCCTACTCTATGATGTCACAGCCAGCTCTGTGATGCAACAACCCCCTCAGTGATGTCACAAAACCCTCTCTGTGATGTCATACTGACACTCTGTAAGGTCACAGCACATACTTTGACCACACTGCCAGCTCTATGATGTCATGCAGCCATGCCATGATCTCACAGCCTGGTCTGTGATGTCACACAGTTCCCTCTATGACGCTGAAGCTGCTCAGTGACCTCACACAACAAACTGTGATGTCACAGCCCAATCTGTGACCTCACACAGCCCACTCTGTGCTGTCACACAGCCCCTGGCTGACATCCCAGCTGCTCTGTGCCTCTATGACACAGCCACAGAGGTGCTGCAGTGACACAGCCCCCTCTGGGACATGCCACAGCCCCTGCCAGTGCTGAGACCCTGTGAGCTCTGTCTGTGCCCTGCTGGTGTCCCTGAGGGGCCCTGGCAGTGCCCCAGCCCTGCTGGGCTGTGCACAGGAGCTGCTCCTGGCCAGAGCTGTCTCTCTGCAGTGCTGCCCTTGCCAGGAGCTGCCTCTGGGCCAGGAACCCGGCCCAGCTCAGCAGCACAGACACAGCACAGGGACTTTAATCACCCTCTGGGGCTTTGGTGCTCTTTGCATCAGACTCAGTCCCTCACAGTGTGCTCAAAAACTTCTCAAAAACTCAAAAATAAATTGAAACACAGAAGTTTTCTTGAAGGGTTAATGGTTCCCATTGAAGGACAGGACGGAGAAAGTGTCCGCAGGTTCCAGGGAAAGCAGAACACTGGTGGCAGTGATGACAGGTGGAGACAAGCGAGGGAAAGGTGTCTCTGGTGCTGAGCAAACCTGCGCCTCTGTCTCTGCAGGCTGTCGGCATCCCCCGGCTGCCGCACTTGGCTGGGCCCTTCCTTTGCTGACAGCTCTGCCTCCTGCCTGCCTCTGCCTGGCCACACAGAGCCTTGGGCTGCTCCAGGCTCCTGCTGGGGACGTGCTGCACCACAGCCCTGCCCTGCCAGGGAAATTCCTTCCTGCTGGTGTTGAGTGTGGGCCTCTCCAGCTGCCCTTGGTGCCATTATTTCCTTCTCATGCTTATATCCTCCAAGAAGAAAAGCTCCAGCCTGACATCACCATTCAATCCCTCCCAGGCTATTCCCTTTCAGTCCTCAGTCTCTACTCCACTGACCACAGAGGCTGCAGACTCTCCCTGTTGGTTTTGTGATGAGGCCTCCAAACCCCATCTTGGGAGATTTTTGAGTCCTCTCCAAGGTCTGTGAAAAGGGAAAAATAGCATTCGAAGCTATTTTAAAATAAATCCGACTGTCCTGGGGTGACGTTATGATGCTTGTATATCCCCATTCATCTGTTCTGTGCCTTTAAGACCGGCACTGAAGAGTGGAAGTTTTGTTTGGGTTTCTCTTATCAGGACACAGAGACAAGCAGTACACAGAGCTGTTTTTTTTTACTTCCAGCTTTTGCTTGCTGCTTTTGCTTGCTGCTTTGGCTTGCTGCTTTTGCTTGCTCTCTTTTTCTGCTCTTGCTTCTGCTCTGCTTTCTGCCTCTGCTTATTAGCTAGTTCTAGCTAAACAGTCCACATTGCTTCCTGGACTGTTTCTGCTCTCCTGTTCCTGTGACCATCTCGAACCTGCTCCGGACTGGGACCCGGAAACACCGAAGGGTTAGGCTGCAGCGGCTGGCCCAGCGCCGGAGGGACTGAGAACAGAGCAACCACCCCCGAAAGAGACTTTCTGATTTTGCCATCTTTCTCAGAGCGGTGTCATCGGGTATTGTTCATTTTGTGTGCTGGGGGGTGCGGGGCCAGTCAAATAAACAGGTTCTTTCCACCTCTCTCCGAGGAATTTTTTCCCGAACCGGTTGGGGGGAGGGGCCGTGTGGGTTTCGCTTTCTGGAGGGGCCCTCCTTTGCAGATTCTTTAACAAATTTGCCCTAAACCAGTATAAATTTTTGGCGCCCAAATGTGAGGCTCAAGAGAGAGAGTGGAAAAACCCTGTTTTGACTGCATTTTGGCTGCTATTACTCTGTGTTCGTTTAAATCAGCTAATAGCCATGCTTTTTGGATTCATAATGTCTGTTGGGATGAAGGTTTGCATGCATTTCTGGTCCCTAGGGTTTTTTGAGATTTTAATACCTCTCTGGTCCCTAGGCTTATTTTCGTATCCAGAAATAGCTTTAGTATTGCCCCTAATACGTAGTTTTTACATCAGAGGGGCTGTGACCAGAATAGCTATCCTGCTGGGTTTGGTGGCAATAATGTGCAAGAAGTTTATACACATGCTGGGGTCTGCTCCAGGTATGAATGGTTCATGGCTATGGTTATGCATCCAGTTTGTCGCGGGAGGAGCAGGAGGGAATGAGGTTCTTCAGCCTCTGCTTTCCTCCTTCTCCTATGAATCAGTTGCATCACTAGTGAAGGATGTTCAGTTTCCCCTCAATGTTAAAGAAACCATCTTCCTGGTATTCAATCTGGTAACCTTCCTCTATACAGCCTGCTGCTTCTCTAGAATGAGAGCTGAGATTTCTAGACGGGCTGATGAGACCCCTGACTCAGGAGTAAACCCTGGTGTGGAAAATCCTAAGTGGTGTGGGAAATGGGAGGATATGGGCCAAATCCTGAAGGAATTCTCTGACCCTATAGTGTGGGATTTTCCCCATGAACAAATTCAGAACCCAGCTGAGGTGGAGAAATATCTGAAAGAGAAGTACCAGGATGAGCCTAAGGAGAGGAAGGTCTTTGCAGTGAGCTGGGCCCTGGCATATGCTTATCGCACACTGCTAGATAGTGTCGGGCAGCAGACAGAGGCAGGGGGGCAGGGAGATAAATCAGCAACTGTCCCGGTGGCTCAGGCTGCAGCCAACACTCCAGGCTCGAAGCCAGCATCTAAACCCATGGCTGTTGCTACCAGCACTAGAAGTGGGAAATGCACAGCCAAGACCCATCGACCAGTGGATGATGATGATGATGATGATGATGATGATGCAGGAGAAGGAACCTCAGTGCCTCCTGACGTAAAGTCAGGAGTCAAAGCAGCAGGTGCAAGATCAGATGCCAATACTGAGTCCTTTTCCCTGAAGGACATTCGTGGCCTACGGAAGGATTACACTCGAAGGTCTGATGAATCCATAATTAGTTGGCTGGTCCGTCTCTGGGATGCTGCAGGCGAGGCTACCGTTTTGGATGGCACTGAAGCCAGGCATTTGGGATCCCTGTCACAGGATACTGTCATAGACCAAGGAATGATGAGGGGGGCTAACTCTCACAGCCTCTGGGAACGGGTCCTAAGAAGTGTGGCAGAAAGATACCTGTGTGCAGACGATCTCTATATGCAGCAGACTCAGTGGAAGACAATAGAGAAAGGGATCCAACACCTGAGAGAAATGGCTGTGGCTGAGATTATCTTCTCAGATGATGTAACAACTAGGAACCCAGACTTAGTACCATGCACGTCTGTGATGTGGCGAAAACTCGTACGACTCGGGCCACAAGAATATGCTTCTGCCTTAGCCATCATGAAGAGGGATGAGAGGGGTGAGACTGTGCTTGACATGGCAAGGAAGCTCCGAGCATATGCAGATGCTGTACATGGCCCAACACATGCCAGAATCGCAGCGGTAGAAACACGTCTGCAGAACTTAGAGGATAAGATAGAGGAGAACCATAAGAAGCTTAGAGAGGACATTAAAGAGGACCTTCTCCAAATTTCAGCAGTACAGATCCGAGGTTCCGGTATCCAAGGCAGACGTTTCCAAGATGGTGAGAGAAGATACACCCCACGAGCTGAGCTGTGGTTTTACCTGCGTGATTGTGGGGAAAACATGAGAAGGTGGGATAGGAAACCTACTGCTGTTCTGGCACGACGGGTGCGTGAACTGAAGGAAGCCACCAGAAGGAAAGCAGCTCCAGTTGCCCGTAGCCGAATGGCCAGGTATGATGATGATGACATGTCCGATCCCCTTGAAGGAACATCCAAGATATTCTTTCCCTATGCCCAAGGAAAGAAGGATAACCAGGCTTAGAGGGGCCCTGCCTCTAGCCAGGTAGAGGCCAGGGAAAATCGTGTTTTCTGGCCTGTGTGGATTCATTGGCCTGGCACATCGGAACCACAAGAGTACAAAGCTTTGGTCGATACTGGTGCGCAATGCACATTAATCCCATCAAGACATGTGGGGACAGAGTCTGTTTCTATTGCTGGTGTGACAGGGGGATGCCAGGATTTCACTTTGGTGGAAGCTGATGTGAGCCTAATGGGAAATGA
Organism: Zonotrichia albicollis; assembly: GCF_047830755.1. Lineage (NCBI taxonomy): Eukaryota > Metazoa > Chordata > Aves > Passeriformes > Passerellidae > Zonotrichia > Zonotrichia albicollis. Next base: position 40,494,159 of record NC_133826.1, read on the forward strand.
GGGAAGAAGCATCCTATTGTGACTGGCCCAGAGGCCCATGTATTTTGGGCATAGACTACCTTCAAAGTGGGTACTTCAAAGACCCAAAAGGACCCAGATGGGCATTTGGAATAGCTGCTGTAGAGACAGAGGGCATCCAGCAATTGAACACCTTGCCTGGGTTGTCTGAGAATCCATCTGCAGTAGGATGCCTGACAGGAGAAGAGCAACGAGTGCCAATTGCCACTTCCATAGTGCATCGACAGCAGTACAGAACCACTCAAGACGCTGTGATCCCCATCCATAAGATGATCCGAGAGCTGGAGAGCCAAGGGGTGGTCAGCAAGGCCCACTCACCCTTCAAGAGCCCCATTTGGCCTGTGCGAAAATCTAAAGGAGAATGGAGATTGACTGTGGACTACCGTGCATTGAATGAAGTGACTCCACCACTGAGTGCTGCTGTGCCAGACATATTAGAGCTCCAGTATGAGCTTGAGTCCAAGGCAGCAAGGTGGTACGCCACTATAGACATTGCCAATGCATTTTTCTCCATTCCTCTGGCAGCAGAATGCAGGCCTCAGTTTGCCTTCACATGGAGGGGAGTGCAGTACACCTGGAACCGATTGCCCCAGGGGTGGAAGCACAGCCCCACCATCTGCCATGGACTGATCCACACTGCACTAGAAAGGGGTGAGGCTCCAGAACATCTCCAGTATATTGATGACATCATTGTGTGGGGGAACACAGCTGCGGAAGTGTTCGAGAAAGGGAAGGAAATTATCCAGATCCTCCTGGGAGCTGGTTTTGCCATTAAAAAGAGCAAAGTAAAGGGACCAGCTCGTGCGATTCAATTCCTGGGAGTGAAGTGGCAAGATGGACGGCGTCAGATTCCTACAGATGTCATCAACAAGATCACAGCAATGTCTCCACCCACCAATAAGAAAGAGACACAAGCTTTCTTGGGTGCAATAGGTTTTTGGAGGATGCATATTCCTGAGTACAGTCAGATCGTGAGCCCTCTCTACCTGGTCACCCGCAAGAAGAACAATTTCCAGTGGGGCCCTGAGCAGCAACAGGCCTTTGTCCAGATCAAGCAGGAGATTGCTCATGCAGTAGCCTGTCGACGGAAGGAGACCAGGACATCAGGTTGATCATCACAGGCCCAATTTTATTGATCAGCACAGCGGGTTAAATACAGTTCGTAATTAACTTCATGCATATTGCAAAAGTTGAGCTCAGGATTGGTTAGTTACATATCAGCAGTTACACCTACTTTTACATTCCTATGGTCCTACTTTTGATACTTTCTACATACTCTTAGGAGATATTCAGGACTAATCTCTACTCCCTTTCTCCATGTTGCAGCAAGGCCACTGATTGCAAGCTGCTGACATCTCCTTTCAGCTTGCTGACTGCTGATTTCTCAGCTTGACCAGTGGCAATATGTCAGCATGGCCTTTCTCAGCTAACCAACTATTAATAAAGCTCTCCACATTAAAGCTCTCCACAGTAGCCCTTGGCCCAGTCAGGACAGGACCAGAGGTGAAGAATGTGCTCTACTCTGCAGCCGGGAACCATGGCTTGTCCTGGAGCCTTTGGCAGAAGGTGCCTGAGGAGACTCGGGGTCGACCACTGGGATTTTGGAGTCGAAGCTACAGAGGGGCTGAAGCCAACTATACTCCAACAGAGAAAGAAATCCTGGCTGCCTATGAAGGAGTCCAGGCTGCTTCGGAAGTGATTGGCACTGAAGCACAACTCCTCCTGGCACCACGACTACCGGTGCTGGGGTGGATGTTCAAAGGCAAGGTTCCTTCCACTCACCATGCCACCAGTGCTACATGGAGCAAGTGGATTGCTCTCATCACTCAGCGCGCCTGTATAGGTAAACTGAATCGCCCTGGGATTTTGGAGGTCATTACAAATTGGCCCGAAGGTGAGAATTTTGGTGTCACAGATGAAGAGGAACAAGAACCAGTGACACATGCTGAAGAGGCTCCTCCCTATAACCAACTGCCCCCAGAGGAAACACGCTACGCTCTTTTCACTGACGGTTCCTGTCGCATCGTAGGGATGAACCGGAAGTGGAAAGCAGCCGTATGGAGCCCCACACGACAGGTTGCACAAGCTACCGAAGGAGAAGGTGGATCAAGCCAATTTGCTGAACTCAAAGCTGTTCAACTGGCCCTAGACATTGCTGAGAGAGAGAAGTGGCCAAAGCTCTACCTCTACACTGATTCATGGATGGTAGCCAATGCTCTGTGGGGATAGCTGGAGAGGTGGAAAAAGGCTAACTGGCAGCGTAGAGGGAAACCAATTTGGGCTGCTGGTGAGTGGAAAAACATTGCTCCCAGGGTAGGGAGGCTACCTGTGAAAGTCCGCCATGTAGATGCCCATGTACCCAAGAGTAGGGCCACCGAGGAGCACCAAAACAATGAGCAGGTAGACCAAGCTGCAAAGATAGGGGTGTCCAAAATAGACCTAGATTGGGAACATAAGGGAGAGTTATTCCTAGCTCGATGGGCCCATGATGCCTCAGGCCACCAGGGCAGAGATGCCACCTATAAGTGGGCACGAGACCGAGGGGTGGATCTAACCATGGACAGTATTTCTCAGGTTATCCATGACTGTGAGACATGTGCTGCCATCAAGCAGGCCAAGCGAGTGAAGCCCCTGTGGTATGGTGGGCGGTGGTCCAAGTACAAGTATGGGGAGGCTTGGCAGATTGACTACATCACACTGCCCCAGACACGCCAGGGAATGCGCTACGTGCTGATCATGGTGGAGGCCACCACTGGATGGTTGGAAACCTACCCTGTGTCTCATGCTACAGCCCGGAACACCATCCTGGGCCTGGAAAAGCAAGTTCTGTGGAGACATGGCACCCCTGAGAGGATCGAGTCAGACAATGGGACTCATTTCAAGAACAGCCTTATCAACACCTGGGCTAGAGAACATGGCATTGAGTGGGTGTACCATATTCCCTACCATGCACCAGCTGCAGGCAAAGTGGAGAGGTACAATGGACTACTAAAAACCCAGTTGAAAGCTTTGGGTGGGGGATCTTTCAAGAATTGGGAGCAGCATCTGGCAAAAGCCACCTGGTTAGTTAACACCCGAGGTTCCACCAACCGAGCAGGTCCTGCCCAGTCTGAGTCCCTGAATGTAATAGAAGGGGACAAAGTCCCAGTGGTACATATCAGAGGTTTGTTAGGGAAGACTGTGTGGATCAATTCTGCCTCGAGTACAGACAAACCCATTCGTGGGGTTGTCTTTGCTCAGGGACCAGGTTGCACGTGGTGGATAATGCAAAGAGATGGAACAACACAATGTGTACCTCAGGGAGATCTGATTGTGGGGTAAGAATGATGTGCAATATCACTGTTCATTGGATGTTACTGCCATTGTCTGTACATTAAACCATACAGACATGAGATAGAAGGAAATGTGTAAGAGTTGAAGGTCTGGGCAAGTGGAAGATGGAGAAGGAAATGTGTAAGTGTCGAAGGTCTGAGCAAGTGATAGATGGAGCTTTAAGTGACTAAAGTGAAAAGGGGGAATCCTGCAGCTCTGTAATATAGGGCCTGGATTCAGTGGTCCAGTGTGGGGATGTGATGAAGGCATGATGGGTATTGCTTGTAATTTTGGGGGAACAGATAGAAATTTTGTATGAATAATGCATGAGGTGTTGTGGTATGTTGATGATATGGGGATAAGGGGTGGAATGTCCTGGGGTGACGTTATGATGCTTGTATATCCCCATTCATCTGTTCTGTGCCTTTAAGACCGGCACTGAAGAGTGGAAGTTTTGTTTGGGTTTCTCTTATCAGGACACAGAGACAAGCAGTACACAGAGCTGTTTTTTTTTACTTCCAGCTTCGGCTTGCTGCTTTTGCTTGCTGCTTTTGCTTGCTCTCTTTTTCTGCTCTTGCTTCTGCTCTGCTTTTTGCCTCTGCTTATTAGCTAGTTCTAGCTAAACAGTCCACATTGCTTCCTGGACTGTTTCTGCTCTCCTGTTCCTGTGACCATCTCGAACCTGCTCCGGACTGGGACCCGGGAACACCAAGGGTTCGGCTGCAGCGGCTGGCCCAGCGCCGGAGGGACTGAGAACAGAGCAACCACCCCCGAAAGAGACTTTCTGATTTTGCCATCTTTCTCAGAGCGGTGTCATCGGGTATTGTTCATTTTGTGTGCTGGGGGGTGCGGGGCCAGTCAAATAAACAGGTTCTTTCCACCTCTCTCCGAGGAATTTTTTCCCGAACCGGTTGGGGGGAGGGGCCGTGTGGGTTTCGCTTTCTGGAGGGGCCCTCCTTTGCAGATTCTTTAACAAATTTGCCCTAAACCAGTACATCATGACAACTGATCAGCATTTTGTGCCACGGCCACTGGACAGCAGCCGCCCATACTAAAAATCACATGGCTAACTGAAAAGCCAGTATTGATAGACCAGTGGCCGATGACTTCAGAACGGCTGCACATTGCAGAAGAATTAATTCAAGAACAACTAAAAGCAGGCCACATCTGACCTTCCACAAGCCCATGGAAAACTCCTATCTTCGTTATGCCAAAGAAATCTTGAAAATGGCAACTATTGCATGATTTACGAAAAATTAATGAACAATGCTAGCTATGGGAGCATTACAACCTGGCCTTCCTGCTCCCACAATGATTCCTCAAAACTGGCAAATTGTTATAAAAGACTTAAAAGAGTGTTTCTTCACAATTCCTTAACACCCTGATGACACACAAAGATTTGCGCTGACATTGCCATATGTCAATCGTGCAGTCCCTGCAAATTGCTATGAATGGAAAGTTCTCCCCCAAGGCTCTTACAACTTGTCTACTATGTGCCAAATCCTTGTTGATTTGGCACTACAACCTATATGAAAACGTTGGCCCTGTGTACTTATTTATCATTATATGAACGACATCTTGTTTGCTGCCGGGTTTAACTGTAGCTCCTGAAATGTCCAATGTTCTGCACCCTGGAAATACTTAGGTTGGCTCATCTCAGATGCTCAGATCAGGCCTTAAAAAGTAACAATTGCTGCACAAATAAGTAATTTGTATGATGCTTAGAAACTCCGAGGAGATCTACAATGGGTTTGTAATATTGTTGGCATCACCAATGATGACCTGCAGCCCTTCCAATCTTGGCTGTATGGCACTGAAGCAAACAGTCCCCGAACCTGTTCACTGGAGCAACAAGCTGCTCTGGATGTCGTAGCCCACAAAATTCAAACAAATTGGAGCAGCCATCAGTTAGCAAATCAACCACTCTCTCTACTGATTTGCAATACTACAACTTCTCCTCTTGCCATTATTCTACACATTCATGCCACTTTTGTCCTTCTTAACAAGTCCATTTTCATCCCAGATTCCCCATGAAATGAGAGACCTGAGCTTGTGGTAGGGCTGAAAGATGCCCTTTTCCTCTGCAGGGACACTGAGGCTGAAGCAGGAGCCTGAGCCCTCTCTGGGGCAGCCTCCTCCGAGCTGGAATTTGCACCCTGCTGGGAGAGGAGGAGGAGGGGGAGAGCGCTGGTGCTGTGTGGCAGGAGCAGGAGGTTTGGGCTGCAGGACATTCCGTCTGCACCGCTGCCCCACAATGGGCGGCCGTGCCTGTGGCTCTGAGCCTGGCCCCGCGTGCGCTGAGCTCCCGACACTGCGGGAGCTCCCCGGGCTGGGCTCAGCTTCCCACTGGGCCTGGGCAGCAGGCTGGGTTCCAGCTGGGATCAGCAGCAGCTGGAAATACCTCTGTGCATCTCCATTTGCTGCTGCTGCTCAGGAGAAACAATGGAGGGAGTCAAGAAGTTCTGGTTTCTCCTTCTCCTGGTGGATTTTTTCATTTGATTTCACTCTCAAGAGGCAATTTCTGTGATGGCTTCTGTCAGTTGATTCTATTTCAGCAGCAGCAGCAACGGGGCTGTGTTTGAGCACTGCAAATGTGGCCTGTGTGGCTGCTTTAATTCTCCTTGACTTAGTGCTCAGGGATTTGAGAGCATTTCACGATCTGCTAATCGTGATGCCTGTGACCAAAAGCCTGAGTTCACCTATTGCCAGCCGGGGGCTATGTACAAATGACCAACAGGACGGGACTGCTGAGGAACGTATCCCGAGCTGGTTATTTTCCAGCATCAGTCTCATTGAATGGTTATGACAATGGGAAGGTGCCAGCAGCTCATGTCCTCGGCATCAGATGAAGAATTCAATGTTACAACTTTCTTTAAAAGTTTTTTTACCATCCCACAAAACAAAAGCATATTGACGGTAGTTCTATCCAACCACTATAAGCACAGGTACCTTTGGTTAAAACAATGCTTGCTTATTTTGTATACAATACTTGCTTGTGGGCCTTTAAACACAATGCACAGAGCTCAAGCTTAGAACTTCCTAATGTCTTGTTAGATATACTTTTCTGTTGCTTAGGGAGTTATTCTACCAAGCATTAATACAAAACCAATGTTCTATTTGTCCTTACTTTCTACTTCTAATATAACTTTTCTGCTGACAAATCTTATGGCTACCGCTTAGCTCTAATCACAGTTCTGCTGTCTCTGAGGCCTGCCTTTTGAACCTTTCCCAAAACTCTCTGATTCTAAGGATTCCTAAATTCACTATCACAAAAGCACTCTGGGTAGCGCTGATCAAAAAAGGCAATTGCAGTTTTACAGATAATCTTTAAGTGGCAAGCAGAAGAGTGGAAAGAGCAGCCAGGATCACCAATTCCCAAGGCAAAGGCAGCAACAGCATCCTGCTGTCACCTCAGGGTGAGTAAAACAGTGCTGAAAACAGCACTGGAACCCGATCCTTTCTTTCTCTGAGGGCTGGCTCAGGGCAGCACAGGCGGGCCCTGAGGAGTCAGGGCTGAGTGAGGGTGATTGCTGCTCTAGTCCAGAACTGAGCTGGAAAAAGCCCTTGGGAGCCGAGGCAGGAGCAGGTTGGAAAGGGCCAGTACTGCTGCTGCTCCTGGCCGGGAGCCCCGGCTGGGCCGGGCCGGCGCCCCCTGCGCTGCGGCTGCTGCTGCTGCCAGAGCCGGGCGGGACTCGGGGACAGGGAACGGACACGGGGGGACAGCAAAGGCCTGGTGGCTGCAGGGATGGTGGCGCTGGGGCCAGCGCCAGCACAGAGCTTCAGCCCGCAGTTAACCCCGAGGGAAACGCTGGGGAAAGGCTCCATTTCAGCCTTTCTGCACTCGTGGCTGTGAAAGGACTGAAATGAAAGGAGAACAAGCAGGGCCTGATCCCTTCTCCTTTGGGAGCTGCCCCAGGCCTGGGGCTGTGAGGGGCCATGATGGAACTCTGAGGGGTTTTAAGGGACTATGCAGAAATTTGAGGGGCCATGAGGTTCTCTGAGGGGCCATGAAAGGCTGTTGGGGACCTTGAGAGGGAGAAGGTGTCTGAGAGGCTGTGGGAGGCCAGGCAGCTCATGGAACAAAGGATTCATTACGACACTGTGGACACAAGGAGACTGTTGTTTGCAGTATGGAACCTGATGGAATCAAAAGTCCATCGTGACATTCTGGGGCCTCATGGAACCATGGAGACCATTATGGCACTTCAGGACCCACTGCAACCAAGGGGCCATTGTGACACTGAAGGGCCTCATTTTAACCAAGGGCTTATTGTAGCACGGCAGGGCTTCATGGAATCAAGGGGATCGCACTGGGGCTCCATGAGACCATGGGGACATTCTGACTCTGGAACCAAGGAGATCATTGTGACACTGCAGAACTCAGTGGAACTCATGTAACAGTGAATAGCCCAGTGGAATCAAGAGGCCATTCCAATCTTCAGGGCTTCATGGAACTGAGGTGCCCTTGTGACACTGAGGGGCCTCTTGGAAGCCTGGAGACCATTATGGCACTTTGAGGCCTTGTTGAGTGTATGGGCTCTGCAGGGCCTTGTGGAACCAAGGAGCTCTTTATGACACTGCAGGGCCTCATGGAAGCAATGAGACCATTCTGGCACTCTGAGTCCCCATGGCACCAAGGGGCCTGTGTGCCACAGTCATGCCCTGAGGAACCAAGGGTCCATTGTGATCCTGGGGAGCCAAATAGAACCAAGGAACCATTGTGCTATTGTGCTATTCCATGGAAGGAAATAAACTGTTTTTTGACACTGCAAGGCCTCCTGGAAGCAAGGGGCCATGGTGCCACTGCAGAGCCAAGGTGACCGTTGTGGTATTGCTGGGCCTTATGGAAACAAAGAACTCTTTTGATACTATGGGGCCTCCGAGGGGCAATTGTGATGCTGCAGGGCCCCAGGGATCCAAGAACATGGAAAAGTTCTGGTTGGTTTGGCCTGACTGGTCCAGCTGACCTTGGAATGTTGAGAGTTGCTTCTCATCTAGCCCTGGAGTTCTGTGCTTTCCTTCCTGTGGGAAAGAACTCTCCTCCTCCCGAGGTTCATGACTGAAATTGGGATTCTACCTCCATATTTGATAATATCCAAAGATTGTCCCATATGAAACCTGCCAGAACAGAGAGCTCTGGATGGCCTTGACATCTTGGGGGCCACCTCTCATCTGCCTTCAAAACATTGAGCAGCCAAGCTCTTCTTTCCATGCAAAAAACATCTTTCAAGTCCAGATGTCCATAGCCAAAATTGGGAATCCGCCTCCAAAATTCTTTATATCCAAGGACAGCTCCCAGACAAAAGATGCCAGGACTGTCTAGGTTCCCTTGGCTTCCTGAGGGCCAGCTCTCATCTGCCTTTGAAACACTGGGGCTCTGTACTTCCCTTCCAATGGAAAAGAATTGTCCTCCTTTTGCCCGGATGCCCATTGACAAAACTGGGATTTGGCCTCCCAAACTCTGTCTACCCAAGGATTGCTCCCAGACAAATATTTCCAAGGGAAACAGGTCTGGCTGGCCTTAGCCTCCTTGGGGCTGCCTCTAATCAGCCTTTGAAACACTGGGGCTCTGCTCTTTCCTTCCTGTGGAGAACTGTCATCCCGGTGCAGGCACTCATGGCTGAAATGGAATTCCACCTCCAAAACTCCCCAAATATCCAAGGGTTGCTTTCAGACAAAAGCTGCAAGGACAGAGAGGTCTGGCTTGCCTTGGCCTCTGGTGACTCCCTCTGAACTGCCTTCAAAACCCTGGGGCTCTGTGGTTTCCTTCCTCTAGAAAAGAACCATCCTTCCTGTCCAGGCACCCATGGCCTCATGCACATGAGCACTGTACAGGGACAGAGGAGCTCTTTTCTCAGTGGGGTGGGGACTGAGGACAGCAGAGAAGAGCCCTGAGAGGGTGGTTTCAGAGATGGTGGATCCTTTTGACATAATAGAAAAAAGATAGAAAAAGAAAGAATTAATAAAAATGGCAGCTGGGGAGGTCCAGACTGGACAGCAGGAGAAAGAAATTTCCCTCCCAGGGCAGGGCTCTTGTCCAGCACCAGAAGGACTCTGGGTCAGTCCAAAGCTTTGTGGGGGCAGACATAGGCAGGCAGGAGGCAGAGCTGTCAGCAAAGGAAGGGGCCAGCCAGGTGGGGCACCGGGGGATGAGTTTTACAACATGGCTTATGTGGTCCAAGACCTGTTCCACATTGCCAAAAGATGGCTGCATCCTTGGGGATATTTAGTTGGCCAACACCCCTGTCAATCACTGTAACATAAGGTGACCAGAAGAGATTCACATAAGACCTCTCTCAGTAGTTTGGTTCCACTGATGGGCAGAAGTTTATTCAGTATTGTTTTCATTTTGAAAGGAAGAGCAGTGATACTGGAGTCTTCTGTAGCAGGGGACATGGTATACCATATGGAACATGTGGACCATGGTAAAAGATGTTAAATAAATAAATAAAATATATTAAATTAAAAAAATACATTTATAAATAAATAAATTTAAAAAAAAACCATTCCCAGATGTTCCAGGAGCGCCTCAGCCTCATGGTCTGGGATGAAAACTTATCACCATGAGTCAGCAGAGTGGGTCTCCAGATAGCTTTGCAGAATGGCTGGTATTACTGCCTAGTGGTACAGGGTTAATATTGGGGTGCAAGGAAGCAGCATTTTTGAATTTCACTAGACTTAATTATGGAATGTTAGGGGAAGAACCAAAGAAGGAAAAGGGAGGGGTCAAGGTGGTTTGGAGAGAAATAGACATAGGAAAATAAAGGAATAATACAATAAGTGGGGTCAGACATACTGACAGAGGCTAACAAATGCTGATCAGTGTGCTTGTAAGGCCCTACCTTGCACCTGGTCCCTGTACTGTTCCACAGTACCCTGTTTCCTCATTTGACTCAATGTGTAATTTCTGACTGCTCTGCAGAGCCAGTGGGATCTGGTGGAGTCAGATGAAAAACCTTTTTGCACACTTGTCTGTTTGTATGAACATGTCTGTATGAGGTACCTGAAAAGTTGAGTGTCCAAAGGCCAGATAAGGGGTGATCCATATGGTGTTGATAAAGGTACTCTTTATCATGGTATACCATGATAACTTATCCTTTGGTGCTCAGTAATCTAAAGATTTATAGAATGTCTTATGGATAGGCCTTAGTTACTCTTAATGACCCATTTTTCCTCTAAAAATACAAATGACATCATGTTAGTTATAATTTCACGCATGAATTTCTTAAAAAAGAAGCACCAGAAGGCTGCAGGACAAAGTCATTTCCCAGTTGTCCTCTTCAGTTGTGTTTCAAGCTTCCGGAACAACAGTTGTATAATACATAATATGTATAATCCATGAAAAACACATGGATTGTAACTTGGTCCCCTCCTGGAGTGCTATGGTCATGAATGCCAATGCCTAAAATGATTCCTAATTATTTTTACCTTTGTATTAGATATTACACACAAAGAAGGACACTCTTCTGTTCAGAAAGGTCAGTTTCATTATAATGAAAACCACCAAAGGATAGTATAGGGACTTATGATCATATATTTTCAGAAAAAAAGGATGAGAATTTATGCTTTGGTGCTCTGTAGCCATCCATGTGGACAAGATTCCAATATGCCAAGGCATGTGTCCAAAAGCTACAGGGGGACCTGTTCCCAGTGCCTGCAGGGACAGAGGCGCAGGGCAGGGACACCGTGGGACAGCCTGGGCTGCACAGGGCACAGGGATGGGCAGCAGCTGCAAGACAGCCCTGCCAGAGCCAACTTGGGCAGCACTTTGGCCATGGCTGCTGGGCCTGGGCCTGAGGCCACGAGGGGACAAGTGACCCTTGCAGGCCTGGGGCCTCATTGCCTCCTTGTCCCAGCTCAGCAGCCTGGCAAGGGCCGCCCCATGCTCCTGCCCTTGCCATTGCCCATCCCCACATGCCAGTGCCCATCCCGGGAAGAGCCCTGAGCAAGGAGGGAGGGACAGGATCTGCCTGGCCAGGGGCTGGGGCTCAGGCCTTGGCCCTTTGCATTCCTCAAACACATCCAGCTTTGCTCAGCACCAGAGACACCTTTGCCTTGCTTGTCCCCAGCTGTCATCACTGCCTCCAGTGTTCTGCTCTAACTGGAACCTGGGGACACTTTTCCCAGTCGTGTCCCTCAATGGGACCCGTTAAAACTTCAAGAAACTTTGGAGTTTAAATTTAATTTTCAGTTCTTGAGAAGTTTTTTGAAACACTCTCTGAGGGACTGAGTTTGATGTAAACAACACCAAAGCCCCTAGAGGCTCATTAAAGTCTTTGTGCTCTGCCTGTGCTACTGAGCTTTAAAGGAACAGCTCTTCCCAGGACCAGCTCCTCTCCCAGCCCAGCAGGGCTGAGGGCTCTGCCTGCAGGCACTGAGGGGACAGGAGCCAGGCAGAGGCAGGCTGAAGGCAATCAGGATTGGGAAGACATGGAGCTGAGACTTCACTTGGGGAAAAGATCTTCACAGCCCTCTACATGGTGAGTTCTCTGTGGCAAAGGAGGAGGAGGAGGATGCGCTGCAGAGTGGGGCTGCCCTGGGCACCATCAGGGGGACAGGGCAGGATGGCTCCTGCTGCCAGGGATGGCTGCAGGGGCTGAAGCTGGGGTGGCAGCCAGGGCTGCTCAGAGCTCCAGATCATGGCCAGCGCATTTCTGAGGGGACTTGCCATGAGCTCATTCAGGGCAGGAGTTTCCTGTTTGGGTCTCAGATTTCCTGAGTCTGTGCTCCCACTTTTCCCTGGCTCAGCTTGGTGTCAATGGAAACTCAGCTGTGCAAGGCAGAGCAGTGGCTGGGACTCTTAAACCATCACCCTGAGGATTCCTGGGCACCTCAGGAAGTGCCTGCCCCTGCCCAGCCTCCAGATCCATGCAGCATCACCTTTCCATGGTGCCCAGGCTGGGGGAGCTGTTCTTTATTCCCTGCAGGGCCCAGCAGCTGCAGGGCAGGGCTGGCCTGGGGGCTGGGCTGGGCTCTGGCAGCTCTGGCAGGGAAGGAGCCTGGGGCCACAGGAGCAGCTGGGGCTGGGACAACTCCAGCAGCAGAGCCGTGGGCAGGGAGGGAGGGAGGCAGTGCTGAGGGAAGCCCTGCACCAGGACAGATGTGGCACCTGCCGGGCCTGCCCTGCAGGGCACACACTGTCGTGAGCAGCACAGCTCTTGTGTCCCCTCGCAGCCAGGACAGTCCTCAGCCCGGGGACTCGGGGCCCTCAGTCCCTCCTGGGCCGGCAGAGCAGCCCCAGAGATGATTGGCATCTCTCCGGCCAAGTGCCCATTCCCTGCTGACCAGGGCCTGAGCGCCACTGTCTTGCCCTGCTGCTGCCTGGCAGGGGCTGGGCAGGGCTGGCCAGGGAAAGGCTTTTCCTCAGGCCCATTTCTCTCTCCTTGCCTTGCCCAGGTGCTGCTGGCATTGCTGAGGGGCTCTGTGCAATGGCAGTTCCAGCTGCAGGGCCAGGCCCAGCCCTTGGGCTCCTCCTGTGCAGGCTGAGCACAGCAATGGGGTGTCCCAGCTCCCTGTGCCCGGGCAGCTCTGGGCAGGGCAGGCTGGGAGGCTGGCAATGAGCCCACTGTCCTGACTCTGGGAAAGGCAGGAGTCCCTTTGTGTACCTGGGATGCCTCTGCTCTCAGCTGTGTCTCCTGGCTGCCCAGGGTAACACGGGAGTGGATTTCAGAAAGGTGCACGTCCAGGGCAGCTGGAAGAGGCGAGAGGGACTGAGCAGCTCCCCTCAGTCTGCACTAAGCCTCAGACAATGCTCCTGCCTCTCTGGACACTCTCTTCTCCAGTCTGTGCAGCAGAATCTCTCATTCTGCCTCCTACAATCCCCATCCCTTCATGCAGGCAGTTCCTCTGCCTTGGCTCAACATTCTTTATACAAATCCCGAAACCAGGACTGGCCCCTGCCCTTACTGTGCCGCTGCACTGACTGGGGGTCAGGTCTCACTCCCAGGTGTCCTGTAGGTCAAGGTCCATCTCCTCACACAACATTGGCCAGCAGCAATCAGGGCACCAGTAACAAAGGTGAAGGAAGATCTCCTAGACATACACAAGGGAGAGGTGTTTAGTGGTAGGAAAGGGTCTATGAGAAAGGGCTTTGACATTTCTATGAGAAATCTCCGCTCGATTATCACTGTCATTCCTTCTTCAAAAGGTGCCAAGGTCCAGAGACAGCAAATGTCCAACAGCAGCTCCATCAGGCACTTCCTCCTGCTGGCACTGGCAGACACGCGGCAGCTGCAGCTCCTGCACTTCTGCCTCTTGCTGGGCATCTCCCTGGCTGCCCTTCTGGGCAACGGCCTCATCATCAGCGCCGTAGCCTGCGGCCACCACCTGCACACGCCCATGTTCTTCTTCCTGCTCAACCTGGCCCTCAGCGACCTGGGCTGCATCTGCACCACTGTCCCCAAAGCCATGCACAATTCCCTCTGGGACACCAGGGACATCTCCTATGCAGGATGTGCCACACAGCTCTTTTTCTTTATGTTCTTCATCTCAGCAGAGCTTTTCCTCCTGACCATCATGTGCTATGACCGCTATGTGTCCATCTGCAAACCCCTGCACTACGAGACCCTCCTGGGCAGCAGAGCTTGTGCCCACATGGCAGCAGCTGCCTGGGCCAGTGCCTTTCTCAATGCTCTGCTGCACACAGCCAATACATTTTCCCTGCCCCTGTGCCATGGCAATGTCCTGGGCCAATTCTTCTGTGAAATCCCACAGATTCTCAAGCTCTCCTGCTCACACTCCAACTTTAAACAACTGGGGCTCATTGCTGTTAGTGCATCTTTAGGACTTGGATGTTTTGTGTTCATTGTTTTCTCCTATGTGCAGATCTTCAGGGCTGTGCTGAGGATCCCCTCTGAGCAGGGACGGCACAAAGCCTTTTCCACCTGCCTCCCTCACCTGGCTGTTCTCACCCTGTTCCTCAGCACTCTAATCTTTGCTCACTTGAAGCCCCCCTCCATGTCCTCCCCATCCCTGGATCTGGCCCTGTCAGTTCTGTACTCGGTGGTGCCTCCAGCCCTGAACCCCCTCATCTACAGCCTGAGGAACCAGGAGCTCAAGGCTGCAGTGTGGAGACTGATGACTGGATGCTTTCAGAAACATTAAACTGCAGGCCAGTGTTTGCAAATCACTTGTAATAAAAGCAATTTTTAATATTTCTTGTTGGTTTGGCTGTGGGTTTTTTCCCCTTTTTTTTAGGTTTTTTATATTGTCCATAATTAAATATCAGTGTTTGGGCCTTTTCTCATTTTGCTTCTCTCTACCTTCCCTGAGCCCACAGACTGTGTCAATGAGGGGCCATGCTCCTGGTGGCTTTAAAGGAACTAAAGGATCTCCCAGCAGAGTTTTCTGCAGAGATGCCCTTTTGTTGCCTTCTCTGGAGCTGCAGCAGCAATGTCTGTGTGCAGAGCTGGGGGCAGATCAGGGCTGGCCCAGCAGCTGTGCCGAGCAGCAGCAGCACTTGGTGTTGCCAGTGCTGCTGCCGTGGCCCTGCCCCGCTGCCCTGGTGGCCCTGGTGTTGCTGCAGGGCCTGAGTGCTCTCGGGGCCGGGCACAGCCCTGGGGGTGGCAGTGCCGGGGCTGCAGCAGGGACAGGCCATGGGCACTGCTGGGGCAGCGCTGACGCCTCAGCCCAGGGCCTGGGGGCTCCAGGCTCCTTGCCCAGGCTCTCTCAAGAACGTGCCTAGGCCAATGCTCAGCACAGAAACTGCCGTGAGCAACCCCAGGCTGGCCGTGGGCAGGCTGGGGGCAAACAGCATGGCTGGGGCCGTGGGGGAGAAGGGAAGGAGCAGCAGAGCAGGGGCTGATCCATCCCCAGTGCACTGCACAGCCCAGGGCAGCGTCCCAGAGCGTCCTGATGGAGCTGCCAACAACATCCCCCCTCTGCAGCCCTGGCCTCTCCCCCAGCTCACACAGGTGCCCCATCCTTGCAGACACAGACACAGCAGCACTGGCTCAGCAGCCCCTGTTTGCATTGCAGAGAGCAAGGGGAGCACCCCCATGCTGTTGCTCTGGGGACATTGTTATGTTTGCCCAATTATCCCATCAAAAAAATCCCAAACAATATTTAAGGTAGCAACAATTTTAATTAAATAGTTAAAAAAATATATATATAAATCAGGGATAATTTGGTTCAAATAATAGCGCATAAGCAAAAACAACCGCGGGGTACGGAGGGCAGGGTTCAATGACCCTTGCCACTTCATGTATAAGCTTGCCAAGTAAAAGTCACCCCTGATATGCCATGTGTCAATGCCATCTCATCCTATTTTTGGTTGCTCGCTTTTCTGTCTCTGCCTTCATTACCACCTTTACCTGTAGTCTTCTTCGCTGTCCTTTAATTCACCTTTGGGTTACACATGCACACCAAGCCAGTACAATGTAAGGCAAGACTAACA
Organism: Zonotrichia albicollis; assembly: GCF_047830755.1. Taxonomy (NCBI): domain Eukaryota; kingdom Metazoa; phylum Chordata; class Aves; order Passeriformes; family Passerellidae; genus Zonotrichia; species Zonotrichia albicollis. The sequence continues at coordinate 40,509,883 of NC_133826.1, forward strand.
TATCACTGCATCTACATATCAAGGCAATAAATCCCTTATAATAAGCATTTTCTTGGGACCCAACCGGGTTCTTGGTCATTCTTAGCAACTGTATCTTCAGCTTCTTTCCTGTGGTCCTTGAGAACATCTGCTGAGAAGGACGGGGTGGGTGGAGCCCCTCCTTTCCCTCTCTTCTTTGGCATTACAACTTTTAACTATTAACTGTTTTATTATTCTCAAATATTAATTACTGTATCAATATTGATTACTGTTTCAATTTTTACCAGCACGAATCATACCTATTTATTACAAATCCCCCATTTCTCTTTTTGATCATTATGATTCGTGCTGTATTTAAAAAGCTGTACCCTGATATCTTTTATATTTTTCAGAATTTTGGTTTTCTCGTTGTCTCTTTTCAGCTTCAAACTTTTCCAGCATTTCTATTGCTGCTTCTAGTCTTTCACACTCTCTTTCAAGTTTAGTTAGCATTTCCTGGTCTATTTCAATCTTTTTAGGTCCTTGTTCTTTAAGAGGCGTCAATTTAGCTTTTAATACCATTTTAGATCTTGGTTTTCCTTTTTCTGCTGATTCTGAATTTAGAGACATTGTTATAATCTGCATCTTTTGAATCACTGAGTGAATTAGCCTAATAAAACACAAAATCATACAAGGCAGAAACAGAAGTCTCAGAATTGAGCATAACAACATGAACTCCAACTTTTTCCACCAAACATTTCCAAAGAAGTTACTCCACCAATCTGCTTTCAAGATTGAATTCCACTTCTGTACCGGCACATGAGCCACCCTTTTAATTTCCTGTGCAAGTTCTGTGATAGCTTCCCCATAATCATCAATTTCTACACAGCATTCAAATTCATTAAGTCTTCCACAAACTCTTCCTTCTTCTGCCAACAGATAGTCTAGGGTGATCCTGTTTTGATACACAAACACCCTCATTTGTGTATATTGCCTGGCCAACATTTTTAAAGCATTGGAGGTGTGATTTGACACCACCTCCACTACTGCTTGGAGCCTTATTAATCGATTCAACAGGTAAATTGGGATCCTATATCCCCATGACCCATCCTGAGCCCATGTTGCTGGGTCATAATATGCTGTAATTTGTTCTGCAGGCCATTCGTCATCCCCCCAGTTTTGATTCCCTCCTGCTGTTGGAAAATTTAAATTCAAATCTCCTTTATTCCACTGAAGGGTTTCATACAGTGGAGTTCCTAGCACATTGCTCCTAAACCTCATTGGAACAAAGAAGGAGGGTTGTATTCTCTCCAAAGTGCAGGTTCCTCCCCATTTTTGAGGTAACTCACTGTATGCTCGTTGCCCACAAATCCAATATATCCCATCTGAGGCTTTCCCTTTCTTATCAGTTTTCTCCAGTTGTTCCCAATAAGACCTCAGGCTGTCGATGGATTGGTAGGGGTTAGCTCCAGGACTTTTGTACCAGCATAAATTAATCTGTTCATCCCATTCACAATTTATTTCTTTTATTGGTCCCCAATATCTAATGGGATTTTCAGGTTGCCAAATTTTTGAACGATTATCCATATTAACCACCAATGTGGATTTACAAGGAGTATGCCCTACTACTTTATTAAATTTCCTTCCTTCTTGAGTTATACAAATGATTCCAATTACCTGATGGCTTAAAATCCATCCTTCAGGTCACTTCAATGTTCCAGAAATTTGCGTGTGGTTCCACTTTAAAAATTGCTCTGGAGCTAAGCTCTCACCTTTCCACAGCCATCTTTTTGCCATTTTTAGACCTCCACAAATCCAACATTTGGATAATTCCAATTCCGTACCAATCTCTTGCATCAATCCCACAAACAGATTCTTATTTGAGGCTGGCAAATCCCAATCTTTGTAGTACTGTTTTAGCTGTTTATACAATTCAGCCAATTCTGCTGACTCTTTTCTCCTCTTCTTTCCTCTATTCCCCTTTGTTTCTTTTTCTTCTTTTATTTTCTCTTTCCATTTTTCTCTTAGTGCCCGATTTCCCATGCCTATACTTGGATCATCTCCATTATCATTTCTTTCAAAACAAACGAATCTTTCATATTGAGGGCAGATTTCATCACCATGGGGATAAGGAGCTCGTCCATTATATCCCAAATTTTTCCCTACCCAATACATCCTTTCTTCCTTAATACAAACATCTATAACACTGCTGCGATTGTAGCGGACAGAACTAACATATCGGTGTGTTGCAAACACAGATTCTACCTTGTCCTTAATCCACACAGATTGATTGCAATAGCCACAAATGTTGAAATTGCTGGGACTTGGTTTTTGCCTTGCTTGCTTTTTCATTGCCAAAACTCTGTCCAGTGTGGCTCTCTGGCTTTGGCCAACCGCCAAGGGTACCAGAATGATCACAGTGAAAATATTCCTTAGGAAATCTACCTTTCTCAAGGCCCCTTGGCTTGCAACCAAGGGCCGAGATGCCAATCTTTTCGATAGCAAAGGTAAAATCCCGGGATCTAGTCACTGGTGCTTTTAGTTTCCTTGGTACCCATAGCCCCACAGAGTTTGCTTGTCTCCTTTTAAATGCCATTTCCCAGTTCTAGCTGGTAAAAAAGCAATAATTAAAATGAAAAATAATTTAAATGAAAAGAACAGGGAAAAGGTTAGGCCAGAATACCATAAACCTGTATTTTCCAAAATTTCAGGGATGTGCCAACCACAATAAGATTTTTCTAATTATTTTCTTCTTCAAGGGCGGGGAGTTCATTAAGTCGCCGCCTCCAATATGCAAACTCGCAGTACCAATATGCCCCTGCAATGTGCATATTATGTGGTATATAAACTTCTTCTCCACAACAACTATCAATTTTGAGACACTGGTCTATAATATTATGAGTTGCTCCTTCTCTTATTTGTGCTATAGCCAATATAGCAAGAACCAATTGATCTAAGTTCCCTGTTAATCCAATTGCTGCTGGAAGGGTCCTGTCTCCCAGTCTCAAAGGTATCAAAAAAAAAAATCAATAGCAATGCATTCTATAATTAGCTGGCTAAATACATAACCATAGCAAAGCAAGCAAATCAATTGTCTCTCCTTCTCTTCTCTTTTACTCTCCACCATGAGTTAAAACAAAGTGTGCAAAGAATACATATCCATGGATGACACCCTAAACCATGTTTACCGGACTCCCAACATTTGCCTTGTCTCTGAGCTCTTTTAACAACAGGTGTTATCAATCTCAGTTTCTAAAATTGCAGTTCTGTAATCAATTCTAATAATGTTGCTGGTGGGTGATCCTGGAGGAGATCTTTGATCTTTTTAGGCTGTTCCCACCGATTCAGAAATTCTTTTTATTCTTTTTCCCCGGTGTTCTTCTGCCTCTGAGCTCAAGGGAATTGCAGTCCGTAGCCACTCTGGGATGCTTAGCTCCTTCTTAATAAATCAGGGTTAATATAAATCAACTTAAATCCCACCATATTATCACATTCTTGGAATTTCATGTTTCAACAATATTTTAGCTACTGTTTGAACTGTAGTCCAAGATGCTGGAAATGCTTTAACCCACTGAGTTAATTGATCTATTATCACTAACAAATATTTCCACCAACCCACTTTAAGCAAGTCTACAAAATCAACCTGGATCTTTTCAAATAGCCTGTAGGCTGTTTTGCATCCTCCAAAGGGAGGGCTTCTTAACACCTTCTTATTTACCTTTTAACAGGTAAGACACCCCTGGGTAATTTATTTTCCAATTTCAAATATCCTTATACACCCATAAAATTTTAAAAAGTGATCACAAAAGGCCCTTGTTTCCCAGTGTGTCTGTCTATACAAGTTATCTAAAATCTAATGTGCCACTGTTTTTTGGCATCGTCATCCTGCCATCAGGAAAAACTCACTTTCCCTCCTTAAATGTTGCTCTTAATTTCCTTACAGCTGCCAATTCTGCTAGCGGAAGGGAAAGTGTCTCCTGCTAAATTTCTTTTTTTTTTTTATAAGGTCATGATTTTAGTATCTCTTTTTCTTAAGGTCATTTTTTTTGCTTCTTCATTAGCCAAATTATTTCTCTGACTCTAATATTCCTCCCTCTCTGGTGTTCCTTTACATGAACTACTGCTATTTTCTTTGAGCCTTTTAAAGATTCAAGTATCTGAATTATCAATCCCTCGTGTATTAACCCTTTCCTTTGAGTGTTTATAAGTCCCCTCCTTTCCTTCCAAATTTTTCTAAAAACATGTACTACAATAAAAGCATATTTGGAGTCTGCATAAATAGTCCCTTCTTGCCTTCTAATGCATAAAATTCACAGGCTTGTGCTGACCCAAAGGGACTAAGGGGATCAGACTCCTTTACCCTAAACTTTTCCTACTTCACCTGAATGCCAACCCGTGTCAATAATTTCTAGATTATCTTCTTCAGTTAAAGAATAAATTTTAAGTTTTCCTTCACAGGATTTTATCTGTAAATTTAAGGCTATTATTAGATCTCTGCCTAACATATTATTCTTGGCCTCTGGTATCAACAATAAATCATTTACTCCAAATTTGTCATCTGTTTCAATTTGCACTCCTTTTATTACAGGAACAGGGAAAGCCTCTCCTGTAATTCCGATTACTGAAACTCGCTCACTGCTTATCTCACATCCCTGGGGTAATTTTGTCACTGTCGACCAAGAAACTCCTGTATTTACTAAAAATACGACTTCTTCACTCTGAGGACCTACTTTGAGCTTTATTATCAAGGCCTCTTCTGGGTGTTATTTGGTCCTCTTCATTAAACAAAGCTCTTGCCCTCTCTGATTCTCCTGAAAAGTTTTCTCATCTTGCTGTTTCTTTCTGCAATTTTTTTGCAGGTGCCCCTTTTTATGACAATAAAAACAGGCGGGTCCTGCACCCTTTAAAGTGGGGAAAGAATTTTTTAAGTGTCTTTTCTTGTGGCGGGAAAAATGCACAGGTCTTTTGTTCCTAAAAATAGATCCTGACATCCGCTGCTTGTTTTTCCCTGCAGATTTTTCTGCATTCAAAGGTGCCTGCATTTCTTGAACTGCTGCCACCAAAATTCTGGCATCTGCTTTCTGCTTTTTCTCTTTACAAACACCCTTTGTGCTTCTCTCAGTAACACTTGCAGTCCCCTGTCTTGCCAATCTTCTAATTTTTCCAGCTTTTTCCTAATGTCACTGCAAGATCCGGTCACAAACTGAATTTTTAACAGAACCTGCCCTACTGCAGTATTAATATCTATACCTAAATATAATTGCAAGTCTCTTTTAAATCTTTTAACCATTCTGCCGGTGACTCATATTTTTTTCTGGTGCTCATTCAAAACTTTTCCTATATTATGTCCTTTAGGCACTGCCCTCTGAATTTCTTGATTTTCTTCCCTTCGGGATTTCCATTCATCCCAAAACCACATTAACATCCCCAGTGGGCTATCCTGAGGATGGCTCTCCCCCTGAGAACCCCCCTCACAGTTCCCAGATACCTCAAACCACTGCGAATTTTTCACACAATCCACAGCCCCTGGGTCAAGGAACTTACTCTTTCCCTGACCCATTTCTGGCAGCAACAAACTAAGAAATCCCTGGTACCAGGAGAGTCTTAGTTTCCCACACTCACCTCGTGGCTCAACTCCTCACTTATTACTCTGTCACACTGCTTTTTCAATCTACTTGTTCTACTCCTATGTCTCCCTCTGCAATCTACTTGTTCCACTCCTCTCTCCCTCTTTCTCAATCTATTAGCCCCGTCCTCTCACCATCTAATCACATACTAAATTGCCTCCTACCAACCCCTCCAAGGAAATTGAACCTATTCATTCACTCTCTCAGTCTCCCTACTGAGTCAATCCCTCCTGCCCAAGGACCTTCCCACAGGTGCCTGGACCAGGATCCCCTCCTTCCCCCTGGGTCAAACCCTCCCGGGGTCCCCACTCATTCACTTTTCTTTCGCTTTCCTCCTTTTCCAGCCGGTCTCCTCGCAGAGAACGCGAAAACGCGGTACTGGGAGGTCCCAATCACTTCGGGGATCCGGGACTGCCTACCCCCGTCTCAGACACTCCACACACACTCACACACACATACAGCCGCCGCCCGACCCAAAACCCCGTGATGCTCACAGCCTTCTTTTTTCACGAGGGTCTTTGTGCACAAAGCAGTTTTCTATGGGTACTCTCTCTCCTACAAGCCGGCACTCTGATGGGAGCCTCTCCTGCGCGCTTCCAATAACTAATTTGCTTATGCGTTATTGTAAAAAGAACTCTCTTTTCCCAAGGGAGAGTGGTCTAGCCTTGGGACCACTTAAAAGTCTGGTGGGGAGTTCCTTCCCAGAAGCTATCCACCTCCCCGGAGTTAAAAGAGTTCCCAGGTATCGGCACGAAAATTGTTATGTTTGCCCAATTATTTCATCATTTAAAAAAACCAAACAATATTAGAAGTAGTAACAATTTTAATGAAATAATTAAATATATATATATAAATCAGGGATAATTTGGTTCAAATAATAGCGCATAAGCAAAAACAACCGCGGGTACGGAGTGCAGGGTTCAATGACCCTTGCCACTTCACGTACAAGCTTGCCAAGTGAAAATCACCCCTTATATGCCATATGTGAATGCCATCTCCTCCTATTTTCGGTTCGTCACTTTTCTGTCTCCGCCTTCATTACCACCTTTACCACGCATGCGCCACCACTCGGTTTGGTGGTGGCACAAGTCTTTGGGGAGTCGTCACTGATGAAGGCCCTGTAGTCTTCTACGTTGTCCTTTAATTCACCTTTGGGTTACACATGCGCACCAAGCCAGTACAATGTAAGGCAAGACTAACGTATCACTGCATCTACATATCAAAGCAATAAGTCCCTTATAATTAGCATTTTCTTGGACCCAACCGGGTTCTTGGTCATTTTTAGCAACTTTATCTTCAGCTTCTTTCCTGTGGTCCTTGAGAACATCTGCTGGGAAGGGGGGGTGGGTGGAGCCCCTCCTTTCCCTCTCTTCTTTGGCATTACAACTTTTAACTATTAACTGTTTTATTATTCTCAAATATTAATTACTGTATCAATATTGATTACTGTTTCAATTTTTATCAGCACGAATCATACCTATTTATCACACCAGGGAGACAATTCATAGGATGTTGGGAATTTAGCTGCTAAGGACTGGAAAATTACAAAACCGTGGCTAATTCCAAGTCCTGCACCTGTGTTGATAGCATGTCCTTGAGGCTTAGCTGTAGTATAATAACAAACAGTGAAAGAGACATGAGAAAAGAGAGATGTTACCCCTAAGGAATGAGTATGAGTTAATGCTATAGTTTAACCAATAGATTGCTTGGCTTACAGAATATTCATAAGCTTATTATTTGCTGTATAAGTGTTTGATACTTTCTTCAATAAACTGGACCAGAAAGACCTGAGGGACCGGGACCGGACCAGACCTGAGGGGCCTGTGATGAACCAACTGGTGTCCTGGTCCCCTTCCTTCGACATAATGGTGACCCTGAACACTGACCCCTCTCGTCTCGACTAAAAGAAAAAGGGGGAGAGAGCACGCCACGGTCGAGGAAGTTGGAGCCGGGTCTCGTTTGCAGCTGAGACGGTGCTGGACCTTTGAAGCACCTTTGGGGTTCACATTGGTGACTCAAGCCACCCACGTGCTGCCGGAAGCCTGGAAAGCTGCAAGAGCGCTCATGAAAAAATAAAGAGGTATGAAAAGGCAAGCAGCATATAAGTTATTAGCTGCGTATCTAAAATGGCAAGAGATAAAGGAGATAAATTTGTTATTAGCCTACGGATACGCTGAAGAAATTTTCTTTAACCCACATACGGTCTATGAACTCTTAGAACAGAAAAAATTTAGAGATATACTGTGGGAAGTAGTGTTAGAAGAGGATTAAACAGCAAAGAAACTGAGCCAGCCATGGCAAGTGATACACCACACACTGCTTCAGCATATTTCTAAATGCAAATCAGCAGCCGCGGTTCGAGACGCCTGCCGGGCTGTCCTACTCCAAGCTCGGCATGGGCGCAGCGGCGGTAGCGCAGCCGCGGGGGGCCGAGGCGGAAGCCGAGCCAGCCGCCGCGGGAGCCGCCGCAGGAGCCGCCGGGGAAGCCGCGCCGAGAAGCCACGCGGGGAGCCCAGCAGCCGTGGAGGCCGAGAGCGGGGGGAGCCGCGCCGCACCCAGCGCGGGGGAAGCCGAGCTGACCAGCGGTGGCTACAGCGGAGTCACAGCCTGCCGGCAAGAAAAAAAAAAAAAAGAGCCCAGCGCGGGGGGGTCGCCCGCTCCGACACAGGCGCCACAGGACCAGAGTGCCTTTTGCAGCGGGAGAGGTTCTCCCTCCGCCCCGCAGCCGGCAAAAGCTTCAGTGTGAGACCTAACAGCCGTAAAGAAATATGACTCTTGTCAACAAAAGAAAGATTCCTACTGCAATTAAGAGACCAGTGATAATAAACAAGCGACATCAAAGGATATCAGAACGTTTCTCACCTAAGTGTTAAAAGGGACTTTTGTTTTTCCTAACAGACTTTAGACATCAGAAACCCAAAATAACTTACTTAGTAAAACATCAGACTTTAAAATTGTATTTTGAAAAATTTAAAAATGTTAAAAACAGGTCAAAGTGGTTATAAAAGTGACATATAATAAGTGTATTTTTGTATTTTTTAAGCTTTGTTTAGATGTGATAAATGTAAAAGCAAATACTGAATTCAAAAGAGTTTTTTTACAGCTATACCTTAAACAGTGTTTTATTCCAGTGGTATGCAATGTAGCTTTGCTGTTTTTTAAGAGAAAATGTTTTTTATATAGCTTTATAATAGACTTGTGGAGTTAAAAATAAATACACACAATGAAAAAAGAACTTAGAGGAAAAATTAAAAAATGAAAAACCCAGAGTTTTTTGATGACATGGTTTTAGCTCAAGCCCTGAAAGCTAAATTAGGAGTGATTAAAAAAAAATAGTTTTGGTATAGATTAAAAGTTTTATTGAATTATTAATATAGAAGGCAATGCATGATATAATTGTTTTTAAATAAGAATTGTTTCCTTTCTTTGAATCCAAAGAAAATGTTTGTTTTTTAAAGTGGTGCTTCCTACTCCAAAGCCACTTTAAAAAACATAATAATAATATAAATAAAATAATAAAATATAAAATAAATAATAAAATAAAATAATAAAATAATAATAATAAAATAAAATAATAATAAAAATATAAAAAATTTGAAATAATTAATAATTTAAAATTTTAGTTAATAAAAGCATGGTTTTTAAAAGCATGTGATTAACAAAAACATACAGCATTTGATATTCTTTTTGAGATATCACTTGCTTTTTATTATGATTACAAACAAACAAACTTTTGTTGACCAAAAGTTTTCTGTTAAATTTAAAATTATATTAAATATAAATTAAATAAAATTTTCAATCAGCTAATTTTTGTTAAAACTAAGTTTAAATAATGTTAAATTCTGTTAAGTTAAAATATTTAAAGTTTAAATATTTTAAATCTAAATATTATTAAATTTAAATAATGTTAGATAGGTTTATGTTTTTATGATAGGCATTTGTTTTATGACTTGTGTGTAGAGTGTTATTGTGAACATCAGAGAAACTTTAGTTAAAAAAGACAACCAGAATCTGCTGTTTGAGAATAGAAAGCAAACTTTCTTTAGCTTATTTTTATGAATTATATTAGCACACCTGTGTTTTGTTTAAGCTTTGTAGCACATAGAATTCTTTTTTATATTTGTTGTATTGTATGTTCTGTAATTAGCGATAGCCTCTTTGGTTTGTTTTCCTGGCTTAAATCTTTTGTAAGAGAGAAACCTTGCTAGATGAAAATACTGTTTAGTTGTTAAAATTGCCTATTCTTGTGTTGCAAAGAGTGTGACAGCCCATAGAACTTTTTTTTTTAAAAAATAAAAACAGGGGAGATGTTGGGAATTTAGCTGCTAAAAAATGGAAAAGTACAAAACCATGGCTAATTCCAAGTCCTGCACCTGTGTTGATAGCATGTCCTTGGGACTAGCTGTGGTATAATAACAAACAGTGAAAGAGACATGAGAAAAGAGAGATGTAACCCCTAAGGAATGAGGAAGAGTTCATGGTATATAGTTTAACCAATAGATTGCTTGGCTTACAGAATATTCATTAGCTTATTATTTGCTGTATAAGTGTTTGATACTTTCTTCAATAAACTGGACCAGAAGGACCTGAGGGACCGGGACCAGACCGGACCTGAAGGGCCTGTGATGAACCAACTGGTGTCCTGGTCCCCTTCCTTCGACATAGCCCTAATATTTATACATGTGGAGAATTGAGCTCTATCTTTAACATCCTATTTTCCCCAGAATAGACTCCATTAATAAGAACTGCAGGAATGAAAATTTGGGAGGGAGAAAACCAGCCCTGGCCCCCAGGTGACCAAAAAAATGGCTTGAGTGGAGCCTGACTGGGACCCTAATCAAGAAGAGGGGAGAAGCAATATGACAGATTACAGGTCCCTGATGACCAGAGGGATAAAAGAATCAGTCCCTAAAGGGAGTAATACCAGGTTAGCGTTTGACAGCAACGAGGAATAAGATGAGACCCCAGCAACATGGCTTAATAGGCTAAAGCAAAACTTCCAGATTTACTCTGATGTTGACCCAGACAGCCCAGAAGGCCAATCTCGGGTTCCCTGCAGTCAGGGATGACCCTGAGAATCCTTTTTTCCCAGCCTGGTGTTTTGAAGGAGTCTGAATTCTTCGGCTCTGGTTTCCAAGGTTCTTTATTGTTTCTTATCTATAAAATTTTTTTCTCTGGCCTGCCAGAGGTCAGACAGAGGCACACTCCCTGCCCCTGGGCTGGTGTCTACATTTTATACTATGAACTATGTGTACTTTATTTATCATTATTTTCCAGCACCTAAAGACACATAGCAGGGGACTTTCAGTATTAACCAAAACAAATGCACCTTTTATTGAGTGCCCAAAGCACATGTAACAGAAGGATTAGGAAGGAGATAAAGGACAGAGAGAGAGAGAGAGAAAGGAGGGTTGGGTGAGGGGAGTAGCTACCAACAGCGAGATGAAATCCTCGTGGTCAGGCCAATAGATCCATATTGTCACATCAGGGAGAGTCTCAAAGTCTTTGGTTAGCTCAGGGCTCTTTTATAATCTACTGCTGGGAGGGGAGCAGGATGGCACATGGAGGGCACAGTGGAGAATAAATCCATTGGGAACAGGCACAAACAGCCCAGTTCTGAGCAGCACAAACCGGTACCAGCAGTGAGCAGGGCCCGTTGTTTCAGGACTGGTTCCTATGGGAAACCTCCTGCTTCCCATGGCAGACATCCCGCTCCAGACAGGCCAGCACCCCTGGGTTAGAATTTGAAGGGTCTCATCTCAGTCCTTGGGGAGGGCTTCAATCTCCGTCCTTGACGGCGGCTGTGAGGCAGATGAGGGATCTTTGGATCGTCTCTTACAGACTGACATCCTTAAACATAAAAAATGCATGCAACTTCCCATAAACATAAAATGCAATGAATTAATAAATGATAATTATTTTTTCTGATTTAGAATAGCATTATTCTATATTTGTATTGCCATATTTTATATTTATATTTAAAAAATCCATACATTCTTAGCAATCAAAAAATTTATTGGTCACTGGTGCTATGAAACAATTCCCTTCGTTGATTCATTAACCGGTGTTGGCTATAATTTTCTCCTTTTTTATGATAATTAGTTCTATTTCAAATGCTTTTGTGATCATATAATTTTCACAGACAGGGTAAAAGGGGCCACTTTGGGGTCCATGGAGACATTTCTGGGACACATTTGGGGCAGTTTCAGGTCTGGGGAGGGAATTCAGAGAGAACTTGAGGATCTGGAGAACACTTGGGGCAGCCGGGTGGGCACTTGGAGGGGGACTCAGGGATTCCGAAGGACAGTTCAGGGTCAGGGGCAGCACTTGGGGGTCCAGGGGGGCCCTTGGAGGTCAGGGAGGGGAATTTGGGGCCCTTCGGGGTCTGGGCGGGCCCTTGAGGGGCTCGAACGGGGCTCTATGGGGTGCCGGGGGTGATGGGAGTTGTAGGCGAGGGTATCCTAGGGTTACCGGGGCCGCGGAGCATCACAGGAGTTCAAAGCGCAGCTGCAATGGCTCTCAGTAGGGCGCGGGGCATGAAGGGAGATGAAGTCCAGGCTAAGATAGCGCCGGACATCCGCCGCGGAGCATGCTGGGAGCTGTAGTCCCGGAAGTGGTTTGAACGCTTTGTTTGGGAGTCCGGGAAGGCTCTGGGGGGAGACTCCTGCGTCCGAGCCGCGACTTGAGATCCTCGGGGGAACGTAAGCGGTTCGAGAGAACTTGCGGGGAGTTCGAGGACCTCTAACGAGGTTCTTTAGGGCGGGGGCACGGCAGGAGTTTTAGGCGCAGGACTGTGTTCTGAGGGGCTCTGGGGCCGCGGGGGAGGAGAGGAGATGAATTCCCAGAAGTGGCTGTACCGGGCATCTGTGAGGTTGGGAGCACTCAGGGGGTGCAGAGACGCTTTTGGGGGGTCCCGAATGGGTGCTGAGGGGGCACTGAGGGATCCTGGAGGGTCTGGGAGACACTTATGGGACAGATGGGGGCGCGTGCCGGGGTTTCTGTGGAGCGCGGGGCATGACGGGCGTTGTAGTCCCGGCTTCAACAAGACTCAAACGGTCCGCGGAGCATCATGGGAGTTGTAGGCAAAAATAAAATATGGCACCGACATCGGGCACCGCCCTCAGGGCTCCGGTCCGTACGCTGATTGGCTGCTGGAAGCGATGGGCGGGAGCCTCAGAAAATGGTATGCAGTGGAGGTGGGAACAGCCAAATCACCCTCCTCCAGTCCCTCCAAGTACAGCCGAGTTCATTCCCAGCACAGACCACTATAACCCCAGTAAAGCCGAGTTCATCCCAAGTAGAACACAGTACAATGCAGTGCCCCTCCAATCCCTCCCAGTACAGCCCAGTCCCTCCCAATACACCTGAGTTCATTCCTAGTTGTTCCCAGTTCCCCCCAATGTCATCCACAGAATCCCCAGTGTCCCAGTTAGTCCCAGTCCTCCCCGGTGTCACTCCCACTATGTCCCAGTGTCTCCCACAGCATTCCCCGTGTCTCCAGTGTCACTCCCAGTATGTCCCAGTCTCTCCCACAGCATTCCCAGTGTTCCCAGTATGTCCCAGTCCTCCCCAGTGTCACTCCCAGCATGTCCCAGTGTCTCCCACAGTGTTCCCAGTGTCCCCAGTATGTCCCAGTCCTCCCCAGTGTTTCCAAGGACAGTTTCATTTCTCACGGTGGCCGTGGCAGCCAAACCCAGCAGTGGGGTCAGTGCAGTGCCCATGGCCACAGCCCCTTGCAGTGCCCAGTGCAGCTTGGGCTGATGATCCACCCTCACAGCTGGCCCAGGGCAGCTCTGCAGTGCCTTTGGTGGCACCTGGGGCTGGCACACACCTGAGCAGTGTGTCTGTTTGCACTGGGGAAACTCAGCAGTTTCAGATTGCTTCAAAACACCCCAGAAAGGGAAAACCCCTCTTAGGCTGAGTGCAGCCAGCTCTGCAAGCACAGCGGGGCCCAGGGCAGTGAGGACAGACAGGATGGGGCTGGGCAATGTGGAGCAAGGTTGTCCACACTGGGTCAGAGCTCCAGGCACAGCATCTGTGAGCAGGCCAGAGCTGCTGAGGAGAGTCCCTGGGTCAATATCAATCACAGAATGCTGCAATTGTCTCTGCTCTAAAAAGAAATAAAATAAAATAAAATACTTTATTTAAAATAGGAATGTGTATTTCTGACAAGTTCTTTAAAATCTTTCTCCATAACTGGACTGGGAAAACTTTAATTACCCTCTCAGGGCTTTGGTGTTGTTTACATCAGACGCAGTCCAAGAGAGTGTCTTCAAAAAACTTCTCAAGCACTCAAACTTAAACTGATAGACTGAAGTTTCTTGAAGTTTTAATGGGTCCCACTGAGGGACAATACTGGTGAAAGTGTCCCCAGGTTCCAGTTAGAGCAGAACACTGCAGGCAGTGATGACAGGTGGGGACAAACAAGGCAAAAGTATCTCTGGTGCTGAGCACACCTGGAAGTGGTTCAGGAATGCAAAGGGCCAAGGCCTGAGCCCCAGCCCCAGGCCAGGCAGATCCTGTCCCTCCCTCCTTGCTCAGGGCTCTTCCCAGGATGGGCACTGACATGTGGGGATGGGCAATGGCAAGGGCAGGAGCATGGGGCGGCCCCTGCCAGGCTGCTGAGCAGGGACAAGGAGGCAATGAGGCCCCAGCCCTGCAAGGGTCACTTGTCCCCTCGTGGCCTCAGGCCCAGGCCCAGCAGCCATGGCCAAAGTGCTGCCCAAGGTGGCTCTGGCAGGGCTGTCTTGCAGCTGCTGCCCATCCCTGTGCCCTGTGCAGCCCAGGCTGTCCCACGGTGTCCCTGCCCTGCGCCTCTGTCCCTGCAGGCTGTCGGCATCTCCCAGCTGCCCCACCTGGCTGGGCCCTTCCTTTGCTGACAGCTCTGCCTCCTGCCTGTCTCTGCCTGCCCACACAGAGCCTTGGGCTGATACCAAAAGGGTTCATTCCATTTTTCCCCTGCCTGTGAACTTTCAGCTCAGGAACAAGGCATGCAGGGGCTGCTTTCCCAGCAAGGATGGTTGGTAGAGAAGAAGAAGACATCTGGCTCAAGGGTGCAGGGATAGAGAAAACAAGACCTTGTTTGTGAACTTGGGGTGGGTTTAATGCAAATGGTAAACTGTCATTCACATTTAGTGACTGTATATAAGCAACATACTGGTAGAATTCCATGTCCATGTAAGGTTAGGAGTTATCACTTCTTGGACCTCAGGCCTGAAGAAATGATTCCCTCTGAATTAGCAAATTAGTGTTAAGGAGCCTTATTCTGATACTTTGGACATTTGGTAACAGCAGAGGCTGACAGAACCAAGGACTCAGCTGTGACACTGTGGAACCCCATGGAACAATGGGTCCATTGTGATGCAGTGGAACCCCATGGAACCAAAAGTCCATTGTATCAGAGCAAGTCCTCATGGGACCAAGGAGAGCATTGCTGACAGTGTGGACGCTCATGGAGCTATGGTGTCATTGTGACAATGTGGGGCTGCATGGAACCAGTGGTCCATTGGGACACTGCAGAACCTTCTGGAATCAAGGGGATCATGTTATGCGATGGAACCTCATGGAACAAAGGATCCATGGTGACAATGCAGCGCTCAGATCATTGTTGACAGTGTGAAAGCTCCTGGAACGAAAAGTCCATTGTGGCACAGCAAAGGCTCCTGGAACAAAGGGTCCATTGTGGCTCTGTGGGGCTTCCCATAACGAAGGAGATCATTTGGGCACTGTGGGGCCTCATGGAACCACCTGGCACTGTGACACAGCGGGGCCACATGGAGCCAAGGGGCCACTGAGACACTGAGGAACCTCAGGGAACCGCAGGTCCATTGTTACACTGCAGGGCCCTGTGGAACCACTGGGACAATGGTGACACTGTGGTACTCCATGGAGTCAAGGGGCCATTCTGATTCTGCTTTGCGTCATGGAGCCAAGGGGCCACCATGACACTGCAGGGCCTTGTGGAACTAAGGCAGCCTTGTGACACTGCAGGGCCCTTGGAACCAAGGGTCCATTGGGAAATTGCAGGGTCTCATGGAACCATGGAGAACATTATGGCCCTTCAGAACCCATTGGAACCAAGGGCCCATGGTGACACCTCTGGGCCTCATGGAATCAAGGGGACGACAGTGACACTGTGGGGCTCCATGGGACAAAGGGGCCATTCTGACACTGTGGAAACAAGGAGGCCATTGCTCTGCTATGGGACATCATGGAACCAAGTGGGCCATTGTGACACAGCAAGGCCTCATGGAACCAAGGGCACAATAGTGACACTGTGCGGCTCTAAATGACAAAGGGGGGATTCTTAAAGTGCAGAACCAAGGAGACCACTGTGACCCTATGGGGCATCATGGAACCAAAAGTCCATTGTGACACAGCACAGCCTTATGGTACCATGAAGGCCATTTTCACACTTTCAGGCCTTGTGAAACCAAAGGGCCATTGTGGCCTTTTGTGTCTCCATGGAACCAAGGAGTCCATTGTGACACTATGAGGCCCTGTTGGGCCAAAGGGCAGTTGTCACACTGTCTGGCACCATGGAACCAAGGAGAAAATGGTGGCACTACAGGGCCCCATGGAACTAAGGATTCTTGGAACAGTGTGGGACTCATGGAAACAAAGGTCCATTGTGATATTGTGCGGCCTCATGGAACTTAGAGGGAACAATTGTGACGCTGTGGGGCCCAGTGGAAGCAAGGGGCCAGTGTGACACAGCTGGGCCTCATGCAGGCAAGGGGCCACTGTGATTCTGAGGAGCTCAAATGAACCAAGGGGCCATTTTGACACTCTGTAGCTGTGGAGACCCTGAGAGGCATTCCTTGGGTTAGGGAGACACAAGAAGCTTCCCGCAAAAACTGTGTGACCCCATTGGCTCCTTCCCCTTATTCTGTGTTTCTCAGCCACTCCCTCCCTATTCCCCCATTGGCTCCATCTTTGTACTGCCCCCATGGCACTGATCAGCCCCTTCCTCTGGAGATACAGAAACCTGGACTCCCCCTTGGACTCCCTGCTAACAGTACAGTCACTCATGGAACCAAGGGGCTGTGGTGACACAGCAGGGCCACATGGAACCCAGGAGACCACTGACATTTAGGGACCTCATGGAACCAGAGTCCATTGTGACACTGCAGAAACAAGGAGACCATTGTTGATGCTATGGAAGCTCATGGAACCAAGCAGTCATTGTGACACTCCAGGGCCTTGTTGAACCAGGCAGAGCATTGTGACACCATAGAACCTCATGGCACTGAGGGTTTATTGTGACACAGGAGGGGCCATGGAGCCCATTGTCCATTGTGACAATGCGGATCTGAGGAGACCATTGTGACATCATGGAACCTCATGGAACCAAGGAGACCATTGTGACATCATGGAACCTCATGGAACCATGGGTCCATTGTGACACAGCAAGGCCTCATGGAATCAATGAGACCATTGTGACATCATGGAACCTTGTGGAACCAAGGGTCCATTGTGACATCATGGAACCTTGTGGAACCAAGGGTCCATTGTTACAGTCCAGAGCCAAGGGGACCATGGTGACAGTACAGAACCTCACAGGACCAAGATTCCACTGTTATGCAGTGGGGCTTCATGGAACCAAGGAGCCACTGTGACACAGCAGGGCCACATGGAACCAATGGTCCATGGAAATACTGCGGATCCAAGGAGACCATGGTGATGCTGTGGAACCTCGTGAAACCAAGGAGCCATTGTGACACTGTGGGGCCCCATGGATCCAAATATTCATGGTGACACAGTGGGGCTGCTTGTGACCAATTGTCCATTGTGACACTACAGATCCAAGAGACCAGGGTGACACTCTGGCAGTCGATGGAACCAAGGGGCTGTTGTGACACACCAAGGCCTCGTGGAACCAAGGAGAGCATTGTGGCAGTGCAGAACCAAGGAGGCCATTTTGACAGTACGGAACCCAATGGAACCAAGGGTCTTTTGTTATAGAGCAGAGCCTCATGGAGCCAAGGGGCCGTTGTGAAACTGTGGGGCAAAAGGAGCCAAAGACACCACTGGTACTTGTCTCCCTGATTCTTTAAGATTTTCTAAGCCTTCTGATGTTTACATTCTTGTATTAAACTTTCTCACACACTTTCTGTAAATAACTTATTGTTTTGCATTCTTTTATGGAGGAGGAGAAATTTGATTGACTGCTGGATTGTCCACTGTCATTGGAGAGGTGGCACTGTCACCCTCCAATCCACTGTCACTTTTGGAAATCTATAAATGTTGGAGTCAGAAAATAAACTTCCCTTTTTTGCCTTGAGAACAGCAGTGTGTGTGCATTGTGTTATTTTGTGTCATATAGTGACAGATAGTGAAATCTGCTGGATAGAAACCTTGTCACACAGTTTTGAGTATTTGAAACTACATATTCTTTATTGCATACAGCATGGCAGTTATTTGGGTGATCCTTAATCCATCTGAGTGCACTGTGCATCAAGTGAGCAGTTTTTTGCAGATACACTTATTACATATTCATGAGCTATCCCCACTTCCTTTGACTTTAATTGACATAGTTGCACTCCGTATCAGAAGTCTTTATATGATTCTTTGGGGTCTGTCTCCAACATCCACTGTCCTTTTTAGATGGCTGATCCTCAACTTTTGAGTAAGGGCAATATAATTTTTATGCATAACTTCTGCTTTGTAAGCCTTGCAGAGCACAGCTGTCATCCTGCTTGTGTTTTGTGTGAGTTGCATCCTTTATCTGTTTCTCCAAGGTTGTGCTGTTCTGTTCTACTGTCCTCATCAAGTCCCCCGTTTTTCACTCAGTTCCTTATGGGCATTGGTCTCTCAATATCTGTACTTCATTTTATGGCGTAGGGCACTATAACACTGAATTGTGATGCAAGCTAAATCCATACAGCAATTACTGTGCTGACCAATTTAAACAAATGTTTTAACCAAATCTTGAGTAACCATGAAGGAAGTTTGGTCCAGATTTCTTCAAATCCCCAGGAGGTTTCATCTTGAGCTGTGCATTGAAAGAATTTTTAAACTATAATACTCTGTCTGAAAGTCAGTTCTTGAGCTTTCTGGATCAAGAGAAGAGCAGCTGCTGCTGACACCAGACAGTCCTGAATGACATTGTCTGGTTGCTGTGAAAAGTAGGCACAGCTCTGCTCCAGTCCCCAGCAACTGTGACAGCACTCCCTGTGCTGGGTTTTATCTCTCATAGGGAAACAGATCCAATGGGTCCACAGGGTCTGGGAGCCTCAAAGCAGGGCCTGCATGAGGGCTCGCTGGAGCTGTGAAAAGGCATCCCATGCCATACCAGTCCAGACTATAAAGTCCTGCTGGCCTGCCTTCAAGAGCTCACACAGAGGTTTACCCACAATTGCTGATGCATAGCTGACATCATTCCACCACCCCGAGAATTGCCTGCGACTCATCAGTCATGGCTATGGGAGTTGGCAAATTGCTTCTTTTCCTTCCTGTCCCAGCCTCCTTTGTCCATGGAGGATTTCAAATCTCAGGTAGGGTTCTGTGGTCTGGACTGTTTGTACTTTGTATCCACTGAGTCGCAGAAAATCCCGCAATGCTACAGTCTGATTCCTGCATTGCTGCAGTGGCCTCAGAATGCCATTTCCAGACTGGAACAAGACTCCAAGAGGGTTCTTGTCCTAGGGTGACGTTAAAATGCTTGTATCCCCAGTTGTCTGCTGTGTTTATGCTGGATATCATGTTCTGTGCCTTCAAGACTGGCTCTGAAAAGCAAAGTTTTGTTTTGTTATCAGCCTGCTCACTCCCCCACAGCTGGTGGGACACAGACAGTGCAGTACATAGGGCTGCTTTTGCTTTTTACTCTTGCTTTTGCTCTTGCTTTTGCTTTTGCTTGTTAGTTAGTTTAGCTAGGCAGTCTGAATTTTCCCTGGACTGTTTTTCTTTCCCTTTTTTGGAACCATTTGAAACTGCTCTGGACTGGGACCTGGGAAACACTAAGAGTTTGCACCTTGTGGCTGCAGCAGCTGCCCCAGCACTGCGGGGACTGAGAACAGAGCGACCATCCCCAAGAGAGACTTTCTGAATTTGTCATCTTTTCAGAGCTGTGAATGAGTTTTGTCATCCGGTATCATTTATTTTGTGTCCTGGGGGGTGCTGTGCCTGTTAAATAAACAGGTTCTTTCCACTTCTCTCTGAGGAATCCTTCCCAAACCGGTTGTGGGGTGAGGAGGAGCTGTGTAGGTTTGCTTTCTGGAGGGGCCCCCCTTTTGGAGGTTTTCTCCCAAATTTGCCCTAAACCAGGGCAGTTCTGATGTTTGCATTCCTCCAGTTCTTTGGCCACTTGGTTTCCAAATATGGTGGGGATACTTTTAAACCCCTATGGTAGAACTGGCTGAGTCAGTTGGGTTCTTCTCACTGTGTTTGGACTTTCCTGTTCAGAAGTAAATAGTTCTTGACCTTCACTACTCAAGGAGATACAGAAAAAGCCACTTTCAAATTCTATACTGTGAACCATTTTAATTTTTCACTCCATGTTGTTAGCAAGGTACAAGAATTTCCTGCTGACAGGTGTTTACCTCCTGCTGTCTCATTTATGGCTCTAGGATCCTGTATCAGCCACTAATCCTCTCCATTTGCCTTTTTAACTGGCAGAATAGGGGTATTAAATTTGGATTCATGTTCCTTCAACTGGCCTTATTTTATAAATCTTTTCACCAGAGATAATAAACCCTTACAAATTTCTTTTTTAAAAGGTATTGCTTTTGTCTTACTGGTCTTGCTCAGGGTTTCAATTTATTTCTTAGAGGCTCTGCTTTTCTGGGTTACTCGGGCACCTCTCCAGACTACCAGATTTACTGCATCCTCAAGTGATACAGATGGCAGATGGATCTTGAAGATTCTGATTTTGAAGATTGCAGTGCAAAAATAGAGGCTTCCACATAAATAAATTTTGGGGTAATAACCTGCATTTTGCCATTTAAATCTTGATTTTATCTTTCAGGTTTTCCAATAAGTCATCCAAGGAGAGGCTTTAGTAAATTGAGTAGATACAAAAACTGGGGAGTCATCCCTTGTTTTCCTAATTTAAAATCAATGAGCTGGAAAAATGGCTGAGTTTCATGATTCCCTGTTGCACCAATGATTGTTATAAAATTATTACTCAAGTTTCCTTTTGCTGTATTTAGCACAGAGTGACCAGGTCCTGTAGCCACTAAAAATTCTAACTCCTCATGGACTTCCTCCCTCCCCAGCTTAGCTGTGACCAGAGGTTCTGCTGGGAAAGAATCCTCTGGTCCCCCTCAGAGTCCATCAGTGATGGCCACAATTGGGGGGTTTTGTGTTGTAACTGCAGACAGTCCCTTTTCAAAAGCCTCTTTCTTACAATGTGCACATTGATTAACACCAAGGCTCTTTTCTTTCTTCCTCTGCTATTCTTTGATGAGCCCTCAGGGATGTAAGAGCTGAAATGAGGGATGCAGGACTCCAGGCAGCTCTCCAAAATGCAGTTTATTCCATCCAAGAGGTTACAGCAGTCCAGGGTCATGGGTGACAGAGCTGTGCCCACAGCTGTCAGCTGCAGCTGCAGGCCTGGAGACCCTTTGGTTTTGGTTACAATGCATTAGATACTCTTCTTTGCTGAGCATCTTAATACAGTAGAACCAATCTATACCTTAACTTTTACCTATAGCCTATCATAACTCCAGTAATTGCCATATTCATGTTACTGTTCTCCAATCACTAAAAGTCAGTACATTACAGTTTAAGCTAGAAGTTTTTTTTCAGTTTTCTTGCAGTGGAAAATTCTGAGACCTTTTTCCTACTTGCAACATCAGCGGGCTTGTTTGCCTGTGCTATCTTCCTGCTTGGTAAAAACATCTTCTTGTTTGAGGTGGGTTTATCCTCTACTCTAAATCATAAAAACCCCATCTAACTAACACACCCTTTGCCTCCTTGGTTATCCAGTAAGACTGGATCAGCAATTCTTTTCTTCTATATAAAAACTTGCTTCCATCTCTATTCCTTCTTTGGGTTCTACATTTAAAAATCTTTCTGCTAGGCATACATATCTATGAGACTTTCTTGTCAAACTTTCATCCTTCCCAACACAGGGAAAAGATTGAATTGTGGAATAACTCACATTGGATGAGGGCCCTTTGCAACAGAGCCTTCAACTGCATCAAATGTGGCTTCACTTAAAGCTGTTCTGATTTGTTCTATTAATCCACTTGCCCTGGGTCTTTGGAGTGTGGAAGCATCTTAAGTAATTGTGATTTGCTCAGTTTTACTCAGCTGTGCAGCAGAAGGTGCTACAGGGGTCTCTGAAGCAGTCAGAGCCTCCAGCCAGGCTGGTGATCACTGCATTTGTGCACAAGAATCAGCCTGGGCACAGCAGGATCTGCTCATCTCAAGGGCTGCCCCGAGGCCCCACCTGGAGAGCTCCAAAACATTTCAGTCCCACAGTTAATTTCGAAGGTGACTCATTTTTGCTCATTTTGGAGTTGGTTCATTTTGAGGGCTCTTGACTGAGCTCAGTCACTTGGTTTCAAGTTGATGGCCTGTCTCAGACCAGCCTCTGCTCTGCTCTGTGTGGACAATGAGATGGGAGAGTCCTTGGGCCACCCAGGGGACCGGTGACTTCAGGGCTCTGGTTGCCATCAACAGAGCTTTGTTTCACTGCTTCCCCCTCCTCTTGTCCCTGGCATTTTAAATAATTCTGTTTTCAAAGCCATCTGCTCTGCTATTCATGTCTAAAAGCAAACCAAAAAACCTGAAAGGGAAAATACCTTTTTTTTAGAAATAGCTTTATTTTAGACTTTACTAGAAAATACAGTCTTTATTGCATATATTTTTCTCATGTATCTTTCCTTAGCTGTGTCTTTTGTTTTCAGAACCGAGTAACTTAATTACTTAATTAATCAGGGATTTGAGACTTGAAAAGTGAGTTTAATCTATTCCCTGCAGGCACCCAGGAGAATTTGTTGTCTCGAGGCTCTCTCTGTAACCAGTGGAGACAAGAGAACATTTGGAGGCTGGGTGCTCCCATCTGGCACACAAAACAAAAATTACAAATATCTTCCTGGCACTTTTCTCTCACTCTGCATTTGGGTTATTTGATAGCAACAGCAATGAAGGACTGCATGGGAACAGGTGCATTTTGGTGCAGACAGGAGACAGCTCAGATTGTGACACTCTGTGTGGATCCATAATAAATTCCAGTCCTCATCTGGAGTACTCAAAAACCAAGTTATACTTGGTCCCTAATCTGCCCTCCTCATTCCTTTCCTGACGAGCCAGAGAGGGAAAAGCTGTGGAAGAAAGCAGAGGCTTGCAAAAGAGATACCTGGGATTGCTTATTTTGGAATCAACAGATCCTCAGGGACTCCTGGTCCAAAGGCAAGTGCTGAAAAGTAGAAACAAGGAAGTTCAATGCACAGATTGGATGTAATTTCACAGTTTAGTGTTTGTGCTGTAGATGAGAGGTGTTTGGCACATGGGTGTGACAGATTTTGCAGTAGGTTTGTGTGAGCTGGGAATTTCCCAGGAAAGGGGGGAAATAGCCAAACACTCTTTAGAATCCTCTGTTCCGGTGAAAGAATTCTTTGGGAGTGTTTGGAAAAGGTAGAAAGAACACAATAAATCCCTAGGGTCTCTACCTGAAATGGTAAACAGAACAATCAGGATGTGAGAATTGTTTGAAGCACGATCTCTGTGCAAGACTGCAGGAAAAGAAAGAAGCAGAGAAGGAAGGATAGAAATGTTTGTCCAGACTGTGAAATTTTCCCACTTGTTTTTGCCATGTTCCTGTCTCAGCAGGATGAGCTGGAATTCAGCATGGGACCAGAAAATGAAACAGCAGTTACTGAGTTCATCCTAGAGGGTTTCCCAGAGCTGGATCCAAGGCTGCAGGTATTTTTCTCTCTGGTCCTTCTGCTCATGTACCTGACAACAGTGATGGGGAATGCAACCATCATTTTCCTCGTGTGTGTGGATCACCACCTGCAAACTCCCATGTACTTTTTCATCAGCAACCTGGCCTTCCTGGAAATCTGGTTTACATCCTCCACAAGCATCAAACTGTTTGTGATGCTGAGTTCTGGTCAGAACACTCTCTCACTAAGAAGCTGCTTTGCCCAAAACTATTTCTATTTTGCTATGGGCTGCACAGAGTTCATGCTGCTCGTTGTCATGTCCTTTGACCGCTATGTTGCCATCTGCCAACCTTTGCTCTATGCTGCCATCATGAAGCCTCAGCTCTGTGTCCGCCTGGTTGTTGCTGCTTGGGTCCTCAGCTTTGCCCTGCTGAGCTACCGGCTGCTCTTCCTCTCTGAGCTGTCCTTCTGTGGCTCCAAGATCCCCCATTTCATTTGTGACAACTCCCCCTTGTTCAAACTGTCCTGCTCTGACACCAGCCTGCTGTGGAAAATAGACTCTGTCTTCATATCCTGTGTTGTGCTGGGTTCCTTGTGTTTGACTTTGGCATTTTACATCTGCATCCTTTTCTGTGTTCTGCATCTTCCAGCAGCCTCTGGGAGGAAGAAAGCTTTGACTACGTGTTCTTCCCATCTCATCACCTTATCCATTGCCTACGGGAGCTGCATTGCTCTCTACACACGTCCTGCAGAAGCTGTTTCCTTGAGCACCAACAGAATTGTAGCTCTGCTGAATACAGTCCTGTACCCATTCTTAAACCCCTTCATCTACAGCCTTCGGAACAAACCTGTGATCCTGGCCCTGAGCAAATCCATTGCAAGGGCAAGAACAAAGCTTTTCCCCTAACCATAGTGCATTTCTGGAAAGCCATCCCAAGAATCTGGTGTCATCTGTTACACAATAGCAGCGCCTGTGAGTGCAGCCTCCAAACAGGGCTGCCTCAGGTTAAGAGATAAGAGACTCATCTGCACACCCAAACAAGGCACCGACAATGGCAGGAGGAGAAACTCAGTTCACTCTCTGCCCTGGCTGCTCCCAGGACCATTTACTGGAGAGCCACCAGCTCATTAAGGGCCAATCTGCATAACAGAGAAGAGTTCAGAAGAACAGTGGCAAGTGACAATCCAAATTACAGCTCCTGGGCAAAGGACACCTTGTCCAGCTCCTTCCTTGGGACAGCCAGCAGCCCCAGTGTCTAGGTTTGGAATCGCAAAGTCACTGAGAGCAGGTGGGGAAGACTGGGGGGAATTGAAAGGGACTGGGAACGAACTCAGGTGTATTGGGACGGACAGGGCTGTACTGGGAGGGACAGGAGGGGGTGAATGGGCTGCTCCCGCCTCCACCGCCTCCCATTTGCCGAGGCTCCCGCCATCACCGCCTGCAGCCATTGAGCGCCAGAGGCCGGGGCCCCGAGGGCGGTGCCTAGGGTGGGCGCCATATTTTCTGGCTTTGCCTACAACTCACATCATGCCCCGGGGCCCAATTGAGCCCCACTGCAATCGGGACTACAACGCCCGTCATGCCCCGCGCTGCACAGCCCCCCCCCCCCCCCCCCCCCGGGATCCGCCCCATCTGTCCCATAAATGTCCCCCAGACCTTCCAGGATCCCTCAGCGCTCCCTCAGCGCCCATTAGGGAGACCTCAAAAGCGTCTCCGGACCCCCCTGAGTGCTCCCAACCCCACAGATGCCCGGTACAGCCACTTCTGGAAATTCATCTCCTCTCATCCCCCGCGGCCCCAGAGCCCATCAGAACACAGTCCCGCACCTAAAACTCCTGCCGTGCCCCACGGCCTAAAAAGCCCACTTAGAGCTCCCCGAGCTCCTCCCAAGGGCTCTCGAACCGTTTAAGTTCCCCCGAGGATCTCAAGTCGAGGGTCGGACACAAAAGTGTCCTCTAAGAGCCTTCCCGAACCCCCAAACATCGTGTTCCAGCCACTTCCGGGACTACAGCTCCCATCATGCTCCGCGGCGGATGTCCAGCGCTATCTTAGCCGGGACTTCATCTCCCATCATGCTCCGCGTTCCACCGAGAGCCATTGCAGCTGCGCTTTGAACTCCTGTGTTGCTCCGCGGCCCCTTTAAACTGTATGATACCCGCGCCTACAACTCCCATCACCCCTCGCGCCGCATAGAGCCCCGTTCGAACCCCCCAAGGGCCCGCCCAGACCCCGAAGGGCCCCAAATTCCCCTCCCTGACCTCCAAGGGCCCCCCTGGAGCCCAAAGTGCTGCCCCTGACCCCGAACTGTCCCTGAGAATCCCTGAGTGCTCCTCCAAGTGCCCACCCGGCTCCCCCAAGTGTCCTCCAAACCCTCAAGTTCTCTCTGAATTCCCTCCCCAGACCCAAAAATGCTCCGAAGGTGCTCCAGAAATATCACAGGGGACCGCAAAATGCCCCCCCCCGCCCCCGCCTTGACTCTGTATTATAAAATGATCTTTAAAAAGATCATTTATATCTTTATTAATATAACTAATTACCAGAAAGACAAATAAATAAACAGCTAATACAGCCTAATTAATTAATGAAGAGAATTGTGTTAATTGGAAACACTGAGAATTAATTTTCTTGGCTACTAAAATGGTATTGATTTTTTATATAAATATAAAAACTAGGTAATAAAAACAAATACTCTTGTTATAAATACAAATAAATATATAAATGATAAAGTATTAACACTAAATAATGTGTTACACAAAAAAATAAATTAATAAATTGCATTAACATTTTTGGATGTTTTGGGATCTCAGTTCAAGGGGGCGATGGTGAGGCTGGGGGTGAGGAGCAGGTTGTCCAAAAGGGCCCAGCATGAAGGGGCTCATTCTTCTCTGTGCCCAGACCTCCTGAGGAGACATTCAGCATGAAGATCATTGGGAAATATTTCTGTCACCTCTTCAATGATCTGAAAAATAAAAAAATGTACCCTTGATTAAAAAACAATCATGAGATGCACTTTGGAATCTCCCCCTTGAAGAGAACTCCAAACTGACTCCAATCACTTTACAAGCCCTGGAGACTCAAAGGCAATGGAAAGGAGACAAAGAGCTCCTGAGGGCTTTCTGTATTTTTATCAGCACCATGGTGGATCTGGGGCTGGGTCCAGGAGCCTCAAGAATGGAGAGAAGGATGAAGAAGCTGCTCAAGGAGTCAGCAGCAAAACTTCAAGTGCCTTGGAGCATGGCTGGGCCCCAGGGAGGGCAGGGAGTGCCAAAGGCTCCCCAGGGCCTGGTGAGAGCAGGTCCTTGAGGCCAGGATTGCAGGGAGCCCAAGGCTCTGAGCAGGGAACTGCAATGCTGAGCAAGGCCTGGCTTGGCTGCAGGAAGCAGAAAGGCCAAGCCCTGAGCCCAGCCTGGGCCAGCAGGGCCTGTCCCTCATGGCTGCCTCGGGGCTCTTGGTGGGCCAGGGGGATGTGAGGGGCAGCAAGGACAAACGGCATCAACCTGCAGCCCCTGCCAGCCTCCCCAGGGAGGCCGAGGGAGAAGCAAAGTGCAGCCCCTGCCAGGAAAGTTCCTCCTGTGGGGCCTCCAGAGGCGCTGCCCGAGCCCAGGGCACAAAGGCCTGGGTGCCTGTGGCCCTGCCAGCCCTGCCCAGCCCTTGGCCATCTGTCCTGCAGGCTGTGCCCCCTGTGCGTGCTGCTCCTCTGCCCTGGCTGGCTGCACTCGCCCATCTCGCTGTGCCCCAGCATTTCTCACCCAGCATTTCTGTGCCCTCCCTGGGCTCCCTGCACCCAGCGCTGCCGGCTCCTGGCACACAGAGCCCGGCCATAGCCCAGCCTCACGCTGCCACACCTCCAGCACCAACATTCTGCCCTGCAAGGGACTTTGCTTTCTCCTCAGCTCCAGGCTGAACCTTCCAAGCTGCACTTGGGGGAGGTTTCCTGCAATTCCCACTGCCAAGGAAAGCTCTGTCTCCTGCTGGTCACAAACCGAGAAGGGCTGGTGGGAGATCTGTGGTGGTCAGAGGCTGTTTTGGGCACAGTGACCATGAAATTATTGAGGTTTTAAATATTCTGTGAAAGGTGGAGCATCAAAAAATATTCTACACTTGAGTTACAGAGAGCAGACTTTAGCCTGTTCAGGATTGATTTGGCAAGTACCAAATCAGGTACTGATTTTTTAAAGAGAAACAGCCATTTAAAACAAAGGATTCCAAGAAGGATGGACACACTTCAAGAAAAAATAATTAGAATGAGCAGTAACAGCCCAAAAGTGAGCTAGCTAGGAAAAAATGAATGGCCTGGCTGGGCAGGGAGCAAATTACTTGATAAAAATTATATGATACAATCATCATATAACCAACTCAGGTCAGGTAAGCAAATCAGGAAGTTTAAGGATGTTGTTTAAGGATAAGTTTAAGGTCATGGAGAAAGAAAATTAGAGAGGTGAGAGCTCAATTAGGACCTAACTGGGACAAGTCAGTGAAGAATAATAAAAATGCTTTTTTAAATATGTTAATGTCAAAAGGAGGGGAAAGGAGAACCTCCTTTTCTCTTTGGGGAGTTATAGTTACCAAAGGTGAGGAAAAGGCTGAGGTAATGAATGCCTTCTTTGCCTTCGTTTTCAAGAATAAATCAAGTTGACCTCAGGACAAGTGTTCTCTTCAGCACAGGGAACAGAACAGCCCCTGTAGTCCAGGAGGAAGCACTTGGTGACATGCTGAGCCACTCAGATGCTCACAGGTGTATGGGATTGGATGGGATACATCCCAGGGGGATGAGGGAGCTGGTGGGTGAGCTCCCCAAGCTGCTCTCCATCATTCACCATCAGTGCTGGCTCAGCAGGGAGGTCCCAGAGGACTGGAGGTGCCAGTGTGAGCCCATCCCCAAGAAGGGCTGGAAGGAGGAGCTGGGGAACTCCAGGCCTGTCAGCCTGACCTGGGTGCCTGGGTTATGGAACAGATCACCTTGAGTGCCATCACAGGGCACCCACAGGATGACCGAGGGATCAGAGCCAGCCAGCGTGGATTTCAATATCTGCACTGATGATCTGCATGGGAGGACTGAGTCCAGCATCGCCAAAATTGCAGATGACACCAAGCTGGGTGTGAGTGTGGATCTGCTGGAGGGTAGGAGGGCTCTGCAGAGAGACCTGGACAGGCTGGATCCAGGGCCCAAATCCAACAAGGTGAGGTTGAACAAGTCCAAGTGCCGGGTCCTGCACTTTGGCCACAACAACCCCTGCAGAACTACAGGCTGGGGACAG
The DNA here is from genome assembly GCF_047830755.1 of Zonotrichia albicollis. NCBI lineage: Eukaryota > Metazoa > Chordata > Aves > Passeriformes > Passerellidae > Zonotrichia > Zonotrichia albicollis. Next base: position 40,538,561 of record NC_133826.1, read on the forward strand.
AGGGGCTGGAGAGCAGCCAGGCAGAAAGGGACCTGGGGGCACTGGTGGACAGCAGGCTGGACATGAGCCAGCAGTGTGCCCAGGTGGGCGAGAAGGCCAATGGCTCCTGTCCTGGATCAGGAATGGTGTGGCCAGCAGGAGCAGGGCAGGGATTGTTCCCCTGTGCTCAGCACTGGTGAGGCCACACCTCGAGTGCTGTGTCCAGTTCTGGGCCCCAGTTTAGGAAGGCCATGGAGGGGCTGGAGCATGTCCAGAGAAGGGCAACAAGGCTGGGGAGGGGTCTGGAACACAAGTCCTGTGAGGAGCAGCTGAGGGAGCTGGGGTAGTTTATCCTGGAGAAGAGGAGGCTTAGGTAGACAAGGCTTTGCCAGTTCACAGGTTGGACTTCATTATCTCCAAGGTCTTTTGCAAACTTGCTGCTTCTGTGATTCTCTGGAACCATCCTTGGAGCAGTGGCAATAGTGTGTGCAGTGTGACAGGAAACTCTCAGCTGATGGGAACAAACTTTCTGGCTGACTGCAGAGGCCAGGACAAAGCTAAGTGGTTTCCCTGGTGTCCCCCAGCCCTTGCTGGCCCCAGGGGCTGATGACATTTGTGCTCCCTCAGGTTCATGTCCCCACACCAACAGCATGGGGGTGCTCCCCCTGCTGTGTGCAATGCAAACAGGGGCTGCTGAGCCAGTGCTGCTGTGTCTGTGCCTGCATGGATGGGGCACCTGTGTGAGCTGGGGGAGAGGCCAGGGCTGCAGAGGGGGGATGTTGTTGGCAGCTCCATCAGGACGCTCTGGGATGCTGCCCTGGGCTGTGCAGCGCACTGGGGATGGATCAGCCCCTGCTCTGCTGCTCCTTCCCGTCTCCCCCAGGGCCCTTGCAGAGCCCCAGCCATGCTGTTTGCCCTCAGCCTGCCCACAGCCAGCCTGGGGCTGCTCACAGGGGCTTTTCTGTGCTGAGCATTGACCTGGGCGTGTTCTTGAGAGAGCCTGGGCAAGGAGCCTGGAGCCCCCAGGGCCTGGCCTGAGGCGTCAGCGCTGCCCCAGTGTCCGGTTTTCAGCTGTTTGGATGGCCTGGAAAGGCCCGGGGTGACCTTGGGGCAGCCCGCGATTCAAAGGACGAGAAGACGCTTCAGTTCTTTTCTCGGTCTCGATGTTTATTAATTGTTTATCTAAAAGATTTTCTCTCGGCCCGACAGAGCTCTGCTCAGCAGCCAGCCATGAGCACACTCCCCTCCCTCCGGGCGGTCACCTATCTTTATACCCAAAGTTGCGTATACAATATTTATCATTTTTCCCCAATACCTTTCACCCTTATTGCCCAGTGCACTTTTAGTAACAACCAATCTCAAAGTGCCACCATCACCACAGAAGATGGAGGAGAAGAAGAAGAAGAAGAAGAAGAAGAAGAAGAAGAAGAAGAAGAAGAAGAAGAAGAAGAAGAAGAGGACACGCCCCAATTCCTCCATCTTACTTCTCTAAACCCCCCTGTACAGAAATTCTAAACCCTGTGTTTCCCTTTCTAATTAACTAATCCCTTCACCATTCACTCCGGTGAAATCCTCCTATCCTCACACAAGTGTCATCTCCTGTGTAGGATCAAAGTCCAGCCACCAGACACTTCTGGCAACATTCCAGGACTCCCGAGCCCCCCAAGGGTGGTCTCGGTGGCTCGGCACCTCAGTCCTGAGGTGCTGAGATCCCACACCCCAGCAGTGCCCATGGCCTGTCCCTGCTGCAGCCCCGGCACTGCCACCCCCAGGGCTGTGCCCGGCCCCGAGAGCACTCAGGCCCTGCAGCAACACCAGGGCCACCAGGGCAGCGGGGCAGGGCCACGGCAGCAGCACTGGCAACACCAAGTGCTGCTGCTGCTCGGCACAGCTGCTGTGCCAGCCCTGATCTGCCCCCAGCGCTGCACACAGACATTGCTGCTGCTGCTCCAGAGAAGGCAACACAAGGGGGATCATTGGAGAACACTCTGCTGCAAGTACCTTTATTTTGTTTAATGCTTTTGAGAAGACAGCCCACCATTGACACAGTCTGGGGTCCCAGCGAAAACAGAAAAAAAAATGAAAATGGGCACAAACAATGACATTTCTTTGTGGACAATATTAAAAACTAAAACAAAGAAAAAGAACCCACAACCAAACCAACAAGAAGTATCAAAGATGACTTTTATTACATGTGACTAGCAGAAATTGGCAAGCATTTCAATGTTTCTGAAACCATCCATTCATCAGTCTCCAGATTGCAGCCTTGAGCTCCTGGTTCCTCAGGCTGTAGATGAGGGGGTTCAGGGCTGGAGGCACCACTGAGTACAGAACTGACATGGCCAGATCCAGGGATGGGGAGGACATGGCGGGGGGCTTCAGGTAGGCAAAGATGACAGTGCTGAGAAAAAGTGAGACCACAGCCAGGTGAGGGAGGCAGGTGGAAAAGGCTTTGTGCCATCCCTGCTTAGAGGGGACCCTCAGCACAGCCCTGAAGATCTGCACATAGGAGAAAACAATGAACACAATAACAGCCAGAACCTAAACAGAAAGCAACCAATGAAATCCACATTTTTCTGAAGGTGAAGTGTGAGCAGGAGAGCTTGAGGATCTGTGGCACCTCACAGAAGAACTGGCCCAGGGTATTGCCATGGCACAGGGGCAGGGAAAACGTATTGGCCATGTGCAGCAGAGCAGTGAGAAAGGCACTGGCCCAGGCAGCTGCTGCCATGTGGGCACAAGCTCTGCTGCCCAGGAGGGTCCCGTAGTGCAGGGGTTTGCAGATGGACATGTAGCGGTCGTAGCACATGACAGTCAGGAGAGGGAAAGCTCTGTTGTTATAAAGAAGAGAAAGAAGAAAACCTGAGCAGCACATCCTGTGTAGGAGATGTCCCTGGTGTCCCAGAGGGAATTGTGCATGGCTTTGGGGACAGTGGTGCAGATGCAGCCCAGGTCGCTGAGGGCCAGGTTGAGCAGGAAGAAGAGCATGGGCGTGTGCAGGTGGTGGCCGCAGGCTATGGCGCTGATGATGAGGCCATTGCCCAGGAGGGCAGCCAGGGAGATGCCCAGCAAGAGGCAGAAGTGCAGGAGCTGCAGCTGCCATGTGTCTGCCAATGCCAGCAGGAGGAAGTGCCTGATGGAGCTGTTGTTGGACATTTGCTGTCTCTGGTCATTGAAACATTTTGAAGAAGGAATGGAAGTGATACTGAGGGGAGATTTCTCCAGAATACTCCAAGCCCTTTCTCATAGACCCTTTTCTGCAAATAAACATCTCCCCCGTCCATGTGTCAGAGATTTCCTTCACCTTTTTTGCTGGAGCCCTGATTGCTGCTGGCCAATGTTGCGTGAGGAGATGGACCTTGACCTGCAGGACACCTGGGAGTAAGCCCTGATCTCAATAAGTGCAGGGGAACAGTGAGGGCAGGGGCCAGTCCTGGTGCATGGACTTGGACAAAGAATCACCTCCTAAAGGAGAAGAGCTGCCTGGGTGAAGGGATGGGTATTGCAGGAGGCGCAACAAGACATTCTGCTGCACCTGGCGAGAACAGAGACTCCAGAGATGCAGAAAGGTTGGTTGAGGCTTAGTGCAGACTGAGGGGAGCTGCTCTGTCCCTCTCTCCTGTTCCAGCTTCCCTGGACTTGCACCTTTCTGAAATCCACTTCTATGTTACCCTGGGCAGCCAGGAGACACAGCTGAGAGCAGAGGAATCCCTGGCACACAAAGGGGCTCCTGCCTTTCCCAGAGTCAGGAGAGTGGGCTCACTGCCAGCCTCCCAGCCTGCCCTGCCCAGAGCTCCCCGGGCACAGGGAGCTGGGACACCCCATTGCTGTGCTCAGCCTGCACAGGAGGAGCCCAAGTGAAACAGATAAAACCTCTTGTTCGTTACACGAAAAACCTCAAAAATAGAAGATGTGATTAAGTGCTTATTTAACTTGTCTAGCTTGCTACACAAAAACCTCAAGAATAGAGGATGTGGTTAAGTGCCTGTTTAATTTATCTAGCTTGCACAACATTTTTTTAGCTTGCATAATCGCTTGGTAATCATAAGATCTTAAGCAAGTTTTACAGGAGAAAAGGCGAAGCTCTTCTACCAAATATGGAATTAGGTCAAAAGACACAGCCGAAGAAGACTACCAAGATCTTCATCATCGACCACCAGGAGGCAAGAGAAGACCCCCTAGCAACGATCAATGCAGGCGCAGAGTACTTCAAAATGACATAGCAGTCCGGAAGCACCAAGGACATAAAAAGGGGGTCGTTGGGGATGAGGGTGCGGCAGTTGGTGGAGCGGAGACTCCCCTGCTATCCAGCGCTGAAACTTTTGCTTATGCTGTATGCCTTGAATTAATAAATTCAAATTGGAAATTTCACTCCTCTTGAGTCTATTTATAACACCAAGGGCTGGGCCTGGCCCTGCAGTTGGAACTGCCATTGCAGAGAGCCCCTCAGCAATGCCAGCAGCACCTGGGCAAGGCAAGGAGAGAGAGAGAGCCAGGCCTGAGGAAAAGCCTTTCCCTGCCCAGCCCTGCCCAGCCCCTGCCAGGCAGCAGCAGGGCAGGACAGCGGCCCTCAGGCCCTGGTCAGCAGGGAATGGGCACATGGCCACAGAGATGCCCTTCACCTCTGGGGCTGCTCGGCCGGCCCAGGAGGGACTGAGGGCCCCGAGCCCCCGGGCTGAGGGCTGTGCTGGCTGCAAGGGGACACAAGAGCTGTGCTGCTCAGGGCAGTGTGTGCCCTGTAGGGCAGGCCCGGCAGGTGCCACATCTGCCCTGCAGCAGGGCTTCCCTCAGCACTGCCTCCCTCCCTGCCTGCCCACGGCTCTGCTGCTGGAGCTGTCCCAGCCCCAGCTGCTCCTGTGGCCCCGGGCTCCTTCCCTGCCAGAGCTGCCAGAGCCCAGCCCTGCCCCTGGGCCAGCCCTGCCCTGCAGCTGCTGGGCCCTGCAAGGATTAAAGAACAGCTCCCCCAGCCTGGGCACCATGGAAAGGTGATGCTGCATGGATCTGGAGGCTGGGCAGGTGCAGGCACTTCCTGAGGTGCCCAGGAATCCTCAGGGTGATGGTTTAAGAGCCTCAGCCCCTGCTCTACCCTTCACAGCTGAGTTTGCATTGCCACCAAGCTGAGCCAGGGAAAAGTGGGAGCACAGATTCAGGAAAGCAGAGACCCAAGCAGGAAACTCCTGCCCTGAATTATCTCATGGCAAGTCCCTTCAGAAATGGGCTGGGCATGGGCTGGAGCTCTGAGCAGCCCTGGCTGCAGCTCCAGCTTCACCCCCTGCAGCCGTCCCTGGCAGCAGGATCCGTCTTGCCCTGTCCCTCTGATGGTGCCCAGGGCAGCCCTGCTCTGCAGCACATCCTCCTCCTCCTCCTCTTCATCCTCCTCCTCTTTCTCCTCCTTCTCCTCCTGTGCCACAGAGAAACTGGGAGAGTCCTCCTGACACACCCCCCAGGCTGTGGGGTGTGCTGGCTTCAGGAGATCCCTCCAGGAGCACAGGGGACATTGCCCTGCACCCACACACTCACCATGCACAGGGCTGTGAAGATCTTTCCCCAAGTGTAGTCTCAGCTCAATGTCTTCCCAATCCGATTGCCTTCAGCCTGTCTCTGCCTGGCTCCTGTCCCCTCAGTGCCTGCAGGCAGAGCCCCTGAGTCCTGCTGGACTGGGAGAGGAGCTGGGCCTGGTGTTGACTTCTGATACAAGGCAAGGCAACCTGGTTCTGAGGAAACAGCACGGCGACCCAACTCCTCAGGGTCCCTCGGGCCAGTGAGCACGCAGACACCAATGTGGTGGACGGTCAAAAGGCATTTATTATCTCATCTCATGGGGTTTTATAGTCTAGGGGCTTCTCTACGTCAGAGGGGGTCTGTCTTTACTATCTATGGTTAGTAAGGAGTGGAAAGTTACTGGGTAGGGAATGGAAAGTTACTAGCACTACTGTTAGGGAGGCTGCTTTCCTAGGGTGGTTTCTTATCTTAGGGGAAAAGAGGGTCCTGCCTTTCCATTACATCGCGAGATCTTCCAACCGCCTGTCCCTATCTACCACAGCCTGGGAAGAGCTGTTCCTTTAACACTCAGCAGCACAGACACAACACAAGGACTTTAATGACCCTCCTGGGGCTTTGGTGTTGTTTACATCAGACTCAGTCCCTGAGAGAGTGTTCAGAAAACTTCTCAAGAACTCAAACTTAAACTGAAAGATTGAAGTTTCTTGAAGTTTTAATGTATCTCACTGAGGGACACGACTGGGAAAGTGTCCCCGGGTTCCAGTTAGAGCAGAACACTGGAGGCAGTGATGACAGCTGGGGACAAACAAGGCCAAGGTGTCTCTGGTGCTGAGCAAAGCTGGGTGTGTTTGAGGAATGCAAAGGGCCAAGGCCTGAGCTCCAGCCCCTGGCCAGGCAGACTTGTACAACTAACCAATATAATTAAGCAGAAGCCATTGATTGTTTACATTATGCACTTATTTATACATTCTAACCCTACTGCACACGCTGATCATGCTCTTCTTCATTGGTGCCTCTGTGTTGTCGTTGTGTTCTGCACTTGCTTCTCAGAGTATGTGATTGGTTACAGTGCAGGTGGTTCTCAGCCCTCTGTTATCTAGTTCTTGCAGTCTTGGTATTCTGTTTCTCAGCCTTTTCTTCATTTAGCACAGTTTATGTCTTAGTAACCTTGATGTATTCCAGAGGGCTCTGATAAGACTAACTACAAGCAATATGGCTGGTGCACAGTGTGGCCTAAGTTGTTCAGATACATTGCTACAATTCGCCTTTCTTCTTCTTGCACCAGCCAAACCCTTTTCACTGTATTTTCTACCAAGCAGGTCACCAATTTCACTATGCATGGAATAGCACAAAGCAATACAATAATGACTGCTAGTAATAACAAAGCTCCCTTAAAGATATCTTTCAATCATCCAGTTATTCCCCATCCCTCAAACCTTTCATCCATCAATCATTCGGAGTCAATTTCTTCATATTGTTTTGCAGTTGTTTGAGTTTCCTGTGAACGGATGCAGAATGGTCAGAGAGGTTCATAAAACACATTCCTTCAAAATTCTCACAGCTGTGCCCATGTACTAACAGCAAAAAAAATCTATAGCAGCTCTATTTTGCAGTGTGCCATGTCTAATACTATCTGCATCAGTGAGCATTTGATTTAAAATAGCTGAAGTTGCGTTCAGTTGTTTGACTGTCCAGCATCCCAAGATGTAATGCGTAGCCAAAGCTTGAGCAGCAGCAACACCTGGAGTAAGGAATGCTGTTATTCGTGCTGGAGCACCCCAAATCTCTACATGATTGTCGCAATCAGGTCCTAAGCTTGTGATTGCTCTTTTAGACTTCTTGCTATGTCCTGCTTTCCAAACAGTCTGATTCAGCATTTTGCACATGCTAGAGGCAAACATGGTTTGCTTTCCTAAATAACAAGGACCACCAAACTGATTGCTTGTAATTGCAGGCCATGTCCTATCCCCACAGATTAAAAAGACACCTGGTGGAAGCTTTTGTACAGTCACATTTGCACCAGCACTTCCAGGATAAGTCCAATTGTGGCAATATTTGATCACATTCTTATACCATGGAGAACTGGGATTAAGGATGACACTTTTATTTTTGGGACATGGGACTAGGACATTGTTCATATCAGTTGATTTCAGGTTTTAAAAGTAGTTTAAAAACAAGCAATAATTCCCAAGTACCAATCCTAGCAAGTCTAGTTCTTGGGGCAGTAGTCTGCTTTCATTCAGTGATTGGGTTATCATACCTGCTTGGAAGCCCTCGCTGTTTGGCCTAATAATTCCCAACCTTTTGCATATGCCTATTTTTGTACAACCTCTGATTGTGTTGCACCAGTGATTCTCCACACTTGATCTATTTCCTCCCACGTATCCCTTTCCTCTGGCTCCTACCCATCTTGTAAAACCAGTAAAATTACCTTTTAGAATACCAATTAAACATGTACAGAAGGGATCTCATGGCATGACTAAGGACAAACAAAAGGAGTCCACCCCAGAAGCATTGGCCCCAGTAAGCCACATATTCTGTCCATGCCATCGCGGGGGGTAATTTCTTCTGCACTACGGATGTTGTCACATATCACAAGTAACAGAGGGAGACTCCCAAAAACCTGCAAATCTAATTTAAGACTATTCTTCATCTTTATCATTGGCAAAAACCACTTCCTCTATCAGATGGATAAAATTCAAACTGACTGCGCCTCTTGTTCTTTGCACTCTGCTCCTATTCTGTCTCCTTTGGTTCTTGTCTTCCCACCTTCGGTTCGTTTGTTCCCACTGCTCAGATCTAAGTCCCCAAGTCCCAGGGATAAATATTCCTTTTCTGCATTCAATGGCCTTGATCTTATTCTCTCTCTTTTTGCTTGAGCTTCCAGAGTTCGTTATGATACCACTGAAAAGCCTGCCCCAACTGCTCCTGAGACTCAAACAAATTCAGCACTTCTTGACAGATTTCAGGTGATTTAACCGTTGTTCCTGTCTCTTGGGATAAAACCACCCAGGTATTGAATTCTTGGGTGTGCCGATGTCTGCACTCTATACACCTTGGGAAGCTCCTTCCTCTAAACTCATACCACCCATCTGATCCACGCTCCACAACTCCAATCTCATCCAAGCATAACAAAAGCGTTCACAGTTGTTTTCAGGTAATGCTGGTTGTTGTTTCATTGGTGATATCAGGGGTCAGAGTGTCCTTCTCAAGCCAGGGATGAACTCATTTCACTGGTATCCATCAGGGTTCTTTGTTTGTAATGATACAAGCATAATCCCTTCCTGCTGCAAATCTGAGTAATGTGTTAATGCTGGTGGGTCACTACCAGTACCTACTAGCCATAGAGGATTCATAACATAAACTGCTTTCAGCACTCTGTCCTGTGGGCTCAGCCCATCCTCCCCAAGTTTTTGTTTATCAAGCAATCCTTTCAGTACCTGATGTGTTCTTTCAACAGTAGCTTGTCCTGTGGAGTTACCTGGAATACCTGTGCTCTGCTTCCCTCCCCAAGAAGCCAAGAAATCTCGGGTCTGTCAGGCTGTATATCCTGACCCATTGTCTGTCCTGAGGCAAGCCCATGATGGCAAAGCAGCCTTGCAAGTGTCGAATGACAAAATGAGATCCTTCGCTTGTCATAGGAGTGGCCCAAACCATGGCAGAAAAGGTGTCTATAATTACATGCATGCATTTAAAGTGACCAAAAGAGGCGTAGATGGTCACATCAGATTGCCGTAACTGCAGGGGCCCCAGGCTGTGAGGGCTGACTCCAGGACCCAATCCACCAATCATACCCTGGCATTGCAGACAGGTTGTGACAATTCCTTGAGCATCCTGCAGTGATATTCAAAATTGTTTGAGTAAAACTTATGCACTTTGGTGAAAAAACTCATGAGCCCTTCAGGCTTGGCCCAACTTAACAATAATAAGAGAAAGAGAGGCCTGAAGTGGTGCCACCAGTTGGTCAGCCCTCTCATTTCCTAAGGCCAGGCCTCCCATCAATCCAGAGTGACTCCATATATGGAATGAAAGATTTAGCTGAGGATGTGTGTTCTGTTTACCATCTGTTAGAGGTGGGGCAGTTATCTTCTGTTAATTGGGCAGTTTTCTTTATCTCATCCACAACAAATCCTCCCTCTGGGAAATATCTTCTATTAATGGGCCACTGAGTCTCACTTCATGACTGATAAAATTCCATCATCCCATTGTGTGGTGCTTTGCTCAGGGGAAGGAGCCAAGCATTCCTACTTGGATATAATCTGAGATTTAGAACACTACTGTCGCCTTCTCCCACTGGATTCCCAGAGGAGCAGCCCTTTCCCACTGGATTTCAAGAGGAAAACCAGGCCCATCTATACAACCACCAGACCTTCAGAGGAAAACTCCACCCTTCTACAGGATCACTGCTCCAACAGAACCACATCAGTCACTGCAGGAGGACTGCAGCCACCGTTTAATCAGACTGCTACCAACACCCTGAGCAACAGGATGTCAGATCGTATTCTGACTCTGTCAGTGTTGTTTTGTATTACTGCATTCTTGGGTTTATCTTTTTTTTTATTCCTAGTAAAGCACTGCTATTCCTACTCCCATATCTTTGACCGAGAGCCCCCTTAATTTCAAAATTATAATAATTCAGAAGGGAGGGGGTTTCCATTTTCATTTCAAGGGAGGCTCCTACCTGACTTTTCATACCAAGACAGATTTTGGCGCCCAATGTGAGGCTCAAGGGCATCAAGAAAAAAAGGAATAACAGTTCTTGAATAACTGAATTTTTTGTGTGCTGGACATAGAAACCTCATTAAGTGTCACCATGTGGTCCAGCTTACCCTGGTTTGGGTGGCACATGGTCATGGCTGTATTTCTAACCATTTGCAGCCCCTTATCTAAACATGGGTCCTATAACTAAGGCTATTTTAGCTGTTATCCAATTTGCTTTATGACTTAATAAGGTGAGGAATTAATGGATCTTTAACTTCTTCTGGAAGGCAGGCACATGCATTCAGAGCTATCACACACTAACCGTGTGGTTTTGGGGTTACTTTAATAATGGTACTTATGTGAGGAAATAGCACTGGGGAAAATTTTCTCCCAACCCTTCACCCAGCTCTTTGGGTCTTCCCCACCAGTTTTTGAAGGGTTCAGATCCACTCTAAATGCTAATGATATCATACAGTAGTTAGTTTTGCTGATAGGCCTGTTCTATTTAGCATTCAGAGAAAAGGGAAGATTGACCTGGATAAAACCACGCTGACACCTACCTCAGAGACAAGGGATGCTGCTGCCCCAGAGCCTGACCCTGCCCCACAGCCCACCTCAGAAATGAACCACCCAGATTGGGTGGGGGTTCTGGTGAAGGAGATGGGCCAGATGCTGAAGGAGCACATTTCCCCAGCTGGTGAGAAACCCTCCCTCTGCCTCAAAGAGGGAGAGTCTGATGGTGCAGCAGTGGAACCCACAGATGTTAAAACTGTCCAGGTTCCAGCTGAACTGCAAGGGCAGTCACAGCCAGCAGCAGTCGCTCCTATGGAAACAAGGAGGTCTGAGATGAAATCAGAGCACCTGACCAGTCCAGCTGTTCGTCTCTGCCCGGTCACGCGCAGGATGGCCTTGGGACAGCTCGCGCTTCAAAGGATGAGTCTGGACTCTTCAGATTTCCAGTCTTCGATATTGTTTATTATTTCTTATCTACAAAATTTTCTTCCAGCCTGACAGAGGTCTGACCAGCAAGGCAGCCAAGGGCACTCTGACCTCCCACTGGGCAGTCGTCTATTTTTATACTAAAAACTACGTACATCATATTTACCTTTATTTCCCAATACTTTTCACCCATATTAGCAAGTGCACCTTCACAAAGAACCAATCCCAAAGTGCCAATATCAACACAGAAAATGGATGACAAGAAGAAGAAAGAAGAAGGACGAGACACGCCCTGATTCCTCCATCTTGTCTCCATAACCCCCTGTACCAAAATCCTAAAATCTATATTTCCACCCTGTGAATACTTAATTCTTACACCATTTATCCCCAAGTGATTCTCTTGTCCTCAAACAGGTGGCACATCCCGTGCAGGGTCAAAATCCAACCACAAAGCACTTCTGGCAACATTCCAGGATTTCCGAGCCCCCCCCAAGGGTTGTCTCGGTAACTCTGGACATCCGGAGTGATGTGCTGAGTTCCCACAAGCACCCAGATAAGGATAAGAAAGGAGGGCCCTCACAACCCACAGGGCAGCCAATGGTTGAGATCATCACTGAGTCCCTGATGCACAAAAGTCTCTGTAATCTGCACAAAGACATTGTACAAGGGGGACGTGAGGCTTATACAACCTTGTTACTCTGGGTCTGGGACCTTATGGGTACAGGCGTGCAACTGGATGGTGGTGAGGCAAGGAATTTGGGACCCTTGACCCAGGACTCAGGTATGAATCAGATATTTGTAAGGGAATCAGGGTCCCTTTCCCTCTGGAGCAGCTTTTAATGAGTGTCAGAGAGAGGTTTGTCCACAGGGAGAGAATGCAGGAGCACCGCCATAGAATGTGCTGGAAGATCCTCAAGGAAGAGATCCAAGAGCTGAGAGAAGTGGCAGTATTGGAGGTCCTCTTTGGGAGGGATGGACAGCATGATAATGACCCCGACAAGGTCAGGTGCACAGGGCAAATGCTGTGGAGTCTGGCAAATCTGGGGCCATCCCAATACACCACCTTCATTGCAACGAAAATGCTGATAACAAACTAGAGAGAGTGGGTTCTGTCACAAACAAGCTTAGAAATTGTGAGAGTGTGATCAATGACCCCAAGCAGGCTCATGTCTCTGCTGTGATCAAGGACCTAAAGAGGAGATGAAGTGTCGCTATAGAGCACGACACAGCACAAGCACCAGGACTGAAATCAGAAGGATGTACAAGAGAGATTCATTACAGCAACATGTTGCCTTTATAGTTTTAGAAGATATTTACATTTACTTAACATACACTGCCCATCGGTCATGAGAAAGGAACAAAGTTCTCATTAGGTGAAAAGGAGCTGCGTCACTCTGTGAGCCAGCTAAAGTCCATATCTTGTAACATTCTCTCTTTCTTCACACTGCCATGGTGATAGCCTTGGTACCTTCCTCAAGAGAGATATGGGGCTTTCCTTATCTTCAGGAAGCCTTTGGTGGCTCACAAGAACAGCACAAAAATGTCTTTTCTACAATTCCCCCTTTTTGTATGTGACCCACAAACACAACTGCTAAGGACTTCTGCAAGGCTCATGCAAAAATCCAAGCAGATGGAGGATCCAATCTTTATTCACTTAGAACTAACCAACTTCTACCCAATCTACAACACACACCCTCACAGTCTTAACATTCATATATAGACAAGGCACATAAAAAATAGATCTTCAAATACTGTTACAGATCTCGCAATTTTCAGATGACACATTTGTAGCAGAATGACACCTTCACCTCTAATCAAATAACTTTTTCCCACACAGAGTCAGAGACCAAGTCATCTGCCTAGTCACCACTTAGAACCAAGTAGCATCCATGTAACTTTATAACTGGTTGCTGCTATCATAATGGGCAACCAACCTAGTTGCTCAAGGTGTGGATTTCAGTTACTAATTCAACCCCTCTGCAAAGGCAACACTTCTCCCTTAGGTGCATCAAATTCCCCTATTTTTGGGACTGTCCGTGCCCTGTAAAAGGAAATGGTACAAGACACATTTCTCAGTACTACCAACCTCTCTGTAAGAGAATTCAAGGAAAAGAAGAAAAAGTAACATCTACTAACTTAAATTTTGGATTTTCAGGGTAAGCCTATAACTCCCTTTACTCTGTCTCGAATTGCCATCTTTACCACACATTCCTTGAGTGCCCATGCTCCCATCCACCTAATAACCAATGCAATTACCTACTCATTTTGCTTCCACTGTAGAACCGCCCATGCTGTCCTTTCCTTTGTGCTCCAAATAAGGTTTAACAGAAGAGGCAGAGACCCAACGAGGGCCATTTTCTCTTAAAACACATGCATATCCTCTTCCCCATGCTACTAATTCCACTGGGCCAGTCCACTTTCCCGTGATTAAATCTTTTACCCGTACCTTAATACCTTTCTGAAAGTTTGGCTGTTTTGAATTCAAAGACAAAAAATGATAGAATATAGGAGACAACTGTAAGTCAGGTAAAGGATGCAGAAAGTTTTACACATAGATGACTTTGTCTAATCTCACTTGAGGTGACTCCCTCTGCATTTCCCCTTTTTGTTTTTGTATTGGGTGCTTAAATACACCATGAGCACATTCAGTAATTGCTTGGCCTGTCGAATACCAGTGGAATGATCAACACCCCAGGCACGAGAAAACACTTGCAATGTCTTTGAAACATACGCCAGGCCGTTATCAATCTTTATATGTGATGGAACACCTAAAATGAAAAAGCTGTGGCAAAAGTGATGAATGACATCCTGAGCTGTTTCACCTGCCAATGCTGAGGCAACCATGGCATGAGAAAAGGTGTCAATTGTAACATGAACATACTTTAAACGGCCAAATTCAGGCATTTTTGTAACATCTGTTTGCCATTCTTGCAAAGGGAGTAAGCCTCTAGGATTAGTGCCGTAATATTGTGAAACATGAAACATATGACAATCAGGGCAAGAATAAATAATTGACTTTGCTTTGATGTGTACTAACTTAAATTGCTGCTGTATTGCCTGAGCACTTTGATGAAAAAATTGGTGAGATAGAACAGCTTGCTGTAACACATTAGGAACCGTTTTTACAGCTGAGGCAGCCACAAGGGAATCCACATAGGCGTTACCTTCCACAAAGAATCCAGGTAGCGATGTATGGCTATGAATATGCATAATAAAATAAGAATGCTTTCAATTACGAATAACAATCCACAATTTCAACAACATAACAAATAATGGTTTCTCCTTTACATTATAAAACACAACTTGATCCAACTGTTTCACTAAATTAGCAAGATAAACTGAATCGGCAACTATATTTACGGAACTAGGAAATAAGGTAAAGGCCAAAAGTATGGCACAAAGCTCAATTAACTGAGGAGACTCCTGTTGAACCATTACTTGATATTCCCAGCAGTCATCCTTCTTCCAGGCAAGAGCAGCTTTTCCAGTTTTCCCTGATCCATCTGTAAAAACTGTCACACCTTTCACTGGCAGAGAAGAGCAAAGTTGTTTCCCCTGAAAGCAAATCTTTTTAGTGAAATTCAAAATAGGATGAGAAGGTAAATGGTATGCTATTTGACCTGTAAAGGAAGATAAAGCAGATTGCAGCTCACGATTGTTTTGAAAATACACTCAAAATACCATTGTTGTACTGGTATGACAATAGTTACAGGATCACAGCCTAAGATTTCATGGCAGGGTCTGGGACCTTTGATAATGATGTCTGCAAAAACCTCATTCAGATCTGAAGCTGTTTTTTGGGACCTGAAAGACAAAAATATCCACTCCAAAATATGCAATTAGTCTTCCCATTTATCATTCCATTGACACGACAATCCGCATGGTATTTCATCATCTCTCAAAATAAATAATTGCACACAAACAGAAACATCTATTCCGGTAACAAATTTAGGTGCCAAGGCCAGTTCAACTTCTTCTACAGCCTTTTTTGCTGCAGTAGTCAAATGTCTCTCATCAGCAGAAGAGATAATCCCTGATAATAAGTTAAACAAAGGTTGCAGTTGATGATTTGTTATCCCCAAGTATTGCTTAAGCCAACCTATTGCACCAACCAATTTCTGTAAGTCAACAGCAGTTTTAATTTCAAAGTCCAATTTTACAGGTTGAGGCACAATTTGTGTATTGGTGATTATCAACCCCAAATATTTCCAAGGCATCTGCCTTTCAACTTTCTCCAGGGCAATAACCAAACCAACTAGAGTGTACACATCATCCAGCAGTTTGAGGGCAATGGGTCTTCACATGCCCTGGTTCTTCACAAGCAGAATATCTGGGTGAGGACTTCATGACTTTTCCAAAGCAGCCATTTTATACTCAACTGAACCAACCTTTGAGCAAGCAGCTACAAGATCAGACAGCGAGGGATCTCCGGCTAAAGAATCATATTCAATAATTCATCTGCAATCAATAATTCATATGCAATCTTTGTTTGCATTGTCCCAGGCTGTCTGCATAAAATTTTCCTCAACTTATCATCTTGTACTTGCTTCTCAAGGGCTGCAGCAGCCCTCTCCATAACCTGCAGAAAAAGTTCCTTCACCCCTTGCTGGATGGTAATATACCTTGGTTTAGGAGCTGCCATTTCCATTGTTTTGAGTAAAGCACTCATGTGTGGTGTTTGTGAGGTTCCCAGGACAAGGTGAGAATTTGACTCCATGTTCTCAGAGGGCTGATTTATTATTTTATGATATTATATTTTATTAAAAGAAATTATATACTAAAACTATACTAAACTGTAGAGAAAGGATACATCAGAAGGCTTGAAAAGAATGAAGATAAAACCCGATGACTCCTCAGAGCCTCGACACGGCTGTACCACGATTGGTCATTAAATTAAAACAATTTACATGGAACCAATCAAATATTCACCTGTTGGTAAACAATGTTCAAGTCACATTCCAAAGCAGCAAACACAGGAGCACCAATCAGATAATGATTGTTTTCATTCCTCTCTGAGGCTTCTCAGCTTCCCAGGAGAAAATCCTGGGCAAAGATGATTTTTCAGAAAATATCATGGTGACACTCATACCCAGCTGCTGGGCCTGTGCCAGAACCAGAGGGTCCCATCTTGCCTGCAAATCCAGGTTAGAGAATGGTCCATTGCCCAGCAAGGCATCAGCTCCCACAGCGTGACGTGGATTGTGCTGAGGTAACCGCATATTGTTCAATGCTACTCTTTCAGCCATTTGCTTCCAGGTAACTTGAAACACACCATACTGCACTGGCTGAAACAGAATCGTAGCAAGGTAAACAATAATATAAGGCGCAAGTACATCAGCATTTAGAACACGAATCACTTGCATCACCTGCGAAGAGTTAACACCATACTGATCTCATTTTGACTGAAGATGCTGCACAATCCTCCATGCAAAAACCTGATGGCTATCTTGTTGTCCCGAATTAGGAACAGCTTTGAAAACAGGAAAAGCCACAAGCCCACCAGAAGCAGCAGCAGCCATCTCCATCCTTTTAGGTGGACCTATTTTCTCTAACCAATTCCAGTCTCCAACTTCAGCTGCTTTCATTCTCACATGCTCCCATAATTGAAAGGGTGTCGAGGAGTCACAGCCACCTGTTGGGGAGGCAGAGTCCAAGAAACAGCAGGCCTGGATCTGCTCCGAGCTCTAACAGAAACAGATTCCTGCATCTTTTTAGGTGTACTTATAACTGGCAGTTCATTGTCAGAACTATCACTAGACAAAGAGGGACACAATATTAAAAATTGCTTTTGTTCAACCAGTTCAGGAGGGGGGAGGAGGGCAGATGGCTCAATGGGGGATGGAGTGGAGGCAGATAACTCAAAGGGGGGCAGAGCAGGGGTGGACGGCTCAAGGGAAAGCGGGAGAGGGGGAAGCAGCCGACCGAGGGACGGGTAAGGGAGGAGCTTACCCAGCTGATCTGCAGGAGGGTGAGAGGGGAGCAAACAGCCCAGGGAGAGACAGAAGGACCAATGACCCAGCCTGTTTTACACTTTGCTTCTTCTGTGACATCATTTTGGCTAATTGCTGTGCAGGTGTAAGATACTTTGGTTTAGCACTCAGTTCAGCTAATCGCTGAGCAGGTGAAGTATACACAGGTTTAAAACAATCTTTTGGAGATGAATACCAAGGAGCAGTCTTAGCCTGCCATTTGATTCTCATGATAGCAAACTCTGGGGGAACCTCCACAGCAACTGCAGCAGCCTCCTCAGGGGGAGATACATTAACAGGCTCAGTCTCATCTTCCTCCTGTTCCTCTGCTTTAATTTCTTGATCTAATTCCTGCTCCTCCAATTCCTCCCCTCTATCTTGTTCTGCTTTCCATTCCTTCAGTGCCTCATACAACAGTCTCTGGGTAGTAGCCAAATCAACAACCGTCTTACCCCCTTAGATATCACTTCCCATAGTCTCTTCCCAACCTTTTTCCATGCCCTGACACTGAAGGCAGTGTTGGTATCAGCTTCAAAGTCCTGTGATTTACACCATGTCAGTAAGCTACAAAGGGCATAATCAGAAGTTTGAACATATTTTCTTTTCAGTAACATTTCCACATGGACTAAACAGTCTTTTCCTCATTTGATAAATTATTTCCCATTTTTTCCCAGTTGCTCACCTCAAATCAGATATCTGAATTAGGTCCAGACCTCCACAGATTTCCTGCTGCCTTCACTCATATTTTGGGTACCCTTTGACTTTTTTTCCTCTTTTTACAGTCCAGTTGGGATCACGGCGGGGCCACCAGATGTCGTTATAGAGCACGACACAGCGCAAAAATACACGACTCCATCAGAAGGGTGCAAGAGAGAGATTTATTAGAGCAACATTGTTTTTACTTCTTCAAGATATTTACACCCATTCAACATACACATTCAGTGCCCATTGGTCATGAGAGAAACAAAGTTCCCAGTAGATGATCAAGGAGCCACATCACTCTGTGAGTCAGCCAGAGTCCATATCACTTAACTTTCTCTCCTTCATCCTGTCTCCATGGTAACAACCTTGGTCTTCCTTCAGGAGAGATACGGGGCTTCTACTTATCTTCAGGAGGCCCTTGCTAGTTCAAGCCCTTGCTAGCTAGCTAGCCCAAGGACAGCACAGAATGTCTTTCCTACACATACCATGGCCACTTCCCTTGTAATTTCAACTTTGGCCAAATTTCAGTACAATAATAAATCATTTTAACTTGGTCAAAGGTTTTAGTGGATTCTTGAGAATCCTAGTGGTCTAATAACCATCCGAGCGGACTGTCTCAAGGAATACTTTTTGCCTTCCTTTTTCCTTTAAGGGGGCTTCCTCCTTTACTTACACACTGACCCATCCTTAAATGAGTAAACTAAAATCCCAAATGTACCCCTCCCCAAACGGAAATTTACAGATGGGCAACACTGTGATGGTGTTCACAGGGGTTTTCAGGTGAGGGAAGAGACGAGAATGTTGACTCCATGTTCAGAAGGCTTGATTTTTTATTTCATGATATATATTACATTAAAACTATACTAAAAAGAACAGAAGGAAAAGTTTTATCTCAGAAAGCTAGCTAAGCAAAGAATAGAAAGGAATGAAAAATAAAAGTTTGTGTCTCCGACAGAGAGTCGAAGCTAACTGGGCTGGGATTGGACATTATTATAAACATCCAAGATGGGCCAATCACAGATTCACCTGTTGCATTCCACAGCAGCAGCTAACCATTGTTTACATTTTGCTCCTGAAGCCTCTCAGCTTCTCAGGAAGAAAAATCCTCAGAAAGGATTTTTAATGAAAATATGTCTGCGACACAACACAAATCTACAAGTAAATAAAGTGTTTCTCAGCTCAACTAAATATATATAACTTTAACCCAAGCCTTCTCCCCCCTCTTAATTTAACTTAAACCCTTCTTGATCACTCTCCTACTAAGGAGTAAATTTTATTGGGGGAAAGGACAGGGTTCACTC
Source organism: Zonotrichia albicollis (assembly GCF_047830755.1). NCBI lineage: Eukaryota > Metazoa > Chordata > Aves > Passeriformes > Passerellidae > Zonotrichia > Zonotrichia albicollis. Next base: position 40,557,654 of record NC_133826.1, read on the forward strand.
ACTTTCTCTCTTTTACCTGAGTAAACTCACTACACTCACACCTTTTCAGTTCCAAGCTCTGCCTTGGATCTTAGGGCCTATCCTAGTGATCCGATCCCCTGAGTGTACCCCTGCACCTCATCTCTACCCTAGAGACTCTTGAGCACCCTTTTTGATGCACGCCAGGGTCCCCAGTATTAGAATCCCCTCCCTGGGCACCAGGACCTTCCCTTGTCGAGCCACTCGCCAGGCCGGACCATGAGTCCAAACCCCGGGCTAGACTGTTCTGTTCTAATACCGTATCCGCCTTCCTCACTTTTTTGAATGGATGTAGGAAGGTTCAAGGAGACTCCGTGGGGTTACCCTTGATCCCTTCCCAGAAACTGGGATCAACCCAAGAGGAGCACGACCCTTTTGCCGTCCACCATCAGTTTGGCTACCTCTCCCCAGTGGAACAGCCTAGGCAAAAGGGATGTGTGCAAGGATCTGTGGTGCCTGTCCTTGCCTTAACCTAAAGACTCCCCACCCCGGTGCTCTTGGGCTGTGGGTTCACAATCTCCTCCCTGACATCGCGGCAGCACCACCTGCAGTATGTCCACCCAGTCCTGGGCAGTGAGGACCCTTGTGGGCGCTTGGCACCGGCAGTGCCTGAGGGCACCCTGTGATGCGTGTGACCCACTCAATGTCTGGGTACTCCACACGTCCGGACCTACCTAGACCGCAATGGTCTTACCAAGGGATACCCAGCCCTGACGCGTGCCACTCACACCTGGCTATCCCCTGCATGCCCGTGGGGGCCCTCACTATCCCCAGGAGATGCCTCACTCAGCAGCTCCTCTCGCTTCCCCCCGTTCCCGGCCAACCCCCTCATGGGGGTCCAGAACCATGGTACTGGGGGGCCCTCACCGCTTTGAGGGTCTGAGCTGCCGGCCCTTGTCTCACTCACACACCATTTGCACGCCTCCTACGCCCGCCACCAGGGTCACTTACTCCTCCGGCGCTCCTTGGCGTCACTGATTGCAGGCTGATCTCTTTGGTCCAGGTACCAGTTGTCCTGGAGGTCTAGGGCGGGTGACCATCCCGTTCCTGGTGTCCTCTTCAGGAGTGGCTATCGTGGACGAGCTCCCAGCTGAAATAAATGGGCAAGGAGAACCTGCTCCTTTTGGATGCCTTTACTGAGTGATCAGCTCTGGGTGGGGGCCCGAGGCGTTGCACACTCCGCTGCTGCTCCCTTTGGCGAGGCAGATGAGGAGGGAGACCGTTTTGCTCTACAGCAGACTTGGGGCTTCCATCCTCATGGACGTGTCTAGGAAGTCGCTTTTTGGCTCATCTTCTAGGGTCCTCATTCTGACCCAGTTCCAGTCAGGTCACAGTGACATCTAAAACCTTGCTGGTGGAGTAGGAGAACTTTTCGCTAGTAGGACCCATTGCTTAGTTCCTTAAATCTTCGGACAGCTTGTTGTTTTTAGGGTCTTTCATTGGATTTTCTTGACTGTCTTAGTTTGCATATTTTCCCAGGGATGTTACCTGACACCATTTTGGGGAGCGGCAGAGGCAGTACCCGACAGATGCAACAAGGGTACCAGTAAGGTAAGGGGATTAACAGTGGGGGTAACTTAAAGGTTTAATATTTAACAACGATTTAATTAACACAATTAACTTATTACAATTTCAGATTAAGAATAACAGCTCTAATTGCATTAACCTATGAACTTGTTGTCATGGTTTAACCCGGAAACAGGATTTCTGGGATGCTGTGTGGATGGGGCCAATGAGTGCTCAGATTTGAATATTGCCATCTGGCCCAACCACTGGGCAATGGGATCCACCTCCGAGAACACAGGGTAAAAGCAGGGCTCTCCCCCTGGCAGTTTCTCTTTGGATTTCCGGCGGTGAAGGAGTTGAGTCTCTCCCCCGGCCCAGTTGCTGGCTGGGCTGGGGGAGGAGAAAAGCCATGAGGCCTGGCCCGGGAGAGGTAGGCCTGGCCCCCCCCTCCCCCCCCCCCAAGGGTGGAAGGAAGAAGTAAAGAAATGCCGGGAAGCAATAGGCAGACTGTTCCCCCCCCCCACCTTGGAGACAGACAGAGAGAGTGCAGCCGGTGTTTGTGTGCCGTTACCTTGAAAACAGTAAACATGTGCTGGCAGCAGGCAGCCCGGCTGACGGGGATGGTGGAGGGGGGTGCAGCCAGGAGTCCAGCCGCTTGGAGGAGTTTTTAACCCTTTTTTGGACAATGAAAACTTCACAGAACATTAACCCTTCCTAGATGAGATGATAAGAGTGGAGGAGGACGAAGGAAATGAGCGAGTGATGAAAGTCTGGACCAGAGAGAGAGAGAGTGAGAGATGTTGGAAAGATGGAGAAGAGGGAGTGGCATTTTATGCTGGACTCTTTTGTGTAGCCATGGACAGAGCTATGTTCCCCTGGAATACAGAGACTGAGTCCAGGGGGAGAAATGTCCCAGAGCCAAAGAAGATTCAGTGTGGGTACCCCTCGGCCCCAGGGGTATATAAAATATGGGGGGGACAGATGTCCCAGAGGTGAGAGATTAAGCTTTTCTGGAACTGGACACAGCCTCCTTAAAAGGTCAACCCTGGAAGCAGCCCTGATTCTGGTCTGGTGGTGAGAGCACCGGAACAAGGACGGAAAAGGCCACCACGACACATGGAAGGACTCCCTCTCCTCTCGAGGAACTGAAGTTGAGCATTCTAAAGGGTGGTGCTGGACCCAGAATTGATTTTGGATTGTATTGTATTGGGAATTTGGGGGGGAGGAGGAGGAGGAGGAGGAGGAGAGTGTTTTTGTGAGGTTTCATTTTCCTTGTGTTTTTCTTTTTTTCTTTTTCTTCCTTTTGTGTGTAGTTTAGTAATTGTTTTCGTAGTTTAGTTAATAAACTTTTCTTCTTTTTTTTCAAGTGAGAGTCTGCTTTGTTTATTCCTGGTCAAAATCTCACAGCAGACACCAGAGAAGGTGTATTTTCATGCATTTGGCCTTGTGCCAATGTCGAACCAAAACACTTGTTCATAACAGCTGACGCTGCTGCGGCTGAAGCGCAAACGCCCCGGGCAGAGGAGCAACACTGCCACCGCCGCTGCCCCGGCCCTGAGCCCTTCTCCAGCCCAGGCAAGGCACTGGAGCGGGCGGTGGCCGCCCCTCAGCCCCTGGGCCTGGCCCCAGCGGGCGGGGAGCCCTGGGCAGCACCCTTGCGGCAGCAGGGACCGAGCCCCAGCACTGGGCTCTGGGCCCGTGGTGCCGCAGGGCCAAGGAGGACACGGGCAGGGCACTCGGTGCCATCGCCCCCAGCCCCAAGGCCCCTTTGGAGCCTGGCCTGGGGCTCGCCCCCACCTCCTCCAAGGCCCTGCTGGGCTCAGGCTGGTGCTCAGCACTGGGTGAGGCTCTTGTGTTTGCCCCAAGCGGGGTTTGTTTTCAGCCCAGGGTGTTGAGGAGCACTCAGGAAATGTCACTGCAAGGGTGGTGTAGATCAGCCTGGTTCTTTCTTTGTGCTGCGCCTTACACCGCTGTTTTGTTTTGTTCTGCTTTTAGAGCCTGCCTGTGAAGAGAAGCCCTAAGCAAGGGATGGAACAGCACAGACTACTGAAAAGATTCCAGCTGGTCTCAGGGCACAGAGAAAGTCAAAGCTTTTTAACTTGGTATTTGGTGGTCCATGTCTGTATAAAAGAATGGTCTAAAATGTCAGCTTTCAAGAAAATGTCCTAGGTTGATGTTTCCTGGGCTGGTGAGAGTCTTTCAAACCCAGCCATCTCCTGACCTCTCTGCTGTTGCAGTTCCACGGACAGAGGCTGTTGTCTCTTACCCCCTCCCATCGGCAGGCTGGTGTTCAGCCATCTCCAGGACAGCAGGGCCCCATCCCACATCACTGTGACCTGGGAAGGCAAAATCCATCACTCCAAATGTTCCCCCTTGCTCCTTCTTGCCAGACATTTGACCCTGGCACAGGGGTTTGCTGCTGGTTGCTGCAGGAAAAGGGAAAACCCTGTGACATTTTGGGGCAGATGGAACCAAGGAAACCCCTGTGACACTGTGAGGCTTGATGGAACCAGGGGTCCTTTGTGACACAGAGGGGCCACATGGAGCCAAATATCCATTGGGACAGTTTGGGATCTCATGGAACCCATTGTTCATTGCGACAATGCGAATCCAAGGAGACCATGGTGTTTCTCATTGCTTATGCAAAGCTTTTGCATTAATCATGGAGTCATGGAGCCTATTGTGACACAGCGGGGCCCCATGGAACCAAAGGGCCATGGTGACACTTGGAACTAAGGATACCACTGTTGAGTACAGAACTTCATGGAACCAAAAGTCCATTGCCACAGAGCAAGGCCTCATGGAACCGTGGAGTGCAAAGGTCTAAAACATTTCCTGCACAGTTCTGCCTTGGGTGAGAGGAAGGTTATTGGTGGCAGCTTGGTCTTGGCACACACCTGAGCAGTGTGTCTGTTCTCAGTGGGGAAACTCTGGAGTTTGAGATTGCTTCAAAACACCCCAGAAAGGGAAAACTCCTCTTAGGCTGGGTGCAGCCAGCTCTGCAAGCACAGCAGGGCCCAGGGCAGTGAGGACAGACAGGATGGGGCTGGGCAATGTGGAGCAAGGTTGTCCACACTGGGTCAGAGCTCCAGGCACAGCTTCTGTGAGCAGGCCAGAGCTGCTGAGGAGAAACCCTGGGTCAATATCAATCACAGAATGCTGAAATTGTCTCTGCTCCAAAGACAGCAGTAATGAAATACCCTTTAAAATAGGAGTGCATTTTTTTAGAAGCTCTTTGAAATATTTCTCCATAACTGCAGTAGGAAACCTAGAAACCTAAGAGAGCCAAGGACACTGCAGCACCTTCAGGCCCAAAAAGTGCAAAAAGCAAATGGAAGAGAGCAGACTGGGAGGATGGGACTTCACAACCTGAAGCTGTAATTGGATAATTAGCCTCAATGTAGAAGTGGATCAAAACTTATAAAAATGTGAAAATGTGTGACACATTGTTCATCTTGGGTGTACCCTCAGCTGGGCTCTTGTACTGCCCCAGGTGTATCCTTTGAAGGCCTTTTAATAAATCCTTACTTTATTCCTGTAACACTGTCCAGCCTCTGCTCCAGGCAGCATCTCAAGGCATCAAGGCCTGCCTGGCTGGGACACCTGGGGCCACCTGACAGCTCCAGCTGACCCTGGCATGTTGAGGGCTGCTGCTTATCAGCCCCTGGAGCACTGGGGCTCTGGGATCTCCTCCCTGTGGACAGAACTGTCCTTCTTCTCCAGGTGTCCATGGCCAAAATCAGGATTCCTCCTCCAGATTTCCATATATGCAAGGATTGTTCCCAGATGAAATCTGCCAGGACAGACAGATCTGGCCAGCTTGGCCACCCAGGGGCCACCTCTCAACTGCCTTTGAAACACTGAGACCATGTGCTTTTCTTTCTTCTGAGAAAAAAGCACCTTTTACATCCAGGCACAAATGGCCAAAGTTGGGAATCCACCTCCAGAATTCCCTATATCCAGGGATTTCTCCCTGACTAAAGCTTCCAGGAGAGACAGGTCTGGCTGGCCTTGGTTTCTGAAGAGCTGACTCTTATCTGCCTTTGAAACACTGGGGCTCTGTGCTTTCCATCCTAATGAAAAGAACTCTTCTTCCTAGCCAGATGCCCACAGCCAAAACTGAGATTCCATCTCCAAAATTCCCTACATCCAAGGATTTCCCCGAGAGGAAAGGTGCCAGGAGAGAAAAGTCTGGCTGGCTTGGCCTATGGTGGCCACCTTTCATCTTCTTCCAAAACACTTGGACTTGGTGCTTTATTTCCTAGAGAAAAACCATCCATTTCAACCAGGTGCCCATGGTCGAAACTGGGAGTCCACCTCCAAAACTCCGTCCATCCAAGGATTGTTCCCAAGTGAAAGCTGCCAGCACAGACAGGTCTGGCTGCCCTTGGCCTCTTGGGAGCTGTCTCTCACCTGCTTTTGAAACACTGGGGCTTGGTGCCTTCCTTCCAATGTTAGGGAACTGTCATTCTTGTCATGGTGTCCATGGTCAAAACTGAGATTCAGCCCCGCAAAATTCTGTATACACAAGGATTCCTCTGTGACAAAAGCTGCCAGGACAAACAGGTGCGTCTGGCCTGTGGCTCAGATAGCCTCTGCTTCTGCCCCTAAAACAATGGTGTTCCATTATTTCCTTCCTCTGGAAAAGAATCATCCTTCTTGTCCAGTTGTCCATGTCCAAAGATGGGATCCTACTTCTAAAATTCTGTACATCTGGGGACTGCTCCCAGAAAAAATCTGCCAACACAGTCAAGTCTGGCTGGCCTATGGTGACTGCCTCTCATCTGGGCCTGCAACTCTGGGAATCAGTTGCTTCCTTCCCGTGGAGACCATTGTGCCACTGTGGGAATTCATGGAACCAAAGGCCATTGTGATCCTGCAGGGCACCATGGATCCATGGAGAGCATTGTGGAATTGCAAGGCCCCATGGAATCATGGAGACCATTGTGACACTTGTGGGGCCTCATGGAACCAAAGGGCCATTGTGACCCTGGAGGGCCTCATGGAAACACGGGGCCATTGTGACACTGCAGAAACTGGGAGAACATTGTGACACTGCAGGGCCTCATGGAACCAAGGGGACATGGAACAGATCTGGCTGGTTTGGCCTCCCAGGGGTCACCCGACAGGTCCAGCTGATCCTGGAATGTTGAGGGCTGCCTCTTATCAGCTCCTGGATCACTGAGGCTCCATGCTTTCCTTCCTATGGAAAGAACTGTCTCTCTTTTCAGACACCCATGGACAACATTGGTACTCCCCCATAAAAAATTTCCTGTAGGCAAGGGAAAGGTACCCAGAAAAAAACCTGCCAGCTCTGCCTGGCCTTGGCCTCTGGTGATCACATCTCATCTACCTCAGAAGCAACAGGGCTCTGTGCCTTCCGTCCTATGGAAAAAAACTGGCCTTGTCCAGGGGCCATGGTAAAAACTGGAATTTGGCTGACAAAATTCCATCTATCCCAGGATTGCTCCCAGAAAAAACCTGCCATTGACAGACATCTCAGCCTGGCCTTGGGCACTTGTGATATACTTTTAGACTATGAGCAGAATGTTTTCATCTGGAAACACCATGGAGAGGACTCAAAGATCTCCCAGGCCTAGAGAACATAACCCATATATCGAGGCTGATGTGCCTCGTCTGAGTTGTGAAGAGACTGAGGACAGAATAGGAGTGGCGTGGCAGGGCTTAAAAGTGGGATTCAAAAACGGTGGAGTTTTTTCTCCATAGTGACAAAGAGCCAGATAGTGAAATTATACCACAAATGCAGCTGGGGAGGCCCAGACAGGACACAAGGAGAAAGGAATTTTCCTCCCAGGGCAGGGCTATGGTGCAGAACATCCCCCAGAAGGAGCCTGGGTCAGCCCAAGGCTTTGTGTGGGCAGGCAGGGGCAGGTAGGAGGCAGAGCTGTCAGCAAAGGAAGGGCCCAGCCAGGTGGGGCAGCCGGGAGATGCCGACAGCCTGCAGGGACAGAGGCGCAGGGCAGGGACACCGTGGGACAGCCTGGGCTGCACAGGGCACAGGGATGGGCAGCAGCTGCAAGACAGCCCTGCCACAGCCAACTTGGGCAGCACTTTGGCCATGGCTGCTGGGCCTGGGCCTGAGGCAGGAGCAGGAGACAAGTGACCCTTGCAGGGCTGGGGCCTCATTGCCTCCTTGTCCCTGCTCAGCAGCCTGGCAGGGGCCGCCCCATGCTCCTGCCCTTGCCATTGCACATCCCCACATGGCAGGGCCCATCCCAGCAAGAGCCCTGAGCAGGGAGGGAGGGACAGGATCTGCCTGGCCAGGGGCTGGGTCTCAGGCCTTGGCCCCTTAACATTCCTGAAACACATCCAGGTTTGCTCAGCACCAGAGACACCTTTGCCTTGTTTGTCCCCCGCTGTCATCACTGCCTCCAGTGTTCTGCTCTAACTGGAACCTGGGGAAAATTTCTCATTTGTGTCTCTCAGTGGAACCATTAAAACTCCAAGAAATTTTGGAGTTTCAATTTAAGTTTGAGTTCTTGAGAAGTTTTTGAACACTCTCTCAGGGACTGAGTCTGATGTAAACAACACCAAATCCCCAAGAGGTTCATTAAAGTCCTTCTGCTGTGTCTGTGCTGCTGAGCTTTAAAGGAACAGCTCTTCCCAGGACCAGCTCCTCTCCCAGCCCAGCAGGGCTGAGGGCTCTGCCTGCGGGCACTGAGGGGACAGGAGCCAGGCAGAGACAGGCTGAAGGCAATCAGGATTGGGAAGACATTGAGCTGAGACTTCACTTGGGGAAAGATCTTCACAGCCCTGTGCATGGTGAGTGTGTGGGTGCAGGGCAATGTCCCCTGTGCTCCTGGAGGGATCTCCTGAAGCCAGCACACCTCACAGCCTGGGGATGTGTCAGGAAGACTCTCCCAGTTTCTCTGTGGCACAGGAGGAGAAGGAGGAGGATGTGCTGCAGAGCGGGACTGCCCTGGGCACCGTCAGAGGGACAGGGCAGGACAGATCCTGCTGCCAGGGACGGCTGTAGGGGGTGAAGCTGAGACTGCACCAGGGCTGCTCAGAGATCCAGATCATGCCCAGCTCATTTCTGAGGGGACTTGCCATGAGATAATTCAGGGCAGGAGTTTCCTGCTTGGGTCTCTGCTTTCCTGAATCTGTGCTCCCACTTTTCCCTGGCTCAGCTTGGTGCAATGCAAACTCAGCTGGGCAGGGCAGAGCAGTGGCTGGGACTCTTAAACCATCACCCTGAGGATTCCTGGGCACCTCAGGAAGTGCCTGCACCTGCCCAGCCTCCAGATCCATGCAGGATCACCTTTCCATGGTGCCCAGGCTGGGGGAGCTGTTCTTTAATCCTTGCAGGGCCCAGCAGCTGCAGGGCAGGGCTGGCCCAGGGGCAGGGCTGGGCTCTGGCAGCTCTGGCAGGGAAGGAGCCCGGGGCCACAGGAGCAGCTGGGGCTGGGACAGCTCCAGCAGCAGAGCCGTGGGCAGGGAGGGAGGGAGGCAGTGCTGAGGGAAGCCCTGCTGCAGGGCAGATGTGGCACCTGCTGGGCCTGCCCTGCAGGGCACACACTGCCCTGAGCAGCACAGCTCTTGTGTCCCCTCGCAGCCAGCACAGCCCTCAGCCCGGGGGCTCGGGGCCCTCAGTCCCTCCTGGGCCTGGCAGAGCAGCCCCAGAGATGAAGGGCATCTCTGCGGCCATGTGCCCATTCCCTGCTGACCAGGGCCTGAGGGCCACTGTCCTGCTCTGCTGCTGCCTGGCAGGGGGTGGGCAGGGCTGGCCAGGGAAAGGCTTTTCCTCAGGCCCGGCTCTCTCTCTCTCCTTGCCTTGCCCAGGTGCTGCTGGCATTGCTGAGGGGCTCTCTGCAATGGCAGTTCCAGCTGCAGGGCCAGGCCCAGCCCTTGGGCTCCTCCTGTGCAGGCTGAGCACAGCAATGGGGTGTCCCAGCTCCCTGTGCCCCGGCAGCTCTGGGCAGGGCAGCCTGGGAGGCTGGCAATGAGCCCACTGTCCTGACTCTGGGAAAGGCAGGAGACCCTTTGTGTGCCAGGGATCCCTCTGCTCTCAGCAGTGACTCCTGGCTGTCCAGGGTAACACAGGAGTGGATTTCACAATTGTGCAAGTCCAGGGAAGCTGGAACAGAAGAGAGGGACAGAGCAGCTCCCCTCAGTCTTCACTAAGCCTCAGATAACCCTCCTGCCTTGCTGGACAATCTGTTCTTCCACAGTGCAGCAGAATATCTCATTCTACCTTCTGTTATCCCCATCCCTTCACGCAGGAAGTTCCGCTGCCTTAGCTGAGCATTCTTTATCTAAGTTCAAACACCAGGACTGGCCCCTGCCCTCACTGTTCCCCTGCACTGACTGGGGGTCAGGGCTCACTCCCAGGTGTCCTGGAGGTCAAGGTCCAGCTCCTCACACAACATTGGCCAGTAGCAACTAGGGCTCCAGCAAAAAAGGTGAAGGAAGATCTCCTAGACACAGACAGGGGAAGGTGTTAAGTGTCAGGAAAGGTCTAGGAAAAAGAAATCTGAGAGAAATTTCTGAGAGAAATCTCCACTCCATTTCCCTGTTTTTCCTCCTTCTGTAGGTTGAAATTTACAGACACAGTGAATGTCCAACAACAGCTCCATCAGGCACTTCCTCCTGCTGGCATTGGCAGACACGCGGCAGCTGCAGCTCCTGCACTTCTGCCTCTTGCTGGGCATCTCCCTGGCTGCCCTCCTGGGCAACGGCCTCATCATCAGCGCCATAGCCTGCAGCCACCACCTGCACACGCCCATGCTCTTCTTCCTGCTCAACCTGGCCCTCACTGACCTGGGCTCCATCTGCACCACTGTCCCCAAAGCCATGCACAATTCCCTCTGGGACACCAGGACCATCTCCTACGCAGGATGTGGTGCTCAGGTTTTCTCCTTTCTTTTCTTTATCACAGCAGAATTTTCCCTCCTGACCGTGATGTGCTATGACCGCTATGTGTCCATCTGCAAACCCCTGCACTACGGGACCCTCCTGGGCAGCAGAGCTTGTGCCCACATGGCAGCAGCTGCCTGGGCCAGTGCCTTTCTCTTTTCACTGCTGCACACAGCCAATACATTTTCCCTGCCCCTGTGCCATGGCAATGCCCTGGGCCAGTTCTTCTGTGAGGTGCCACAGATCCTCAAGCTCTCCTGCTCACACTCCACCTTCAGAAAAATTTGTATTTCATTGCTTGGTGTCTGTTTAGGTTTTGGTTGTTTTGTGTTCATGGTTTTCTCCTATGTGCAGATCTTCAGGGCTGTGCTGAGGATCCCCTCTGAGCAGGGACAGCACAAAGCGTTTTCCACCTGCCTCCCTCACCTGGCTGTGGTCTCCCTTTTTCTCAGCACTGGCTTTTTTGTCTACCTGAAGCCTCCCGCCATCTCCTCCCCATCCCTGGATCTGGCCCTGTCAGTTCTGTACTCGGTGGTGCCTCCAGCCCTGAACCCCCTCATCTACAGCCTGAGGAACCAGGAGCTCAAGGCTGCAGGGAGGACACTGATGACTGGATGGTTTCAGAAACATTAAACTGCTGGCCAATTTCTGGAAATCAAATGTAATGGAAGTAATCCCTAATAGCTTTTCGCTTTCGTGCTTGTTTGTTCTTTTCTTTCTTCTGCTTTAGTTTTTTAATAATGTCCACAAAAAAAGCTCATTGTTCATTCTCTTTCCCATTTCATTTCTTTCCAAATTTGCTGTAACCCACAGACTGTGTCAATGAGAACCTTTGGTATGTTTAAAGCCTTGGTGGCTTTAAATTAACTAAAGGATCTCCCAGCAAAGTTTTCCGTGGAGATGCCCCTTTTCTTGACTTCTCAGGAGCTGCAGCAGCAATGTCTGTGTGCAGAGCTAGGGGCAGATCAGTGCTGGCCCAGCAGCTGTGCCCAGCAGCAGCAGCACTTGGTGTTGCCAGTGCTGCTGCCGTGGCCCTGCCCTGCTGCCCTGGTGGCCCTGGTGTTGCTGCGGGGCCTGAGTGCTCTCAGGGCCAGGCACAGCCCTGGGGGTGGCAGTGTCGGGGCTGCAGCAGGGACAGGCCATGGGCACTGCTGGGGCAGCGCTGACGCCTCAGGCCATGGCCTGGGGGCTCCAGGCTCCTTGCCCAGGCTCTCTCAGGAACACACCCATGCCAATGCTCAGCACAGAAAAGCCCCGTGAGCAGCCCCAGGCTGGCCGTGGGCAGGCTGGGGGCAAACAGCAGGGCTGGGGCTCTGCAAGGGCCCTGGGGCAGACGGGAAGGAGCAGCAGAGCAGGGGCTGATCCATCCCCAGTGCGCTGCACAGCCCAGGGCAGCGTCCCAGAGTGTCCTCATGCAGCTGCCAACAACATCCCCCCTCTGCAGCCCTGGCGTCTCCCCCAGCTCACACAGGTGCCCCATCCTTGCAGGCACAGACACGGCAGCACTGGCTCAGCAGCCCCTGTTTGCATTGCACAGAGCAGGGGAAGCACCCCCATGCTGTTGCTGTGGAGACATGAACCTGAGGGAGCACAAATGCAATCAGCCCCTGGGGCCAGCAAGGGCTGGGGGACACCAGGGAAACAAATCAGCTTTGTCCTGGCCTCTGCAGTCAGCCAGAAAGTTTGTTCCCATCAGCTGGGAGTTTCCTGTCCCACTGCAGATGCTGTTGCTCAGAGCCAGGGTTGCCTGGCAGCCACCCCCAAACTGCCCTCAGCATTTCCTTTGTGCCACCTTTGCTTTCTTTACTCTTCCCTTGTCCAAATTTCTTCCTATTGCCCACCCCTGTTCTCTGCCCTGCAAACAGCCCATCCCTGTTTGCCCTTTCCTCTCTGGCCCCACTCCCCATTGCAGTTCCTTATTTGGCACCATGGGAACGTCCCTTGGGCAGCAGGATCATCCTACAATCTGCAGGAATTGTCTGCAGGCTCCTGCAGTGCCTCCTGCTGCTCCCTTGCCAGAGGCACCCCAGGCCAGGGGGGCACATCTGGGCTGCTGTGTCTGGCTCTGGGGCTCCCTGTTCTGGGCAGTGAGGAGGAGCTGCAGAGGCTCTGCAGGACTGACAGGATGGGCTTTGGGGCTGGCAGGAGAAGCTGAGGGACCTGGGCTGCTGGAGCTCCTGAAGAGGAGGCCCAGGGCTCCTCCTGCAACTGCTCCAAGGGTGGTTCCAGAGAAATCCAGAATCAGCAAGGGTGGAACAGGCCATTGAGATCATCAAGTCCAACCTGTGGCCTGACACTTCCTTGTCTCCCTTGAGCCTCCTCCAGGATAAACAACCCCAGCTCCCTCAGCTGCTCCTCAAAGCTTTTGTGCTCCTTCCCCAGCCTTGCTGCCCTTCTCTGGACTCGCTCCAGCCCCTCCATGTCCTTCCTAAATTGGGGGCCCAGAACTGCAAACAGCACTCGAGGTGTGGCCTCACCAGTGCTGAGTGCAGGGGAAGAATCCCTGCCCTGCTCCTGCTGTTCACATCATTCCTGATCCAGGCCAGGGGCCATTGGCCTTCTTGGCCACCTGGGCACACTGCTGGCTCATGTCCAGCCTGCTGTCCACCAGTCTCTGCAGGTCCCTTTCTGCCTGGCTGCTGTCCAGCCACTCTGTCCCCAGCCTGTAGCACTGCAGGGGTTGTTGTGGCCAAAGTGCAGGACCCGGCACTTGGACATGTTAAATCTCACCTTGTTGGATTTGGGCCCTGGATCCAGCCTGTCCAGGGCCCTGTGCAGAGCCCTCCTACCCTCCAGCAGATCCACAATCCCAACTTGGTATCACCATGGTTCCATGAGGCCCCAGACTGTCCCAATGGTCTCCATGATTCCATGAGGCCTCCCAGTGTCACAATGTCCCTTTGGTTCCATGGGACCTCTGGGTGTCACAAAGTCCCTTGGATCCTTGGGCCCTGCAGTGTCACAGTGGCGCCGTGGTCCCCCAAGGCCCTGCAGTGTCACAATGGATCCTTGGTTCCATGAGGTCTGGCAGTGCGGCAATGCTCTCCTTTGTTCCACATGTCACAATGGCCTTTTGATCCCAACGGCCACCACGGTGTCAAACATCTTTCCTTCATTCCAGGAGTCACTGAGGAGCAGCCCTGGCCCCTTGGTTCACTGGGGCCCTGCAGTGTCACAATGGCCCCATCGTGACACCAGGTCCTGCTCTGTCACAATGCTCTGCATGGTCCCACAAGGCCCTGCAGGGTCACAGTGGCCTCTTGGTTCCCTGAGGCCTCAGAGTGCCACAATGAATTCCTTGGTACTGCAGTGTCACAATGGAGCCCTGGTGACAAAAGATCCTGCTGTGTCACCAGGGGCCCTTGGTTCCTCGGGGCACAACAGTGTCACAATTGTTCCCTCATTTCCCAGAGTCCTTGCAATGGAGCAATGGCCCCTTGATTCCATTGTCTCCTGGATCTCACAACTGCTCCATGGCTGGTTTCAGAGAATCACAGAATGAGCAAGTTTGGGCATTGAATTCCAGCACACACCTCAGCTCTCTGATGATCCCGGCACCATGCTGGGCCCTGTTTCAGACTGGAGCAGAGCAGATGTTGATGGGACAGGAGCCCTGTGGGGCTGTCAGGGACCTGCAGCTTGCAAGGTGCTCTGCTCTCCCTCCGGTGCTCTTGGAAAGATCCAATCCCAGGTGGACACCTCAGGGCACAAGTGGCACTGCCTGTTCATGGGCACACAGCTGATGTCTGCCTGGATAGGGGCACAGGTTAGTTTCATAATATACAAGCAAATCTTTATTATCTGGGTCATTTGAGTACTGTTAAGAAATGGCAACATTTTCTCACAATGAACAGGATTTACCTGGAGTTGTACTGAAGGCAGGAAGAAAAATACTGATCTTGCCTTCTACTTGTGTCACCAATATTCTTTTTATTATTTCCTCTTCCTCCTCCTTCAAGTGTTTGCAGCTCTCTTGTTTAAATGGCCATGTCGAAGGACATCTCTTCATTTAGAGGAACTGGATCCATGTTTTTCCTACTGCTCTCAAATTTCCTCCTCCAGGTGCTCTCTGGTCATTCAAGTGCCTCTCAACTAACTGGTTTCATTCTTTCAGCTGCAGGAAGTTGCCCAATCTTTCTGAAGTTAAAATTAATATATAATTAATCAATATTTTAATTGTGTTTATATCACAGAATTACCTTTTCTTATGTTCTTGTCCAAAACTGTTCCTGTCTGGAAATTCTTGGCGACGGGGGACATGTCAGATGGCACTGGGAAATCTCAGAGAGCTGAGGGAAGAACTGTGATGGTTATTAAACTGTTCAAATATTCAACTTGTGTTTGTTGGCAAGAAACCTTTATGTGCCTCTGAGTGTCACCAGGCCCTGACCCCAAAGGACCAAACCTGCTGAGTTGTGGTTCCCACTGCAGGGGCTGCACTTGGACCTTGGCTCTGCACAGGAGAGCTCTTCGTCCCCTTTCTCTCTTTTCCTTTCTCTGGGCATGGAGGGAGCTCCTGACTTCAGCGTGTGACTCGTGTGTGCAGAGAGCAAATCTGGGCAGAATTGGGGCAGGGAGGGTTTGGGGGGACATTGGGATCTGTGCTGGACACAGAAGATGTTTTCCATTGCTCTGAGACTGTCTGCTGTGGAAAGTGGATTTAATATCCAGCAGAGGAATGACTTTTGCATTTCATGGAGCCGTGCCTTCCCTTGGCTTTGTTGGCTGACAAGAAATGAACATCCCTCTGTGTCTCAGGCAGCTCCTTCTCCAAGGAAAGCAGGTGGGAGTTGGAGCCAAGGAGCTGAAAGCTGCAGGTGCAGCCTGGGCTGGAGGGAGCTCAGATTTGCACAAGGCTTCTCTGAGTGCCAGGGCTTGGATGGGGGAAATGGTGGGGTGGGAGTAGGGACAGAGTCTGATTGTTTGTCAGCCATGAAGGGTCCTGATTTTCATATCTATTCAAACTGCATGAGAAGGTACTTGGATTCAATGTCAATTGGAGATTGCACATATCAAAAAATTAACAGGAAAACAAAGTAAACAGTAAAATCTCTTCTCACTGTCTTTTTAAATATAATGTATTCACTTTGAATACATTACTGACATCTACTAAACCACAAAGGATTTGAAAATTAAAATCAAATTATCCCCAGAGGCTTGGCTTGTTCAGTTGTTCTGAATGTTAATGAGCCCTGGGACACTGAATTCCTGCACAGAGGAGCTGAAGGCTGACTAAGCCCCTGGAGCAGGAAAATTCAGCAGCAGCCTCCAAGGTGCTGAGGATGTCAGCAGCCCCCACTGAGGCCATCCCTGCCCAGAGACCGTGGGGGAATGGGCAGACAAGGAGAGTGTCCCTGGGGCTGGGGCAGCACAACTGAGGCAGCAGTGGCTCCAGCTGGGAAATGGAGTGTGGAATGTGGCTGGGAACGCCCTGCCTGGGCTGTGCCAAGCAGGATGGACAAGTCCTGACTCCCATGCCCCCAGACAATTCTCAAAAGTAGACATTTAAAAGGAATTACAATTGTTTATGTACTCTGAGTTGGATGTGCTGGAGAAATTACCAACAAGAGATTGTCAGAAGCCTTTACTGGCAACTTCAGAAAATCAGGAAAACTCGGGCAAAAGTTTTAGTAAGACATTCGATCAACAAAAAAACATTTTTCAAAGCACTGACTTGGCCCATTCAGCTTCACAAACTCTAAGCTATTTCAATTATAAGTTAATCAAAATTTCCAAGGGGACAGAAATAGAAGACACAGAAAAAGAGAAAAATGTGTTTTAGAGAAGCAAACACAGAGCTACTAACTCCTGGATTCCAGCAGTATTCAGATGGAAATTCCAAGAGGAGTTAGGGTCAAGATGTGTGCTTGCCTTGTGGTCAGCCTTTAATCCCCCTTGGTCTTCCTGGGCCCTTCCCCCAGGTGGGCCTTGGGCTCATTTGGTCCCTCAGGAGCTGGACTGGGGCTGCAGAGGTGGCTGTGGAGCATTGCCTGTGCTGTGCCAGGGACTGGCAGCCACTGCTGGGCTGGGATAGAGGCTCTGGGGGGATTGGGGTTACAGGGCAAGGCAAGGTTGGACCTGTCCCTTCCTCCCCCCCACACAAAATGTTTTGAGCCAACAATCTCCCCCAGTCTGTCATGGTAAGGCAATGTTAGAGATGAAATCCCAATTCTGGCTATGGGCATCTGGCCGAGAAGGACAGTTCTTTTCCATAGGAAGGAAAGCCCAGAGCTCCAGTGTTTGAAGAGCCTCACTAGGCTTAGGCCAGCCAGACTTGTCAGGAATGGGAGATTTTTTTCTCGGAGCAGTCTTTGGACATAAGTAATTTTGGAGGTGTGAGCCCAGTCTTGGCCATGAGTGCCTGGAGAAGTTCTTTCCCATAGGAAGTAAAGCACACAGCCTTCCCCAGTGTTTTGGGGACAGGTGAGAGGTGACCCTTTTGAAACCATTGCCAGCCAGACTTGTCCCAGCAATATTCCTATGGGAACAATCCCTGATATAAGGAAATTTGAAGGTTAAATCCCAATGCTGGCCATGGCTACCTGGAAGACAAGGACAGTTCTTTTCCATAGGAAGGAAAGCACAGAGCCCCAGTGTTTCAGCAGCAGTTGGGAAGAGACCCTCAACATGCCAAGGTCAGCTGGACCAGTCAGGCAGTCCATGGGAGGCCAAACTACCCAGACCTCTTCTGTGTCCCTTTAGTTTTTTGGGGCCCCACAGTGTCACAATGGCCCCTTGATTACAAGAAGACCTGCAGTGTCAAAATGGACCCTTGGTTCAATGGGATCCCAGATTTTCACAATGGTCCCTAGGTTCCATGAGGCCTTGCAGTGTCACAGTGGTCTCTGTGGTTCCCCAGGCCCCACAATCTCATGTGACTCCTCTGTTCCATGAGCCCTGCAATGTCGAAATGGACCTTTGCACCTTGGGGGTTCGCGGTGTCACAATGGTCTCCTTTGGCTCCACAGTGTCACAATGGATGACTGAGGCCCCCTCTGTGTCACCCTGGACCTTTGGCTCCATGCAGCCCTGCAGTGTCACAAAGGCCTCTTGGTTTCACGAGGCCCCACAGTATCACAATGCTCCTCTTGGTTCTGTGGGGACCCCCAGGGTCACAATGGTCTCACAGGTTCCATGAAGCCTCACAGTGTCACAATGCTTTGCTTATTCCATGAGGCCTCATAGTTTCACTATGTCCATGATTCCATGAGTCATGAGTCTCCTCAGTGTCACAAGGGCCTCTTGGTTCCATGAGGCTGTGAAGTGTCCTAATGATCTCTCCACAGTTCCATGAGGCCTTGCAATGTCACAAGGGAACTTTGGCTCCATTGAGTCGCACAGTGTAACAATGGCCCCATGGTTCCATGACATCTCAGAGTGTCATAATGGTCTCCAGAGTTCCAGAAGGCCCCACAGTGTCACAATGGTGCCTTGATGTCACAGGGCCCCACAGTGTCACAATCGTCCCTTGGTCTCACAGGCCCCACAGTGTCACAATGGTCCCTTGGTCTCAAAGAGCCCCACAGTGTCACAATGGTCCCTTGGTTCCATGGCCCTGTGCTGCTGCATTCCCCCCTCCCCTTCTCAGGCCGCCCTGCCAGCTGAGAAATGCTCCTTGGGCCTGGACCTTGGCCAACAGCCCCTGGGCTCGGCTCCTCTGCAGCTCATCACAAACACCGTCTGCTCCCGGCACTGCTGCTGCCCAACCAGCTCCTGGTTCCTTTAGCAGCAGCCCTGGAAACTCTTCTTGTTCCCTCAGTGGCACATCATCCCTGTTCTCACACTGCCAAAGAAAGCTGTTGGTGCCATGCGCGGCCAGGATGAACCATTGCTGGGACTGAAGCCCCTCTCTTGGGGCCCTGCAAACAGTGCTCCAAAAGGAGCCCTTGGAGCTCTCCTGGGCCAGCGACTCCCTCTGAGTGGGGCCTCTCCCAGCCGGGAACTCTCCCGTTTGCTGCACTCGGGGATCCTGAACAACCACAGAGCCTGGGCCAATCCCCCCACTCCTCCAGGCTCAGCCCTTCACCCACTGGGAAGATGTCAAAGGATCCACAGTGAGCATTTCTCGCCCTCAGGGGAAGTTCTCCCAGGTGCCTTGCACTGACTCTTGGTGTCTGTGTGCATACAGCAGTGCCTGTGCTGGGGAAATGTGGCAGAAATGTTGCTCTCTGAGGGGTTTGAGTGCCTTGGATAGCTGAGTGTCCTGGGGTGACGTTATGATGCTTGTATATCCCCATTCATCTGTTCTGTGCCTTTAAGACCGGCTCTGAAGAGTGGAAGTTTTGTTTGGGTTTCTCTAATCAGGGACACAGAGACAAGCGGTACATAGGGCTGTTTTTTCACTTCCAGCTTCAGCTTGCTGCTTTTGCTTGCTCCCTTTTTCTGCTCTTGCTTCTGCTCTGCTTTGTCCTCTGCTTATTAGCTAGTTTAGCCAAACAGTCCACATTCCTTCCTGGACTGTTTCTCCTCTCCTGTTTCTGTGACCATCTCGAACCTGCTCCGGACTGGGACCCAGGAACATCGAAGGTTCGGCTGCAGCAGCTGGCCCAGCTCCAGAGGGACTGAGAACAGAGCAACCACCCCCGAAAGAGACTTTCTGATTTTGCCATCTTTCTCAAAGCGGTGTCATTGGGTATTGTTCATTTTGTGTGCTGGGGGGTGCTGGGCTACTCAAATAAACAGGTTCTTTCCACCTCTATCCGAGGAATTTTTTTCCCAAACCGGTTGGGGGGACGGGCTGTGTGGATTTCGCTTTCTGGAGGGACCCTCCTTTGCAGATTCTTTAACAAATTTGCCCTTAACCCAGACACTGAGTCAGTCCGATATCCAGATATCAGTAAGTGAGGTTAAGTCATGAGGTCTAAGCTAAGTTAAATGCTGCTAAGAGTTGTATTTTGCTAAATTGTTACATTTTGTTTAAGTTATTGGTTAAGTTAAATATTGTTAAGTTTTACTCCTCTGTTAAATTGCTAAGTCATAGGTTATAAATTAGGTTAAATAGTGTTAAGTGCTGTTGTTTCGCTAAACTTTGATGTTTAAGGTATTGGTCACATTTAAGGTGTAATTTAAGTCCTGTTAAGTGTGAGGCCTGTTAAGCCTTTGGGTCGTATTCCTTTTAACCTCACCCTCACTGTCCTTGTGTCACACATACTCACAGGGACAGTTCTCTGTTCATTTCTGGTTGGATTTCCTGGATTTGGTTTGGTTTTGTTGTTGTTTTCTTTCCTTGTGGTGCCTGAAGTGTCCAGTCAGGAGCAGAGTGAGTCTTGCCAAGGAACTTGGTGCTGCTGTCCCTTAATATTAAATCTGGTTTTTGCTGCTCGCTTGCTGGGGATATTTTCAGCGCTCTCAAGGCCTCCTTGGTAACAGGGTGAAGGAGCCCTGGCCCAGGCTCTGGCCCTGGGGGACACGGGGACGCTGCCGGGGGGTCCCTGTCCCCCTGTGCCACCCCCAGGGCCCCGGCCCCCCGTCCCCGTGTCAGGCTCTGGGGTCGATCTTGTGTAACATCCTCTGGGGGAGGCTGCGGGGCTGGGGGGACCCAGGGGGACAGGGGACCCCGCTGTGCATGAGCAGGGTTGGACTGCTCTGGGGGGAGCTGTGAGGGGGGCCGGGACAGAGTGACCAACCCAGTGACCTCACACAGCTCTGTGATGTCACACAGCCCCTGTGATGTCACACAGTCACCTGTGATGTCACACAGCCCCTGTGATGTCACACAGCCCCCGTGGTGTCACACAACCATCTGTGATCTCACACAGCCCCTGTGATGTCACAGCCCATGCTAGTATGTCACGAATCCCCCTTGTGATGTCACAGAGCCAATGCTGGCATATTACTCTGTGATGTCATACAGCTGCCTCCTGGGATGTCTCAGGAGACACTGTGATGTCACAAACTCACCCAGTGATGTCACTGCATGTTCTCTGATGTCACAGACTGTTCGGTGATGTTACCCAGACATCCAGTGATACCACAACCCATGCTCTGATGCCACAGAGCCACCCTCCATGATGGCAGAGTCTGTTCTATGGCGACACATCCTGTCTGTGCCCTGCTGGTGTCCCTGAGGGGCCCTGGCAGTGCCCCAGCCCTGCTGGGCTGTGCACAGGAGCTGCTCCTGGCCAGAGCTGTCTCTCTGCAGCGCTACCCTTGCCAGGAGCAGCCTTTGAGCCAGGAGCCCAGCCCAGCTCAGCAGCACAGACACAGCACAGGGACTTTATTGACCCTCTGGGGCTTTGGTGCTCTTTGCATCAGACCCAGTCCCTCACAGTGTGCTCAAAGAACTTCTCAAGAACTCAAAATCAGAGTCCAAGTCCAAACTTTCTGTAACTTTTAATGGGTCTCACTGAGGGACAGGACTGAGAAAGTGTCCCCAGGTTCCAGGTAGAGCAGAACACTGGTGGCAGTGATGACAGGCAGGGACAAGCAAGTGAAATGTGTCTCTGTGCTGAGCACACCTGGATGTGTTTGAGGAATGCAAAGGGCCAAGGCCTGAGCCACAGCCCCTGGCCAGGCAGATCCTGTCCCTCCCTCCTTGCCCAGGGCTCTTCCCAGGATGGGCACCGGCATGTGGGGATGTGCAATGGCAAGGGCAGGAGCATGGGGCGGCCCCTGCCAGGCTGCTGAGCTGGGACAAGGAGGCAATGAGGCCCCAGGCCTGCAAGGGTCACTTGTCCCCTCATGGCCTCAGGCCCAGGCCCAGCAGCCATGGCCAAAGTGCTGCCCAAGGTGGCTCTGGCAGGGCTGTCTGGCAGCTGCTGCCCATCCCTGTGCCCTGTGCAGCCCAGGCTGTCCCACGGTGTCCCTGCCCTGCGCCTCTGTCCCTGCAGGCTGTCGGCATCCCCCGGCTGCCCCACCTGGCTGGGCCCTTCCTTTGCTGACAGCTCTGCCTCCTGCCTGCCCCTGCCTGCCCACACAAAGCCTTGGGCTGATCCAGGCTCCTGCTGGGGACGTGCTGCACCACAGCCCTGCCCTGCCAGGGAAATTCCTTTCTGCTGCTGCCCACTCTGGGCCTCCCCAGCTGCCCTTGGTGCTATTATTTCCTTCTCATGCTTATATCCTCTAGGAAGAAAAGCTCCAGCCTCTCTGAAACCACCCTTCAGCCCCTGCCAGGCTACTCCTGTTCTGTCCTCAGTCTCCACCCCACTGAGCCCTGAACCTGCAGCCTCTACCAGCTGGTTATGTGATGAGGCCTCCAAACCCCCTCTTGGGGGATTTTTGGGTCCTCTCCAAGTCCTCTGAAAATGGGAAAACAGTGGTCAAATGTATTTTCTCCCAAATTTGCAGTGGCAGAACAAGGGTCCATATGTCTAAAGTGAATGAGGCTGGATTTACATTTTTTAGAAGGAGGAAATAATTTACAATTATGAGAGTGGAACAAAACTGCAACTGTTTTTTTTCCAGAGAAGGGGATGTGCCATGCCAGGAATTGTCCAGGAGCAGGAGCTTTGTGCAACCTGACATAGTGAAACCCCTTTCCCTCCCCAAGTATGGAATTCCTGTTGTGTGGGTTCTCTGATGTGCTCACAAGGCTTCTGGCCGGAATGTCAGCTGAGGGCAGCCAGGCTGCTGCAGCAATTCAGAAGCATCTCCCTAATAATTTTGATAACCAGATGATAACAACCCATTGAAACTTGAGCAAATCCCATTCATCTTTAAGCAGCTTAAGCAATTTATAGGAAAAAAAATGTATAGACTAGTACATTTAGAAAATGTTGCATTTCTTCAGTACAAAAAAAAAGCACAGACAGTAGAGCATATATTGTTCATCCACTCAGCTGTGCGTGCCACTGAACTGCTGCACCAGAGGACGGGCATTATCCCATCCCTTTGGCATTCTCTCTCAGAGTGCAGATGAGACAAAACCAAGAAGTTCAACTTGAGTCAATCTTTACCTTCAAAGGAAATTCAGGAACCTTTTGCAGAGGTCAATGCTCTGCACGTTGCTGAACTTTGCAGAAGCCAATATTCTGCACGCTGATGAAATCTTTTCAGAGGCCAATGCTCTGCAGGCGTAGGAATCTTGCAGAGGCCAATGCTCTGCAGGTGTAGGAATTCTCTGCGCAGACCAATGCCCCGCAAACAATTCCCTTGGCGAATGGCCCGGTGCAGCCGCCTGCAGGAGCCCAGGCTGCGCACACCCAGCCAGGGCCGCGTTCTCGGGCAGCTGTGGCCGCGCCGCTGTCACAGACGCCGCCGCCGCGTTCGCGGTTCCCAGGCACCCGCGGCCCCCGGCAGCCGCCGCCGTTTCCCGGATCCTGCCCCTTCCGGCCCCGGACGCTTCCCCAGGATGCTGCCGGGGCTCGGGGGCTTCGTCTGCCCGGGCTGGGGCTCGGCCTCCCCTGCAGGACAAGGTGAGGGGGGGTCCCCGGGGCTCGTATTCCCCCGGGAGCGTGTGTGAGTCCCCCATGTCCCCCCCAAGCCGGGGTCACCCCCTTTTCTTTGCCCAGAGCTCCTGAGCCAGCTCCTGCTGCCTCCCGGGACGGGCTTTAAGGAGTCCCCCGGGGACCCCCTTGAATGCCCATTCCTGGGCACTGGGATCCCCCGCATCTCCTTCCCCAGCTGCAGGACCCCCTGCATCCCCTTATCCTGCCCCGACACCCCCTGCACCCCTTTTCCCGGGTATGCTCCTCTGGCAGCCCCTGGATCCCCCGTTTCCATGAGCTCGGGGACCCCCGGACCCCATTCCCGGCCAGCCCGGGGCACCTCGCTGCCAGGCCTCCCTTTACCCGGCGATCGGTGACGTCACTGCAGACCGCAGTGACTGGTGACGTCACTGCAGACTCGGGTCGCCATTGGCGGGCAGAAAAGAGCGGCGCCAATGGCGGGGCCGGAGGCGGCTCAGGGGGCGGGGCCGCAGCAGAGCAGCGCGATGGCTCCAGCGCTGGAGCTGGGGGTGCTCCTGGGACCCGGGGGGCGGCGAGAGCTGAGAGGGACCCCCGGCACCGGGACTCTGTGATCGCCCGTTCCGGAGCACCGAGGGGCCCCTGAACCCCCATTCCTTGGCGCCGCCATCCCCCCGCACCCCCATTCCCGGGCATGGGTTCCACCCTGCCCCCCCCTTATCCGGCACCAACAACCCCCACACTCCCTTCCCGTCCATCCCCTCTCTCCCAGCCCCCAGAGCCCCCTTTTCCTTCACCCAGAGACCCCCTGGACCCCTATTCCTCCCTTTGGGAATGGGGAGCAGCGGGATGGGGGTTCCCCTCCCCTCCTCACCATGCCGTGCTTCCCAGAGCCGGAATCCAGCGGGAATCCCACCCTGGTGCTCCCTGTGTCTGTCCGCGCTGCCATTGGCGTTGTTCTCCTCATCGGATTCGGTGTCTGAAGGCTCCAATCCGGTTCCCCCCAAACCCATCCTGGGGGTCACCCTGTTCTTCCCTCCTCCCCAGACTCCTGGGGGTCCCCCATGTCCCACCCAGCCCCACTAAACTCCTCCTGGGTCCCCCATAAGCCGCACATGGGATTCCTGGGAGTTCCCCTGTGTTCCCCCATTCCCAGGACTTTGGGGGTCCCCCCCGACCTGTTCGTGCCCCCCCAGATTTCTTCCACAGCCCCCCTGTGATGGTGGGGCTGAGGGCTGAGTGCTGGTGCCCCCCAGCCTGCGGCAGATCCAGTGCTGAGGGGAGTTCGGGGGTCCCTCAGCATTTGGGGTCCCCTGGGAGTTGGGGTGACCCCCTGGGCCCCCAGGATCCCCCTGAACACGCTGACGCTGTCTGTGCTCAGTGAGTGGGCTCATTCCCAGCACGGGGTCCCAGCTTTGTCACCGGCATTGCCAAAGTACCCCCAAAACCTCCCGGGAACCCCAAACCCCCTGGAACACCCCAAAATCATCCCTGGGCTCTCCAAAAGCTCCCCAAGACCGCAAAAGCTCATACAGACTCCTCCAAACCCTCCCAGGACATAAAAATTCCGACAGGATATCCCAACATCCCTCCAGATCCCCCTGAGAAGGTTCATACCTGGCACGGGATCCCCATCTCTGTTGCCAGCAGGTACCCCAAAACAGCCTTGGGTTCTCTCTGGCATCGCCTTATCCCTCGCTTTGGGACCCCTGAAAACCCCCCTTGGGAACCCCCAAAAATCCATCATGACCCCACAAAACCACCGGTATACACAAAACCCTCCCGGGAACCCCTCACAACAGTTTATACCCAGCACTGAGTCCCCATCACCATCATCCAGGTACCCCCAAAGCTTCCCAGGACCCCCAAACCCCCCTGGGACCCCCAACCTTCCCAGGATCTCCAACTCCCCCTCCCGGGCTCCAGTGTCTGGAATCAAAGGGAGTGGTGTTGCCCTTTTAAGGGGACTTACAGTGGGACCCGACCGTAGTGGGGGCCCTTAAAGCAGCGATGGTTGAGAGAACTCCAAAAATCACCCGGGGAGGCAAAACATCCCCTATAGGGGCTTGGAGTGGGGGCCCCATAAAAATGTAACTTAAAGCCATCATGATCCCCCCTTGAAAGGGGCTTGTGTGGCTGCGGCCCCACAAACACCCTAAAATGGGAAGGAAAAAACACCCTTGGAGTGGTGGGATTCCCCCAAAAAACCCCAAAGAGAAAACCTCCACTTCAAAGAGACCTGAAGACCCTTAAAGGGCCTCGAGGAGGAACAAGATCCCCTCCTTTGCTGGGGCCTCTCCCAGCCAGGAACTCTCCCGTTCGCTGCCCCCGGGGCAGCCCCCGAGTCTGTCCAAACACGGGAACTTCGCTGTGTTGAGCCCAGATCCAGAGTCCTGACTCCTGCACAGGGCACAGGAAATCCCTCGCTCGCTGCTGTGCATTGTCCCTGCTGAGGCTCAGACACTGCCGGGGCACATTCCCTGCCTGCAGGATTCATGCCCGACCCAAGCACTGCACTGATGGCTCCAGCACTGCTTTCCAACAAAACCAGGGCAAGGCAAACTGTGTGTAGCTCATGGTATTTTAGAGTGTCTAAAACTCGCTAAGTCACCAGGCTTAGAGGTGAGATGCATTTGGAATTCATGGCATGGAGAAGCAGTGCAACATGGAAAGGGGGAGCACAGAAATACAAGAAAACATCTCGGATTGTTCCTTTCCATTTTAGTTTTGCTTCTGGAAAGCTGTTTCACTTTTCCAGAAATCTTCTCGCTAGTCCTGTCTGGCCTTTTCAAGAACCTTTCCTGCAGAACGAGGAGCAGCTTCTGTCATAAGATGTGCCCCCAACTGCAGCTTCTCTTGGCTTTCCACACCGTGAGTGCAGCACAACTTCTGCAGCAAAGCAAGACAAATGTTTGGATTCCTTGACAACTTGTTCTTTCTTTTCCCTTTGGCCTGGGCAGTTGTGCCGTTGCTGAGTTTTTCATTGTGCCTGTTCTAACCCAAGAAAACAGGAGGTTTTGTTGGGGACTTGCTGGGGAATGCAAGCCTGACCGAATGCAGAGAAAGAATCTTCAGGACACTCTGGGAGCTCCCTGGGCTGGGCTCAGGCTCCTGCTGGGACTCTGCAGAGAGCTGGACTCCAAGTGGGATCAGCAGCAGTGCAAAATACCTTTGGGCACCTCCATTTTCTGCTGCTCTGAGGAAGCAATGAAGACAGTCAAGTTCTGGTTTTTTCATTTGATTTGCCACTCCAGAGGCAATTTCTGTGATGGTCTCTGTAGGCTGAATCTATTTCAACAGCACCAGCAGCAGGGCGGTGTTTGAGTGCTGCAAAAGTGGTCTGTGAGGCTTTCATTCCCCTTGACTTAGTGCTCAAGGACTTGTGAGCATTTCAGTCTCTGCTAATCATGATGCCTGTGACAAAAACCCTGAGTTCACCATCACAAAAGCACAGTAGGCAGCAGTGATTGAAAGAGGCAAGTGCTGTTGTACTGATAAAATTCAGGTGGCAAGCAGAAGACGGCCAAGACCAGCCATGATCTCCAATTCCCAAGGCAGAGGCACCAGCAGCCTCCTGCTGTCACCTCAGGGTGAGTAAAAGAGCTTCGAAAACAGCGCTGGAACCCGATCCTTTCTTCCTCTGAGGGCTGGCTCAGGGCAGCACAGGCGGGCCCTGAGCAGTCAGGGCTGTGTGTGTGGGTGCTGGTTTCTCTGCTTCAGAACTGAGCTGGAAAAAGCCCTTGGGAGCCGAGGCAGGAGCAGGCGGGAAGGGGCCGGCGCTGCTGCTGCTCCTGGCCGGGAGCCCCGGCTGGGCCGGGCCGGCGCCCCCTGCGCTGCGGCTGCTGCTGCTGCCAGAGCCGGGCGGGACTCGGGGACAGGGAACGGACACGGGGGGACAGCAAAGGCCTGGTGGCTGCAGGGATGATGGCGCTGGGGCCGGGGCCAGCATAGAGCTTCAGCCCGCAGTTAACCCCGAGGGAAACGCTGGGGAAAGGCTCCATTTCAGCCTTTCTTTACTTGTCGCTGTAATGAAGGGACTGAAATGAAAGGAGAACAAGCAGGGCCCGACCCCTCCTCCTCTGGGAGGAGCCCCGCGTCTGGGGCTGTGAGGGGCCGTGAGGGGCCATGGGGAACTGTGAGGGGCTGTGAGGGGCTGTGAGGTGTCACTCTTGAGTCGAGAATGAAACAGGAACAGGCGGGAGGCAGTTGTGTAGAGAGTGAAAGAAGGTTTTATTCAAGAGAACCGTGGGGTTTTTATAGAGTGACATGATTTGTTCTATTTGATTGGCTGGTTAACAAAAACACATTATACACTGTCCTTGAGAAGAACAGAAAAACAAAGTAGAAGAACATCACCTGCAGATTGTTTATACTTAACAAGTTATCGCATTCCTACTACACCCTAAAAACTCTCACAGGCTGCTGTGAGAAACACTTGCTGTTTCTCTCTTCCAGAGCATCCACAGTGAGGGGCTGTGAGGGATTTTGGTGAACTGCGAGGGAGCCATGAGCTGTGGGAGGCTTTGAGGGGCCATGAGGGGCCATAAGGGTCTGTGAGGGGCTGTGGGAGGCCAGGCTCCTCATGGAACCAAGGATCCATTGTGACACTGCGGAATCAAGGAGATCATTGTTGACAGTACAGAACCTCATGGAACCAAGGGGCCATTGTGGCACAGCAAGGCCTTGTGGAACCAAAGGGACCGTGGTGACACTATGGAACCTCATGGTACCACAGGTCCATTGTTATACAGCAGCCACAGCAGGGCCACAGAACCAAGGAGATCATTGTGACACTACACAACCTCATGGAATCAAGGCGTCCATGTTGCACTACTGAACCTCATGGAGCAAAGGGTCCATTGTGACACTGTAGAACCAAGGAGACTGTTGTTGGCAGTAGGAAAGCTCATGGAACCAAAAGTCCATTGTGACATTGTGGGGCATCATGGAACCATGGAGACCATTAGGACACTTCAGGACCACTGGAACCAAGGGGCCATTGTGACACTGCAGGGCCTTGTATAACCAAGGGGTCCTTGTAGCACTGCAGGGCCTCATGGACTCAAGGGGATCAAAGTGACACTGTGGGGCTCCATAAGGGGCTGTGGGCCTCCATAAGGGGCTGTGGGCCTCCATAAGGGGCTGTAGGGCTCCATGAGACCATGGGGCCATTCTGATGGTGGAACCAAGGATACCATTGTTACATTACAGAATAAAGGAGGCCATTGTGAACCAGCGGGGGAACCCGCTGGGACTACTGTGACACTTCAAGGGCATTGTGGAACAGCAGGGCCTCGTGGAAGCAATGAGACCTTTGTGACATCCCAGGACCTCGTGGGAGCAGGGGGCCATTGGGACACTGTGGGTCCCCATGGAAACAAGGGGCCAATGTAACACATCCAGGCCTGCTGGAACCAAGGGGCCACTGTGATCCTGGGGAACCCAATAGAACCAAGGGGCCATTTGGAGACACTGTGACCTCATGGAAGCAAGGGACCATTGTGCAGGCCCATGGAAACAAGGAAACCATTTGGACACTGCAAGGCCCCATGGAAAGCAAGGGACCATTGTGCCACTGCAGAGCCAAGGAGACCATTGTTATATCACTGGGCCTCATGGAAAGCAAGATCTGTGGTGATCCTACAGGGCCTCATGAAACCAAGGGGCAATTTTGATGCTTCAGGGCCTCAAGGATCCAAGAACATGGAACAGGTGTGGGTGGCTGGGCCTCCTGGGGGCTGCTTGACTGGTCCAGCTGGCCTTGGCATGTTGAGAATTGCTTCTTATCATCCCCTGAAACCCTGGAGTTCTGAGCATTCCTTCCTGTGGGAAAGAACTGTCCTTCTCCTCCAGGGGTTCAAGGCTGAATCTGGGATTCCTCCTCCAAATCTGATTATATCCAAAGATTATTCCCATATGAAACCTGCCAGGACAGACAGCTCTGGCTGGCCTTGGCCTCTGGGGGCCACTCCTCATGTGCCTTCAAAACACTGGGGGCCCGTTCTTTTCTTCCCAATGAAAAAAACACTTTCAAGTCCAGCCATCCATGGCCAAAATTGAGAATCTGCCTCCAAAATTCCTAATATCCAATGATACCTCCCAGACAAAAGCTGCCAGGGCTATCTAGATTCCCTTGGCTGCCCTGGTAGCCCTGGTGTTGCTGCAGGGCCTGAGTGCTCTCGGGGCCGGGCACAGCCCTGGGGGTGGCAGTGCCGGGGCTGCAGCAGGGACAGGCCATGGGCACTGCTGGGGCAGCGCTGACGCCTCAGCCCAGGGCCTGGGGGCTCCAGGCTGCTTGCCCAGGCTCTCTCAAGAACACGGCCAGGCCAATGCTCAGCACAGAAAAGCCCCATGAGCAGCCCCAGGCTGGCCGTGGGCAGGCTGGGGGAAAACAGCATGGCTGGGGCTCTGCAAGGGCCCTGGGGCAGAAGGGAAGGAGCAGCAGAGCAGGGGCTGATCCATCCCCAGTGTGCTGGACAGCCCAGGGCAGCGTCCCAGAGCGCCCTCATGGAGCTGCCAACAACATCCCCCCTCTGCAGCCCTGGCCTCTCCCCCAGCTCACACAGGTGCCCCATCCTTGCAGGCACAGACACAGCAGCACTGGCTCAGCAGCCCCTGTTTGCATTGTACAGAGCAGGGGGAGCACCCCCATGCTGTTGGTGTGGGGACATGAACCTGAGGGAGCACAAATGCCATCACCCCCTGGGGCCAGCAATGGCTGGGGGACACCAGGGAAACCACTCAGCTTTGTCCTGGCCTCTGCAGTCAGCCAGAAAGTTTGTTCCCATCAGCTGGGAGTTTCCTGTGCCACTGCAGACGCTGTTGCTCAGAGCCAGGACTGCCTGGCAGCCACCCCCAAACTGCCTTGAGCATTTCCTTGGCTTCACCTTTGCTTTCTTTACTCTTCCTGATACAAATGTCTTCCCATTGTCCACCCCTGTTTCCTCCCCTGCAAACAGCCCATCCCTGTTTGCCCTTTCCTCTCTGGCCCCACTCCCCACTGCAGTTCCTGACTTGGCACCATGGGAACGTCCCTGGGGCAGCAGGATCATCCTACAAGTGCTGCAGGAATTGTCTGCAGGCTCCTGCAGTGCCTGGTGCTGCTCCCTTGCCAGAGGCACCCCAGGCCATGGGGCACATCTGGGCTGCTGTGTCTGGCTCTGGGGCTCCCTGTTCTGGGCAGTGAGGAGGAGATGCAGAGGCTCTGCAGGACTGACAGGATGGGCTTTGGGGCTGGCAGGAGAAGCTGGGGGACCTGGGCTGCTGGAGCTCCTGAAGAGGATGCCCAGGGCTCCTCCTGCAACTGCTCCAATGGTACTTTCAGAGAATCCCAGAATCAGCAAGGGTGGAACAGGCCATGGAGATTTTCAAGTCCAACCTGTGCCCTGACACTGCTTTGTCTTCCCTGAGCCTCCTCTTCTCCAGGATAAACAACCCCAGCTCCCTCAGCTGCACTTCACAGCTCTTGTTCTCCAGACCCCTCCCCAGTCTTGATGACCTTCTCTGGACATGCTCCAGCCCCTCCATGTCCTTCCTAAATTGGCAGCCCCACAACTGCAAACAGCACTCAAGGTGCTGCCCAAGCAGTGCTGAGCACAGGGGAACAATCTCTGCCCTGCTCCAGCTGGCCCCACCATTCCTGATCCAGGCCAGGAGCCATTGGCCTTCTTGGCCACCTGGGTACACTGCTGGCTTATGTCCAGCCTGCTGTCCATCAGTGCCTGTAGGTGATGGAGGAGACCATGCTGCTGCCCAGCCCCTCTGGCACCTTGTGGAGGAAGGGAAGGGAAGGGAAGGGAAGGGAAGGGAAGGGAAGGGAAGGGAAGGGAAGGGAAGGGAAGGGAAGGGAAGGGAAGGGAAGGGAAGGGAAGGGAAGGGAAGGGAAGGGAAGGGAAGGGAAGGGAAGGGAAGGGAAGGGAAGGGAAGGGAAGGGAAGGGAAGGGAAGGGAAGGGAAGGGAAGGGTCCAGATCCAATCCTTCCTGAAATGTGGAGTTTGCTGGCACTGCCAGTGCCTTGACCTGAAAATTTCCCTATTCTGACACAGCCCAAGTGCAGCAATTTGCTGGCACAGAAGTCCAAAACCCGGCAACTTCCTGCTACTGGGTCTGGCACCTCTCACATCTTGTGTTTGCTGCCCCAGTACCCAGATTTGGAAATTTCCTGGTGCCCACACAGCCCAAGTCCAGTGATTTGCTGGCTCAGAAATCTAAAATTTGGAAATTTCAAGGTTCTGACTCCAGTACTATCCAGATCTAGTGTTTGCTGAGACTGCCAGCGCACAGATTTGGAAATTTCCCGATGCCTTCACAGCCCAGGTCCAGCAATTTGGTTTTAGCTAGCTTAGGCAGAGAAGTTCCTTTGGACTGTGACTTTCCTTTTTCTTGGAATTGTTTAAACCTGCTCTGGACTGAAAACCCAGAAAAACACCGTCATCTCAAACCTGTGGCTCACCGAGCTCTGGGACGCTGCATTCCAGCACCAGAGGGACTTAGAAGAGATCGAGTGGGCCAACTACAACCCACCAAAAGGACTTTCTGAATTTGCCATCTCTTCAGCACTGTCATAGGTTTTATTTAATATTATTCATTTTTCGTGCTTCTGAATACTTTACTTGTTAAATAAACTGGTTTTTTTTTTTACTTTTCTCAAGGGAAGTCTTTTCCTGAACTAGTAGGGGTAGGGGCTGCTTGAACTTCTTTCTAGATGGATTCCTTTTGGAGATTTCCTCCCAAAATTTGTCCTAAGCCAGCACAAACTGTCACAATGAAAATTGCACCAGTGGCATAATTTCCTGGTGGCAAATCTTGTGACAGAATCTTGATCTTGTTCTCCATGAGAGGTTTCTTGGGAAGAGCAGACAGGAGAAGATTCCTGGAAAACTGAAACAGCTTTCCAGAAGTGAAATGAAAATGAAAGAAACAATCCAAGGTGTTTTCCTCTGTTTATTTCTATGCTCCCCTTTTCCATGTTGCATCCCAGTAATTCCAGATGCACCTCACCTCTAAGATCAGTGACTTAGGGATTTTTAGGCACTCTAAAATACCATGAGCCACACACAGTTTTCCTTCTCCTGTTTTTACTGGAAAGCAACACTGGAGGTGTAAATGCAGTGCTGGGCTCAGGTAGGAATCCTACCCCAAGGGAAGGCGGCCTGAAGGTGTTTGACCCTCGGCAAGGACAATGCCCAGCAGCAAGCGAGGGGATCGCTGTGCCAGTGTGCAGGAGTCAGGGCTCTGCATGTGGGCTCAGCGCTGCAAAGTTCCCGTGTTTGGGCAGACGGAGGGGCTGTCCCCGGGGCGCGCGGGGCTGGAACGTGGGGCTCGTGGGGCGAGCGGGGAACGGACACGAGGACGAACGGCCCCGGTGCTTCAGCTGCAGCGGCGGCAGCGGCGGCAGCAAAAAAAAGCAGAGACTCCTAAACACTGCTTCTCACTCTCATTCTCATTCTCATTCTCACTCTCATTCTCATTCTCATTCTCATTCTCATTCTCATTCTCATTCTCATTCTCATTCTCATTCTTCTCTCTCTCTCCCGCTGTCGGGCGCCCTTCTCTCGGGGTCCCTTGCCCGGCGTCCCTCTCCTCTCCCCGCCTCCCTCTCCCCTGCCGGGCCGGGCCATGCCCCCGGCCCGCCCCTGGCCCCGGGCGGGGCTTCCCCGTGCCCGGCCCCGGCCGTCCCGCCGCGGTCTCGCCTTCGCCCGGCTCTGGCCGTACTGGCGGTGGCGCTGCTGGGCGGGAATCAGTGCCCGGGGCCGGGGCGGCATCGCCGCCCTTTGCATCCGCCTGGTCCGAGCCCGGCCCCGGACCCGACGCAGGGTCCAGTCCCGACCCCGGCCCCGGCCCCGGCCCCGGCCCCGGCCCCGGCCCCGGCCCCGGCCCCGGCCCCGGCTCCTCCCGGGCCCCGCGGAGCATACACGCAGCGCGGTCGCTCCCGCCGCCTCCGCTGCGGCTTCCCCGGCCCGAGCTCCGCCGCTCGGCAGCGCGGCCTCCGGCCCCGAGCCTCCCGTGCCGCGTTCCAGGGAGCGAACGCCTGAGCATGGCCGGCCCGGAGCGGGTGAGGGGCGCTCGGGGGCCGTTGCTGGCCCCGGGCCGAGCGCTGACCGCCGCGTCCCGCCCGCAGGGAAGGCGCAGGAGGCCCTGCAGGAGCGCTACCGGCTGGGTTCGGTGCTGGGGCGCGGCGGCTTCGGCAGCGTCTTCGCGGCCACGCGGCTCTCGGACGGCGCCCCGGTGAGCGGCGGGCCCGGCGGCGGGCGGAGGCGGAGGGGATGGAGGAGGAGGGGAAGGTCGGGGCGCGGCGGGACGGGCGGCGAGCTCAGCTCGCTGCTCTCCCTCGCTCGCAGGTGGCCGTCAAACGCGTGCCGCTGGATCGCATCCGGCACTGGGGCGAGCTGGTGAGTGAGCGGGGCCAGCGGCTACAGCCGGGCCGTGCCGGGCGGCGAGGAGCCGGGGCCCGGCACGGTGGGAGCCGCCGTGAGCCCTGCGGGGAGAGCGGGCGTGGGGTGAGCGGGGCGTGCAGAGCATCGCGGGCTGGCTGAGGGCTCCCACAGCCCCGGCACGGCCTTGACCCCACTGACGGCATCGTGCTCCTCACGCAGCCCGACGGCACCAGCGCACCCCTGGAGATCGTGCTGCTGGCCAAGGTGTCCCGTGGCTGTGGCGGGGAAGATGTCCTCCTCTCCTGGGATTGCACGTCCCTGTGCTTTGTTTCCTGTCAAGAGAATTCTTCAAAAGACTCTACAAATCAGTCTCTTTGCTGGCCACTTGTGCTGCAGAGCTCTCTGCCTGGTTGTGGTGGTCTTTACCCAGCTGACCACAAAGGGCTCAGAGCTCCAGGCGCTGGGGCTGCCTTTTGTATGTCCTGGAAGCTGGGATCTCTGCTTTAAAGTCAGCATCTTGCATTTTGTTTCCCTCAGGGAGAATGGTGAACCCCACTGAAAATTCCCTGGTGAAATACACATTCCTGAAATATCTTGGCAGCGGGTGAGTCCAACAGCAGTTACTCCTGCACAACCATGGGCCAGGTGTTTTTCTGGTGGAATGCCTATCCAGCGTGAAGTCAGGCCAGCTGCAAAGATGTTCACACACTGGGGATAGATTGTCCCATCTCTAAATGCTGCTCAGAATTTGTGAGTGGGCTCAGAAGGCATTGTCAGAGATGCCTTGCTACCGAGGTCTTGCCTGCATCAAGGAACAGGACCTGGAAAGTCTCCTTGTCTCTCAAGTGTGGGACAGCTCTGTGTTAATTTCTTTAGCATTTTTTGTATGTCTCAAAATCATACTGGCACACTAATGAAAAGAGAAGAAACTTGCTTGCCTGAAAGAGCAACCTACGCTCTATCAAAGCTGTGAGATAACAGTTCCCAGGAACACTTCTTTCCCCTGGTTTGAAGAAGGAAACACTCTGTGGTCAGGATAGGAACCACACCATTTAGACACTGAAACCCAAGAGGAAAGACTAACCTCCCTTTAGAAGTTGAACCCCAGTGCTTCAGGAACAGGCCCAGTGCCCGTGCACTTGAGAGGAAAATGCATCATCTGCCTTCTGGCAGAGCCCTCCTGCATCCCGCAGGTTTTGACACTTCCAGCAGAGATCTCCTGTGTGGGCTGGCTTTCACTGCAAGATCTAAATGGCTTCTCCTTTCTCTGCTTCTGTTTTGTTTCTAGGACGTTTGGAGATGTTTATAGAGCACTCGATACTTCCACAGGAGGAGAGGTAAATGTCAACAGCCCCTGCAGACTCTGCTGCACTCGAGGGCTTTCCCCTCTGGTGTGAGCTGTGGCTGGAGCTTTGGGCAGAGCTGTGCTGAAAAGGCACAAGAAGCACAGACCGGTGCCAGCCCACAAAACACATTTGGGACTTTGTCCTCCTCAGCTGCCGGAAGGAAGGCACGGAGGGCAGCGGTTCCTTTCACAGAAGGACGCGCTCACTCGCTCTCCATTGCTAAAACAAAGGTGGTGCCTTCGAGCACCTCACTGCTCTTTGGGGCTACAGCTTCAGAGTCCTGAATTCTAATTTCTGACTGCCATCAAATCCATCTGAAAGTTACTGGTCGTTCCTTAGCCACCTGCAGTGCTGCACTTGGGAACTGCACATAGGGAGAGACCTGCAAGGCGTCCCTGAAAGCCCTAAGCCCTGCCCATATCACAAGATGTATCCACAGAGTATCAAGGCATGGATTCCTTCTTCTGAGTCCCAAACAAAGCAGCAGAGAGTGTGGTCAGAGGTTTGTGGGCGATAGCTGAGACACCGCTGTTACCAAGTGGTCAAGGCAAAATGTCAGTGGCCCCACATGTCCTTTAACTGGCTCCCGAGGGAGCAGAGAAATGGGCTGTTGGAATGTCAGTTCCTAATTACTGCAGTGCCTAATCACAAGGCAGTTTGGCACAGCTCAGCTGTGTCATTGCAAAATCACTCCCTCCATGTGTCTTGTGGTCTTGTGCCACCAACCTCTCAAGTTACTGATTTTCAATGTCATTTTAGGTGGCAATAAAACAAATCTTCAAGGAGTGAGGAGGAAGGAGCTAACCTTTAATGAAATAACGATCATGAAGAGGTATAGGAGTCCCAATGTTGTGAATTATTTAGACAGGTGAGAGGTCATGGTCTTATCCCACGGATGTGTGTTTACATATTGCGAACATGAGAGGTTAAATACCCACTTTGATAAGTGGCAGCAAGTAGAGCTGTTAATTTTTATTTATTCATATTTCTCTACTCATCTCCACTGGATTAGAAGAGAGTGCATCTTGTCTGCATGAGTCTTCCCTGGCACACCTAGTTTGATAATTACTCCAAAATTATTCAAAACCTGGATCAGCTGTATCTTCCTAACTTAATAGCCTCAAAGTTCACTGCCTCCACATTTATTTGAGATTGATTTTTTAAAGTTTCTTAAGTGCAGATGAACCATCCTAAAGTGGATTTCCCTTGGATTGTTGCCCCTCTTTGCCATTGCTATGCATGCCAGGAAGACTAGGTGCTTTTTCCAGAAACACCATGCCTGACATATTTTTTATTTGGGCTGTTTCTAAACTGCACTTTTCATTTGCTACCCATCTAAGACATCTCCTTTTTCACAGCTGTGCCTTTCTCTTTGAGACTGCACGGATTGCAAACAATGCATAGCCAAGAGGGAATATCTATTCCTTTGATTCTGTCTTTGTCACAAAGGCATCTGGAAATAAGAAACCTGGAAGCAAAAAATCAACATAGCCATGCATGTTCATCTCTACCCCCTTGTTTCCTTCTTTCAGCTACCTTCTGGGCGAGGAACTCTTGCTGGTTATAGAGTACATGGATGGAGGTGTCCTGAGCGATATCATCAGCCAGACCTGCCTGTCTGAAGATGAGACGGCAGCCATCAGTCGGGAGGTCAGCAATCCCAGCTGTGTTTCCAAGGGCTTGGGCAGCATTGTCTGGGAAACAGGGGCTCAGAACAGGAAAGGTTTCCTGTGCCAAGCTTTGTTTCTGTGTTGCTGCTATTCTATGGGCAAGTAAAAGCATCTCAAGTGAAACGCCTGCCAGTGCCCCTGCACTCCCTGTACTCAGTGCCAGTACTTGTATCTCCTGCTGTTGTATTCTCGCTCTGTCTCTTGTATTTGTATTTGCTGTTCTCCACCTTGCCTCTCTAAATATTTGCCTGGAGTCTGTCTTCACTGCATTCCTTGCCTGTAAAAGCAAAGGTGCTGGTGGCAGGATTTGAAACAAACATCAAAGAAAAAAGAGAGAGACTCGTTTCTCTCAGTCCTCAGCTAAAAAGGATAGGAGTGCAGCCAGAATGCTCTTTGCTTATGAGCACATGCACTGCAGCAGGAGTCATCCTGGCTGGTTGGCAGGGGACAGCCTACAACAGCAGGTGCTGTTGCTCTTTCAAAAGCTGACGTGCCTTTCCTCAGAAAGGTCCTGCTCTGCAGGTGTTGGAGCAGCAAGCTCTTCCTCTCAGTGGCCATTACTGTTCTGCCATTACTCCCCATTCCCCTGGAGAGGGAATCTTTTGGAGCTGTTTCCTTTCTTGTGTGATGAAATCACATCACTCATTTTTGCCCTCCTGTTTCTGTTTTCTCGCTCAGTGCCTGCAAGGACTGGATTTTCTTCATTCAAACAATGTGATCCATCGAGATGTGAAGAGTGACAACATCCTTCTCAGAACCGATGGTTCTGTCAAGCTGGGTCACTATATACTTAGTCAGGTGCAGCATTCCAGGAATGTGGGTGTGGGGCTGCTTGGAGTGACTGCCAGCTCCCCAAAACTGGTGCTGGTGGCAGTGCAGGGACCCCTGCTGCGAGCTGAGGCCACAGTTGCAACGTGCACAGAGGTAGAAGGAGCCACAAGCAGTCAAGAGTGGTCTTGCTCTGTGTGTGTCCCTTCCAGAGGGAGGGAGTTACAAGTCTAAAGTTTCCAAAGAACAAAAGCCACTGCTGGAGTCAGTGTAAAAAATGGGGGGATTTTTAAAGTCACCAGTGCCCGGAGATTCAACAGCACAATTTCAAACTTCTACCGGGGAATTCTTTTGCTTGCTTTCCTAATTGCACAGAATTCAGATAAAACCAGTATTTTGTTTTCTCCTCAGCTGATTTTGGCCTCGCTACTCAGCTCACCCCTGAGCAGAGCAGACGCTGCTCGCTAACCGGGACTCCTTGGTGGATGGCGCCTGAAGTGGTGACAGGTCAACCATATGGCCCCAAAGTGGACATATGGTCTTTTGGAATTGTGGGAATTGAAATGATAGAACAAGAACCTCCTTACTTGAGTGAAAGTTCTGGCACGGTAAGGAGCAAATACTCACTGATCCCACTGTCTTTCTCACCTGTGCCATGTCCTGTGTGCCACTGGACAAAATCCCATTGCCATCTGCTGGAACTACTTCCACCAAGGTCCCCTTCTAAAAATGTCCCTGCAACACATCAGCATCTGCTGTAGTTTTGGCTGCATCAGTGGGGGAATTCAAGTCTTACCACATGCAAACAAACTCCAAACAAAGTGTTCTCAGGCAACACTTTCCTTTGGGTTAGTGGTTCCAGTTCTTTTGTCTGTGTAGATGGCCTTAATAACAGGAAAAAAGCATCTTAAAAGTGTTGTTATCTTTCCAGAAATGAAGGAAGGAAACCCAAACCCAACAAAGTTTCTAAACCTGTGGTGTTTAGAGAGGAACCTAACCCCGTGTGCAGTTTCTTCTCACTGGGAAACATGCCAGAAACCTGGGCATGAGGGTGTAAAGGCCACAGTCTCTCTTCTGCTTCTTGTGCAGTGCTGCTGAAACACTCAGTGACCCTGTTTCTCTCCTAGCCCAAGGCACATTCTCCATGTCACCAAGCCAGAGCCTGGTGATTTGAAGAGACTGCCAAAACCTCCTGTTTGTTTCCTGGCACTTTCTGGGATGGGCCTACCATTTATGCATTGTCTTGAGTAGCCAAATGACTGGAGGGTGACCATAGGGATGGAACCTCTCCTTCTTCTGACCTAGACAATTTTTCTTTTGCTGCAAAAATGGGAAGCTGAAATTTTCAGACTGTTGAGAGACAGAGCTGCAGGTGGCTCCTGTGTGCCCAAGCAGGCATTTCCATCCCAATACATTTGTGCAGGCATCTTAATGTGTCTATGCTGAAGAGGAGATTGTAAACATTTGTTTCCCTGCCTGGGTATTAACTGATGGATTTCCTTTATTTTCTTCCAATTCCCATTGTTTTCAAGAACAGCACAAAAAGCCTGATGAGTTTTGTTCTAGGGCACATGCGCTTAAAGGACCAACAAGCACTGCAGAGATGCCTTTAATGTACTAACCCTTGAAATTAGTTAGTATAGCAAAGTCCCTCTTCCAAAAAGCCTCTCAAGCTGGCATGAATCCTCAGAGATGCAAATGTCCTTTTGCTGATGCAGTTCCCACTAACTAGGTCAGGCAATGAAATCAGCTGCCAAGGCAAGATCTGCAGGATGGTGGAAAAGCTGTGGCTGAATTGGGGTTTGGGTTTTTGGTTGGTAAAGGAAAGTCATCTCAGGGTCTCTGCCAGGGAAGAAACTGCCACTGAAGAACAGAGGTTAAACACAGGGATCTGGGAGAGCCTTAGAGATGTGAAAGCAGGAGGTGGAGCCTGGTGTCTCCTTTTTCTCCAGGCTACACACCTGATAGCCACAGTAGGGACTCCACAGCTGCGGCAGCCCAAGCTCCTCTCGGCTTTGCTGCGTGACTTCCTGAGCTGCTGCCTGCAGACAGACGAGGAGCGGCGCTGGTCTGCCAAGGAGCTCCTGCAGGTAAAATGGGAAGGGGCTGCAGGGGAAACAGGCTCTGAGGGAAGGGCTCCTCCTCCACTCAAGTCCAAGGCATCAGATGAGCCCCCTTCCTCCTCACCTCCACTCTTGGTGCTCTTCAAATGAAAACAGTGAGGAATCCTAGACTGGGCTGGACTGGCAGGGCCCTGTAAATGTCCTGTGGTGCAAGTGTCCTGCAATGAGCAGGGACATCTTTAAAGAGATCAGGTTGCTCAGAGCCCCTTTGCCACCGAAGCCGGAATGGTTGCAGGGATGGGGCTCCTACACGCTCTTGGGGCAAGCTGTGCCAGGGTGGCACCATGCTCTGAGTAAACAAGTTCTTCCTTAGAACTACTCTGATTAGATGCCCTTTGTGTTTAAAAATATTTGTCCATATCCTATTGCAACTGGCCCTGTTAAAAAAGATGTCCCCCACTTTCTTCAAAGCCACTCTGAAGTCTTGGACAGTGGTAATAAAATCTCCCTGGAGCCTGTTCTTCACAAAACTGAATAACTCCAGCTCCCTCTGCATTTCCTGTGAGGAGAGGTGCTCTGTCCTCTGACTGTTTCTGTTGCCCTCTTTTGTGATTTGGTGGAGTGTTCAGTTTTATCTAATGGCAAAAATATTGAAGTAGAGCAATGCAAGGTACAGAGACCTGAAATGGTGGTGGAGGAACCCAAGGAAGCCAGTCCCAGCTGAGCAGTCAGAGATTTGGCTGTGGGCAGGAGGGGCTGTGGGGGGCTCACTGTGAGCCTCTGAGGGGCCCTGGTTTGTGCCCCCCAGCCCACCCTTAGAGGTTTCTGCCACGCAAACAGGGACAGCTGGGAGGGCCTTGTCCCAGCCCCATCTGCTGCCTGGCACGCTCAAGCAGACGGGAACTGTGCCAGGGTTCCTGCCAGGCTGTGTGGCAGAGAGGGAACTGCAGCGCCCAATGCCACTGGGCTGGCCCTGCTGGGAAGGAAGGTGCCATCCAGCACACGAGGGGCAGGGCATGGAACGGTAGACACTGCCTTCTGTCCCTGTGGGAATTAGCACAGTGCCTGTCTTTCAAAGGCAGGGGCCTGTGTGACTCATTAGAGTTTCCTAAAAGGAAGAAAACCCGGGGACAGAAAGCACCATTTCTAGAGCACTGGCAGGGCAAAAATCCCAGCATGATGAAGACATCACAATAAACAGATGAGTGGAATTCTGGGCCAGGTTTGCCTGTGATGGCAAGGTCTTGCACACTGGGGATGACTGGGGAGCAGATGGTCCCATTGCTCCTCTTTCTGGGTCTTTCCAGGAACTTGATGTATCCTGATTGAGTCCCTGAAGCAATGAGCTTGGAAAGTAATGGTTCACTGTTCTTTGTTGTATTTTTTTTTCCGGTGGACAGCATCCATTTGTAACTTCAGCCAAGCCACCATTCATCCTGGCACAACTCATCAACTCAGTGAAGAAGACGAATAACCCTAACCCTAAACCCTAAACCTAAAACCTAACCCTAACCTTAAATGCTAACCCAAACCCAAACCCTAACCCTATCCCTATCTCTAACCCTTACCCTAAACCCAACCCTAAGCCTAAGCCTAAGCCTAAACCTAAGCCTAAACCTAAGCCTAAGCCTAAGCCTAAACCCAAACCTAAACCTAAGCCTAAGCATAAGCTTAAGCTGAAGCCTAAGCGTAACCCTAACCCTAACCCTAGGAGATGAGAACATAGCAATCATGTCAAGATGTTATCTCTGTTACCAATTTAGAGTAGGATTGTAGATAGGGTTGCTAAAGAGATTTGTAGCATAGAATTATAGATTAGAGTTGTAATTAATAAAGTTTCTGAAACATCAACTCACTTGGAAGATTCTCCTCCTTCTGACCCCTTCAGAAAATTCAACATTTCCTTCTGAATTACCAATTGTTTTTTATTGGTGCTAAGTCACACATATGGCTTCTTTTGTATGGTTTTGTAAGTGAGGAGGGGACTTCATATCATTCATCCTCTCCAGACCGCACTGCCTTTGGAATATGAGCCTCTGGCTGGTTATGGCACAGCTGTGGTATTTCTAGTTGAGGCAGTAAGGGCAATGGCATTTGAAGGCAAAACCAAAATAAGAATGAGGCAGCCCAAACACCCTGTGCAGATGCAGGCCTTCAGCTGTGACTGGAGAGCAATGGGGTTCCTGCCACTTGGATTTGTATCCCTAAATGCAATAATCTCTTTGGCTGGAGGACAGCCTTGCTCAAGTGAGAAAGCAGAAAGATCAGAGAGGGTGCTCGGGAAGGTCTCCTGTGGTGCAGAGCTGTCAGCGCCTGTGAGGTGAGAGTGGGCCCGGCCTTGCCCGGGCTGGAGCCCCAGCAGAGCCCCGGCAGAGGCCGGAGCAGCCTGAGCCCCAGCAGAGGCAGGCTGGAAGGAGGCCCTTGGAGCTGCAAGAGGCAGAAGCCGGGCCCTGGGTGCCTCTTGCTGGGAGCGGGTGAATCCTCGGCTCTCAGAGCCCAGGTGGCAGCTGGCTGCTGCCGAGGGGAAGCGCAGCCGTGCTGGGCACAGCCCAGCCTGGAGGCATTGGCCGTCTGGAGTGTGCACAGGAGCAGGGAAAGGCCAAGGGCAGCTGCGGGCCGCTAGGCTGGCTGAGGATTCCTCC
Source organism: Zonotrichia albicollis (assembly GCF_047830755.1). Lineage (NCBI taxonomy): Eukaryota > Metazoa > Chordata > Aves > Passeriformes > Passerellidae > Zonotrichia > Zonotrichia albicollis. Next base: position 40,599,264 of record NC_133826.1, read on the forward strand.
TCTTCTGCCGCCTGCCCTGCAACTCCTGGCAAAGGCCAGCAGTGTGTGCAGCACTCTGGGCACCGGGGCAGGGAGCCAGGCTGCCCGGCAGGCTGGAGCACAGGGCAGCTCCTTCAGGCCCGGCACTTGTGCCAGGGAAGCGAGGCCAGCGTGAGGCAGGGACAGCTTGGCAGGGCCCATCTGCAGGAGCCAGCGCCTCACGCAGCTCTGGGAGGAAGCGCCTGCAATCCTGCAGTTCTGCACTGAGCCAGAGCAAAGGTGTGAGATGCAGAGTGTTTGGCAGAAATATTCAGGCCCACCAGGCCAGCCTGCTTTGTGCTCTGTGGCGCACAGCAAGCGCTCTGCAATGCAGCTCTGAGCTGCTGGGAGAGAGGCAGTCGGGGATGTGCCTGAGGTGAGTCAAAGGGTTAGCTGAAAATGTAATTAGGATAATTGAAAATTGCAGATGGGTTGAGGGGCCATCTGGAAATACAACTGGGATAGTAGAAGATTGCATATTTTAGTTAATATTTTAAAATGAGGTAAGAAATTAAGTTAGTAATACAACTAGCAGAAATCATGTGCCTTAGTTAAAGAGTACCAAATATATTAGGAACATAAAGCTAGAGCTGACAGGGATAGAGGAAGCAATTGTGAAGAAGCAGAGACCATAGAAATACCTTGCCTTAAGAATAATTGAACAGTTAGGAGAGGCAGCAGGTCAAAAGGTCTTGCCAACTGGCCATGGGAGAAGAGTTCACCATGAGGAAGATGGATTTCTTCCTTCCGTACAACCACTCCCTCATTTAGAAAAGCCACCGACCCAGTTAAGGCAGTACAATTGTGCAGCTCTAATACATATTCAGCTGATAAAAATACGAAGCAGGCAGGTAATAATGATGTATTATGGGTCCTTAGAAACCTAATGTAAAACCTTTTCTGTAGAAATATAGAGCAGGAGTCTGCAACTCCTTGCACGTGTCTTTGGAAACTAGTTCACATGTGTCCAGCGCTGCAATAAATACCCTTCTTTTCTACTATAATTAGTTGAAGAATCATCTGTCTGTGCTTCAAGGGTTATGCTGGAGTAGTGAACTGATTTGGAAGAGAGCAGAAGAGTTTCAGCAGGCAATTTTTGGAAGAGATGGAAGCCTCTTGTGACTGAAGGGAAAGCCATTTGGAATGGAGTAATGATCCCAAAGTCCATACTATTGTGTCTTTGTGTCTGAATTTAAATCAGAATGATTATAGATAGCTTAATGCAATTTGTCTACAAATTTATCAAAGTCTTCATTCTTCTTTGGTGAATTTGTGTAAAAGACATGGTGTGTAACTAATCTGTAAGTGCAAGAATAGCATTATATGCTAGTTGTTGGCTCATCTGTAAGGCTTGATCAACACTCCCAGCCTGGGCAGTGGCAGTAGCCCAGGGCCCTTTGCCAAGTAACTGTTGTGCTGTTGTGCTGTTAAACCATACAGAGGATCACCCTGCACTCTAGGTCTTGCTGCTTCTAGAGCACACTTTTCCTCCCAGCTTTTATGACGCATCACCTGCTGATAGGGTGGCCTTATAAGTCTTATTAGGGTATGCATGTCAGCTGGAATTAATGTGTTAGATGGAAAAATATACTGCAGAAGTGACTGTGCAAGTTGGGATTTTGAACCAAATTGTGAAATTGCAGCTCTCAACTTTTCTAAAATCTTCCAATCGAAAGGATTTCAAACTCTACTTGCAGCATTAGTTACTGCAGGAAAAGCTTCTACATCATTGGCGAGAAAAGATCTTTGAGGCCAGGATTGCAGGGAGCCCAAGGCTCTGAGCAGGGAACTGCAATGCTGAGCAAGGCCTGGGCTGGCTGGGGGAAGCAGAAAGGCCAAGGCCTGAGCCCAGCCTGGGACAGCAGGGCCTGTCCCTCACGGGTGGCTCGGGGCTGTTTGTGGGGCAGTGGGACGTGAGGGGCAGCAAGGACAAATGCCATAAACCTGTGTGACACTGCAGATCCTCTTGGAACCAAGGGGCCAGTGGGACACTGTGGGAAGTTATGGAACCAAAAGGATCATTGTGGCACTGTTGGGGCCCATGGAACCAAGGGGCCAGTTGGACACTGTGGGGCCTCATGAAAACAGGAGGCCATTGTGAGCTTGCAGCCTGCACCCCAGAACACTGAAATGCTGGTGGTAATCCTTGACTTGAGTTGGTGCACAGGAGAAACACCAACCAGATATTCTCAACATGGCCATATGCAAAGAAAGTTCCTCATAGGAAGGGACTCACAGGGATCATCAAGTGCAGCTCTTAATGGAATGGCTCACACGGGGATTGAATCTACAGCCTCGGTGATACCAGTGCCATGCATAAACCAACTGAGCTAAGAGATCAAAATTACACAAAATTTTACTGGCAAAAGGTAGGCAATCAAGGAACTTTGGCAAAGGGTTTAATAGAACATCCACTTCAACATAAACCTCTCATAACATTAACTTAAATAACTTAGCCCATTTAATCTTAAAACCTTTAACCCTGAAGATGTTAATTTACTCAAAAATGTTCCAAGTAAGTAGGATTAGAAGGAGAAGAAATAGAGAACAACAGCAAGACAAAGAAAGACACACACAGAGGTACCTACAGTGCCTGTTGTGTGATTGATTGACACCTCAGTCAATAAGACCTGGGTTAGCACTGCCCCTGATGTGTGATTGACAGCTCTGTCATAGTCAGATGAAGATGATTTCAGAGATAGATGAAGAGAACCTTTGCTCTTAAACAGCTTATCTATTAAACGAATACCCTATTAGTTGACATGGGCCACAAACACAACTGTGGAAAAAGCTGTGAAAAAGGTAGAGGGACTTCGCAATTACAGATTTTTCTGGGTGGCTGCTATTCATGGAAATTAAAAGCCACAAGAGAACTGTTTTCTTAAACTGAAGTCTCCATAACATTAATAAGAGGAACTTCTCTCCTTAAGTGAATTGAAGAAAGACTATTCTAGAGGTGGTAAAATGACTGAAAAGTTTACGGTTTGTCTCTTTACATTCGCAGTAAGAAAGAAAAGTGGTAGGGAGGGGGGAAGTGTTCTGAAAGTTTTGTTCTGATTCTTATTACACTTTCTTTAATTACTGGTAATAAACTTTTCTTTATACCCTTTAAAAGCTTTGAGCCTGCTTTTCCTTTCTCCTAATCCAATCTTGCAGCAGGAAATGAATAAGAATTTTATAGTGAGTGCACTGGTAATTAGCCAACACTGAACTGAAACTGATTTTGACAAATCTTAAATTGGCAAACCAAAACCACTAGAGAAAACTTTCTGATGAACTACACGAGACCAGAGGGAAACCAAAGCAGAGCCATGGTTTGTCAAGACTTGCCTGATCCTAATGAGCCCTGAGGTGCATTTGGAGCTTGTCCTGGGTTGACTATATGATGCTTTTATCCCCAATCGTCTCATTCTGTTTATGTTGAATAATAATAAGTTTTGTACCTTTAAGAGTGTTACAGAGAGTGAAGAGGGAGAGAGAAGAAGCGCGCAGTTTTGTTTTTCAGACACTGCACTCCTCCACATTCCTGCTCCTGACTGTGTTGTCTGCGGACGGACAGCGGGACAGAGAGCTCTTTTTTTTGCTTTTTAGTTAGTGTTAGCTAGCTGAGGCAAAGAAGTTCCCTGGACTGTTTTTTCCCTTTTCTTTGGACCTCTTGGAACTGCTCTGGACTGAACACCCAGGAGAGCACCGGCAGCTGCAGCTGTGGCCACCGGGCCAGCCCTGGCCTGCGACCATTCCAGCACTGAGAGACTGATCAGAGACTGAGTGAGCTGCTGCTTGAACCCGGGGTTTTTCTCAGTTTGTCATCTCTTTTAGAGTGGCAAGGGGTCTCATTGTTTTGATACTGTTTTGGCCTTATTGTTTAATAAACAGGGGGTTTTTTTCCACCTTTCTCCAAGGAGGTATTGTTCTTTCCTCCCGGACCAGTTGGGGGGAGGGGCCGATTGGATCTGCTTTTCCCACCGGAGCTCCTTTGGGGGGATTCTTCCCCAAATTTGCTCTAAACTTGGACAAATACATGAATTGGCGCCCAACGTGCGGCTGGAAAATGTGGAAAAAAGCCCTATTAATTGTGTGTCTGTGGTTGTTAAAGCAGTTAGTAGCTATGCTGCTTGAACCCCTGATGTCTCTGGTTGAGAACGCCTCTGTATGGCTCTGGGCTCTAGACCTTTTTGAGGTTTCAATACCTTTCTGGTCATTAGGGTTATTGTCCTTAACAAGTAATTTTTACGGTAGAGGGGTACGGATTGGAATAGCTGTTGTGCTGGCCTTGGTGATAATGATTTATAAAGCGTTCAAAAAGATACTGACCTCTGTTTACAGCATGTATGGTTTATGGTTTCTTCATCCTACCCTGCATCCCAATTCCAGTGGTATGTTTTGGGAATTTATTAGTAACTACACTCAGTCTGTTAGAGGAGGAGCTAAGAATGAGACTTTCCAGCCTTCCCTTTCCCTCTTCTCCTTTGGATCGGTTATGTCACTTTTTGAGAATGTTCAGTTTCCCCTGAATGTTAAAGAGACCATCTTTCTGGTATTTAATTTGGTAAGTTTCCTCTATATGGTCTGCAGCTTCTCTAGAATGAGGGCTGAGATATCCAGAGGAGCTGGTGAGACCCCTGATCCAGAAGCAGATGCAGGCGTGAAAAATCCTGAGTGGGGTGGAGAATGGGAAAATATAGGCCAAACCCTGAAGGAATTTTCTGATCCTGTAGACTGGGATTTCCCACGGGAACAAATTCAGAACGCAGCAGAGGTGGGGAAATACCTAAAGGAGAAGTGCCATGACGATTCTAAGGAGAAAAGGCTAATTGCAATAAGCTGGGCCCTGGCCTATGCTTATCGCACTTTGTTAGATACTGTCGGGCAGCAGACAGAGGCAGGGGGGCAGGGAGATAAATCAGCTATCCCAGTCACTCAAGCTGTAGCCAACAGCCCAGGCTCAGAGCCAGCAGCTAGACCAGACAGTGAGCCTAAGCCAGCATCTAAACCCATGGCTGTTGCTACCAGTACTAGAAGTGGGAAACGCACGGAAAAAACTGATCGACCAGTGGATGATGATGATGATGATGGTGGTGATACAGGAGAAGGAACCTCAATGCCTCCTGACGTAAAATCAGGAGTCAAAGCAGCAGGTGCAAGATCAGACGCAAATATTGAGTCTTATTCCCTGAAGGACCTTCGTGGCCTAAGGAAGGACTACACTCGAAGGTCTGATGAATCCATAATTAGTTGGCTGGTCCGTCTCTGGGATGCTGCAGGCGAGGCTACAATTTTGGATGGCACTGAAGCCAGGCATTTGGGATCCCTGTCACAGGATACTGTCATAGACCAAGGAATGATGAGGGGGGCTAACTCTCAGAGCCTCTGGGAACGGGTCCTAAGAAGTGTGGCAGAAAGATACCTGTGTGCAGACGATCTCTATATGCAGCAGACTCAGTGGAAGACAATAGAGCAAGGGATCCAACGCCTGAGAGAAATGGCCGTGGTTGAGATTATCTTCTCAGATGATGTAACAACTAGGAACCCAGACTTAGTACCATGCACGTCTGTGATGTGGCGAAAACTCGTACGACTCGGGCCACAAGAATATGCCTCTGCCTTAGCCATCATGAAGAGGGATGAGGGGGGTGAGACTGTGCTTGACATGGCAAGGAAGCTCCGAGCATATGCAGATGCTGTACATGGCCCAACACATGCCAGAATCGCAGCGGTGGAAACACGTCTTCAAAAATTAGAGGACAAGATAGAGGAGGGTCACAAGAAACTGAGGGAGGAGATTAAAGAGAGCTTTCTCCAAATCTCGGCGGTACAGATCAGAGGTTCTGGTACCCAACGCAGACGTTCCCCAGACGGCGAGAGAAGGTACATCCCACGAGCTGAGCTGTGGTTCTATTTGCGTGATTGTGGAGAAGACATGAGGAGATGGCATAGACAACCTACCTCTGCTCTGGCACAACGGGTGAGACAACTGAAGATTCAGAGAGGAAGTTCCAAAAGGGAAGCAGCTCCAGTGGCCAGTAACCGAACTGTCACATATGATGATAATGACAATATTTTTGATCCCCTTGAAGGAACCTCCAAGACATATGCCCAGGGAAAGAAGGATAACCAGGCTTAGAGGGGCCCTGCCTCTAGCCAGGTAGAGGCTGGGGAAAACCGTGTTTTTTGGACTGTGTGGATTCGTTGGCCTGGCACATATGAACCACAAGAATACAAAGCTTTGGTTGACACTGGTGCACAATGCACATTAATCCCATCAAGACATGTGGGGACAGAGTCTGTTTCTATTGCTGGTGTGACAGGGGGATCACAGGATTTTACTCTGGTAGAAGCTGAGGTGAGCCTGACTGGAAATGAGTGGAAGAAACACTCTATTGTGACTGGCCCAGAGGCCCCATGTATTTTGGGCATAGACTACCTTCGAAGTGGGTATTTCAAAGACCCAAAGGGACTCAGATGGGCATTTGGAATAGCTGCTGTAGAGACAGAGGGTGTCAAGCAGTTGAACAGCTTGCCTGGACTGTCAGACAGCCCATCTGCAGTAGGTCTCCTGAAGGTGGAAGAGCAACGAGTGCCAATTGCCACCTCAACAGTGCACCGCCGACAGTACCGAACGAATCGAGATGCTGTGATCCCCATCCATAAGATGATCCGAGAGCTGGAGAGCCAAGGGGTGGTCAGCAAGACCCACTCACCCTTCAACAGCCCCATCTGGCCTGTGCGAAAATCTGAAGGAGAATGGAGATTGACTGTGGACTATCGTGCATTGAATGAAGTGACCCCACCCCTGAGCGCTGCTGTGCCGGACATGCTGGAACTCCAGTACGAGCTGGAGTCCAAGGCAGCAAGGTGGTACGCCACTATAGACATTGCCAATGCATTTTTCTCCATTCCTCTGGCAGCAGAATGCAGGCCTCAGTTTGCTTTCACCTGGAGAGGCGTGCAGTACACCTGGAACCGATTGCCCCAGGGGTGGAAGCACAGCCCCACCATCTGCCATGGACTGATCCAGGCTGCACTGGAAAAGGGTGAGGCTCCAGAACATCTGCAATATATTGATGACATCATTGTGTGGGGGAAGACAGCAGCAGAGGTGTTCGAGAAAGGGGAGAAAATTATCCAGATTCTCCTAAAAGCTGGCTTCGCCATCAAGAAGAACAAAGTCAAGGGACCTGCTCAAGAGATCCAGTTTCTGGGAGTGAAGTGGCAAGACGGACGGCGTCAGATTCCCACCGATGTCATCAACAAGATCACAGCAATGTCTCCACCCACCAATAAGAAAGAGACACAAGCTTTCCTAGGCGCCATAGGTTTTTGGAGGATGCATATTCCCGAATACAGTCAGATCGTGAGCCCTCTCTACCTGGTCACCCGTAAGAAGAACACTTTCCACTGGGGCCCAGAGCAGCAACAAGCCTTTGCACAGATCAAGCAGGAGATTGCTCATGCAGTAGCCCTTGGCCCAGTCAGGACAGGACCAGAGGTGAAGAATGTGCTCTACTCTGCAGCCGGGAACCATGGCTTGTCCTGGAGCCTTTGGCAGAAGGTGCCTGGGGAGACTCGGGGTCGACCACTGGGATTTTGGAGTCGAAGCTACAGAGGGTCTGAAGCCAACTATACTCCAACAGAGAAAGAAATCCTGGCTGCCTATGAAGGAGTCCAGGCTGCTTCGGAGGTAATAGGCACTGAAGCACAACTCCTCCTGGCACCCCGACTACCCGTGCTGGGGTGGATGTTCAAAGGCAAGGTTCCTTCCACTCACCATGCCACCAGTGCTACATGGAGCAAGTGGATTGCTCTCATCACTCAGCGCGCCCATATAGGTAAACTGAATCGCCCTGGGATTTTGGAGGTCATTACAAATTGGCCCGAAGGTGAAAACTTTGGTCTCTCTGATGAAGGGGAACAAGAAGAGACACGAGCTGAAGAAGCTCCACCATACAACCAACTGCCAGCAGAAGATACACAATACGCTCTCTTTACTGATGGGTCGTGCCGCATTGTGGGAATGAACCGGAAGTGGAAAGCAGCTGTATGGAGCCCCACACGGCAGGTGGCAGAGGCCACTGAAGGAGAAGGTGGATCAAGCCAACTTGCTGAACTCAAAGCTGTTCAACTGGCCCTGGACATTGCTGAGAGAGAGAAGTGGCCAAAGCTCTACCTTTATACTGATTCATGGATGGTAGCCAATGCTCTGTGGGGATGGCTGGAGAGGTGGAAAAAGGCTAACTGGCAACGTAGAGGAAAGCCAATTTGGGCTGCTGAAGAGTGGAAAGACATTGCTACCAGGGTAGGGAAGCTGCCTGTGAAGGTCCGCCATGTAGATGCCCATGTACCCAAGAGTAGAGCTAATGAGGAGCACCAAAACAATGATCAGGTAGACCAAGCTGCAAAGATAGGGGTGTCCAAAATAGACCTAGATTGGGAACATAAAGGAGAGTTATTCTTAGCTCGATGGGCCCATGATGCCTCAGGCCACCAGGGCAGAGATGCCACCTATAAGTGGGCACGAGACCGAGGGGTGGATCTAACCATGGACAGTATCTCTCAGGTTATCCATGACTGTGAGACGTGTGCCGCCATCAAGCAGGCCAAGCGACTGAAGCCCCTCTGGTACGGTGGGCGGTGGTCCAAGTACAAGTATGGGGAGGCCTGGCAGATTGACTACATCACACTGCCCCAGACACGCCAGGGCAAGCGCTACGTGCTGACCATGGTGGAGGCCACCACTGGATGGCTGGAAACCTACCCTGTGCCTCATGCTACAGCCCGGAACACCATCCTGGGCCTGGAAAAGCAAGTTCTGTGGAGACATGGCACCCCTGAGAGGATTGAGTCAGACAATGGGACTCATTTCAAGAACAGCCTTGTCAACACCTGGGCTAGGGAACATGGCATTGAGTGGGTGTACCATATCCCCTACCATGCACCAGCTGCAGGCAAAGTGGAGAGGTACAATGGACTGTTAAAAACCACATTGAAAGCATTAGGTGGGGGATCTTTCAAGAACTGGGATCAGCATCTGGCAAAGGCCACCTGGTTAGTTAACACCCGAGGCTCTACTAACCGAGTCGGCCCTGCCCAATCTGAGCCTTTGCAGAGAGTAGATGGAGACAAAGTCCCAGTGGTACATGTCAGAGGTTTGTTAGGGAAGACTGTGTGGATCAATTCTGCCTCGAGTACAGACAAACCCATTCGTGGGGTTGTCTTTGCTCAGGGACCAGGTTGCACGTGGTGGATAATGCAAAAAGATGGAAGAACACGATGTGTACCTCAGGGAGACCTGATTGTTGGATAAAACCTGTATAAATATCACTGTTTCCTGAATGTTATTACCATTGTCTGTGTATAGTTGTATAATGGATGTATCATGTATGTACTTGTAGAGTTAGAATTTATATTAGTTTTAGTAGTAAGCAGACGATATGGGGATAAGGGGTGGAATGTCCTGGGTTGACTATATGATGCTTTTATCCCCAATCGTCTCATTCTGTTTATGTTGAATAATAATAAGTTTTGTACCTTTAAGAGTGTTACAGAGAGTGAAGAGGGAGAGAGAAGAAGCGCGCAGTTTTGTTTTTCAGACACTGCACTCCTCCACATTCCTGCTCCTGACTGTGTTGTCTGCGGACGGACAGCGGGACAGAGAGCTCTTTTTTTTGCTTTTTAGTTAGTGTTAGCTAGCTGAGGCAAAGAAGTTCCCTGGACTGTTTTTTCCCTTTTCTTTGGACCTCTTGGAACTGCTCTGGACTGAACACCCAGGAGAGCACCGGCAGCTGCAGCTGTGGCCACCGGGCCAGCCCTGGCCTGCGACCATTCCAGCACTGAGAGACTGATCAGAGACTGAGTGAGCTGCTGCTTGAACCCGGGGTTTTTCTCAGTTTGTCATCTCTTTTAGAGTGGCAAGGGGTCTCATTGTTTTGATACTGTTTTGGCCTTATTGTTTAATAAACAGGGGGTTTTTTTCCACCTTTCTCCAAGGAGGTATTGTTCTTTCCTCCCGGACCAGTTGGGGGGAGGGGCCGATTGGATCTGCTTTTCCCACCGGAGCTCCTTTGGGGGGATTCTTCCCCAAATTTGCTCTAAACTTGGACAGAGCTGAGTCCTAGAACCTCAAGGCCAGACAGAAAATTGCACAAACCTTTCCAGGAGTCAAAGTCAGAGGAAAACCCCAAAGTGTCTCAAAGCATGAATGGGTCCCACTGAGGTCCATCCCCAACACAGGCAACTCATGGACTTCATGGAGGAGAGAATTAGAGGCCAGGATGGCACATAAAACCTCTCAGAGACTCAGTGTGGAAAGGAAATTCCAAAGTACCTTAAAAAACTCGAGTATCTCAAACCATTTATGAGCCCCACTGAGCGTCAGTACAAAGCTCTCCAGGGACTCGTTAAAGCAGAGAATTGGGGCCATGATTGCACAAACCTCTCCCAGAGTCTGCATCCAAAGGGAAACACCAAGTAACTTTAATATAACTGAAGTACCATGAAGCATTAATGAGCCCACTGAGTGTTAGTAGCAGACAAAGGCTCTCAAGGGGCTCAAAGCAGATAATTGGAGGCCATGTTTGCAATAAACTTCTCAGAGACTCCAAAGCAAAAGCAAAGCCCGAAGTCCTTTGAAAAACTCTGAGCATGAAGGAGCCCCCAAGGCCATTCCTGAGCAAGGCTCCCCAGGGACTCCTTCCAGCAGATCCTTGAGGCCACTGGGATGTGGGCTAGGGGGGGATGCTGAGGGCAGGACAAGGGGCTGACAGTGCCCAGCCTGGCTGGGGCTATGCCTGGAGGCCCCAGGGCCTCAGGACAACGTGTCTCCTCACAGCCCTTGGTGGCACAGACCCTGCTGCTGCGCCCCAGGGCACCAAGACTTGGCTTCTCTTTGTCCCCACCTGTCATCACTGCTTGCAGTTCTCTGTTCTGCCTGGGGCCTGGGGACACTTTCTCAGTCGTGTTCCTCAGTGGGACCCATTAAAAGTCCAAGAAACTTTGGAGTTGGATTCTGACTTGGAGTTCTGGAGAGGTTTCTTCAGCTCCCTTTCAGGGACTGATGTTCAGGGCCTCAGCACAAAGCCCCAGAGGCTCATTAAAGTCCTTGTGCTGTGTCTGTGCTGCTGAGCTGGGCTGGGCTCCTGGCACAGAGGCAGCTCCTGGTAACCAAGAAGAGCTTCAAAAGCACATTTCTCTTGATGAGCAGCTTTTCTCCCAGCCCAGCAGGGCTGGGGCACTGCCTGCAGCCACCCTGGGCACAGCACAGAGGCACAGAGAGCTTCAATCAGTCAGGGCTGGGAAGGTGCTGAGAAGTGCCTGGGGCAGAATCTCTGCCAGCCCTTGGCACAGGAACCTCTGGCTGCAGGACAATGCAGCTGCAGCACCTGGAGTGATCTCCTCAAGCTGGAACATCCCAATGCCTACAGACTCTGTGAGTACAACTCTGGGTGTTTCTGGTGCAGGGGAGGTGAAATGCTCAGGAAGCTCTGTCATACTTAGGGGTTCTGGTCAGTCATTGAACATTTCCAAAACAACGAATTTTACAAAAATGAGGAAATTTTCAAATACTAGGTAGGTATTCAGTTTCCTGCTATTGGAGAATTGCAGGGAGGAGGGAAAAATATTAAATGTTGCTTCCGAAATACTATTATTAGTTTTGACAAGTGCCAGAAACATCCAAACTGTTATTTTTAGTGATCAACAGGTTCACAGGAGGTCCCTAATGTGCTTACAGCCACTCTGCCCATGGACAGCACCAGCATCACCTTTACTGGAGCCATCAGGCTCAGTCTGAGCTGTCCTTTCTCCAAGCTGCAAACAGAACCTGCCCCCCGCCAGTGCCCTGCAAACAGGCAGGGTTCTGCCAGGCTAAAGGAGAGGGCACAGAGATTTGGGGTCTGTGAGTGGTGGCACAGAGAGATCAGGCACAAGGAAACACCTGCAGGAGGAAAATCTGCAGAAAGCAGAGAGAAGATCAGGCAATGAGAGAACACAAACCCAGCAATGCTGTGGCAGGGAGAGTTTAGAGATGTCCACAGGATCCCCTCCAGTGCAGCCCCTCCCTCTGAACAAGCCCCCTCCCTCCTGTCCCCCCAGCCCAGCCTCTGCCCTCAGGGCCGGGGCTCCAAGGCGTGCAGCCCCTCCTGTGCAGGCAGAGCTGCAGCAGAGCTGTGGGGCAGCTCTGCAGCCCCGGGCCAAGTTCCCTCTGCAGAGCACAGGGCTCGGAGCAGCTGCCCAGCACTGGGGGCTCTGGAGGGGGCACAGCTGGCTCAGGGTGATGCTGTCCCCAGTGCCTGGCTCTGGGCAGTGCTGTCAGTGCAGCCAGGGAAGGAGCTGCATCTCCCTCAATCCAATGCCATCATAAGGACACTTGGTGGTCTCCCTGAGATTTCAGTCCAAGCTGGGAGCTCCAATCCAGGGTGCAAACCTGTCTCAGAGCATCTCTGAGTTGTATAATTGATGGGGAAATCAGAGGTGTTGTGACACTGAAAATGCTGCTATTGGGTTGGTGAAATGAGCAATGTGAGTCCTTGGCTACAAATGTGGAGCTGGGCTATGGTGGATCCAACTGCTCTCAGCAGTACCTGGGGGTTTTTAAGAGAAATGTGGGAGTGTGAACACCCTACATTTGAGAAAACTGAAAGTTCACAGAAACTCCAAACAGAATGAAGAGACAGACCTACTCCCCTAACTCTCCACTCATCATCTTGCCTTATGGAACTCACTCTCATCTACTGGAGGGCAGAAACAATGCTGACAGTTTCAGATATCCAAGAATACCAGGAGAGACATGGGGGGAGCTTACAAAGAAAACTTCAGAACTCTTAAACACAAAACCATGTCCATGTATGCTACAGAGGATGGTATATGGGAAATGGCTTTGATTTTGGATACAAATATCTCCTCTAACACTTCACTTTCCTTTTCTCCATGAACAGGTCCCCACGTGCAGGCCCAGCAAATGTCCAACAGCAGCTCCATCAGCCACTTCCTCCTGCTGGCACTGGCAGACATGCGGCAGCTGCAGCTCCTGCACTTCTGCCTCTTGCTGGGCATCTCCCTGGCTGCCCTCCTGGGCAATGGCCTCATCATCAGCGCCGTAGCCTGCGGCCACCACCTGCACACACCCATGTTCTTCTTCCTGCTCAACCTGGCCCTCACTGACCTGGGCTCCATCTGCACCACTGTCCCCAAAGCCATGCACAATTCCCTCTGGGACACCAGGAACATCTCCTACACTGGATGTGCTGCCCAAGTCTTTCTGATTTTCTTTTTTCTTGGAACAGAGTTTTGCCTCCTGACCATCATGTGCTATGACCGCTACGTGTCCATCTGCAAACCCCTGCACTACAGGACCCTCCTGGGCAGCAGAGCTTGTGCCCACATGGCAGCAGCTGCCTGGGCCAGTGCCTTTCTCAATGCTCTGCTGCAAACAGCCAATACATTTTCCCTTCCCTTGTGCCATGGCAATGCTCTGGGCCAGTTCTTCTGTGAAATCCCGCAGATCCTCAAGCTCTCCTGCTCCAAATCACACCTCAGGGAATTTGGGCTGCTTGCTGTTAGTGTCTGTTTATCATTGGGTTGTTTTGTGTTCATTGTTTTCACCTATGTACAGATCTTCAGGGCTGTGCTGAGGATCCCCTCTGAGCAGGGACGGCACAAAGCCTTTTCCACCTGCCTCCCTTACCTGGCCGTGGTCTCCCTGTTCCTCAGCACTGGCACATTTGCCTACCTGAAGCCCCCCTCCATGTCCTCCCCATCCCTGCATCTGGCCCTGTCAGTTCTGTACTCAGTGGTGCCTCCAGCCCTGAACCCCCTCATCTACAGCCTGAGGAACCAGGAGCTCAAGGCTGCAGTGTGGACACTGATGACTAGATGGTTTCAGGAACATTAAACTGCTGGCCAGTGTTTGCAAATCACTTGTAATAAAAGTAATCTTTGATACTTCTTCTTGGTTTCATTTTAGAGTTTCTTTACCTTTGTTTTACTTTTTTCTTATTGTCCAAAAAGAAATGTCATTGTTTGTTCCATTGGTCATTTTGTTCCTCTCCACCATCCCTGTGGCCACAGACTGTGGCAATGCGGGGCTGTGTTCTTGGTGCCCTTAAATGAAATTATGATCTCTACCAACAAAATTTTCAGCGGAAAACTGCAGAACTTTTCTGCCCTTTTGTTCCCTTCTCTGGAGCTGCTGCAGCAATGTCTACTGAGGGCAGATCAGTGCTGGCCCAGCACCTGTGCCCAGCAGCAGCAGCAGCACTTGGTGTTGCCAGTGCTGCTGCCATGGCCCTGCCCCGCTGCCCTGGTGGTCCTGGTGTTGCTGCAGGGCCTGAGTGCTCTCAGGGCCAGGCACAGCCCTGGGGTGGCAGTGCCGGGGCTGCAGCAGGGACAGGCCATGGGCACTGCTGGGGCAGCGCTGACGCCTCAGGCCAGGGCCTGGGGGCTCCAGGCTCCTTGCCCAGGCTCTCTCAAGAACACGGCCAGGCCAATGCTCAGCACAGAAAAGCCCCGTGAGCAGCCCCAGGTGGCCGTGGGCAGGCTGGGGGCAAACAGCATGGCTGGGGTTCTGCAAGGGCCCTGGGGCAGAAGGGAAGGAGCAGCAGAGCAGGGGCTGATCCATCCCCAGTGCGCTGCACAGCCCAGCGCAGCGTCCCAGAGCGTCCTCATGGAGCTGCCAACAACATCCCCCCTCTGCAGCCCTGGCCTCTCCCCCAGCTCACACAGGTGCCCCATCCTTGCAGGCACAGACACGGCAGCACTGGCTCAGGAGCCCCTGTTTGCATTGCACAGAGCAGGGGGAGCACCCCCATGCTGTTGGTGTGGGGACATGAACCTGAGGGAGCACAAATGCCATCAGCCCCTGGGGCCAGCAAGGGCTGGGGGACACCAGGGAAACCACTTAGCTTTGTCCTGGCCTCTGCAGTCAGCCAGAAAGTTTGTTCCCATCAGCTGGGAGTTTCCTGTCCCACTGCAGATGCTGTTACTCAGAGCCAGGGCTGCCTGGCAGCCACCCCCAAAATGTCATGAGCATTTCCTTGGCTTCACCTTTGCTTTCTTTACTCTTCCTGATACAAATTTCTTTCTATTGCCCACCCAGGGGAGCCTAGAATCGGACAGCACTGGAGGTGCTGCCCAACCAGTGCTGAGCACAGAGGAAGATTCACTGCCCTGTTCCTGCTGGCCAAACTATTCTTGATCCATAGGAACGCCAGGGGTTGGATGAGGGAAATGGTGGAGCGGGGGTAGGGACAAAATATGATTGATTGTCAGCCATGTAGAGTCTTGATTTTCCTATCTCTTCAGGCTGCGTTAATAGGTGTTGGGGGTCCATATCAATTTGACATTGCTGATATCAATTTATAAACAGGAAAATAAAGAGGACAAAACAGTTCTCTTTGCATTGTTCTCAATAGTGTATATTCAATTTGAATACACTTTGGAAATTTTTTAGTTAACCACAGTAGAACTGAACATTTAGATAACTCTTTCGGGCTTTTATTCTTCAGGTGTTTTAGAACGAATGTTTATTACCCGTTTTTACTGAATTCCATAATTGAAGATCTCAAGAATGAAGAGGCCTCTGGAGTATTAAAATTCATCATCAACCTCCAAGTGGCTGAGGATCCATCCTAATCAGAGCAGCAATGAACAGAAATGGGCATGGCTTTGTGACTGTCCCAGCTTTGGCATGGGTCCTGGGCCTGGAGCAGGAGCAGCTCTTGAGGGCTCCAAGGCCAGGGCTCTTGTGCTGCCCTGGGCAGATGGGATGGCAGCAGGGGCTGCAGAGCTCTCAGCATCTCAGCCCAAGGGGAGCAGGGCAGCCAGGGAGCCTCCTTTGGCCTTGGCCAAGCACCTTCCCCCATGGCTGGGGCTGAGTCCTGTGGCAGCTGCAGCTGCTGCTGTGCCCTTGCCAGGGGCTGAGGCCGTGGGGCAGTGCCCAGAGCAGCCTGGCCTGAGCAGAGCTGTGGGGCCAGAGCCGGCTGGGCTGGGCTGGGGAGAGGCCCTTGGTGCTGCCCAGAGCTCAGGGCAGCTGGCAGAGCTTGCAGGGAGCTGGGATGGGCTCAGAGAGCCTGGCCTAGAAGCCATCAGTGTCCATCTCAGCCTGGCTGAGCGTGCAGGGGCAGGACTCAGGCCAGGCCTTGTGGGGCAGGGCCAGCGCCTGTGCAAGACATTGCAAACAGGCAAGTGGCCCAGAGAGGAGGCTGCTCTGTTCCCTTGGTGGCATGGACAGAGCAGGGAGGGGGCCCAGGACATTTGTCATGGCCAGCCTCTGTGCCCAGCCTTTGGCAGCCCTGGCTGCAGAGCCCATCTTTGGCCTGGGCTGAGTTTGGCTGTGGCCCAGCTCCATCCTCCTGCGGGGCTCAGGGCCTGTTGCCGGCCATGGCCAGCCCTGGCTGCGTCTTTGCTGGCCCAGAGGCCGGCAGAGCCCGGGGCAGGGCTGTCTGTGCAGTCCCACAGGTGCCAGGGGCTCTGCAGGAGCTGGCAGAGGCTGCCCAGCAGGGAGGCCATGGGGCACAGAGCCCCAAGGCTGCTGTGCGCACCACGGCACAGGCGCTGTTCCCAGCTGCAATGCTCCTGGCCTGGGCTGGGCCTGCACAGGGGCTGGGCCACCATGGCTGGGCCAGCACAGGGCCACAAAGGGGCCACGCAGCCGCTGCCGGGGCTGACAGCAAGGCCAGGCACACACAGGCAATTGCTGAGCATGGCCCGCGCTGGCCAGGCCTGACTGTGCCAAAGGCAGAGCTCAGCTGCCCTTGGGGGCTGCAGGAAGAGTCCAGAGCCCAAAGAGCCTCCATGGCTGTGCTGGAGACCAAGGCTGCAGGAGGGAAATGCAGGGCTGCAGTGGGATGGGGAGGGCATTGAATTCCATCACACACCTAAGATCTCTGATGATCCTGGCTCTGTGCTGGGTCCTGTTTCAGACTGGAGCAAGAGTGAATAAAAACTACAACTAAGATGTCTTTGTCTAAAATCCTTTCTGTATGGAAATCCCTTGTGGATGGTGGACATGTCATATGTTGCTGGAATGTCACAAGGAGAAGAGGGAAGGGTTTTGGTGTTTATTAAATTTTATCATGTTCACATCTTTATGTGTGCCATGAAGAGATACATTTCTGTGCCTCTGAGTCTCACCAGTTCCTGACCCTCAAAGGACACAAACCTGCTGAGTTGTGGTTCCCACTCCAGGGCTGCACTTAGACCTCTCTCCATAGCCAGAGCAGAGCTCCCTTGTCCCAAAAAATCCCTGCAAATGAGGGATGAAGGAAACAGGAGAGGCTGTGGGGATCAAGTGCAGGGCAGAGCCCAGCAGAGGAATTACTTTTGCATTTGATGGAGCTGTTCCTTCCCTTGGCTTTGTTGGATGACAAAAAATGGACCTCCCTCTGCATCTCGGGCAGCTCCTTCTCCAAGGAAAGCAGGTGGGAGTTGGAGCCAAGGAACTGAAAGCTGCAGGTGCAGCCTGGGCTGGAGGGAGCTCAGATTTGCACAAGGCTGCTCTGAGTGCCAGGGCTTGGATGGGGGAAATGGTGGGGTGGGGGTAGGGACAGAGTCTGATTGATTGTCAGCCATGAAATGTCTTGATTTTCATATCTATTCAAACTGCATTAGGTGATACTTGGATTTGGTGTCAATTGGAGATTGCACATGTCAATGCATTACCAGGGGAAAAAAACATAAACAGGACCTAAAAAAAAATATTTCTCACTGTCTTTGTAAATGTAATACATTCACTTTGAATACACTTATGAAATGTGTTGAATTAACCAAAAAAGATTTGGAAATTACATCACATTATTGCCAGGGGCTTGGCTTGTTAAGGTGTTCAGAATGTTGATGAGCCCTGGGACACTGAATTCCTGCACTGAAGAGCTGAAGGCTGAACAAGCCTCTGGAGCAGGAAAATTCAGCAGCAGCCTCCAAGGTGCTGAGGGTGTCAGCAGCCCCCACTGAGGCCATCCCTGCCCAGAGACCGTGGGGGAATGGGCAGACAAGGAGAGCGTCCCTGGGGCTGGGGCAGCACAACTCAGAGGCACCAGTGGCTCCAGCTGGGAAATGGAGTGTGGAATGTGGCTGGGAAAGCCCTGCCTGGGCTGCGCCAAGCGGGACACACAAGCCCTGACTCCCATCCCCCAAAAAACTTTCCCAGGAGACATTTGAAAGGAATTACAATTGTTTGTGCCTTCTGAGTTGGACTCCCTGGAGACAGACCAACAAGAGATTCTCAGGAGCGCAAAAGAACCAAACAGGATTTACTGGCAATTTTAGAAAATTAGAGGACCTTGGCAAAAGGTTTACCGCCACATTCCATTAGCAGAAAACACTTCCCAAAGCATTACCTTGGCACATTCAACTTCACAAACTCTTAGCTCGTTCAATTTTAAGTTAATCAAAATTTGCAAGAGGAGGGTATTAGAAGAAGACACAGAGAGAAAGTCAAAAATGATACAGAGAAGCACACACACAGCTTCCAAATCCTGGATTCCAGCACTGTTCAGCTGGAAGTTCCAAGAGGAGGTAGGGTCAAGATGTGTGCTTGCCTTGTGGTCAGCCTTCAATACCCCTTGGTCTTCCTGGGCCCTTCCCCCAGATGGGGCTTGGGCTCATTTGGTCCCTCAGGAGCTGGGCTGGGGCTGCAGAGGTTGCTGTGGAGCATTGCCTGTGCTGTGCCAGGGACTGGCAGCCACTGCTGGGCTGGCATAGAGGCTCTGGGGGGATTGGCGTTCCAGGGCAGGGCAAGACTGGACCTACCCCTTCCTCCCCCACATACAAAATGTTTTGAGCCAACAATCTCCTTGAGACTGTCACAATAGGGAATGTTGGAGGTGAAACCCCAATTCTGGCCATGGGCACCTGGATGAGGAGGAGAGTTCCTTTCCATAGGAAGGAAAGCACAGAGCCCCAGTGTCTGGAGACCCTCACTAGGCCAAGGCCTGGCAGACTTGTCAGTAATGGCAGATTTATTCTGGGACCAGTATTTGGATATAGGGAATGTTTTAGGTGGAATCCAATTTCGACCATGGGCACCTGGAGAAGCAGGACAGGTCTTTCCCATAGGAAGAAGAACACAGAGCCTAACCCAGTGTTTTGGGGACAGATGAGAGGTGATTCTTGTGAAACCATTGCCAACCAGACTTTTCCTGGCAATATTCCTATGGGAACAATCTTTGTATATAAGGAAATTTGGAGGAGAAATCCCAATTCTGGCTATGGGTGCCTGGAGGAGAAGGACAATTCTTTTCCATTGGGAAGGAAAGCACAGAGCCCCAGTGTTTCAGCAGCAGATGAGAAGAGACCCTCAACATGCCGAAGTCAGCTGGACCAGTCAGGCAGCCAACGAGAGGCCAAACCAGCCAGATCTGTTTCATGTTCCCTTGCTTTTATGAGGCCCTGCAGTATCACCATGGTCCCCTTGGTTCCATGGGGCCCCGCAGCGTCACAATGGTGCTTTGATTCCATGGGGTCCAGCAGTGTCACAATGGCCCCCAGGTTCAATGGGGTCCCAGAGTGTCACAATGGTCCCAACAATTCCATGAGGCCTTGCAGTGTCACAATGGTCTCCATTGTTCCACAGGCCCCAAAATATCACATCACTCCTCTGTACCATGAGCTCTGCAATATCACAGTGGACCTTTGAACCCTGGGGGTTTGCTGTGTCACAATGGTCTCCTTTGGCTCCACAGTGTCACAATGGACCACTGATGACAGGAGGCCCTGCAATGTCACAATGGTTGGTTCCATGCAGCCCTGCAGTGTCACAAAGGCCTCTTGGTTTCACAAGGCCTCACAGCATCACAATGGTCCTCTTGGTTCTCTAGGGACCTCCAGGGTCACAATGGTCTCACTGGTTCCATGGGGCCTCATACTGTCACAATGGTCTCCATGATTCCATGAGGTCCTGCAGTGTCACAATAGACCTTTGGCTCCATGGCATCTCACAGTGTCACAAATGGCCCCTTGGTCTCATGACACCCCAAAGTTTCACAATGGTCTCCATGGTTCCATGAAGCTCCGCAGTGTCACAATGGTCCCTTGGTTTGATGGGGCCTCTCAGTGTCACAATGATCCCTACATTCCATGGAGCCGTACAGCGTCAGTACACTACCCTTGGTTGCATGAGGCCCAACAATGTCACAGTGCTCTCCATGATTCCATGAGGCTCAACAGTGTCACAATGGTCCCTTGGTCTCACAGGGCTCCACAGTGTCACAATGGTCCCTTGGTGCCACAGAGCCCTACAGTGTCACAATGGTCCCTTGGTCTCACAGGGCCCCACAGTGTCACAATGTTCCCTTGGTTCCATGGTCCTGTGCTGCTGCATTCCTCCCTCCCTTTTCAGGATGCCCTGCCAGCTGAGAAATGCTCCTTGGGCCTCGGCCTTGGCCAACAGCCCCTGGGCTCAGCTCCTCTGCAGCTCATCACAAACACTGTCTGCTCCCGGCACTGCTGCTGCCCAACCAGCTCCTGGTTCCTTTAGCAGCAGCCCTGGGAACTGTTTTTGTTCCCTCTGTGGCACAACATCCCTCTTCTCACCCTGCCAAAGAAAGCTGTTGGTGCCAAGTGTGGCCAGGATGAGCCATTGCTGGGACTGAAGGCCCTCTCTTGGGGCCCTGCAAACAGCGCTCCAAAAGGAGCCCTTGGAGCTCTCCTGGGCCAGCGACTCCCTCTGAGTGACCCTCTCCCAGCCGGGAACTTTCCCGTTTGCTGCACTTGGGGATCCTGAACAACAACGGAGCTTGGGCCGATCCCCCCACTCCTCCAGGCTCAGCCCTTTGCTGGGGAGATGCCAAAGGATCCACAGAGAGCATTCCCTGCCCTCAGGGGAATTGCTCACAGGTGCCTTGCACTGACTCTTTGTGTCTGTGTGCACACAGGAGTGCCTGTGCTGGGGAAATGTGGCAGAAATGCTGCTCTCTGTGGGGCTTGAGTGCCTTGGATAGCTGAGTCAGTCAGGCCTGTAAGTGAGGTTAAGTCATGAGGCCTAAGCAAAGTTTAATGTTGATAAAAGTTGTTCCTTTGCTAAGCTGTTATGTTTAATACAAGTTATTGGCTAAGTTAAGTACTGTTAAGTGTTACATCACTGTTAAATCATTAAGTCATAGGTTTTAAGTTAGATTAAATACCATTAAGTGCTATTATTTACTAAATTGTGACTTTGAAGGTATCAGTTAAGGTTAAGGTCTGAGTTCAGTTCTGTAAAGTTTGGGCTATGTTAAATGTCCTTGTGTCACACACACACACAGGGACAGTTCTTGATTCATTTCTGTTGTGGTTGCCTGGATTCTGTTTGGTTTTGTTGTTGCTTTGTTTCCCTGGTGTGCCTGAAGTGTCCAGTCAGGAGCAGAGTAAATCTTGGCAATGAACTTTGTGCTGCTGTCCCTTAATATTAAATCTGGTTTTTGCTGATCCCTTGCCAGGGATTTTTCAGCGCTCTCAAGCCCTCGTTCGTAACAGGGTGAAGGAGCCCTGGCCCAGGCTCTGGCCCTGGGGGACACGGGGACGCTGCTGGGGGGTCCCTGTCCCCCTGTGCCACCCCCAGGGCCCCGGCCCCTCGTCCCCGTGTCAGGCTCTGGGGTCGATCTCGTGGAACATCCTCTGGGGGAGGCTGCGGGGCCGGGGGCGGGGGGACCCGGGGGGACAGGAGGGGACCCTGCTGTGCACGAGCAGGGTTGGACTGCTCTGGGGGGAGCTGTGAGGGGGGCTGGGACAGAGTGACCTTCCTGGTGATCTCACACTGCCCCTATGATGTCACACAGCCACTGTGAGGTCGCACAGCCCCTGTGATGTCACACAGTCCCCTGTGATGTTACACAGCTGCTCTGGGATGTCACAAAAGGTGCTGTGATGTCAAAGAGTCACACTGCGATGTCACAGTTTGTTCTGTGATGTCACAGGCTGCTCCATGATGTTACACAGCCACCCAGTGATGTCACAACCCATTCTCTCATGTCAGAGAGCCACCCTCTATGATGGCAAGGTTCTATGGCCTCACACTATGATGTCACAGACAGCTATGTGATGTCACAATCCCCTCAGTGATGGAACAAAACCCTCTCTGTGATGTCATACTGCCACTCTATAATGTCACAACACACATTTTGATGTCACATATCACTCTATGATGTCATACAGCCATGCCTTGATGTCACAACCTGCTCTGTGATGTCACAGAATCCTCTCTATGATGCCATAGCTGCTCAGTGACCTCACTCAACAAACTCTTTGATGTCACCATCCAACTTGTGGCCTCACACAGCCCACTCTGTGCTGTCACACAGCCCCTGGCTGACATCCCAGCTGCTCTGTGCCTCTATGACACAGCCACAGAGGTGCTGCAGTGACACAGCCCCCTCTGGGACATCCCCCAGACCCTGCCAGTGCTGAACCCCTGTGAGCTCTGTCTGTGCCCTGCTGGTGTCCCTGAGGGGCCCTGGCAGTGCCCCAGCCCTGCTGGGCTGTGCACAGGAGCTGCTCCTGGCCAGAGCTGTCTCTCTGCAGCGCTGCCATTGCCAGGAGCTGCCTCTGGGCCAGGAGCCCGGCCCAGCTCAGCAGCACAGACACAGCACAGGGACTTTAATGACCCTCTGGGGCTTTGTGCTCTTTGCATCAAACTCAGTCCCTCACCTCTGAGTGTGCTCAAAGAACTTCGTGGGGACTCAAAAAGAGGGTGAAACACTGAAGTTTCTCCTACTTTAAACAGATCTTTCTGAGGGACAGGACTGATAAAATGTCCCCAGATTCCAGGTAGAGCAGAACACTGGTGGCAGTCATGACAGGTGGGGACAAGGAAGGGAAAGGTGTTTCTGCCGCTGAGCAAACCTGTGTCTCTGTCCCTGCAGGCTGTCGGCATCCCCCAGGTGCCCCACCTGGCTGGGCCCTTCCTTTGCTTACAGCTCTGCCTCCTGCCTGCCTCTGCCTGCCCACACAAAGACTTGGGCTGCTCCAGGCTTCTTCTGGGGGACGTGCTGCACCACAGCCCTGCCCTGCCAGGGAAATTCTATTCTCCTGGTGTTTAGTCTGGACCTTCCAAGCTGCACTTGGTGCTATTATGTCTTCTTCAAGCTCATTCCTACTATGAAGAAAAGTTCCAGCCACTCTAAAACCACCCTTCCATCCCTCCATGGCTACTCCTGTTCTCTCCCCAGTCTTCACACCACTGACCCCAGATCCATCAGCCACTACCTGCTGGTTTTGTTATGAGGCCTCCAAACCCCATCCTGGGAGACTTTTGTGTCTTCTCCAAGGTCTGTGAAAATGGAAAAATAGTGGTCAAATGAATTTTCTCCCAAATGTTGCCTTGACAGAACAAGGGTCAGTATCTCTAAACTAAACAAGGGTGGATTTACATTTGTTAGAAGGAGGAAATATTTTACAGCGATGAGAGTGGCACAAAACTGCAGCTCTTTTTCCAGAGAAGTGGATTCCCCATCCCAGGAATTGTCCAAGAGCAGGAGCTTTGTCCAACCTGACCCAGTGAAAACCCTCTCATCCCCAGGGACAGAACTCCTGTTGTGTGGGTTCTCTGATGTGCTGGGTGCCCTCACAACGTTTCTGGCCAGAATGTCTGCTGAGGGCAGCCAGGCTGCTGCAGGGGCAGTGACCTCACAGCCATCACCATGGCAGCCCTGTCCCCTGGGCCTGGCTCTGCCCTTTCCTCTGCCCCTGCCTTGGCTCTGCCACCATGAAGAGTTTTGTCATTAATATCTTGTCCCAAGGTGCTGGGGTCAATGGCTTCCCAGTCAGGCTCCTGGAGCAGAAGTGGCTTTTCAGAGCCCAGCCAGGAATGAGCCCTGAGGCAGCAGCTCTGCAGTGGTGGCCACCAGGCCGGGCTGCCAAGGGAGGCTTCTGGCCATGGCCTGCAAGCAGCTGCTGCTGCCAAGGTGCCTTTGGTGCCTCAGGCTCTCCCTGGCACAGCTCCCAGCACGGCACTCTGCCCTTGTGCCCGAGCCCTTCCCTGTGCTGGGGCTGGCCTGGGGCTTTTCCTGCACTGGGACCTGCCCTGCTCATGGCACAGGAAAGGCAGTTCCTGATGGAGCAGGAGGCTCTGCCTGCAATGGCCTCCAACAACTCCAGCAAGGCCCTGCTGACTTAAAAATTGCTGCCTAGAGCACTATATCCTCATAATTGTTATAGCTCCTGAACTGTGGAGTAAATAACTGTGCTAGTGATCTTTCCATCTGATCATGATCAGAATAAGCCAGAAACATACTTATATAAATTAATCTGGTATTCTATCATGAATCCTGAAGGACAAATTGTGTTAGTCGAATACCATCTGTTCAATCTTTTACACCTTTGACAAATTCTGGGACTGGGATTGAATCCAGCCACTCCGAGTCTCCTCTCTTTGAAGGAATTTTAGAAGTCTAGGGGTCCTGCAAAGGTTTGAGGATCCATGGAGGCTGTTGGGTGTCATTTCTCCACCTCACGTCTCAGCAGGAGTTTCTCCAATAAAGAAATAAAGCTTTTGCCTGAAGCTCCCACTGTACTCATGACAGGAACCCCTGTGAGTGTCTGGGACATCCCGGCTCTTTGGCAGCCCGGGGACTCCTGGGATGTCACCGTGGAGCCCCCGTGAGTGCCTGTGACAGATCGGTGCCTTTGCAGCACAAGGTGCCCTGGGATGTCACCATGGAATGGCTGTGACTGCCTCTGACCACAGGGCTCTTTACCATCCCAGAAACACCTAGAAGGTCTCCATGGGGCCCCTATCTCTTGCCTGTGACATTCCAGCTCTGGAACAGCCTGGAGACTCTTGGAAAGTCCCCATGGAACGCCTCTGAGGGCCTGTGACAAATCTGATCCTTAGCAGGCAACCATCACCAGAACCCTGTTGCTATGGTCAGTTTCCATGGCAACCATCCCCAGCCCCCTGTTGCTATGGTCAGTCCCTTGGCAGCACCATGGATACCCCATGCCAAGGGTGGTTGCCATGGACACCAGTTCAGGCCTGCAGCCACAGCCCGTTGCCATGGCAACCATTGGCAGCCCCATCCCCAGGCTCTTGGGATCCCAGAACCACAGAATTGGCTGAGCTGGGAGGGACCCATCAGGATCCTCCAGTCCAACTGCTGGCCCTGCACAGGACACCCCAACAATGCCAGCCTGGGCCCGGCAGCGCTGTCCAAACGCTGCTGCAGCTCAGAGAGCCCTGGAGCTGGGACCCTTCCCTGGGGAGCCTGGGCAGGGCCCCAGCAGCCTCTGGCAAAAACCTTTTCCTGACATGCAACCTGAGCCTGCCCTGACTCATCTGCAGCCGTGCCTTCCACTCCTGTCCCTGGGCACCAGAGGGAAGAGGTTCCCACAGCCCCAGCCAGGGACCCGCTCCCAAGGCTGTTGCCATGGCCACCAGGGCTGGGACCAGCTGGGATGCTCGGTTTCCACGGGCCGGGGTTCAGGAATGGGATTCCCCAATTTCCTGCTCCCACTAAAACCGTGCTGCCCTCCTGCCTCCCATGAAAAGCACAAAAGGCAAAGATTCCGGGCTGAGATAAGAAGAATTTACTGAGAACAGCAACGAGATAAGGAACAAACAAAAACAGAAACAATATTGATAACAGAAGGGACTGTTTACAGGAAAAACTACAACACAACTCACTGGGTCTGCCTGGCCACAATTTCCCCTTCCTGGAAATTTCATCCTTCTCCTCAGGGAGAGAGACAGTCCATTCCTGCCCCTGGCAATGACCTGATGTGGGAGTGAATGTAATGACAGGACCACGGCCGGACCTTCATGTTTTTCTATCCCACATCATGTCATTGGCAGAGACAGGAAAAGATAACGGTGTCTTGCCAGCATGGATCATGGGAACATGGATCATCAGGGCTCCTTCACAATGTGGATACTCCAATGATTTGAGTTGGGGCAGTGCACAAAATCCTCCTGAACTTGGGGCATTGGAGGCCTTCCCTTAGTGGTGCCTCCGTTGGTGACTGGTCATGTGAGAGCTCTGGGTGAAGCTCTTCCCACACTGGGGACACTCGTAGGGCCTCTCCCCAGTGTGGATGCGTTGGTGCCTCATGAGTTCTGACCTGTAGCTGAAGCCCTTCCCACACTCCCCACACTCGTAGGCCCATTCCCCGGTGTGGATAATCTGCTGGATCAGGATGCTCCTCTGCCTGAAGCTCTTCCCACACTCCAGGCACTTGTAGCGCTTCTCTTCATCATGAAGCTGCTCATGGACCACCAGCTCTGAGCTCTGGCTGAAGCTCAGTCCACCTTCCTGGCTAAACGAGGGTCTTTCCTCCTCAGAGCACCCTGGGCTGGGTTTGCAGCCCCTCTTCCTGTGGAATCTCTGGGGATTTTCCTCCCCGTTGGATTCCTGTGCTCTGGAGTCACTCATAACAGCCTCTTCCTTGAGGTTCTTCTGCAGGGATTTTTCCGCCATTGTCTCCATCCTCAGCTTCTTGTCTGGAGGAAAAAAGACAAGGTGAGGATGGGATTTGCCTCCGTGCCAGAGGGAAGGGAAAGGAAGATCCCCTCAGTGCATGTCCGGTAGGATGGCGTTGGCAGCAGGGTTGTCCTGCAGCCGGGGGCCATGTTGGGCTGGGAGATGGAGCAGGAGAGAGGGGGAAATGGGCACTGACTTCCTCCTCACCTGCCCGGGTGTCCTGGGGATCCTTCCTGTTCCTCACAGCCTCCTTTTCCATCTGGCAAAGGTTTGGAAATGGGAAATCCTGTTTTGGGAGAATAACAAGGGATGACCACATTGAGTTTTGAACTGGTTTGAAGGCAAACCTGGGAAAGGGTCTAAACCAAAATTGCAATTCTAAACCAAAATGAAGATCAAGGCAATGATACAGAAACACTGCCTTAAACTGACAGAGTCAGGATATAACCTGACACCCTGTTGGTCAGGGTTGTGGCAGCCGTCCCAATAAATTGTGGCTGCAGTCCTGTGGGAGAGGTGGACGTGGTTCTGTCAGAGCAGTGATCCTGCAGAAAGGTCTGGTCTTCCTCTGAATGTCCAGTGGTGGTTATGGAGCTCTTGTCCTCTGGCAATCCAGTAGGCAAGCTGCTCCTGGTGTTGCAAGCTTCAGCTTATTTACAGGCAGGAATGCTTGGATCCTCCCCCTGGGCGGATCATCCCACAAGGGGATGATGGAATTTTATCAGTCCTGCAGTGACACTCAATGGCCCATTAGCAGAAGATATCTCCCCTGGAGGGCGTTATCAGGGCTGAGTCATGGAAGAGATAAAGAACACTGCCCCACCTGTTTATAGCAGTTGATGAAGATGGGGATTGAAAACATGCATTTGGTTACATCTTGCATGGCAACCTGAAACAGTGGGGTAATCCCTGCTCAGGGGGTGAACACCACCTCCCCTTACCCAAACTGGCTCATGTGTAAAACCCCCACTCTAGGAAAGGCACACACAGGGGACAATGTCACACTTGACCCCCTCCAGGGCAGGTCTCTGTCCCTTGTCACTCCCTCACCATGCCCCGCTTTCTTCTTTCTTTTAGCTCTCTCTACCTCACATTTACTGTTCAATAAAATTCACCTTGGATTTGGTCTCATTAGCACCTTAACTGGGGCAGAGGCATCTCTCTAGTAATTTTCTATACCAGATTGAGACATTATTTTGGCGCAGTGAGTTCAGGGCACTGTTCCCTGACCCCAAGTGCCTTTGACAACAGAATGGTGCCCTCCTCTGAGGAGGGTGTGGTTCTCTCTGGAAGAACCCTTGGAACTTCCTCTGAGTCACGTATGGAAGAACTGATGAGGAAAATGGCTGTTGTTGGTCTGGATTATAAAGAAAATATTTTGTTGTCCTTCCTTGAAAAGTTTGTTAAAATCACTGGAAGAGAGGGAGCAAATTATACCAGCGAGATTGAAAAGGTTCGTTCACTCCAACGTGAAAAACACAAGGCTGCTGAAAGTCCCAGAAGAAGCCCAGCTCAAGTAGCTAAATTCCCAAATAACTCCAGCCAGGGGTCTCCGGGAGGATTTTTTGGAGAGTGTTCGGAGCCGGCAGATCCCGGACTCGAGCCCCGGATACCCCCGGGCTGCCCAAGAGGAGCTTTTTTGGGGGGAGAGGAGCCGCGATCGCCCCTCAGGAGGGTCCCGGGGGGTCCACGTGGGGATGACCGGGTACCGACGGGGCGGGACATTGGTTTTGGGGATCCCCGTGAGAGCCGGGGCTGTGGAACGGGGGACCCCCGGGGCGGGGAGAGGGGAAGGGGCGATACCGGAGCTGGGGCACCCCCGGCAGCCCGGAGATGAGGCGGGGGCGGGACCCCCTGACCCTGACAGGGGTGTCCTGGGTTGACTTCATCATGCTGGTACCCCGTCGGTCTGTTTAGCCCAGAAATGAGTTCTGCACCTTTAAGGCTGGTTCTGAGAGCGAGGAGGAGGAGGAAGAAGCTGCAGTTTGTTTTCAGAAACTGCACTCACTTCTCCACATTCTGGCTTCTGGATGGACAGACAGCAGGACAGAGCTGTCCTTTGCTTTTAGTCAGTTTTTAGGTCTCTGAGGCAGAGAAGTTCTCCGGACTTTGATTTTTCTTTTTCTTTGGAGCTGTTTAAACCTGCTCTGGACTGAACAACCAGAACACCACCAGCAGCTCTTCCATGAGGCCCACCGGGATAAGCCTGGGCCTGGGCATTTCCAGCGCTGGTCAGACTGATAAGAGACTGATAATAGACTGATAAGAGGTTGATAAGCCACTGATAAGACACTGATAAGGCACTGATAAGACGCTGAGTGCATGGAGCTACAACCCAAGGAGGGACTTTTGGAGTTTGTCATCTATTTTGGAGCAGCAGGAGTTTTTATTGCTTAATATTGTTCAATTTTTGTGCTGGTGAATGCTTTGCCTGTAAAATGAATTTTTTTAGACTTTTCTCCAAGGAAATATTTTCCCGGACTGGCTTGAGGGTGGGGCTGCTGAGTCGGCATTCTAGAGGAAACTCCTTTTGGAGGGTTTCAACATAATTTGCGCTAAACCAGGACAGGGTGGTGGAAAGAAGGGGGAACCCCAAGTGGCTGGATTGAGGGGAGGCTGGAGAGGGGGGCCTTGGGACCCCCGAACCTCCCAGAATCCAAAAGCAGGACCCTGGAGAGGAGGGATCCCCAGGACCGATGGAATCCCCACCAGCCCTGAGATGGGGGACCAACCATAACCCAAGAGGGATGAGACTGGAAATGGGAAACTCCTGGTGGCTTTTTTTGATTCACTCTTGATTTTTGGACATCATGTGACTTCTAGAAATGGACATGGATGGGAGGAATCCAACCCAAGGCATTCACACCTAGTTTTTCCCCAAACCAGGATTTTCCCCAAACCTTCCCACTGTGACATCCCCCCTGTCCCGCTCTGGGTGAGCTCAATCCCAAACCTGACCCCAATCCTGGTCACAATCTCATTGCATGTTTAGACACACTCAAAGTTCTGTATTATTCTCATCCCAGTCCCATACTCATCTATCCCAACCCCAGCCCTAATGTTAATCCCATGTCTAGCCTTAACCCCAATCCCAGCTCTAATCCAAATCTCAGCCCCAACTCCAAGCCCAGCCCCAATTCTAGCCCCTTCCTAAATCATCAGCCCCAAACCAAATCCCAGGTTCGGCCCTTCTGGGGGTTTGGGAGTGTCTCTGTCCCTCTGACCCCGATGATGTTTGGGTGGGGTCACAGCAGGGCTGAGAGGGACAGAGAAGAGACCCCCCCGACCTCCCCAGGTGTGAGAAGGTCAGAGAGCCCCGCCCAGCCCCGAGCACCCTCAGCGGGGAGAGGGACACAGAGCCCCTGGTCCCCAGCCCTGCAGAGGCATTGCCTGAGGCCAGAGGGATGGAGACCCACCGAGCATCCCCCAGGGCGAGGGGACAGAGACCCCCGAGCATCCCCTGGGCTGAGAGGGACAGAGACTGCCCCGAGCACCCCCTGGCACAGGGATGAGAGGGAGGGAGACCCCCCAGGCATTCGCTGTGGTGAGAATGATGGAGACCCCCTGGGGAACAGCCTGGGGTGACAGGGACAGGAAACCCCCCCCCCCCAAACCCCTCCCAAGCATCCCCCAGTGCGAGAGGCACAGAGACCCCTTGAGCATCTCCTGGGCACTGGACAAAATAAACGTGGCAGAAATCAAACTTGACCCTGCAAAATCACTTTGAAGAATATATGGTCTTCCCACAAGTAACTTATGATGAAAGCGCAAACAAATCCCAAACATGAATAAACTGACAATCCAAGCAGTGATGTGGCAATTCCAATATTCATTGCTTCCTGCACATCTCCAGCTCAGCTGCTGGCAGGTTCCGATAAAAGGAAAGTGGAAATTTGGCCCAATACAGATTAATAAAAGGAATGGAAATCTCTGTGTAGCAGTCACAAAGGTGACAGGGATAAAGAGAAAAATGATTGTCACATTTGGTAAAGCCCCCAAGCCTGGGAATTCAGGACTTTTTTGGAAATTTATCAACTTGAGCTGGGCTACTTCTGGGACTTTTAGCCGCCTTGTGTTCCTCACCGTGGGGTGACTGAACCTTGTCAGTCTCGCTGGTAACATTTGCTCTATTTCCTCCAGTGATTTTAACAACTTTATAAGGAAAGACAGCAAATTATTTTCTTTACACTGGCCACTCATAAAAGCCATCTTCCTCATCATTTCTCCCATAAAGAGAAAAAACATTTATAAGCTCCATAAGCTCCGCAGGAGGAAGGAGGGACTGTGTCCAAGTTTCCAAGAGTTCTTCCAGAAAGAACCACAACCTTGTCAGTGGAGGGAGCCCTGATATTGTCAAAGGCACTTCGGGTCATAGAACAGCGCCTAAACACACTGTGCAAAAATAATGTCACAGTCTGGTTATGCAAATTTTTAGAGAGATTCCTCTGCCCCAGTTAAGGTGCTAATGAGACCAAATGCAAAATGGATTTTATTGAACAGTAAATGTGAGGTAGAGAGAAGGAAAGAAAGAGAAAATATGAGTGACAAGGGACAGAGACCTCCCCTGGAGCAGGTAAAGTGTGACATTGTCCCCTGTGTGTGGGGGTTTTACACCTGAGTGACTTTGGGTAAGGGGGGTGGTGTTCACCCCCCTGAGCAGGGATTACCCCACTGTTTCAGGTTGGGGTTGGGATAGATGAGTATGGGACTGGGATGAGATAAAATACAGAACTTTGAGTGTGTCTAAACATGCAATGAGATTGTGACCAGGATTGGGGTCAGGTTTGGGATTGAGCTCACCCAGAGCGGGACAGGGGGGATGTCACAGTGGGAAGGTTTGGGGAAAATCCTGGTTTGGGGAAAAACTAGGTGTGAATGCCTTGGGTTGGATTCCTCCTATCCATGTCCATTTCTAGAAGTCACATGATGTCCAAAAATCAAGAGTGAATCAAAAAAAGCCACCAGGAGTTTCCCATTTCCAGTCTCATCCCTCTTGGGTTATGGTTGGTCCCCCATCTCAGGGCTGGTGGGGATTCCATCGGTCCTGGGGATCCCTCCTCTCCAGGGTCCTGCTTTTGGATTCTGGGAGGTTCGGGGGTCCCAAGGCCCCCCTCTCCAGCCTCCCCTCAATCCAGCCACTTGGGGTTCCCCCTTCTTTCCACCACCCTGTCCTGGTTTAGCGCAAATTATGTTGAAACCCTCCAAAAGGAGTTTCCTCTAGAATGCCGACTCAGCAGCCCCACCCTCAAGCCAGTCCGGGAAAATATTTCCTTGGAGAAAAGTCTAAAAAAATTCATTTTACAGGCAAAGCATTCACCAGCACAAAAATTGAACAATATTAAGCAATAAAAACTCCTGCTGCTCCAAAATAGATGACAAACTCCAAAAGTCCCTCCTTGGGTTGTAGCTCCATGCACTCAGCGTCTTATCAGTGCCTTATCAGTGTCTTATCAGTGGCTTATCAACCTCTTATCAGTCTATTATCAGTCTCTTATCAGTCTGACCAGCGCTGGAAATGCCCAGGCCCAGGCTTATCCCGGTGGGCCTCATGGAAGAGCTGCTGGTGGTGTTCTGGTTGTTCAGTCCAGAGCAGGTTTAAACAGCTCCAAAGAAAAAGAAAAATCAAAGTCCGGAGAACTTCTCTGCCTCAGAGACCTAAAAACTGACTAAAAGCAAAGGACAGCTCTGTCCTGCTGTCTGTCCATCCAGAAGCCAGAATGTGGAGAAGTGAGTGCAGTTTCTGAAAACAAACTGCAGCTTCTTCCTCCTCCTCCTCGCTCTCAGAACCAGCCTTAAAGGTGCAGAACTCATTTCTGGGCTAAACAGACCGACGGGGTACCAGCATGATGAAGTCAACCCAGGACACCCCTGTCAGGGTCAGGGGGTCCCGCCCCCGCCTCATCTCCGGGCTGCCGGGGGTGCCCCAGCTCCGGTATCGCCCCTTCCCCTCTCCCCGCCCCGGGGGTCCCCCGTTCCACAGCCCCGGCTCTCACGGGGATCCCCAAAACCAATGTCCCGCCCCGTCGGTACCCGGTCATCCCCACGTGGACCCCCCGGGACCCTCCTGAGGGGCGATCGCGGCTCCTCTCCCCCCAAAAAAGCTCCTCTTGGGCAGCCCGGGGGTATCCGGGGCTCGAGTCCGGGATCTGCCGGCTCCGAACACTCTCCAAAAAATCCTCCCGGAGACCCCTGGCTGGAGTTATTTGGGAATTTAGCTACTTGAGCTGGGCTTCTTCTGGGACTTTCAGCAGCCTTGTGTTTTTCACGTTGGAGTGAACGAACCTTTTCAATCTCGCTGGTATAATTTGCTCCCTCTCTTCCAGTGATTTTAACAAACTTTTCAAGGAAGGACAACAAAATATTTTCTTTATAATCCAGACCAACAACAGCCATTTTCCTCATCAGTTCTTCCATACGTGACTCAGAGGAAGTTCCAAGGGTTCTTCCAGAGAGAACCACACCCTCCTCAGAGGAGGGCACCATTCTGTTGTCAAAGGCACTTGGGGTCAGGGAACAGTGCCCTGAACTCACTGCGCCAAAATAATGTCTCAATCTGGTATAGAAAATTACTAGAGAGATGCCTCTGCCCCAGTTAAGGTGCTAATGAGACCAAATCCAAGGTGAATTTTATTGAACAGTAAATGTGAGGTAGAGTGAGTTAAAAGAAAGAAGAAAGCGGGGCATGGCGAGGGAGTGACAAGGGACAGAGACCTGCCCTGGAGGGGGTCAAGTGTGACATTGTCCCCTGTGTGTGCCTTTCCTAGAGTGGGGGTTTTACACATGAGCCAGTTTGGGTAAGGGGAGGTGGTGTTCACCCCCTGAGCAGGGATTACCCCACTGTTTCAGGTTGCCATGCAAGATGTAACCAAATGCATGTTTTCAATCCCCATCTTCATCAACTGCTATAAACAGGTGGGGCAGTGTTCTTTATCTCTTCCATGACTCAGCCCTGATAACGCCCTCCAGGGGAGATATCTTCTGCTAATGGGCCATTGAGTGTCACTGCAGGACTGATAAAATTCCATCATCCCCTTGTGGGATGATCCGCCCAGGGGGAGGATCCAAGCATTCCTGCCTGTAAATAAGCTGAAGCTTGCAACACCAGGAGCAGCTTGCCTACTGGATTGCCAGAGGACAAGAGCTCCATAACCACCACTGGACATTCAGAGGAAGACCAGACCTTTCTGCAGGATCACTGCTCTGACAGAACCACGTCCACCTCTCCCACAGGACTGCAGCCACAATTTATTGGGACGGCTGCCACAACCCTGACCAACAGGGTGTCAGGTTATATCCTGACTCTGTCAGTTTAAGGCAGTGTTTCTGTATCATTGCCTTGATCTTCATTTTGGTTTAGAATTGCAATTTTGGTTTAGACCCTTTCCCAGGTTTGCCTTCAAACCAGTTCAAAACTCAATGTGGTCATCCCTTGTTATTCTCCCAAAACAGGATTTCCCATTTCCAAACCTTTGCCAGATGGAAAAGGAGGCTGTGAGGAACAGGAAGGATCCCCAGGACACCCGGGCAGGTGAGGAGGAAGTCAGAGCCCCTTTCCCCCTCTCTCCTGCTCCATCTCCCAGCCCAGCACAGCCCCTGGCTGCAGGACAACCCTGCTGCCAACACCATCCTACCGGACATGCACTGAGGGGATCTCCTTCCCCTTCCCTCTGGCACGGAGGCAAATCCCATCCTCTCCTTGTCTTTCCTCTCCCAGACAAGAAGCTGAGGATTGGGACCAGGGATGACAAATCCCCACAGCAGAACATCAAGGAAGAGGCTGTTATGAGTGACTCCAGGGCACAGGAATCCAACGGGGAGGAAACTCCCCAGAGATTCCACAGGAAGAGGGGCTCCAAACCCAGTCTGGGGTGCTCTGAGGAGGAAAGACCCTCGTTTAGCCAGGAAGGTGGACAGAGCTTCAGCCAGAGCTCAGAGCTGGTGGTCCATGAGCAGATTCATGATGGGGAGAAGCGCTACAAGTGCTTGCAGTGTGGGAAGAGCTTCAGGCAGAGGAGCACCCTGATTCGCCACCAACGCATCCACACCGGGGAATGGGCCTACGAGTGTGGGGAGTGTGGGAAGGGCTTCAGCTACAGGTCAGACCTCATCAGGCACCAAAGCATCCACACTGGGGAGAGGCCCTACGAGTGTCCCCAGTGTCAGAAGAGGTTTCGGACCAGCTCAAGTCTTCTCCTGCGTGAGCAGATTCACACAGATGAGAGGCCCTTCCGCTGCTGTGTATGAGGGAAGGGCTTCAAGCAAAAGTGCACCCTGATCACCCACCGGCGCATCCACACTGGGGAGAGGCCCTATGAGTGTCCCCAGTGTGGGAAGAGCTTCATCCAGAGTTCTCACTTGACCAGTCACCAACGGAGGCACCACTAAGGGAAGGCCTCCAATACCCAAGTGCAGGAGGATTTTGTGCACTGCCTCAACTCCAGTAATTGGAGTATCCACATTGGGAAAAACCCTGATGATCCATATTCCCCATGATCCATGCTGGGAAGACACCTGTACTTTTTCCTGTCCCTGCCAATGATATGATGTGGGATGGAAAAACATGAAGGTCTGGCCATGGCCCTGTCATTACATTCACTCCCACCTCAGGTCATTGCCAGGAGCAGGAAATGGACTCTGTCTCACCCTGAGGAGAAGGGTGAAATTTCCAGGAAGGGGAAATTGTGGCCAGGAAGACCCAGTGACTTTTGTTGAGTTTTCCCTGTAAACAGTGCCTTCTGTTATCCAAATTGTTTCTGGTTTTGTTTGTTCCTTATCTCATTGTTGTTCCCAATAAATTGTTCTTATCTCAGCCCAGAATCTTTCCTTTTTGTGCTTTCCATGGGAGGTGGGAGGGCAGTGAGGGCAGCGCGGTTTTAGCAGGAGCAGGAAATTTGGGAATCCCATTCCTGAACCCTGGCCCGTGGAAACCGAGCATCCCAGCTGGTCCCAGCCCTGGTGGCCATGGCAACAGCCTTGGGAGTGGGTCCCTGGCTGGGGCTGTGGGAACCTCTTCCCTCTGGTGCCCAGGAACAGGAGTGGAGGGAACGGCTGCAGCTGAGACAGGGCAGGCTCAGGTCGGATGTCAGGAAAAGGTTTTTGCCAGAGGCTGCTGGGGCCCTGCCCAGGCTCCCCAGGGAAGGGTCCCAGCTCCAGGGCTCTCTGAGCTGCAGCAGCGTTTGGACAGCGCTGCCAGGCCCAGGCTGGCATTGTTGGGGTGTCCTGTGCAGGGCCAGCAGTTGGACTGGAGGATCCTGATGGGTCCCTCCCAGCTCAGCCAATTCTGTGGCTCTGGGATCCCATGAGCCTGGGGATGGGGCTGCAAATGGTTGCCATGGCAACGAGCTCTGGCTGCAGGCCTGGGCTGGTGTCCATGGCAACCACCCCTGGCATGGGGTCTCCATGGAGCTGCTGAGGGACTGACCATAGCAACAGGGGACCAGTGATGGTTGCCATGGAAACTGACCATAGCAACAGGTTCCTGGTAATGGTTGCTGTCGAAACTGAACAGAACAACAGGTGGCTGGTGATGGTTGCCTGCTAAGGGTCAGATTTGTCACAGGCCCTCAGAGAGGTTCCATGGGGACTTTCCAGAAGTCTCCAGGCTGTTCCAGAGCTGGAATGTCACAGACACAGACAGGGGCTCCATGGAGATCTCCTAGGGCTTTCTGGGGATGGTAAAGAGCTGTGTGGACAGAGGCAGTCACAGCCATTCCATGGTGACATCCCAGGGGACCTTGGGCTGCAAAGGCACCGATCTGTCACAGGCACTCATGGGGGCTCCATGGTGACATCCCAGGAGTCCTCACTTGCAGGCCTGTCATCAATGGTCCATTGTGGCACTGTGGAGCCAAAGGAGACCATTGTGACACAGCAAAGCCCCAGGGTCCAAAGGTCCATTGTGACATTGTGGACCTCATGGAACAGAGGAGTCCCGTGACATTGTGGGGCCTGGGGAGCCACAGAGACCATTGTGACACTGCAAGGGCTCATGGAATCCTTGGGACCATTGTGACACTGTAGGGACATCTGACACCTGGGGGCACTGTGACACTGTGGGACCCCATGGATCCAATGCATCAGTGTAACACTATGGAGCCCCATAAAACCAAAGGAACACAGAACAGGTCTGGCTGGTTTGGCTTCCCATGGACTGCCTGACTGGTCCAGGTGACCATTGCACCTTGAGGTTCACTTCTCATGTGCTGCTGAAACACTGGGGCTCTGTGCTTTCCTTCCCAATGGAAAAGCACTGTCCTTCTACTCCAGGCACCTATGGCCAGAATTGGGATTTCACCTCCAAAGGTCCTTATATCCAGGGATTGTTCCCATCGGAATATTGCCAGGACAAGTCTGGCTGGCAGTAGTTTCACAAGGGTCACCTCTCATCTGTCCCCAGAACACTGGGGGAGGCTCCATACTCTCCTTGTCATGGGAAAGAACTGTCCTGCTTCTCCAGGTGCCCATGGCCGAGATTGCGTTTCCACCTCCAAAATTCCCTCAATCCAAAATCTGCTATTATTGACATGTCTAGCTGACCTTGGCCTAGTGAGGCTCTCACCTGCCTTCCAAACCTTGAGGCTCTGTGCTTTCCTTCCCATGGAAAAGAACTGTCCTTCTCAGCCAGGTGCCAATGGCCACAATTGGGATTTCACCTCCAGCATTGCCTGTTGTGACAGACCAGAGGAGATTGTTGGCTCTAAACATTTTGTGTGTGGGGGAGGAAGGGGCAGGTCCAGCCTTGCCCTGCCCTGTAAGCCCAGCCCTGGCCTGCCCTGTGACCCCAATCCCCCCAGGGGCCTCCAGTGGGTTTATGGTTTCTACCTGAACCGCGGCACACCAAACCCCCAGCACCGCCATCCCACCCTGGGCACTGGGGCCCTCTTGGGTGTACTCAGTGCTGCTGCTGTACTCGGGTCACCCTAAACCCTGCTAGGGACCCGTGTCCCCCCACTGCAGGGATTGTGCAGGACTCACACCGCCCCGATTCTCCACACACCCGGAGCTCCGTTCGGGGTTTGTGTGTCAACTCACCAATTCATCTGCCACCTTTACTCGAGTTTGGTGCACAGGAAAAACACCAGCCAGATATTCGTAAGAGGTCAAAATGACACAAAATTCTACTGGCAAAGTGCAAAAAATCAAGAACTTTGGAAGAGGATTTCATGCAACATCAAATTACACATAAAACACTTATCATAGCAGTAACTTCATTAACTTAGCCCATTTATCCTGGAAACATTAAAACACATAAGCTGTTAGGGTATCCAAAAATGTTCCATATAAAGAGCATTAGAAGGAGAAGAAGGAGAGAGACAGAAAGACAGAAAGACAGAAAGACAGAAGCTCTATAGAAAGACACACATAACATAACAGCTCCTAGGGTTCCAGTGTGGGTGAGACACAAACCCCAGGAGAAGGCAGAGTCCATACCAGGGGCTCACCTTGTGCTCTATGTTTTTAAGCCCCCGGGCCCTTGTGAGCCTCCCCCAGGTGGGATTTCTGATCGCGCAGGCAATCAGGGCTGGACAGCACACAGTTGTCCCCACTGTGTGACTGAGTGACAGCTCATCCCATGGTGTCTCAGGACATTGATCTTATCCAGCCTCTGACAGTGACCATGGTGACACAGGGGAACCTCATGGAACCTTGGGTCAGTTGTGACAATGTGGGTCCAAGGACATCACGGTGACACTGGGGAACCTCATGGAACCATGGGTCAGTTGTGACAATTTGGGTCCAAGGACACCACGGGAGATGTCATAGACAGGTAGAATAATGATAAAAGAAAGGTCTTTTGAAATGAAGCCTTGTTCGGCCATATCAATAGCTGGCCTATCATCTCTTCTGAGTGCAGCTAAGCAGTTACAAGTTCCCATGTGAAGCTATTTTGAGAATGAGACTTTGTGACCATTCTATTCTGAGGGTGAAAACCAAATGCACCTGCAATAACAAGGGATTTGTCCCATGAGAATCAGTGAAGACGTAAACAATACAATAGAGAGATTTGATGCACAAGTGAAATCTATTTTATTAACCAATAATCGACTAACTGATAAGAAATCTATGAACAAACTAAAGGTGCACACAAGGTGTGTTAAACTGTGTAAAATGAGTTGGATGAATAAAGAATAAAGGGTTCTTCTCCATCTTAGCTTAGTCCTTTGGGATTTCAGTTCCCCCCTTCTTGACGGCTTTGGGTTCCCCCTTCTTTGGGTCTTTGGCTTCCTTCTTCTCTGAGATTTTGGCTTCCTTCTTCTCTGGGATTTTGGTTTCCTTCCTCTCTGATGTTTTGGTGTCCTTCTTCTCTGATGCTTTCATTTTCTTCCCTTCTGATGCTTTGCTTTCCTTCTTCTCTGGGATTTTGATTTCCTTCCTCTCTGGGATTTTGGTTTTCTTTTTTGGGATTTCGGTTTCCATATTCTCTCGGGTCTTGGTTTTCCCCTTTGCTGGTATTGGAGGTTGCTTCCCAACAGAGACACTCTTCTTTCCCTTCTTCAGCATCTCTTCCTCCTGTCTTCCTCCTCTAGGGCTTTTGCCTCCTCCTTGACCTTTTGAGCTGGCTCCTTCAGCTCCCTTCTGCAGACAAAATAGGAAACATGGCTGAGAGTCCCACCAGAACCTTGGGCTCCCTAGTCCTGACTGGCCCTGCACTTCATTCCCTGACCCTGAGGCCATTTCCGTGAATTCTCCTCAACCCACAGAGGCTGGGAACATCCCAAGTGAGGGCATGGGTGGAAGGGGACCTCCAGGACCAGCCAAACCTGAGCTTTGCCATCATAAAGTGTTGACTGTGCAAGCTCCCTCTGAAGGCACAGCCAGACCCCTCCAGCCCCTGCCAAAGGCTGATCCAGCAGCTCTCTGTGCTGGTGCCTGGAAACGCCCTTTGTCTCTTGGCTTCCCAGTTTAAAGCAGAGCACAGACTGCTGACATCTGCTTAGCTCTCCTACAGTTCTTACTCAGCTCATTCAGCCCCCTTCTCCCTGGGCATAGCTGAAGCGTGATTTTAAAGAGTTCAGATTTCAGCTGAGGGTTAGAAGCAATTCCCATTGATCAGGATGTAAGTTAGATAGGCAGGCCATAGGTTAATGACTATGAGATGCTTAAGCTGGAGCTGATTGTTCTATTGCTTACCATTAGGAGCATCTTTCTAGAGGGAAGTGGAGGAAGTGAACTGGTATAAGAACATCTTGAAACCAGTAGAACAATGGTTAGCACCTGGGTCTCATGTCAATCAATCACTAAGCAGGGGACCTTGGATGGTGCCAGAGGGTCACAGAGACCTGATAAAGACCACTGACCCACTTCGAGACCATTGACCCAATTCAAGGGAAGAATTGCACAGGACTGAAGGACCAATGACCTCATTTGAATACAGAGCAGGGATGGGAGGTGCTGGGGTTGTGCAGATGTATTGTATGTAAGATCTTGGGAAATAAAGAGAGGGCAAAGAACCTTGGACAGCGCGGTCACGCCTTTTAGGGATGGCTCTGGTGCTGCCCACCGGTGTTAATAAACATCCCACTGTCTAACTTTGATTAGAGAGTCTCTGTCCGTGATCTTTAGTTTTAACGACTCCAAGCCTGCTCCTTCATGAGAACAATCCTATCAGTCAGAAAGCAAAGGCTGCAGGAACTCCTCTCCTGCAAGACAGGCTCTTGTCAGCCAGATTTCCTGCTGGAACCCAGCTGGGACCAAGCAAACCAGTGCTGGCTGCCATGGAAACCACTAGAAGCAGCCTCATCCATCTCCTCCCCATGAAACCAACTTCAGCCTGGCCTGAAGAAGTCCTGCTGCACAGGCTGGCTTTAAGCAGCCTCCACTCCCAGCTCCACACTTGGCCTGTGTGTCCTGAGCTGGCTGCCTTGCTGGAGCTGAGCTTCTCCTGTGCTTGCCCACAGCTGCAGCTGCAGGGGAGCCTAAAGGACAGGAGCCTTTCTGGCTGCTGTCCGACCATAAGGAGAACCCTGGCAGATCAGCAGTGCAAGGACTTCATCTGTGGCAGGAGCAGGACCCAAAGCAAGGTTTGCTCTGTGCCCCACGCCTGCCCATACCACAATCCCACTGTTCTGGTGAAGAAGGCAGATGATGAAGAAGATGCCACTCAACACCATGGACTTTAAGACACCAATAGAGGGGGTGCCAAGGCAAGCCCAGAGCCCAGCTCCCTGCAGGCAGCAGCTAAGCCAGCAGGGCTCAGCACTCAAATAGAGAAGAAGATGTTCTGTCTCAACAGAAGAAGGTCCTTCCTCTCTTGGCAGCCAGGGAGCTCAGAGTGGCCATCCCTGTGTTGCTGCTGGCCTTTGCTCTGCAGCTCCTCTGAGCTCAGAGGCCTTGGAGCAGGGAAGCCCTGCAGGGACAATAACCCATGGCAGAGCAGGAACCCACGGAAGGCTGACTCACCTGTCCGTGAGAGGGGCCTGAGAGCCACAGTTGATCTCCTGGGGGCTCAGGGAGGAGCTGACACGTGAGGCCACCCTGGGCACCAGCACCTCGGAGGTGGAGCCTCCCTCCATGTGGCACAGCTCCGGGACATTGCAGGTGGTGGTGAGGTGGCCAGAGAGGGTGGAGGAGACCTGCTGGCTCTCTCCTGGCTGCAGCACACCTGGCAGTGGCAGGATACTGAAAGCCTGGACGGAAGACAGGAGAGATTGAGGTGTTGAGCATGGAAATGGATGCAGAAGAGCATCTTGGAGCAAAGTGCAGCTGTAGCCAGGGGGCCTATTCCCCAAACACTGCCAGAATCACCCTCACCTCATCCTGCATCCATGCCATTGACCAGTGCAGGGACCATGGGGAAAATCTTCTCCCATACTCACGGGTCAATGCATTAATTAGTACATGACATGAAAGTGAAACGGCATGGCTCCTGGCAGTAGAAATTCTCTCTGATGCACAACTTGCCTTTAAAAAGTTTCAAAACTTCCTGCTTTTAGAAAAGGAGGAGACTCAGAGTGAGAGGGGCTGAGGGAAGGAGTCCAGCCCAGCTCATCTGACTCCTGAGGCTCTTCCCCTCTCTCTCTGATTTAAATGCTTCTTTCTCAAGGTGCTACAGCAAAAGCTCCTGCAAAATTTTCCTGTGGAGCACCTGAGCAGTTCCAGGGGGAGCAGTGCCCTCCACAGGTGCCGCACAGCGTCCTTGGGCAGCCCCACAACGTGTCCTGCACGGCCTCTCCAACAAGCAGCTGCTCCAGCAGCACTTTGTGATGGGCCTGCAGGGATGGGAGGCCCCTCTGTGG
This sequence comes from Zonotrichia albicollis, assembly GCF_047830755.1. Taxonomy (NCBI): domain Eukaryota; kingdom Metazoa; phylum Chordata; class Aves; order Passeriformes; family Passerellidae; genus Zonotrichia; species Zonotrichia albicollis. The sequence continues at coordinate 40,640,902 of NC_133826.1, forward strand.
CCAATGCTGAGGGCCCCCAGTGGCACTGGCAGCTCCAGCCCTGCTTGCCACACTGACAATGGGCAAGGGAGACAGATTCCCTCTCTCCTTCTCCGCTCCCAGGGGAGTGTGAGCCACGTCCAGGGAGCACCTGAATCCCTCCAAGCCTCGAGGGAGGTGAGGGTGCTCAGGAGTTGGTGCTGGCACCCAAAAAACAAGCCATTTTCTATGCTGGGAGGAAGAGACAGTCCTCTGCAAAGTCTCCCTTTGTCAGACAGCTCCAGGGCCAGCAGTGCAATAGCAGCTCTGGGTGAAAGCAGAGCCCTGCAAACAGGGAGTCTGGCTGCCTTGGGAAGAGGCTCCATGGAGATCAGGATCATCCCAGCTTGCTTTGGGAGGGAAGCTGGAGGTGTTACCATGATGATGCAGAGAAAAGCCTCATCTTACATGGGGAAGGAAAAAAGGCAAAAAATCCCACACTCAGCACAGGCCTGTAGGATCTGAGTCAGCTTCTCCCAGGAAAACTCTCCTATTTCTCCCTCCCACACAGCCCATGTCCAGCCACTGGCCCTGCTGCCCAGCCCACTGTCAGGGCACAGCACAGCAGGGCAGCAAAAAGGGAGCTCAGCATGAGCAGGACTTGGTGCTGGCAGGCTGGGGAGGCAAAGCAAGCAGTAGGTGTACAAGAAAATCTATCTCTGCTCCTGAAGAGTGGGTAAAATCCTGCACTTCTTTCAGGGCTCTGGCTGCCTCCACCTTTCCAGTCCTGAAGTGCCTCCATCGAGTTGCCGGGGATTCCAGACTGGTTCTCCTCTCCTTCGGTGGCTGGGGTTTGAGTTTAGGTGGGTGGAGCTCATCTCTGGAAAATAAATAACTATGAACAGGGACCTGCAGTGGGAGGGAGGGAGGGACACCTGCACGAGCAGCTCCTGGCCAGGATGCAGCCCCTGGCTGAGTGCTGGCACATTGAACTGAGAAATGGTTTGATCCAGCCCTTCCCAATCCAGGCTGGGGCAGGTCTGTTCTAAAGGCAGCCCAGGGATGACACTGAGGTGCTGCAGCAGCTGCAACTGCTTGCATTGAGCAACTACAGAGGACAGGCATTAACACCCAGTGGGGATGCAAAAAGCACAGTGGGAGAGGAAAAGACAGAGAAGGCAGCAAAAAGGTGACATTTGAGACACCGAGGGGCAGACCCAGCCAGTGCCCAGCCAGCACAGCCCACCAGTGCCCAAGGCCAGAAACTCTGCAGCTCCACCAGGGATTTATCAGGAATGTTCCCCTGACACTGCTGGGGGGTTGGCTGACATTTTCCAACACTCCCAGGTGACTCAGGTCCTATTCCCCATCCATCCATCCTTCCATCCATACATACACAGGCTGTGGTGCTGGGATCCTGCCAAGCTCTGCCGGCCTTGGGCTTGGGGAGATTTCTGCCAGCCATCCTGAGCTCCGTAATTGTGCTCTCTGTTCCAGGAAGCAAGCAAGAAAGATTTTAAAATCCCCAAAACAAACCACAACAGACAAACCTAAAAAACCTTCAACAGCTCAACCCTGCTCAAGTTATTTCTTTAGGGACAGCTACCACTCTCCAGCTGAAATGCTGGGCTTTTGGGGAAAAAGAAAATTACATGTTCACCTCCAAATCGAAAAGGATTAAGGTAAGAGAACCTTTCAAACTAAAAATTATTGGCCCAAAGCTTTTATCTTTGCAAGAAATCTCTAGGTAAGACCAGCCTGACAGTTAAACAACTGGTTCTTCTGGTGGGGAGAAACCCTCCTCTTTAAGGGAAGCAGCCTGATAGTTAAAAGCAACTGTTTGGTCAAACTTCAGGCTCCCTGGCACAGCCTGCATTGCCTGTCCTTCCTGTTCACTGATTTACAGGCAGTGCCACGATGGCCCAGGTTCAGATGTTTGGTGCCATCCAAGGAATTTGGCATTGCCATTTCCATATGTTTTAATCGATGTTTCAGTCCTTGCAAACACTCTTCAAATGCCAGCTTTCCTTTCTTTTACAGAAAGCTCAAGGTTCCTAGAAGACTTCTGACATCCTCTTTTGTGCTCAGAGAGATGACATTTTCAAACAGATGTTTCCAAAGTTAACAGCATTTGAAAGAATAATGAACTCAAATGCCCCTGGATTCCAGCTTAGCCCAACTCCATTCTGTGTCAGACACTGAGATTCCCACCTCTAAGGCAGGAGCTGTTTGTGCCCCCCATCCCTCCTGTCCTTCTCCCCAGCAGCCTGTGCCTGTTGTCCCCGGCAGAATCCCTGTCCCTGTGCACCCTGCCAGGAGCAGCTGCACACAGGCTCACATCTCCCCTTGCCCTCACCAGGGGGTTTCTCTCATCCCCGAACACGCCGATGAGAACGTCGGTGCGATGAGTGCCCAGGGCCTGCACTGCCACCACAACTGGGATCTCTGCTGTGCTCTGGGGCTGCACAATCCCACAGGGCTTGGGGCTGGAGTAGAGCACAGCAGAGTCCTCCTTGCGTTTCTGGAAGGGACACAATGAAATGCAGCTTCAGAGGGACCTCTCAAGAAACTTCAGGCTCCTTAACATCCACCACAACAGCAACTTACACACACCTTTAAAACTCCCCAGGACAAAGGTCAAAGGCACAAACAAGATGCAAGAATTGTAGGTATAGCACTCCCAGGGCATCCTGCAAGGAGGCTGCCAGCACAGGCACTGGTGTCTGTGGGTGCAGCAGCTTTTCACAACCCTCTAAGATCTCCCACAGGAAAACACCCTGAGGACTAGAACATCAGCTGTTTTCTCAGGAGCTTAAACTGCCTCCTAAAGTTTACACTTGGGAAGGATCCTGTTCTCAGCAGATCTTTAAGACTGAATAGAAAGCAGCAAGGTCTTATCCAAACCCTTTTTTCCCCTAATAGTCTCCTCAGGAATATTTGACAGGAGGAGGTGGATGTGATGCCAAACCTGGGGAATAAGCCCGTAGCAGCCAGGAAGGTGGCTGGGATTCCTAATGAGGATCTTCGTCTCATAAGGCACCTTCAGGTGGCACTCATCACACAGCAGCACTGGGGAGGACACTTGGAGCTCAGGAACGAGACATCTGGGCAAAGAGATGACCCCAGAACAATCAGAGATACTGAGAGAATGGAGAATGCCTACCCCCAATGATTGTGAAATGGAGCAGAACACATTGGTCACTGTCAAATGCACATTGAAGAGCCCTACAGGGATAAATTGCCTTCTACCTCTTCCCATTCCAACATGTCTTGTCAAGGAGGGGCAAACCCTGAGAGGCAGCACCCAGAGGCTGCCAAGTGCCCCAGGCAGAGCACTTTGCCCCACAGCTGCCTCAGCCCCTCCTTTGCCCAAGAAGGCTTGCAAGGACTCCTGGAACAGTGCCAGTGACCCACGAGCTCTGGGGGAGCCTTCCCAACAAGGATCAGTGCTCGCTAAGGCTCAAGGAACACCCAGCTCCAGCGTCTCAGTAAAAATGACTCAACAAGGATCAGTGCTCGCTAAGGCTCAAGGAACACACAGCTCCAGCGTCTCAGTAAAAATGACTCAACAAGGATCAGTTCTCCCTAAGGCTCAAGGAACACACAGCTCCAGGGTCTCAGTAAAAATGACTCCCCTCTCTGCCATGGTGCTGTTGCCCTGCCTGGGAACTCAGCTCTTTGCCCCAGCCCTGGAGGGCACAAGACAGCAGCTGCCCCACAGAGGGGCTGATCAGCCCCTGCCAGGCCCTGCAGCTCCCTGGCTCCTTCAATGCACAGCTCCAGGCACTGCCTGGCCCCAGCTCCACCTCCTGTACACAATGGCAGCCCAGGCACTGCCTGGATGGCTCTGCCTGCCACAGGGAACAGCACCAGGGAGCTGCATCCCTCTGGGCATCACACTGACACCCACAGCAGCACAGCACCATGGAATTCTGCTGCAGCAACAACCACTTTTGCTCTCAACTCTGACAACATTAAAGCTCAAAATGGGATGCACAGGGAAGGACAAAAACTGGAGCTGACCTGCCACATCAAAGGCTGCTTTCCCCTTGTCAGACCTTGCCCTCCCCACTCTTGCTGGGAGCCACTTCCCCCCTGCCATGTGCCCTCATGGACAGAGCCAGAGCCTGACTCTCAGCAGCTGCGTGGTGTGGCCCAAACCAGTGCACGGTGCTCACAACCAGCACAACTCCACCTCTTGCAGCCAGAAGGAGAGGAGGCCCTCGGGAAATTTGTTCCACCTCAAGCACCAAAAACAAGGCCAATCAATGATATCTTTCCTGGTGCCTTTAGAAGAGGGCCCAGGACCGTGCTGGGCTGTGAGCAAACGTGCTTTTCACCACGGGCTGCTGCCCAAGCACTGCTGTTCTCATGTCCAGCTGGCACAACATGAGGGCATTCAGCAGCACTTCTCCTTGGCAGCTGCAGCCAGCACAGCCTGGGCAAGGCAGTGCCTGGGGGAGGCCAGGCAAGGGCTGCTACCTGGCTGTGATGATCAGGGCTGCCACTCCCTTGCCAATACCCTCCAGGTCCACCAGCAATCTCCGGTAGAAATCCATCACCGTGTTGGAGCACAGGGTCACCTGGTGGAAGAGAAGAACAGTCAATTCTTCCTTCCAAAAGCTCATTACCCACGGGTGATACCCTCCAGTTCCTGAGGGAGGATTTGCCCTTAATTCTTCTACTGCTCCATGTGTAGAGCACAGTCTCAGTGTAACAAAAGCCTTCTGCCAATACCAGATTTGTTAAACACACCTTGCTATCAGGGCACAGGTCAGCTACATTAAAACATTAGACTACAGCTCCATGTACCACTGCATTCAAATTAAGGGGCCAATTTCTCATCTGACTACAAAGACATCCATGCAGAGGAAATCTGACTTGACCACAATGAGTTCAGCTTTACAGCAGGAGGCTGAGGGAAAAGTGTGGCCCAGCAAGTGCTGGGCAGTTCATGGCTGCCCTGGGACACCGAGCCCGGGCTGGCTCTGAGAACTCCAGCCCCACACCAGGAGTGGGGAACTGCCCCGGGGTGGACATTGACCACAGGCAGAACCCTCAGAACTGCCCCAGGGTGGGCACTGACCAGAGGCAGAACCCTCAGAGCCTCTTGCTCTACACCACAAGAGACAAGCCACCACAGGGACCAGGCAGAGGAGAAAGGAGAAGGATCTCTGTCTTGAAGTTCCACAGGAAAGGGTTTATTCCAAGCAAAAGGATCAGAGCCAAAAGAGCCCTGCACACTCCTGTGTAAGGAATTTTGTACAGACACAAAGCAGGGGGTGGATACAAACAGCAAACCGAAAGGGAATCCTCAGGGGAGCACTGAGGGGATTACATCAAGTGTCTGGAGCCACTTTGGGTAAGAAGGTGGGGAGGATGGCTCACATGGGCCAATGGGGCCTCCAGGAATAGGGGAATTCCAAAGGGGTGTTCAGACAGGGATTGGCTCCAGGTTAAATTGGCAAAGAAGGTTGGGGAACAAAAGGGGCTGGGTTTGACAGCAGGGAAAGAGCTGGAACAAGGGGCAGGGAATGGCATGAGGGACACCTTTGACGGAGGGTAAAACCCAGGGGTAAACCCACTCGGGGAGAACACGGGGTACCAGAGAACAAACCACTTAAAAAGGAATCAATACAATAAATTTGAACCGCTACACATGGCTGCAGATGTTTTGTCTCCACTGGAGCTTCCTGCAGTGAACACAAATCATTCTGCTCCCCAGGAGGGGGGAAATGAGACCAAGAAGAAAAGCTCACTGCTTGATACAATGACATCTCTCTAACAGCCACCTTCTGCCCTCATCCTTGCTCTGCCCCATTGCAATCAAATCAATCGCTCTCAAAAACACAAGAATGGCTTCAGGCCTTGACCATAAGGTCTGTGAGCTCAGCATATGATTTTGGAAAGCAAACAGTGCTCCTTGAGGAACATCTCGAGTAAGCCAGCTAGCAGAGGCCTCCCAGCAGTGCAGATCTCTCAGTGCCAGGATGCTCCAAGCTGGCACCAGAGCTAAAGCCCTCCCACCCTGCAGTGCAGCTCCAGCCCTGGTGCTGCAGCGGCTGTGGCCGGGCTCTTGCTGTACCTCGATGTCCTGGTGTCCCTGGGGGAGGATGGTGCCTTGGCTGGGATTGATGGTGAACTCCCTGGGCTCCACATGGAAATGGATTCCCTTGCTCCAGGCCGGGTCGGTGTCCCTGCGGATCTGATCCACGCTGTCCACAGCCGGCTGCGTGCCATCGTCCGACATGCGGAGCTGGAACGTCAGGGGCACCGCGGAGCTGTTGGTGAGGCGGCAGCGCTGCGTGTAGGGAAAGCCTGGGCAAGGACACAAACATCCATTCAGGCACCCAGCAGGGCACGATCCTGGGGGCAAGATCCTGGCAGGATCAAAGTGGGATTGGAGTTGAGCTCTTTATTATCTGAACTACAGCTCACCCAGAAGCTGCGTGAGGAATTATTCATCACTTAGTTCCCTTTGACACAGATTGACTGCAGCCCTGAAAATGCCCACTCCTAACCCTGCTGAATGCTGCAAGCTTCTCTCTTTGTGATGGGGACGAGCTTCCTCACCTGCCCCAAACCAGCACCAGGTCTCTCTGAGTGATGAGTGTGCACCCAGACCCAGCATTTACTCTGAGAATTCAAGCTGTCCAATTCCCTGCTCAGCCTGCCAACACTCCCACCTTTTTCAAGACATATAAAGAGTGAGCTGTCAGTGAGAAGAAGCTACAGCAAAAGAAAGTGAGGATGGAATCAGGAACTAGAACGTGAGGCAAAGCACCCTAATGCAGCTTCTCTCTGCAGGATCCTTAAGGCATCTCTTGCTTTGGGCCAAACAGACTGAGCACATGACAGCTCAGAGCCCACTCAACTGGGGCACAGCCAAGCCTTGCTTTGAGATTAGCAATTAGGAACCAGGTCCCACCTCACCCAACAAACAGGGACATCACAGCCATGCTGCTCACTGAGAGTGCTGCCTGCAAGGGTTTACCCCACTTTGGCTCTGAGATTTGCTTTCCATCCTGCAAAGCCAGAGATACAGCCACTCATGGTGGGGATGTCCTGCAGAGCGCACAGAGCAGCCACAGCCTGCTCTGCACTGCACATCTGGCTGGGCTGGCCAGCTCTGTGGGGAGGAGACTTCTCCCCAGGCCTGCTCACCAAGAGCATCTGGGACACAGATGGGGAGAAAAAACAACTGCAGCTGCAGCCCAGAGCTTCTCTGTGCCCATCCAAGTGACCACTGCCAGCTCCAGCAGGGACTCCAGCAGGGAGGCAAGAGAGGCACAAAAAGGACAAACCCAGATGTCAAAACCTCCAACGAGACTGAGGCCAGCACATGCAGAAAACAGGTACAAAGAAGCAAAGATACAACAGCTGCCTTCAGCCTAAGAGCCCTTAGGAATGAAATTGGATTCAGCTAGATCTATCTCCTGCTTCAGAACCATATTTCCATCTCTTGCCTATCGTGTTTCATTCCTTCCAAAGGCAACTTGACAAGCGCCTCCGTGGTGATGCAGGCTGGGGAAGAAGCAGCTCAAAAAAGGCAATGACTTTCCTTCAGAAGTTCATGAACTTCATTGCTCTGGCCTTAGGCTTGGCCGTGAGTGTTGCCCTTGGTCTGGGAAGGGGGATAGGGGTTCTGGGGGGTTTTGGCCCTGGGCTGGGCTTTTCCCTTGGGGGTTTTTGGGAGTTGTGGCGTGATGCCGTGGGCGGCTGTGCAGTGGGAGCTGAGGCTGGGCAGGGAGCGGAGCTTCCCTTCCTCCCGCTCGGGGATCGCAGCTCGGCCGCTGCTGCTGCGGGAGGTTTGTGCTCGGCCGGGGCTGCCCTGGCTGCAGCTCAGCGCTGGCACCGACCCTGCCTGCCTGCCCCGCTGCTGCTGCTGCTGGGCACTGCCCACACTCCCCTGCCCTCTGGGGCTCTGCAAAAGGAGCATTTCCTCCTTCCCTTCCCTTCCCTTCCCGCACCGGCTGGGGGAGATCCCTGCCCTGCCAGAGCCCACAGCTCCTCCTGCTGTGACCAGAACTCCACCAAAAGGGAAAAACAGGACTTGGCATTTGGGAAATGTCTGTTCTTGCCTTCTTGTCTGTGCTGTCCTGAGATAGTCTAGCAAAGAACTGTTATTTCTTTTCCCACAGTTTTGCCTGGGATCCCTGTCACTTTAAAGGGATAAGCATTTGGAGGGAGGGGCTCATCTTTCCATTGCAGGAAGATTCCCACCTTCCTTGGCAGACATCTGTCTTTTAAAACAGCACAGAGACACCAGAAAATACTGCCTTTCTATTCCTTGCTTCCATGGGATCTCACAATGGCAAAATGCCCCCTGAGGCAGCAGCAGCCCTGCAGTTCACAGCCTGAAGAGGCTGCTGGGGCAGAGCAGGAGTGAGGGATGCTTTTGTGTTGGAAGGCACAGATCCCTGAGGCTGTGTCCCAGCCCAGGGAACACTCACCAAAGGAGATGTCCCCGAAGTCGAGCTCAGCGAGGTCGAAGTGTAAACTCGGTGCACTGACGCTGCTCCTGCAGGCCGAGGACAGAGCAGGCAATGGCTCAGTTAAAGGCATTGCAAAGGTCCAGCTGTCATGGCTCGGGGGCACAAAACCCGGGCTCAGGGCACCCTGGGTTTCCAACCAACCCAGCCCCGTGTGCTCAGCACAGGGCCCTGGGCACAGGAGGCAGCTCAAGCCAAGGGGCAGCAGCCAACAACCCCTGATGGGCTCTGGGCACAGGGCAGGCAGGAGAAGCCCCTGGGTTGCTGGGGGTCCCATGAAGGACCCTGAACACACACCCAGACATGGCTCCGTGCCTCAATTTCCCCATCTGCAATGGCATGGACATAAGGTGTCCCCACAAGCTTCTGTAAGCAGCCCTTCCAGCCACAGCTTCCCTGCTTTGCTCCCTCTGAGCAGCAACTGCTGTTCCCATGGGGGAGCTTTCTCAAGACAGTTTGACCCACACAATCATTACAGACACTTTTCTGAGACACGAATCCAGGGCATTCCCAAACATCCTCTGAAAAGAGCAGCAACAATTCTACCCAGGGCACAGATGAATCCTAAAGGAAAGGACCAGCTTGTCAGCAGTGCACCAGCTGGCACAGCCAAGAGCAAGAGCTTCAACAACCAAACTTGGCTGTCCTGAATCAAGCACAGCACCTCACCTGTCCTTGAACTCAGCAGACACACTCCAAAAGCCACCAACATCCACTGAAATCAGCACTTGAAGCTGCACAACATTCACCAGTTGATTTCATGGTTGATGCCAATCAGTGCCCACTCTGCCTTTTGGTTCAAAATCAAGAACCAGTGACCTGTGTCCTCTATTGTATTCACAGGACTGCCCCTGGCCCTGCTCTGCACATCTCAACAAGAGACACCTGCCCCTGCTCAAGGAGAAAGCTGCTGATGCAGAAACAGCCCATGGCCACTTTGGGGGAGGGACAGAGGAGAATCAATTATTTGATGGTGAAAGGTTCCCTCTTGATTTCCAAATGAAAAAAGCACACTTTTTCTCCAAAAACAAAGGCAGCATCATTGTTTCTCCACTATGGGCGCACCTGCACACCACTTTTCTCTTGCTAAGGAATCGCTTCCTTGTTCTTCTTTACCCATCTCCCTTATCTCATTGGCATCATCCAGTGCAGATTGCTTTCATTTCTTCACTGCCTTGAGCCAGTGCCTCCCAAGAGCAGCAGCCCAGCTCCAAAGCTGCAGAGCAGGCAGCACCAGCTCTCCAGCTTCCACTGCATTATCCTGGCAGCATATGGCTCAGGCTGGCAGGGACAAGGCCTCACGCTGCTGTGGTGCTGAGCACTGAGCTCTACCTCCCCTATGATCAGCCCTTCTCCCTTTGGCTGGGCCAGGATTGTCTCTTGCCATGGCACCAGCCCACGGGATGGTGCCCCAGTCCTTGGCACAGGTCCTGCTGCACAGTTCCTGACTCCCACATCAGCCCTTTGCTGGCTGTGCAAAGGAGGCACCAGAGCCCTCTGTGCACAGGAGCTGGGGGCACAGCTTGTGCCCCACAGCATGGCCATGAGAGGTGAGCTGAGGCTGCTGCTGCCCATCTGGCATGGATTATTCACACAAGGTTTTACAAACACTGCTAGTACTGCAGAATCAGCCAGGCTGGCCCATCTGCAAAGCCCTGGGGGCCTTACTGGGTGTTCAGGTGGGATTGAGATCCATCCTCTCAATGAATCACTACTGCACCTGACAGGCAGAAAAGTTAAGGTATGGAGGGGGTTTTAAAAGGTTGTTTCCTTCTGCTTTTATAACTAGGTCCATTGACATGTTTGTTTTCTTGTATGGCATCTAAAGACAGGTCCATGTCTCCCAATGGCACCTTGCAATCCCCAGACACTGCTCTTGCTTTGAGCAGTGTGTTTGCTCAGATGATTTCCACAGGCCCCCTCCAGGGCCACTGCAAAGCCACATGCCTGTGGCCTCCCAGAGAATGGCTCTGCTTGGCTGACAGTGCTGAGGAAGCATTTCAGAAGCTGCTTGTGCTCAGCAGGGTGCAAGCCAGCTCCCAACATGTTCCAGCAGCCTCCAGGAAATCTGGGACACAGAAAGCTGCAAGGCCACTGAAAGCAAGAGCAGATGCCTTCCATCCTGCTCACTCCCAGCCAGGCTGCAGGGCAGCAGATCCGATGCTTGGTTCCTCCTGTAGCTCTTTCCCAACTCCGCTCTCACCCAAAGGTGTTTGCACAGGGACAGATGAGCTGCCTCACCTCTGGGTGCTCAGCTGGTACCGAGCTGCCCGGGCACCGACATTGCGCACCAGCAGAGTCTGCTGGGTGCTGACCTTGCCTGGACACTTGGCGAAGTCCAGCTGGGCAGGGAAGTCCAGCACAGCTCGGGCACCAATGGCCCGAATTGGCACAACGATCCTTTCCCTGGCAGTGAGGCACACCAGCTCGTGGCAATAATCCTGCAGGAAAAGAAACTGGCTCAGCACAGCACATTTAGTGCCATCCCCATGGCACAAGAAAAACCATTTCCTATACCCCTTCAAGGGCATCAATTTACCTATTGCACCCTCAAATGAACACTAAGTTCTACTACTATGTCACATTTTAAAGGCACCAGTGCACTTTGCAAAATCTGTCTCAGTGGCATTCAGCTCTTGTGTCACTTGGGTCATACAGATAACAGCCCTAGGCCACCATCATTTTTACTCTAAACTTTAATGATGTTAAAGAATTCCTAAGCCTCTTCTAAGCAACATGGAGCTGGGGAACACAGGACATTCCTCTTTAGGCTTCTATATTCCCACTGTCTGACAATAGGACAAAGTGTTCAACCGACTCTAAGCAGCAAAAGGAAGAGGAGAAAACAGCTGCACCCAAAGATATCCTACACCTTTGGCCTGGTGCAGAAACATCAGTTGGCTCACAACTCCCCTCTAACTTTGCCTGTCCAACCAAGTCAGGAGAAGAACAGTGCTAAGAGGTAGCAGGATGCTGTTGGAAAGGGCCTCTCTTTGTTTCCCTGCAAGGCTTCCTCCCTTCCATGCCATGCCCTCAACCCTTCTGTATGAACAAGCCTCCAGATCAGAACATCAACCCTCCAGATCCCAGCACTGAGATCAGACTTGCCAGGGCCTCAGCACTGCTGTGCAAACCTCCCCACAAAAGCACCTTTGGCACGGAATGGGTGCCAGCTGACAGAGCAAGCACAGGGACAGGCATGAAGACAGATCCCCAGCAGTGTCACTGCCATGGGCTCTGGGCTCACAGCTCTGCCTGCAGCTTGTACCTGCCCTGCACCAGCTCCTGCAGGCAGGTGTCCAAGTGCCCTGCAGCTCAGCAACCTCCTGCTGACCAATGGCACCCAGAGCCCAGTGTGCCTGTGCCAGGCCGGGCTCACGGGCACAGCACATCCTCTGCCCTGGCCCTGCAGCTGTGCCATGCTCACTTGTGCTCTGGGACAGCACAGCTGCAAGGCTGCACAACACAGGGGGTGAAAAAGCACCGGCTTTGCTCCAGCCCAGGGGCAGGCAGGGAAGCTGTTGGCAGTCCAGGAAGGAGGAAAGCTCTCTGACCTCTTTGTTCCTCTGGTGTTTTCCATCAGAATGAAACCCCTTCCACTGGACCTAGAGATGGCCCAACATCTATCAACACCCCTCTGTCATTTTCATCCTGTTTCCTGTGCATCTTCCCTTGTCAATGCTCAGCAATGTGCAGGGAGGGGAAGCAGAGCCTGTCAGGCCTGGCTGCAGTGCCTGCCAGCAGTGCCAAGGTGTGACTGGCTGCAGGCTGCCTGCCCACGCCTGGAGCCCAGCTCACAGCATGCAATGGGCTGGAGCCAGAGTGCAGGGCAAACAATGGCTGTGGAGATCCTTGTGTGCTTTGGCCCCTCCAGCCTCACCTTGTTCTTGCTGGGGGTGAAGCGGATGCGCACGGGGGCAGAGGCGCCCGGCGGCACGGCATGGTACGCATCGCTGGAGCTCACCAGCTGGAAGTAAGGTGAGCTCTCCATGGAGACCTTCACCACGTGAACAATCTGCAGCAAAGACATGAAATTATGATTTTGCCACTTGTGGAAACAGGACGAGAGGAAAACTGTCAATGCCCTGCTAACATCCCTCCCTTGCCCCTTTTCCAAAGCACTTTCAGCTGTGCAGGCAAAGGCACAGCATTCACAAGGCTGAACTTGAATCCCTTCTCTCTGGCTCCAGCGTTTTGGCCAGGGGCAGTAGGGCAGCGCCTGCTGGGAAGGAAGGGCCGAGCAGGTCAGCACCAGCAGGATGGAGACAGAGCACCTGAACCAAGTCACCTGCATATTCAACAAGGCCAAAAAACCTGCTGGCTTCTGCCTGCACACAGCCATGAAGTTGTCATGTCCCAGAGGGGGAATGTGCTACCTAAAAGCAAACCAGCACATTGCTGTGGGGGAAGGAAGAAATTCCCTTCTAGCAGATCAGGTTTGGGTAGGGACCTTCTGGGGATACAGTCAGGCAGACAGAGCAGCAAAACAGGAGACCAAACACTGTGGTCTTACTGGGAATAAAAGCAAACCTGAAAAGCAAAAGAAGGAATGAATACAGCAAGACAATCCCTAAAACAAGGAGATGGCAAAGAGAATTTAAATGGGCAGTAAATCAGCAAGGAAGAATCATAAGACCATGAGAGCAACCAGCTTGCCAAAAGTAACAGAAACACAGACAGGCCGTGTCTACTGACCATGGGGGTTCAGAGGCATTTTCTGCCTGGAGAAACAGGACCAGCACTGACTGACAGTGTGGTTCCAGTATGCAAAGCCAATCTTGGCTCTCCAGGGCTTCCTGCTGCCCGTGCAGGCAAGCTGGGCTGCCGGGCATTCCTGCCTGCAGCCAGCAGGCCAGGTTCTGCCCTCTGCGGTACACATGCACAGCACACATGCATTTTCTAGCACACTGATAGCATCAACCCCTGAGCACCAAAATGCTCTCCAAAAGTCTAAACCACATGATTTGGACTCCCTCCTGTCTCCTTCCACCAGCCCACTCTTGGCACAAGCCTCACTTGAGAAAATGTTTCCCTGACTGAAATTCAAATGGTCTCAAGTTTTCCTCTTTACAGTGGAACACAACTGACATTTTTCAACTTTTTCCCTCTCAGCTCTCTTGGGAAACTGCAAAACAATCCCAATTTCTTCAAATGAAGGTGGAAACCTTCAGGAGCACATGGTTTTGGATGTGCTGTGCTTCTGCAAAGGGAAAGCAGAGCACTGTGTTGCTTTTGGAAAAGCTGAGCAGAGCTGGATGAAGCTGAGCAGGAGCCTCAAGTGGCACCTAAAGGCCTCTCACTGCTTCTGCTCCATCACTCTGATTGCAGGGCTCCTGCAGAACACGGTTCCTGCAGGGCCAATGCCATTAATGAGAAGTGATTCCAGCATAAAGTGCAGAAGGCTCAGCCCCTGAGCTTTGCCTGTGAGCTGCACAAAGGGAGCCAAACTGGCTGAGAGAGGCAGAGATTCCTACCAGGAGCCAAGATTAACCAAGGACACACAGGGTGTGCTATAGACCCAAGGCAAAGCATGAGAGCAGGTAAGAATTGTACAGCCCTCAAAATTCCTTTCAATCCATAGTTTTCAAGAGAAGGAAACTCCTTTGGGAATAGACACCATCAATGCCTGGCCAAAACCAGGGGACAGTTCCCAGCACAGGAAGATTTCCACCATCTTGCAGAAAAAGGTGCTGAGACATTTTCTTCTGCATGTGCTGCAGCAGATAACTTGCTTTGCTGTACACTGAGGGAATGACAGCACTCTCCTCTTCCAGCACAGCATTAAAGCTCTGGGTGCCAGCACTTACCTTGTCCTTATTCATGAGAGACAGCACCATTTCAGACACCTCCCGAGCGACGAAGTTCTGAAATACCAGCTCTGGTGGGGAAACTCCAAACCAGCTCTGTTTTGGGGCAGCTGACGGCAGCTGGAGAGGAGAGAGAGCAGGGAGAGCTTCAGCTGCTGGGAGGAAGGTTCATGCAGGAGAATCTTCCACTGATCCCCAGTGAAGTACAGACTCTGGGGGAGCACATCTGCCCAGCCCACACTGGGCAAACAGTGGCTCCCCCACCTCTGCTCTGGGCTGATCCACAGCTGCTGGGCCACACAGAGCAGGCTCAAGCCAAGCTGCTCTTTTGGCATGGATTTCTCCAGGTTTCTTTCTCCAGAATGCCAGGCAGCACTTTCCTAAAACACAGCCCTGTGCCCATGTGGTCACAGAGCTCTGGGGCACTGACTGAGCACTCATGGAGTAAGTAAAACCCATGAATTTACAGGAGACTCCATGGGAAAGGATGTGGGATGTCTTTTACTCTGACACAGGGAAACCGAGGCCCACACAACTGCAAATATCTTTTTTGCTCTAGAACTTAGACATCAGGAAGAAGAGAGCAGGACCAGAGGAGGTGTGAGAGATGAGGTGACATTTGGCTGCAGCCAAAAGGTTATGAAGCAAAAGAATGGAATTTGTTGGTTCTCTGTGTTGTTTGTGGTTTGGATTTGTTCAGGCTGGTTTGTTGAGTGTCACAGTGAGAGGGACAGGGTTGAAGACCTGACCAAAAGGAAGGAGGATGAGAAGGGAAGGCACAGAAAAGTTGGTGCTCAGTAGAGAATGGAAGCTCCTGAGTACCCATCCAATGGCAAAGGGCACAGGGACCGCCCCAGCCGGGTACCAAGGGGATACACAGATTGCCATTTTCTCAGAGGGTGTGTGTGTGTGCTTGGCTCTCAGCGAGGGAGACATCCCCAGCTCAGCTGAATCCTTACTAAGAAACACTTTTCTTTTGCTTTGATGATTTTGTTCCTTTTCATTGTACTTAAAAGTTAGTGTGTTCCAAAGAGAGGAAAAGGGAAAAATAAAAAGACAAATGAGTGGAAAATAAAAAGACAAGTAAGGTGAATGCTGAATGAGGATAAGTTTCAGTTATTTTCTCAGCAACTTGGGTAAAAGTAGACTTGGTATCTCCTTTTTCAATGGCCTTTAAATGGGTGCTTTCTTGTCATTACTGCGATCTCATTTCATGCCATTGTAGAGGCACTTCTGGAATGACACAACAACAGCAAATGCTTCTGCAGCAGAGACATTGCTTGGAGAAAACTCTGCCCTGCTTTGTCTGCCTTCTCCAGCCACACTGCTATCACTGCAGAGACGCAGGCAGGTCTCCTCTGTGACTTCACAGCAGACACATTCTGCTGAAGGGAGTGGCTGCAGCACACTGTCCCTTAGCTCTGCCCTTCCCTGAGGTGTTCCCAAGGCTCCTCTCCAGGACAATCCTTTACCTGGATTGTGTTCCATGTCTCCTGCTTCCAATTTCCTGCTCAACAGCCCACCTCAGTCACCTACCCCTTTGGACTGTGCTTTATACCGAGGTAGTCCTGCCAGAAAAGCAGCTTTAAACACACCTCTGAGTAGGCACTGATCCAGATAAAGCACATCCATTCCCCTCTGCCCAGGGCCAGTCTCCTGTAATCTGGCAGCCTGCAAAATCTAACGCCCCGTCAGGGTCCAACACATTGTTCCAGCCCAAAGCAGTAATGCAATTTGTTTTGTTCAATCTGAAGGAATTCCTGCAGACCCTTGGCCTTCAAAGGCCCACGCTGCCACTCTGGAGGGAATCCTGTGGCCCCGAGCATTTGATGTTGACCACACCAAAGCAAGAGGTGGCTCCTTCAGCAGGAGAATGGCAAAGGGTAATTTTGGGTCTCTGTGTCCCCAGCCTTCCTCCCATTGTTTTAGCAATGGCAGCTGCACTCCAGCACACCCCAGCAGCTTCAGCAGAGGGTATTTGTGTTGGCTTAGTGCACATCAGGACTCCCAGTCCACCACTACCAGCACCTTGCAATGACAGCAGGACCTGGACACTGAGGTATTTTGCTGGAGGCAAGCCTGTCACAAACACACACCCTCTTCAAACTTCATGTGAAACAAAAAGGAAAAGAGCAGGAAAAGGCTACCTTTGGGCGAGTCTCACTCCTGTCTAGAAATGGGCCAATTCTGGGCAGAATACTCCCCCCAGTGCTGGCCTCCTTCTTCCTGCTGAGAAACTTCTCCCTCTGGAACTTAGAGGGAAGCAGCTGAAAGGCAAAAGTAAACCAGCTACAGCCTCAGAGTTGTGCTTGTTCAGAAAGGCTTTTCTTGAACAAGTGGCACTGGTGAATAACTTGTGATCACAGCCACTAGGACAGTCCTGGAAGCCCTGGGAGTTTCTGCTGAAATACTTAGCATCAGTGAATTAATAATACAGAGTGGAACACACACACTCCAGCCATATGGCTCTGTCCCATTGGCTTCTCCATGATTGGATGGGACATGGTTGGGGATTTCTGCTCTTTGGGCATTTGTTTCCTCTCACGTTTCATTGGATTGAGGCAGTGACCTTTCCAGAGAATGGGGAGGAGCTCTCAGAACTGCCTGAACTCCATCCCTGCACAACGCTCAGAACTCACAGCAAGGAGATATCGCTGCTGGATGAGTCCAAGAGATGCAAGAAAGGAACACTGTACCAAGAGTGAGGTGCACAGCAATGTGTCCAGGTTTTAGTTCTCCCTGTTAATTGTTTTCTCTGTCTGGGCTGACAGAGCCCTCCACAGAAGAAAACAGAGGCATCTCCTTGACAGAGCCTCAGCAGTGGGGCATCTTCAGCCAAGTGAGCTGCAGACAGCAAGGGACCTTTGTGCCCTGGCTCCAGCGCTGCCTGCAGGGCTACATCTGTGCCCACATAGGAGCTGGGAGAGAACAGCTGCTTTGGGAGCTCTTCCAGCTGGGACCAGCCGTGGCTCTCGAGGCTTTGGGCAGAGTTTGAGCTTCCCCCGCCCACATGCCCAGGTGCCCAAGGGCAGGATGGTCAGAGCAGCACAGGTGAGTGCCCAGCCTGACAGAAGGAATTCCTGTGGCAAAGGGAAAGGGACAGAACACATGCTCAGGGCTTCAGCTGTACATTGGTTTCACTCGGCTCTGCTGGCACAGCCAGGCAAGACACAGCTGAAGCATCCCACAGTGTTCCCTATTGCACCAGGACAGCCCCAGCCACAGCAGCACAGCACAAAGGGCTGGGGAGGGGCTCTGCAGCTTCACAGCACTGCTGGACAACAGGGGCAGGGAGAGCTGGGACACCAGGGCAGTGCCAGCCCTAACACAGCCCCGTGGGTACTCACAGCATTAGGCTTCAGCCCTTCCCTGGACAAAAGACGAGGTGTTGGTGTCTTCTTTGACAATCCAGATGCCATTTCGAAGGGACGGTGTCGCAGGTGAGCGACAATGCCTCAGTAAAACTGGAAGGAGCAACAATGGAACTCTGAAAATCCACAACCCAATTCATGGCAGATTCAAGGCATATTCTGGTGCTAAAAATGTTACATTACTTGAAAGTAGCTAAGTGCTTGTTTGGTGTAAGTAGCTAGTATAGTTAGGCCTCTAGTTGGACTTTATTTGAACTATAGGGCTACCTTGTGCAATTCAAAGTTAGATCATACTGAAACCTGGAGCTAAAAATCTTAACTTTAGTAACAGTTTGAACAGACAAAGCTGTAGCTTAAATATTACTCAAAACTAGCTAGAGTGGGCCTCCTCTTCTTTAGGCTAGAGCACCCTTGCTCTCTCAGCTGCTCCTCACAGCTGAGAGACTAGTGACAGACTGGAATGTTATGGCTAATGGCTTAAATATCATTCTAAAGGACTTTCTGCCCATTGTGACAAAACTGTATAAAGAAGCTGTGACCACCCAAGCCCACCCTTCCCTGAAAATGCCTCCTGACTGGAACTTGGCACTGTGAGTTAAGCTGCCTAAGGGAACTTGAGACAAGATCAAGGTGACACTATTGTCCCATTAGCTCAGGTCTGGGGAGAAGTAAACAAGGCTGAGGAGAAAAACCTATCCACAACAAAGCCAAACCCAGCAGCTCTCCTGAAAATCAGCTCTGTCTCCGTTCAGGCTGGGGAAGTCATAGCCACAGACTCTTCTGCCGAGGCCAGGTTTGCACACAAACCTCCCAGCAAAGACCTCCACAGTGCCTCCAGACCCATTCCTGAGGCCTCGCACCAGACGACTGCAGGGCATGCAAAGTAACACAACAAATCTGAAAATCCAGAACTCAACTCATGGCAGACTCAAAGAATATACGGGTGCTAAAGATTTTATATTGTTTGAAAGTAGCAAGAGACAGAGTCCAACTTGCCCCACTCCTGGGAGGTACCTGGGCAAGATATCACCTTGCCCAAATCTGCATTAATCCATTGGAGTCTTACATTTTGCCAGACCTCACCACAGAAAAGACCAGAAGAGGATTTAATGGTAGGCCAATGGGATCCATGGAATGGTGATATTTTCTACTAAATCTCTCTCTGTCACTCTCTTTCTCCTTCCCCCCTTCCCAACCTCCATCCCCCTCCCACTTTTTCTTTTCTTTCTCTCTCTTTCTCCCTCACATTTACTGTTCCATCAAATCCAGACCATTGACTGTTCCATCAAATCCAGACCATTGACTTTGGCATATGGTCTCGTTTGCACCTCAATACAGAGGCATCTCCCTAAAAATTTTAAAACCCAGATGATAAAAACCCACTGCAACTTGAACAGAACTCGCTCACCTTTAAGCAGCTTAAGCAGTTACTAGAGGAAAAAAATGTACAGAATACTATCTTTAGAAAATGTTGCATTTCTTCAGTAAAAAAAGCACAATCAGTAGTCCATTTATTGTTCATCCACTCAGGTGTACATGTCACTGAACTACTGCGCCAGAAGACTGGCATGATCACATCCTCTATTTCCCTTTGGCATTCTCTTTCAGAGCACAGATGAAACAAAACCAAAAAGTTCAACTTTAGTCGGTCTTTACCTTCAAATGAAATTCAGGACTCCCTAGCAGACACCAGTGTTCTGCACGCTGCGGAGCTTTTCGCAGAGGCCAATGCTCTGCACCTTCAGCAATTCTCTATGCCGACAATTGCCCTGGCCAATGGCCCGGGGCAGCCGCCTGCAGGAGCCCAGGCTGCGCACACCCAGCCAGGGCCGCGCTCTCAGGCAACTGAGGCCGCGCCGCTGTCACAGACGCTGAGGGCCCGGGCGCGGTTACCGGGCAACCGCGGCACCGAGTGCGGGCCGGGCCGGGCCGCAGGGATTTGCAAAGGAGATTGGCACTGCAGCGACTGACTGCAGTTTGGGGCTTCCCAAGAGTCTTTCTGGAACTAATGAAAAGTTAAAATGTTGTGACAAAGGCACCTAGGCCAGGTCTGTACAGTGCTCTTTGCAGCACTAGTATCCGACCCTGGCTGGAACAGCAGGAGGGGCTGAGGCAGCACGGAAGGGGGCTCAGCCTGGAGAAAAGGAGGCTCAGGGGGGACCTTCTGGCTCTGCACAACTCCCTGACAGGAGAGGACGAGAGGCTGCTGCAAGTTCAGGCAGCGCCGCAGCCGCGTGGCTCCCCCTCTCCTCCCCTGCTCCGCCTCTTCCTCCCTCCCTCCTCCTCCGCTCCCGCAGTCCTCGCAGCCCCCGGGAGGGGCGGGGATGGAGCCGGGACAGGTCGGAAGGCAGAGAGGCCTGGGGGGATGCCAGGACTGGGAGTGACTGGGCTGTACTGGGATCATCCTGGGAGCAGCTCCTGGGTGACTGAGTTTCTACTGGGATCATCCTGGGATCACACTGGCAGTGAGGAGGAGCAGCGCGATGGCTCCAGCGCTGGGGCTGAGGGCGCTCCTGGGGGGCCAGGGGAGAGTGGCACCCCCGGCACCGGGACCCTGAACCGCCACTGCCAGCACTGGGAACCCCTGAATCCCCCTGTTCTGGACATCAGGACCCTCTGCTCCCCTTTTCCCGGGCATCCCATGGCTCCCAGCCTCCAGACTTTGGCGTAGGCTTGACTCTGGGACAACCTGGAACGCCTTGGTCTCCCATTCCTGCCTTTCCCAGCCCCACCTTTCTGCAAAACCAGAGACCCCCTGAACTCCCCCTTTCCGAACATCCCGGGTGTCCCCACTCTGGTCCCCCCTTTTTGGGAAACCCTGGACTCCCCTTTCCTGGGCTCAAGGACCCCCTGGAACTCCCTTCTACCTCTCCACGTCCCTGCCCCCCCCCCCCATTTTCATGACCCTGAGACCCCCCTGGCACCCCCGTTCCTGAGAACTCAGATGCCCTTTTACCCCTTTGCTCAGTACTGAGACCCCCCTACACCCCTTTATCCGGCACCAACTCAACCTTTTCCCAGCCCCTTCTTCGCTTTTTAGAAGCACAAGACTACTCTTTCTCTGTTCGAACTTCTCATGGGATTACAGCTATTTTAAGATCTGCTTACTTTAACATAAAGCCTTTACTTGATACCAATTTGAACACTTTCATCTCCTTATAGTTTTATGTGTTATGAAGAAAAAGAGTATTTTCTTGTTGTTTGGAAAATTAATCCACATCACCAGAGGTTTATGTCCACAAAGGAGACAGAGGAGTCCTTTCTGGCTTTATTCCAATAAAGGGAGAGGCCATGGGGCATTCCCCTGGGATCTCTTGAATTTTTGGAGGATGCAGCCTTCTTTTTATCCTAATTTCCTGGCCACATTTCCCTTCTCTCTTTCCCCTTGGCTGAGGTGCTTGAGAGGTACAGATGCCCTGATATGCCTGACACCTAAGATTTCCCAAAGATTTCCCTCTAATGTATAACCCTCTCTTTTAGTTTTTAATTCTTACAGAATTTAGGGGTTTTTCTTCCCCATTGTTTCTTTCATTTCTCAATGGCTTATTTCGTTAATCAGCAAACCTAAAGTGTATTTGTAAAAGCAAATCTCTTTTTCCATTCATCGATCAGTGGAATCCTTCCCATTCTTTCTTTTATCTTCCAGAGCTAGTTTTATCTACGAGCAGACCCACAGATTGTTAGTAAAAACAAATCCACTATTCCTGTCCTTTACAGCTTACAAGAAGATTTCAGCTCTAGAAACAAAGCATCTTCTCAGCCCTCTCATCTGACTTAACTTCTACTTTATTGACTTTAGTGTCTTCATGTTGTTTTTTATATACTTGCATTTTGTTCTTTTCTCTCACTCAGAAGAAGACTGAAGTACTGAAAAACTTCACATCATGCATGAGGCCTACCTAACCCACCAATAATTTGTAACAGAAAGCTGTGGCTCAGTTGTGTTCAGATCAGCTTTATAGTTAGTGTTTAGTTTTCTACACCAGCCACAGAAGTCTCTGGTCTCAGCCACGCTAGGAAGAAGAAGAAGCAGCAGCCTGACAGCGGGATCTTCACAGCCACAGCCAGCCCTGCTCTGGCTAAAGCTCCGCAGCCTCCCCTGTCTCCTTGCCCGGCAGCTGCTGAAGCCCAGCCCGGCCAAACCAGAGCCCATGGAGAGAGAAGCCAGCAAGCAGCCCAGAAAATAGAAAAGAAGCCCAGCCTGCAGCAAGACTGTCAGCCCAGCCCAGCCCAGCCCAGCCCAGCCGCAGAGCAGAAGCCAAAACCCAGCAGCTCCCTGCCGACCAACAAAGAAAAAAAATGTTTCTGTATTTTTTCGTCTTTACCATGTGTGTTTCACAAAAGACTGTCTTTGCTTTTCAGTAGCTCAACAGACTGTCAGATACACAAAAAACTTTGCATCACTTCCCTAAATTTCCTCCCACTCCAAAGCATAACACAGGGCCGCTGGGAGCAACTGGGATCAGACTGGGAGCAACTGGGAGCAACCAGGACCATACTAGGAGCAACTGGGATCATCATGGCATCAGAGTAGGATCATACAGAGAGGGACTGGGTCTGTGCTAGAGGCAACTGGGATCACGCTGGGAGGAAATGGGGACATGCTGGAGACAAATGGGATCATACTGGGAGCAACTGGCACCACACTGAGGGTGACTGGGATCCTTCTGGAATCATACTGGAAGTGACTGGGAGCTGAGGAGGCTGAGGGCAACTGGGACCATGCTGGGGCAACTGGGATATACAGGAAGTGACAGGAATCATGTTGGAGGTGACTGGGAGTGGTTATGAGCAACTGGAATAATGCTAGAAACTACTGGGAGCAACTGGGAGTGAGTGGAAACACATGAAGAACAACTGGGATATACTGGGGGAGACCAGGAGTGACTGGGATCACAGAGGAAGCTTAAAGTTACTGGAATAATACTGGGAGTATCTGGGAGTGACTGGAATCATACTGGGGGCAAATGGCACTGTACTGAGAGTGACTGGGTTCATATTGGAATCATACTGGGAAGGACTGGAACCATACTGGGAGTGCCTGGAACTATGGTAGGGATGAATGGGAACAGCTGGGACTGTGCTGGGACCATGCTGGGATCATACTGGGATCATACTGGGAGTGACTGGGATGATACTGGGATCACACTGAGTGTAACTGGAAGTGACTGGGACCATACTGGGTGTGACTGGGACCATACTGGGTGTGACTGGGAGCCACAGGGCCCATGCTGGGAGTGACCTGGGGGGAACTGGGGGAACTGGCCCAGCTGGGGCTCAGGGTTATTCTCCCCCAGGGCTGCCCTGGCTCCTACTGCCACCCCCAGCCCCAGAGAGCCGAGGGACAGGGGACAGCTGAGGGTCAGGGGACAGCTGAGGAACAGGGGCAGGGACGTGGAGAGGTAGAAGGGAGTTTCAGGGGGTCCTTGAGCCCAGGAAATGGGAGTCCAGGGTTTCCCAAAAAGGGGGGACCAGGGTGGGGACACTCGGGATGTTCGGGAAGGGGGAGTTCAGGGTGTCTCTGGTTTTGCAGAAAGATGGGGCTGGGGGCAGGGAAAGGCAGGAATGGGGATCCAAGGTGCTCCAGGGCATCCTAGGGTGACGCCCATGGCAAGTCTGGAGGCTGGGAGCCATGGGATGGCTGGGAAAAGGGGAGCAGGGGGTCCTGATGTCCAGAATGGGGGATTCAGGAGGTGCCTGTGCAGGATGAGGGGAGCAGGGGGGTCCCGGTGCTGGGGGTCCCACTCCCCCCTGGCCCCCCAGGAGCGCCCCCAGCCCCAGCGCTGGAGCCATCGCGCTGCTCCTCCTCACTGCCAGTGTGATCCCAGGATGATCCCAGTAGAACTCAGTCACCCAGGAGCTGCTCCCAGGATGATCCCAGTTGCTCCCAGTCATTCTTTATTATGATGCAATTTGCCCCGGCACAGTTCCAGTTGGTCTCAGTTGCTCCCCCTTTGATCCAGTGTGTTCCCAGTTCTTCCAGTTCCCCAAGTAACTCCCAGTGTGATGCCAGTCTCTCCCAGCAGGGCTGCAGTCATTCACACTTGCCCCCAGTTGCCCCCAGCATGGTCCCAGTTCCCCGCAGACCGCTTCCAGTGGCTCCCAGTCGCTCCTAGTCCGGTCCCAGTCATCACCTCCATGGTCTCAGGCACTCCCAGTATATCCCAGGTGCCCTGAACATTCTCGTAGTCATTGCCAGGCACTCCCAGTTACATCAGCGTGGTTCAGCTGCCCCCAGTTTTATCCCAGTCACTGCCAGGACATCCCAATTGTCACTAGCATGCATCCTGTCATTCCCAGTTGCTCCCAGTTCCTCCCACTGTGTTCACAGAGAGCTCCCAACATGGACCTGGTAGCTCCCAGTAACCCCAGCGTCACGATCCGTCCTTATGAACGGGTTTCGTGATCGTTCATGGATTGATCTCAGGGTGCAAAAAACCGACACAGTACAGGGGGATTTGCAGTAATAATCAAAACAAATGCTCCTTTATTGAATGACCACAGCAAAATGCGATAGAGGGATTAAGGGAGAGAAAAATACAGAGGAAGAGAGAGAAAAGAGAGAGAGAGGGGGATATAGCTACCAAACGTAAAGATGAAGTCCTTTGGTCCAGTCCAGTCGAGGATCCGCCTGTTACGTCAGGAAGATCTCAGAGGCGCAGTTCATCTGGACCCCAATTATACTCTTTTTCAATGGGGGAAGGGAGAATGAATTTTGCAACCGAATCAAAGGTAGTTTTGGGGAAAGAATGGTGTTTCGAAAGGTTACACACAGTCCACGTTCGGCAGTGGGCGCGAGCCATTGTTTTCGTGGTCCAATGCTCACACCTGCAACATCCATCTCACTTTGGTCAGCTTGCCTCTCCCCACACACCTCCCCCGGGTTGGGGGTTTCAGTCCCAGTCCTTGGAAAGTATAAGAGGGGGCCTTCTCACATGGGGGTTTGATGTCTCGGTCTCTCGATGAAGAGGCTTCTTACATCTCAGTCTGTGTGTCATGGTGGTTGCAAACGAGTGAGAGGGGTCTTCTGCAGGGTTCCACCACTCAGGAGAAGTCCAGCCAGACCGAGAGCTGGGGCAGCTTCCAAGGCTGTTGTTGCAAAAAGGGCACGGTGCCCCCTTCTTCTCATTGGGCTCAGTGTAGCATACAGCAAACAACACCTGTGGAAACAGTAGCTTAGCAATGCTCTCAGGTCTCAGGGCCTTGTGGTATATGACTTTCTCCTACAGAGGAGACGGGGGGGATCTTCTCTTCAGTGGTTCTCAAATGACGATCATGAGGCAGATGAGGGAAAATTCGGACAGACTCTTACACCTGCTCAAGGGGAGGTCTCTGTCCCTGTCACTCCCTTGCTCTCCCCCCCTTTTCTCTTTCTTTCCATCTCTCTCTCTACCTCACATTTACTGTTCAATAAAATCCACTTTGGATTTGGTCTCATTAGCGCCTTAATTGGGTCTGAGGCATCTCTCTAACAATTTTCTTAACCAGATTGCGACATGATTTTGGCACAGTGAGTTCAGGGCACTGTTGTCTGTCACCAAGTGCCTTTGACAACAGCATGGTTCCCATCCTCTGAGGAGCTTTGTGGCTCTCGCTGGAGGAACTCTTGGAAACTTGGACACAGCTTCCTCTGAGCAACTTACAGGAGAGCTGATGAGGAAAATGGCTGTTGTGGGTGGCCAGTGAAAAGAAAATATTTTGTTGTCCTTCCTTGAAAAGTGTGTTAAAATCATTGGAGGAAAGGGAGCAAATGTTACCAGCGAGACTGACAAGGTTCATTCACCCCACGGTGAGGAACATAAGGCTGCTGAAAGTCCAACAAGAAGCCCAGCTCAAGTACCTAAATTCCTGAATATCTCCTGAATTCCCAGGCTTGGGTTCTTTGCCAAATGTGAGAATCATTTTTCTCTTGATCCCTGTCACCTTTGTGACAGCTACACAGAGCTTCCCCTTCCTTTTAATAATCTGTATTGGGCCAAATGTTCTCGTTTCTTCTATCAGAACATGCCAGCATCTGAGCTGGAGCTGTGCAGGAACCAATGAAACTTGGAATTGCCACATCACTGCTTGGATTGTCGGTTTATTCATATTTGGGATTTGTTTGCATTTCCATCACAAGTTACTTGTGGGAAGAGCAAATATTCTTCAAAGTGATTTATGCAGAGTTAAGTTTGATTTCTGCCAAGTTTATTTTGTCCAGTGCCCAGGAGATGCTCAAGGGGTCTCTGTGCTTCTCGCCCTGGGGGATGCTTGGGAGGGGCTTGGGAGGGTTTTCCTGTCCCTGTCACCCCAGGCCATTCCCCAGGGGACAATAAAACCTCACTGAAAGTGTAGCAAATTTTGCAAAAGTGGCAGTTAATGGAACAGTCAGTGCTACCTTGAGAGCTCAGTAACAAATCAAGGTGGCCCAAGGTAATTATGGGGCTCTGTGGACACTTAAAGTAGAACATTTAGTAAATGGCAGGTATTGAAGGGAAGAACTTGATTTGTCTTCCCCAAGAGTCTTGGGGACATTGGCAGGAGAAATTATGTCATTGTCTTCTTTATGGACTGTCAAGCTGACATAAAACCTGACTTGGAGGAAAATGTCCAAAGGCTTCACCCACAGAGACTTTTTGCCCAAACTCCTGAGAAGAAAGGATTCTGTGCCCCAACAACCGCATAGCTCAGCCAGGGGCTCATGCACAGCTCCCTGGCAAAGGCTGATCCCAATGGATGCTCCAAGCCAGGCTGAGGGTTTGCAGCAGTGGGGGAACTGTCTCAGATGTGACGCACATATTAAACTGATCAAAAGAAAAACAATGAGGCTGTACACTCCTGGGAGAACTTTGAGCACTTTATGGGAATTAAAAGGACTATAAAAGGGCTGGAGGTGGACTTTGTACAAGGGCTTGGCATGGAAATGGTGTCACAATGACAGAGGGGAGAGATAGGTGGGGTATTGGGAAGAAATTCTTCCCTGTGAGCACGGTGATGCCTTAACAGAGCCTGCCCCATTCCTGGAAGTGTCCAAGACCAGCTTAGATGGGATCTTGCAGCAACCAGGTGTAGTGGAAAATGTTTCTTTACCTGTCCCTGACAGGGGGTGAAACGAGATGATTTTTTAGGTCCCTTCCAGCCCATGCCATTCCAAGACTCCATCAATCTATGACTTCATGGGACCCACTGGCTTCCAGGAGTGGAGTGGGATGCGTTGCCTGGCAACAGGAGTTGTGTTGAGGAGGGGCCTCAGTCCTGCAAGGGATTCGGAAGGAGAAGGAGCCTGCTGGCTGCTCATCCTTTTTATCATTGCCTTGCTCATTGCTTCTATCAACCCTTTTGTTCACCCTGTTTGTCATCCATTTTGCTCATCCCTGACAGACCCAACTGGGCAGAAGGCTTGTGACAAATCAGGGACAGAGGGTGCGCAGACAGGGGGAGAGGAGTGTGCTCCTACATCCTGGGGTGTGCACAACCTTGCTGTGGTTTCATGGGTTCCTTTCTGTGCTGAAAGATGCTGTCCCAGTCTCTGGAGAAGCTGCAGAAGGAGAAAGCAGATCAGCAGGACATGATGGCTGCAATGGACATGGTACAGTCTAAGGGGCCTCTGTGCCAGCCCAGGGCTTCCCGGGCAGGGTGACAAATGCCCCTTGTCCCTTGGGGGCTGGGTGGCAGAAATTGTCCCCTTGGGAGGGGGAATTTCCTGAGCTCATAGGGTCCCTCACCCTTCACATGGTGGGACCAAGCTCACCAGGGTGATGGGGCAAATGGGGCCACAGCAGCCTGAAAGGGGCATGATGGCCTGCAGGAAGCACTCCTCCCTCTGCCCCTCACATGCTGGCCCTGCCTGGCATTCCTCATCCCTTTCCCTGCCGCTGTCCTGCCGTTCCCCTCTGCTAGAAGGCGGACAAAGCTGCCTTGGACAGCAAAGTCGATTGCAGCCAGTTTGAAGAGAACATGTAGGAGCTGGATGAGAGAATGCAGGAGTTGCAGAGTCAGATTTCAGGCCAGGAGCAGCACTGGAACAATATGCAGCAGCAATTCAGCAATGCAATTGAAGACAAGGTGAGGGGTATTTCGTCCCCACCATGAGGAACTGGCACCTTTGGGACTTGACAGCCTGTGGCAGCATCCCTCTGAGGATCCCCCTCCAGGCTTTTCCCTGGAGAGCTCCATGTCACATCCTGGAGCAGCTGGCTGAGGCTGTGCACCTGTTCACAGCTGGATCGCCTGGAGCTGAAGACTTTCCGTAAACACCTGGAGGACTCCCGGAACAGGAACATGGAGGAACTCGAGGATAGGCTGTTGCGTGAAAACGCCGCTGGGATTAAGAAGTGAGTGTGATGGAGATTCTGATGGCTTTGGGAACAGAGATGGGAACTGCTCCTCTCAGGCAGGGCTGTCACACACTATGCCCCTGAGCTGGGCCGTGCCCTGCCCTCCTGGCTGTGCACACGGGGGGACTTTGGTGCCAGAGATAGGGGCTGAAAGCGCTGCAGGGGCTGCTTGAGATGGTGGCATGTGTGCCTGTGCCCTTCACCTGGCATCAGCCAGCACCTTGGGGTGGGGAGAAACAGGCTCAACACCCACAGTTCACCCTGCAATGGCCGTGACCCTGTGCAGTGACCTGCCCAGCAGCTGGCTGCTGCAGGGAGCTGCTGCCTGTGTGCTGCAGGCCTGTGGCCCCAGGAGCTCAGCCAGCCCTCTTCCCTCACCCTTCTTAGGCACCTGCCAGTCCCTTTCACGTGCCTGTCCTGTGACCGCATGCTCAGCGTGCAGGTTCCTGGCCAGTGAGTAGCACCAGTGCATAGGGGGCAATGGGGCTGGCATGGGGGGAGATGGGTGCCAGCAGTGACCCGCTGTGCTGGGCACAGGGGTGACAGTGTCTGCTTGGGAGGGGCTGATGTGGGGAGCCCCCTCTGCAGCCCTGCCCATCAGCAGGGCCTGTGGGGGCTCATCCCTAGGGCTACAGGCAGCGAGATGCCATGGGCTACAATCCCATGGCTTTGGGGGTGCTGCCTCCAACAGGAACAGGTTCATTGTCCCCTGCCACACACCTGTGACTCCTGCCCTCCCCCGGTACCCTGAAAAACTCCCGTATTTGCAGCCGATGCCCCCTAGCAAGGAGCCACCGCCCAGGCAAAGGTAAGGGCTCTGAGGACACATTCCCCATGCCTGGGGTGCAGGGTAGCCCTGACACAGGAAGGAGGGCTCTGCACCTGGGCTGGGGCAGAGGAGCCTGGGGGGACGGGGCAGGGTAGGGGAGCAGAAGGCAGCTGTGGAGGGCCAGTGCTTGCCCCAGGGCTGGGGGCTTTTGCATTCCTTGCCATGCACTGCCCTGTCTGGCCCACCTCTCTGTCCCAAGGTTCCTGAAAGCACATCTGATGAGCTGTGTCTGTTTTCAGTCTGAGCTCAGGCTTGGTGGGGAGTTGTGTGCCTCCTGTGAAAGGAGTTCCCAAAACCAGTCCCTGCAGCTGGGACAGTGCAGCTCCTGCCAGCTGGTGTCCTGTGCACAGGGACCTGCCATGGCCATGGCCAGCACACCTTACTGTGGAGACAGAGCCGGCAGATCAAGCCTAGTGGGATGGGCTTGGGGCTCCTGCAGACGGTCGACAGGAGCTGGCAGGACATGCCCCTGCAAGCAGCACTGCTAGTGCCCTCCCTGGCACAGCAGGGTGATGCCCTGCATGCCACAGGGCTGGGCACTGAGCCTCCTCTGCCCCATCCCACAGGAGGCCGCTGGTCTGTGCCAGTGTCCCTCGTATGCCTCAGATCTCTGGGGACCATCAAAGCAGCAGTTTCACGATGCAGAACATCAAGGCTTCCCCACATACAAGTGCACAGCTGCAGCGTCTCCTGGTACACCACAACAAGGTAGGTGTGATGAAGGTAGAGACACAGAATGGTGACTGAGGCTTTAAGCATTGCTGACTATCCAGGGGGAATCTGTGCCTTCAGTCCCCAGGGAGACCTGGGTTGGGAGGATTATTGGGGGTGCTGGATTGGGTCCTGCATTGCAGCCAGCTGCCCTCTCCTCCTCAGCCCAGTGTGACCCTGCTGCACGGTGATGGACACATCTTGAGGGGCCATAATGACCAGCATCGCACGGCGATCAGGACACAGGATGGGTCACATATGGCCCTGTCAGGGCGAGGGGGTCAGTGACGACAGGGGGCTGATTATCTGCAGGGTGCTGGCTAGGGGATGAGTAAGGCTCTGTGTACAGAGCTGGGTAATGTGGCATGGGTATTTTGTGTCTGGGGTAAGAAGGAAGGGGCAGAATGGAGCAGGAGGACTGGCACAAGGGGCAACTGAGCTTGGAGCTGGAGTAACGTGGGAGAATGGCCATGCCCAGTGTGGGACAAGACCTTGAGTCCTGGTGCGCTGGGGCCAGCACCTGTGGCGGCTCACCCTTGTGCTTCACCGCCCAGGCCCTGCCGCCTCAGGACAGCACCAACCAGGCACAGCTCCTCGACAGGTGTCATGGGCCCCAGGGCTCGAGCAGCCTCTCCAGCCCCGCCAGACGTCAACAGCTCCCGGCCAGCTGGAAAGGACTCAGCGCCCAGTGCTCGACCTGGGACATCTTGTCTGAAGCGAGAAACACTGAGACAACTGTCATCAGGAACTTGAATTTTTAATTGTATATAGTTACTAAGTTAGTTGTATATAGTTATTAGGTTAATAAAAACTGTTAAAATTATGGGCAGAACCTTGTCTCACAGCCTGTCTCTCCCCAGGCTCCCTGCTGCTCCTTCAGCTCCTTCTCCCCTGCTGTGGCTCTGCCCCCGGGCTGAGCAGATCGAGCCCCGCGCCAGGCCCTGAGGCCGCTGCTGTTCCCGCGGCGCCTGCGGGGCAGCCCTGAGGCTCCCGGCCGGCTGTGGGAGCAGGAGCGGCGCTGCAGAGCCCGCGGCCCTCACGGGCTGCGAAGGCACGGGCAGATGGCCATGGGGCCCGGCTGGCACTGCCAGCGTTGCTGCTCTCGGCTGCCGCCTGCAATCCTTACAGGCAGCCCTCATGCCGGCTCAGGAGCCGCTCGGAGCCGTGCCCGACGGCTGGCCCCGACCGCGGCCCCCAACAGCACTTGTCCCTTCATCTCTGCACTGCCACATTCCGAGCTCATTTGTCAGCTCCCTCCTCCCCTTCCTTTCTGCGGGGCAGCGTTAGGGGCCGGCCCAGCGGCTTTCCTCCCGCACAGCCGGCAGCTCCTTGCCCACAGCTCCCTGGGGGGAGCCAGAGCTGCTTTCCAGCCGGGCAGCTCCGCCGTGTCCCGCAGCCCGGGCCGGCTCCTGCCCGCTACCGGCGAGGCCCGGCGGCTGGGCCCGGCCATCCCGGGCCAGAGCAGCTCCTTGGCCGGGGGAACACAGCCGGACACAACACAAAGGGGACACACGGCAGGCACCGTTTCCCGTGTCCCCATTGCCGCAGATCACCGCCGTATGCGGGGCTGGCACAGACCCGGGCACAAAGGAATGTCTGTGCTGTCACCGGAGAAAGGACACGGCAGGGGTGCTGCTCACGGATGAAGGTGGTCGGGGCTGCGGGGGCTCTCTGACCTTCTCACACCTGCGGAGGTCGGGGCAGTCTCTGTCCCTCTCAGCCCTGCTGTGACCCCACCCAAACATCATCGGGGTCAGAGGGACAGAGACACCCGCAAACCCCCAGAAGGGCCAAACCTGGGTTTGGTTTGGGGCTGAGGATTTAGGAAGGGGCTGGAATTGGGGCTGGGGTTGGAGTTGGGGCTGAGATTTGGATTAGAGCTGGGATTGGGGTTAAGGCTAGACATGGGATTGGTTTTGGGCTGGGGTTGGGTTTAGGTCTGGGGCTAGACAAGTTTGGAATTGGGATGTGATTAAATACAGAACTGTGAGTGTGTCTAAACATGGAGTGAGATTGAGACCAGGATCGGGGTCAGGTGTGGGACTGAGCTCACCCAGAGCGGGACAGAGGGGATGTCACTGCAGGATGTCCCTGGCATCATCCCAGCCCTCCTCAGGCACCTGGGGCAGCTGGGTGCTCCAAGACCCAGGCGTTCGCACACTGCCCCTCCATACCAGGTGAGCATTCCCTGAGGGCAGCCCTGACTGTGACCCTTGGGGCTCTGGGATCAGCCCCTCATATCCCTGTGGGAGAAGCGGCAGACAGGATGAGAGATTTCCCCCCCCACTTCCCTGTGGAAAGATGAAGCCCAGCTGCCCTTTCCTTCTGGTGCCTCCTCCTCTCCTCAGCTGAGGATGTCAAACTCCCCAGGAGCAGGAAAATCCCCATTCCCTGTTTCCTTGTGGCTGCAGCTTGGAACACCCACCCAGAATTAAGGATTTTCTGACAGCCCTGCTGAATGACACTGGGAAGAGATTTGTGAGAAAGGGAGGAAATTGTACTTCAATAGTAAATAAAAGGAGCAAAATTATTTCTTTCTGTCACATTTGTTTTCAGTCAGTTGCACTTCTGGCCCCAGGCCAGAAAAAAGGGTGGGGCTGGGGGCTGGGAGAGGCATGGGGCTGGGAAAAGGTTGCCTTTGGTGCTCAATGAAGAGATGAAGGGGGGTCTGGGTTCTCAGGAATGGGGGGGCCAGGGGGGTCTCAGGGTCATGAAAATGGGGGGGGGCAGGGACGTGGAGAGGTAGAAGGGAGTTCCAGGGGGTCCTTGAGCCCAGGAAAGGGGAGTCCAGGATTTCCCAAAAAGGGGGAACCAGAGTGGGGACACCCGGGATGTTCGGAAAGGGGGAGTTCAGGGGGTCTCTGGTTTTGCAGAAAGGTGGGGCTGGGAAAGGCAGGAATGGGAGACCAAGGCGTTCCAGGTTGTCCCAAAGTCAAGCCTACGCCAAGTCTGGAGGCTGGGAGCCATGGGATGCCCGGGAAAAGGGGAGCAGAGGGTCCTGATGTCCAGAACAGGGGGATTCAGGGGTTCCCAGTGCTGGCAGTGGCGGTTCAGGGTCCCGGTGCCGGGGGTCACTCCCCCCTGGCCCCCCAGGAGCGCCCTCAGCCCCAGCGCTGGAGCCATCGCGCTGCTCCTCCTCACTGCCAGGGTGATCCCAGGATGATCCCAGTAGAACTGAGTCACCCAGGAGCTGCTCCCAGGATGATCCCAGCACAGCCCAGTCACTCCCAGTCCTGGCATCCCCCCAGGCCTCTCTGCCTTCCGACCTGTCCCGGCTCCATCCCCGCCCCTCCCGGGGGCTGCGAGGGCTGCGGGAGCGGAGGAGGAGGGAGGGAGGAAGAGGCGGAGCAGGGGAGGAGAGGGGGAGCCACGCGGCTGCGGCGCTGCCTGAACTTGCAGCAGCCTCTCGTCCCCTCCTGTCAGGGAGTTGTGCAGAGCCAGAAGGTCCCCCCTGAGCCTCCTTTTCTCCAGGCTGAGCCCCCTTCCGTGCTGCCTCAGCCCCTCCTGCTGTTCCAGCCAGGGTCGGATACTAGTGCTGCAGAGAGCAATGTACAGACCTGGCACAGGTGCCTTTGTCACCACATTTTAACGTTTCATTAGTTCCAGAAAGACTCGTGGGAAGCCCCAAACTGCAGTCAGTCGCTGCAGTGCCAATCTCCTTTGCAAATCCCTGCGGCCCGGCCCGGCCCCGCCCGGCCCCGCACTCGGCGCCGCGGTTGCCCGGTAACCGCGCCCGGGCCCTCAGCGTCTGTGACAGCGGCGCGGCCTCAGTTGCCTGAGAGCGCGGCCCTGGCTGGGTGTGCGCAGCCTGGGCTCCTGCAGGCGGCTGCCCCGGGGTATTGGCCAGGGCAATTGTCGGCGTAGAGAATTGCTGAAGGTGCAGAGCATTGGCCTCTGCGAAAAGCTCCGCAGCGTGCAGAACATTGGTGTCTGCTAGGGAGTCCTGAATTTCATTTGAAGGTAAAGACCGACTAAAGTTGAACTTTTTGGTTTTGTTTCATCTATGCTCTGAAAGAGAATGCCAAAGGGAAATAGAGGATGTGATCATGCCAGTCTTCTGGCGCAGTAATTCAGTGACATGTACACCTGAGTGGATGAACAATAAATGGACTACTGATTGTGCTTTTTTACTGAAGAAATGCAACATTTTCTAAAGATAGTAGTCTATACATTTTTTTCCTCTAGTAACTGCTTAAGCTGCTTAAAGGTGAGCGAGTTCTGTTCAAGTTTCAGTGGGTTTTTATCGTCTGGGTTTTAAAATTTTTAGGGAGATGCCTCTATATTGAGGTGCAAACGAGACCATATGCCAAAGTCAATGGTCTGGATTTGATAGAACAGTAAATGTGAGGGAGAAAGAGAGAGAAAGAAAAGAAAAAGTGTGAGGGGGATGAAGGTTGGGAAGGGGGGGAGGAGAAAGAGAGTGACAGAGAGAGATTTAGTAGAAAATATCACCATTCCATGGATCCCATTGGCCTGCCATTAAATCCTGTTCTGGTCTTTTCTGTGGTGAGGTCTGGCAAAATGTAAGACTCCAATGGATTAATGCAGATTTGGGCAAGGTGATACCTTGCCCAGGTACCTCCCAGGAGTGGGGCAAGTTGGACTCTGTCTCTTGCTACTTTCAAACAATATAAAATCTTTAGCACCCTGTACTGGTTTAGGGCAAATTTGTTAAAGAATCTGCAAAGGAGGGCCCCTCCAGAAAGCGAAACCCACACGGCCCCTCCCCCCAACCGGTTCGGGAAAAAATTCCTCGGAGAGAGGTGGAAAGAACCTGTTTATTTGACTGGCCCCGCACCCCCCAGCACACAAAATGAACAATACCCGATGACACCGCTCTGAGAAAGATGGCAAAATCAGAAAGTCTCTTTCGGGGGTGGTTGCTCTGTTCTCAGTCCCTCCGGCACTGGGCCAGCCGCTGCAGCCGAACCCTTGGTGTTCCCGGGTCCCAGTCCGGAGCAGGTTCGAGATGGTCAAAGGAACAGGAGAGGAGAAACAGTCCAGGAAGCAATGTGGACTGTTTAGCTAGAACTAGCTAATAAGCAGAGGCAGAAAGCAGAGCAGAAGCAAGAGCAGAAAAAGAGAGCAAGCAAAAGCAGCAAGCAAAAGCAGCAAGCCCAAAGCTGGAAGTAAAAAAAAAACAGCTCTGTCTACTGCTTGTCTCTGTGTCCTGATAAGAGAAACCCAAACAAAACTTCCACTCTTCAGTGCCGGTCTTAAAGGCACAGAACAGATGAATGGGGATATACAAGCATCATAACGTCACCCCAGGACACACCCGTATGTCCTTTGAGTCTGCCATGAGTTGGGTTCTGGATTTTCAGATTTGTTGTGTTACTTTGCATGCCCTGCAGTCGTCTGGTGCGAGGCCTCAGGAATGGGTCTGGAGGCACTGTGGAGGTCTTTGCTGGGAGGTTTGTGTGCAAACCTGGCCTCGGCAGAAGAGTCTGTGGCTATGACTTCCCCAGCCTGAACGGAGACAGAGCTGATTTTCAGGAGAGCTGCTGGGTTTGGCTTTGTTGTGGATAGGTTTTTCTCCTCAGCCTTGTTTACTTCTCCCCAGACCTGAGCTAATGGGACAATAGTGTCACCTTGATCTTGTCTCAAGTTCCCTTAGGCAGCTTAACTCACAGTGCCAAGTTCCAGTCAGGAGGCATTTTCAGGGAAGGGTGGGCTTGGGTGGTCACAGCTTCTTTATACAGTTTTGTCACAATGGGCAGAAAGTCCTTTAGAATGATATTTAAGCCATTAGCCATAACATTCCAGTCTGTCACTAGTCTCTCAGCTGTGAGGAGCAGCTGAGAGAGCTAGGGTGCTCTAGCCTAAAGAAGAGGAGGCCCACTCTAGCTAGTTTTGAGTAATATTTAAGCTACAGCTTTGTCTGTTCAAACTGTTATTAATGTTCAGATTTTTAGCTCCAGGTTTCAGTATGATCTAACTTTGAATTGCACAAGGTAGCCCTATAGTTCAAATAAAGTCCAACTAGAGGCCTAACTATACTAGCTACTTAGACCAAACAAGCACATAGCTACTTTCAAGTAATGTAACATTTTTAGCACCAGAATATGCCTTGAATCTGCCATGAATTGGGTTGTGGATTTTCAGAGTTCCATTGTTGCTCCTTCCAGTTTTGTTGAGGCATTGTCGCTCACCTGCGACACCGTCCCTTGGAAATGGCGTCTGGATTGCCAAAGAAGACACCAACACCTCGTCTTTTGTCCAGGGAAGGGCTGAAGCCTAATGCTGTGAGTACCCACGGGGCTGTGTTAGGGCTGACACTGCCCTGGTGTCCCTGCTCTCCCTGCCCCTGCTGTCCAGCAGTGCTGTGAAGCTGCAGAGCCCCTGCCCAGCCCTTTGTGCTGTGCTGCTGTTGCTGGGGCTGTCCTGGTGCAATAGGGAACACTGTGGGATGCTTCAGCTGTTCTTGCCTGGCTGTGCCAGCAGAGCCGAGTGAAACCAATGTACAGCTGAAGCCCTGAGCATGTGTTCTGTCCCTTTCCCTTTGCCACAGGAATTCCTTCTGTCAGGCTGGGCACTCACCTGTGCTGCTCTGATCATCCTGCCCTTGGGCACCTGGGCATGTGGGCGGGGAAGCTCAAACTCTGCCCAAAGCCTCGAGAGCCATGGCTGGTCCCAGCTGGAAGAGCTTCCAAAGCAGCTGTTCTCTCCCAGCTCCTCTGTGGGCACAGATGCAGCCCTGCAGGCAGCGCTGGAGCCAGGGCCACAAAGGTCCCTTGCTGTCTGCAGCTCACTTGGCTGAAGATGCCCCACTGCTGAGGCTCTGTCAAGGAGATGCCTCTGTTTTCTTCTGTGGAGGGCTCTGTCAGCCCAGACAGAGAAAACAATTAACAGGGAGAACTAAAACCTGGACACATTGCTGTGCACCTCACTCTTGGTACAGTGTTCCTTTCTTGCATCTCTTGGACTCATCCAGCAGCGATATCTCCTTGCTGTGAGTTCTGAGTGTTGTGCAGGGATGGAGTTCAGGCACTTCTGAGAGCTCCTCCCCATTCTCTGGAAAGGTCACTGCCTCAATCCAATGAAACGTGAGAGGAAACAAATGCCCAAGGAGCAGAAATCCCCAACCATGTCCCATCCAATCATGGAGAAGCCAATGGGACAGAGCCATATGGCTGGAGTATGTGTGTTCCACTCTGTATTATTAATTCACTGATGCTAAGTATTTCAGCAGGAAACTCCCAGGGCTTCCAGGACTGTCCTAGTGGCTGTGATCACAAGTTATTCACCAGTGCCACTTGTTCAAGAAAAGCCTTTCTGAACAAGCACAACTCTGAGGCTGTAGCTGGTTTACTTTTGCCTTTCAGCTGCTTCCCTCTAAGTTCCAGAGGGAGAAGTTTCTCAGCAGGAAGAAGGAGGCCCAGCACTGGGGGGAGTATTCTGCCCAGAATTGGCCCATTTCTAGACAGGAGTGAGACTCGCCCAAAGGTAGCCTTTTCCTGCTCTTTTCCTTTTTGTTTCACATGAAGTTTGAAGAGGGTATGTGTTTGTGACAGGCTTGCCTCCAGCAAAATACCTCAGTGTCCAGGTCGTGCTGTCATTGCAAGGTGCTGGGAGTGGTGGACTGGGAGTCCTGATGTGCACTAAGCCAACACAAATACCCTCTGCTGAAGCTGCTGGGGTGTGCTGGAGTGCAGCTGCCATTGCTAAAACAATGGGAGGAAGGCTGGGGACACAGAGGCCCAAAATTGCCCTTTGCCATTCTCCTGCTGAAGGAGCCACCTCTTGCTTTGGTGTGGTCAACATCAAATGCTCGGGGCCACAGGATTCCCTCCAGAGTGGCAGCGTTGGCCTCTGAAGGCCAAGGGTCTGCAGGAATTCCTTCAGATTGAACAAAACAAATTGCATTACTGCTTTGGGCTGGAACAATGTGTTGGACCCCGAGGGGGTGCTGGATTTTGCAGGCTGCCAGATGTCCAGGGGACTGGCCCTGGGCAGAGGGGAATGGATGTGCTTTATCTGGATCAGTGCCTACTCAGAGATGTGTTTAAAGCGGCGTTTCTGGCAGGAGTAGCTCGGTATAAAGCACAGTCCGAAGGGGTAGGTGACTGAGGTGGGCTGTTGAGCAGGAAATTGGAAGCAACAGACATGGAACACAATCCAGGTAAAGGATAGTCCTGGAGAGGAGCCTTGGGAACACCTCAGGGAAGGGCACAGCTAAGGGACAGTGTGCTGCAGCCACTCCGTTCAGCAGAATGTGTCGGCTGTGAAGTCACAGAGGAGACCTGCTTGCGTCTCTGCAGTGACAGCAGTGTGGCAGGAGAAGGCAGACAAAGCAGGGCAGAGTTTTCTCCAAGCAATGTCTCTGCTCCAGAAGCATTTGCTGTCGTGTCATTCCAGACATGCCTCTACAATGGCATGAAATAAGATCACTGTAATGACACTTTTACCCAAGCTGCTGAGAAAATAACTGAAACTTATCCTCATTCAGCATTCACCTCACTTGTCTTTTTATTTTCAGCTCATTTGTCTTTTTATATTTGCCTTTTCCTCTCTTTGGAACACACTAACTTTTAAGTACAATGAAAAGGAACAAAATCATCAAAGCAAAAGAAAAGTGTTTCTTAGTAAGGATTCAGCTGAGCTGGGGATGTCTCCCTCCCTGAGAGCCAAGCACACACACACACCCTCTGAGAAAATGGCAATCTTTGTATCCCCTTTGTACCCGGCTGGGGCGGTCCCTGTGCCCTTTGCCATTGGATGGGTACTCAGGAGCTTCCATTCTCTACTGAGCACCAACTTTTCTGTGCCCTCCCTTCTCATCCTCCTTCCTTTTGGTCAGGTCTTCAACCCTGTCCCTCTCACTGTGACACTCAACAAACCAGCCTGAACAAATCCAAACCACAAACAACACAGAGAACCAACAAATTCCATTCTTTTGCTTCATAACCTTTTGGCTTCAGCCAAATGTCACCTCATCTCTCACACCTCCTCTGGTCCTGTGCTGTTCTTCCTGATGTCTAAGTTCTAGAGCAAAAAAGATATTTCCAGTTGTGTGGGCCTTGGTTTCCCTGTCTCAGAGTAAAAGACATCCCAAATCCTTTCCCATGGAGTCTACTGTAAATTCATGGGTTTTACTTACTCCATGAGTGCTCAGTCACTGCCCCAGAGCTCTGTGACCACATGGGCACAGGGCTGTGTTTTAGGAAAGTGCTGCCTGGCATTCTGGAGAAAGAAACCTGGAGAAATCCATGCCAAAAGAGCAGCTTGGCTTGAGCCTGCTCTGTGTGG
The DNA here is from genome assembly GCF_047830755.1 of Zonotrichia albicollis. Classification (NCBI taxonomy): domain Eukaryota; kingdom Metazoa; phylum Chordata; class Aves; order Passeriformes; family Passerellidae; genus Zonotrichia; species Zonotrichia albicollis. Next base: position 40,679,635 of record NC_133826.1, read on the forward strand.
CCCAGCAGCTGTGGATCAGCTCAGAGCAGAGGTGGGGGAGCCACTGTTTGCCCAGTGTGGGCTGGGCAGACGTGCTCCCCCAGAGTCTGTACTTCACTGGGGATCAGTGGAAGATTCTCCTGCATGAACCTTCCTCCCAGCAGCTGAAGCTCTCCCTGCTCTCTCTCCTCTCCAGCTGCCGTCAGCTGCCCCGAAACAGAGCTGGTTTGGGGTTTCCCCACCAGAGCTGGTATTTCAGAACTTCGTCGCTCGGGAGGTCTCTGAAATGGTGCTGTCTCTCATGAATAAGGACAAGGTAAGTGCTGGCACCCAGAGCTTTGACACTGTGCTGGAAGAGGAGAGTGCTGTCATTCCCTCAGTGTACAGCAAAGCAAGTTATCTGCTGCAGCACATGCAGAAGAAAATGTCTCAGCACCTTCTTCTGCAAGATGGTGGAAATCTTCCTGTGCTGGGAATTGTCCCCTGGTTTTGGCCAGGCGTTGATGGTGTCTATGCCAAAGGAGTTTCCTTCTCTTGAAAGCTCTGGATTGACAGGAATGTTGAGGGCTGTACAGTTCTTACCTGCTCTCCTGCTTTGCCTTGGGTCTATAGCACACCCTGTGTGTCCTTGGTTAATCTTGGCTCCTGGTAGGAATCTCTGCCTCTCTCAGCCAGTTTGGCTCCCTTTGTGCAGCTCACAGGCAAAGCTCAGGGGCTGAGCCTTCTGCACTTTATGCTGGAATCACTTCTCATAATGGCATTGGCCCTGCAGGAACCGTGTTCTTCAAGAGCCCTGCAATCAGAGTGATGGAGCAGAAGCAGTGAGAGGCCTTTAGGTGCCACTTGAGGCTCCTGCTCAGCTTCATCCAGCTCTGCTCAGCTTTTCCAAAAGCAACACGTGCTCTGCTTTCCCTTTGCAGAAGCACAGCACATCCAAAGCCATGTGCTCCAGGAGGTTTCAACCTTCACATGAAGAAACTGGGATTGTTTTGCAGTTTCCCAAGAGAGCTGAGAGGGAAAAAGTTGAAAAATGTCAGTTGTGTTCCACTGTAAAGAGGAAAACTTGAGACCATTTGAATTTCAGTCAGGGAAACATTTTCTCAAGTGAGGCTTGTGCCAAGAGTAGGCTGGTGGAAGGAGACAGGAGGGAGTCCAAATCATCTGGTTTAGACTTTTGGAGAGCATTTTGGTGCTCAGGGGTTGATGATATCAGTGTGCTAGAAAATGCATGTGTCCTGTGCATGAGTACCGCAGAGGGCAGAACCTGGCCTGCTGGCAGCAGGAAGCCCTGGAGTGCCAATATTGGCTTTGCATACTGGAACCACACTGTCAGTCAGTGCTGGTCCTGTTTCTCCAGGCAGAAAATGCCTCTGAAGCCCCATGGTCAATAGACACCGCCTGTCTGTGTTTCTGTTACTTTTGGCAAGCTGGTTGCTCTCATGGTCTTATGATTCTTCCTTGCTGCTTTACTGCCCATTTAAATTCTCTTTGCCATCTCCTTGTTTTAGGGATTGTCTTGCTGTGTTCATTCCTTCTTTTGCTTTTCAGGTTTGCTTTTATTCCCAGTAAGAGCACAGTGTTTGGTCTCCTGTTTTGCTGCTCTGTCTGCCTGACTGTATCCCCAGATCATCCCTACCCAAACCTGATCTGCTAGAAGGGAGTTTCTTCCTTCCCCCACAGTAATGGGCTGGTTTGCTTTTAGGTAGCACATTCCCCCTCTGGAACATGACAACTTCAAGGCTGTGTGCAGGCAGAAGCCAGCAGGTTTTTTGGCCTTGTTGAATATGCAGGTGACTTGGTTCAGGTGCTCTGTCTCCATCCTGCTGGTGCTGACCTGCTCGGCCCTTCCTTCCCAGCAGGTGCTGCCCTGCTGCCCCTGGCCAAAATGCTGGAGCCAGAGAGAAGGGATTCAAGTTCAGCCTTGTGAATGATGTGCCTGTGCCTGCACAGCTGAAAGTGCTTTGGAAAAGGGGCAGGGGAGGGATGTTAGCAGGACATTGACAGGTCTCCTCTCGTCCTGTTTCCACAAGTGGCAAAATCATAATTTCATGTCTTTGCTGCAGATTGTTCACGTGGTGAAGGTCTCCATGGAGAGCTCACCTTACTTCCAGCTGGTGAGCTCCAGCGATGCGTACCGTGCCGTGCTGCCGGGCGCCTCTGCCCCCGTGCGCATCCGCTTCACCCCCAGCAAGAACAAGGTGAGGCTGGAGGGGCCAAAGCACACAAGGATCTCCACAGCCATTGTTTGCCCTGCACTCTGGCTCCAGTCCATTGCATGCTGTGAGCTGGGCTCCAGGCGTGGGCAGGCAGCCTGCAGCCAGTCACACCTTGGCACTGCTGGCAGGCACTGCAGGCAGGCCTGACAGGCTCTGCTTCCCCTCTCTGCACATTGCTGACCATTGCCAAGGGAAGATGCACAGGAAACAGGATGAAAATGACAGAGGGCTGTTGATAGATGTTGGGCCATCTCTAGGTCCAGTTGAAGGGGTTTCATTCTGATGGAAAACACCAGAGGAACAAAGAGGTCAGAGAGCTTTCCTCCTTCCTGGACTGCCAACAGCTTCCCTGCCTGCCCCTGGGCTGGAGCAAAGCCGGTGCTTTTTCACCCCCTGTGTTGTGCAGCCATGCAGCTGTGCTGTCCCAGAGCACAAGTGAGCATGGCACAGCTGCAGGGCCAGGGCAGGGGATGTGCTGTGCCCGTGAGCCTGGCCTGGCACAGGCACACTGGGCTCTGGGTGCCCTTGGTCAGCAGGAGGTTGCTGAGCTGCAGGGCACTTGGACACCTGCCTGAAGGAGCTGGTGCAGGGCAGGTACAAGCTGCAGGCAGAGCTGTGAGCCCAGAGCCCGTGGCAGTGACACTGCTGGGGCTCTGTCTTCATTCCTGTCCCTGTGCTTGCTCTGTCAGCTGGCACCCATTCCGTGCCAAAGGTGCTTTTGTGGGGAGGTTTGCACAGCAGTGCTGAGGCCCTGGCAAGTCTGATCTCAGTGCTGGGATCTGGAGGGTTCATGTTCTGATCTGGAGGCTTATTCATACAGAAGGGTTGAGGGCATGGCATGGAAGGGAGGAAGCCTTGCAGGGAAACAAAGAGAGGCCCTTTCCAACAGCATCCTGCTACCTCTTAGCACTGTTCTTCTCCTGACTTGGTTGGACAGGCAAAGTTAGAGGGGAGTTGTGAGCCAACTGATGTTTCTGCACCAGGCCAGAGGTGCAGGATGTCTTTGGGTGCAGCTGTTTTCTCCTCTTCCTTTTGCTGCTTAGAGTCAGTGGAACACTGTTCTATTCTCAGACAGTGAGAATATAGAAGCCTAAAGAGGAATGTCCTGTGTTCCCCAGCTCCATGTTGCTTAGAAGAGGCTTAGGAATTCTTTAACATCATTAAAGTTTAGAGTAAAAATGGTGGTGGCCTAGGGCTGTTATCTGTATGACCCAAGTGACACAAGAGCTGAATGCCACTGAGACAGATTTTGCAAAGTGCACTGGTGCCTTTAAAATGTGACATAGTAGTAGAACTTAGTGTTCATTTGAGGGTGCAATAGGTAAATTGATGCCCTTGAAGGGGTATAGGAAATGGTTTTTCTTCTGCCATGAGGATGGCACTAAACGTGCTGTGCTGAGCCAGTTTCTTTTCCTGCAGGATTATTGCCACGAGCTGGTGTGCCTCACTGCCAGGGAAAGGATCGTTGTGCCAATTCGGGCCATTGGTGCCCGAGCTGTGCTGGACTTCCCTGCCCAGCTGGACTTCTCCAAGTGTCCAGTCAAGGTCAGCACCCAGCAGACTCTGCTGGTGCGCAATATCGGTGCCCGGGCAGCTCGGTACCAGCTGAGCACCCAGAGGTGAGGCAGCTCATCTGTCCCTGTGCCAACACCTTTGGGTGAGAGCGGAGTTGGGAAAGAGCTACAGAAGGAACCAAGCATCAGATCTGCTGCCCTGCAGCCTGGCTGGGAGTGAGCAGGATGGAAGGCATCTGCTCTTGCTTTCAGTGGCCTTGCAGCTTTCTCTGTCCCAGATTTCCTGGAGGCTGCTGGAACATGCTGGGAGCTGGCTTGCACCCTGCTGAGCACAAGCAGCTTCTTAAATGCTTCCTCAGCACTGTCAGCCAAGCAGAACCATTCTCTGGGAGGCCATAGGCACGTGGCTTTGCAGTGGTCCTGGAGGGGACCTGTGGAAATCATCTGAGCAAACACACTGCTCAAAGCAAGAGCAGTGTCTGTGGGTTGCAAGGTGCCATTGGGAGACATGGACCTGTCTTTAGATGCCATACAAGAAAACAAACATGTCAATGGACCTAGTTATAAAAGCAGAAGAAAACAACCTTTTAAAACTCCCTCCATACCTTATCTTTTCTGCCTGTCAAGTGCAGTAGTGATTCATTGAGAGGATGGATCTAACAGGATGAGAAGTGTCTTAAGGAGCAGCTCACAATTAACAGAGAAAAGCCCAAAATTTAGCTTTCCAGGCCTATCTCTTAGGAGTAATTTTCCTTTGGTTCTTACAGTGTCAGGGATGTCTCCTTGACAGCTCTTCTAGCTGTGGGCTCAGGGAACAGTTTAGTGGTGTTGGCTGAAATTCAAAGGAGTTAAGTTTAGCTGTGGAGCTTGTGTCTTTGGGTCTTGGGGAGCCAGGTGTGTGTGAGAGATGACTGCTCCAGCAGGAACAGAGGAGTCTGGTGGGTACAGCCCAGGGATGGAGGAGATGTGCGGGCTGATTTGCACTCAGTTTTTCAGTCCTGACAGCTGAGTCCTGACCTTGGCTGGATCCTCTTCTCCTGATAATTTGAAAAGAAGAAGACACCTTCTTTCTCAGGCAAGGCCTGAAGTCATCTGTGGAATGTTATTTCCATCGTGCCACCTGAAGGCAGGAGCATGTAATATGGGGCAGGAGTGGGAAGGGAATGGAAGGTAGTGCTGAAGTCTCGCCAGGGATTCCCCTAACTGGCAGCTTCTCTATTGCGGTGAAATTTCTGGCCAAAGCCTAAGAACAGAATGCTGTGCCTTGCCCCCAGCAGGCCCTGATCCCCCAGCCCCAGCAGAGCTGCAGCAGTGCTGGCATCAGCCCCGGGGCAGATGCAGGAGCACGAGCACTGATCTGGCTCTGGGGCTGCTGGGGCCTTGTCCTTCCTCCCCTCCCTCCAAAGTCTCACGTCCAGCACATGAACATTGCTGGCCCAAGGCTTCTCCATCAGCCAACAGTGATGTTCTCACCAGTGGCAATGGGAACAGGTCAGCCCATAATTACAGCAAGAGGTCCTGAATGAGCAGAACCTGAAGCAAGTTCATCAGCTGTTACTACTGACGTGAACAAAGTTCAGCTTGCCGGACGTTCTCTTTTTTTTTGTGTGTGATGCATTCATCAGCAAAGTCCCCAGGACACATTTGAAGTGACAGATTGACCAGCAACAAAGCACCAAGGCCAGGAAATTTTGTTTCCTCACTGGGGCTGTAGAAGGGCACAAAGCCCAGCAGCTGCTGGGCAGAAGCACATTTCCCCTGAGCTGTCCCTGAGCATCAAAGCACAGAGTCTTGTGTTTGTCAGGCAAGAGCTGTTTACCTGGTGACTAAATCCGGATTGCTCCTGTTAAATCTAAAGTGCAGCAATACATCTGCATCAATATTTCCAACACATTGCACAGAGTTTCTCTGCTGGGCCAAGCAAACAGTTACCAGCCTGCATGACAGCCCAGAGTCCCAGACTGCATTGCTGGTAAACACACAGAAACCTCCGGTTCTGCTTCCTGGATGTGCTCCTGCTCATGGTGCTTCATTTAGCTGGGATTGGACCCTTCAGACTGTAAATGGCATCGTCCTTCTGGGTTTCCATGTCACTGTATTGCTCTAATCTGCATTTGCACTCTTTCAAAGTTTTGATTAGTCCTTTCCTTAGAGCAGCTTTCATTGAAATGCTTATAAAAGTTGCCATTTTTAGGCTAAATCACAATGTTTTCAAGGTAAAATAAACCAAAGAAGCACACCGCAAATTCAACAGGAACTATTCCTTGGTCTTCAGGGAAAAGTTCCTTCTCCCTGTCTGATTCCTAGGCTGTAATCTCCCGGGACAGGGAGTGCCCTAACGTTTGCATCTCTTGAGATGCGATTTATAGGTAGCCAGAAAAGAGAAATTCCTGATGCAGTCAGTGTAAAGTTGTGCATGCAAATAGCTCTGAAGCCTCTCTGTGCTTTTCACAAAGCATTCTCTGATGGGATTGCTGGCAGTGGGAGCCTTGAGCCTCATTGCAGAGAGCTGGATGCAGAGTATGGGGAGCTGAGGTAATTTTCCCCCCAGGATCTTGTGAAGGCTGGATCTTGTCAGCAGTGGCTCAGTGTCTGTTTGTGATTCTGTCTGTTCTGTCTCTTGTGCTGCCTGTGCTTGGATTGCTCCCTGCTTGGCCAAGGGAGCTGCAGGGAGCTGCAGTGCAGCAGGAATCCCATGGCCAGGTGTCCCCAGGCCTGACCCCTCTCTCTGTGTTGCAGTCCTTTCTCCGTGGTGCCGGCCACAGGAGCTCTGGGCGCTGGTGACACCGTGCAGGTGACAGTGGCATTTCACCCGCTGGCCAGCGGTGCCCATTGCGGCTCCCTGGCCGTGTGCTGCAGTTCAGGTGAGTGCTGGGCCCTGCAGGGCACAGGACAGTTCTGCACATGGCTCCCTCTGTCCCATCCCTGCATTCCCTCCAGAGGTGCCTCCCCTGTTCACCTTTACCCCAAAGCAAACTGAGAACTCCTTGGTGTTTAGGGGCTTGAGAAAGGCAAAGATTTTTGGCTGCTGTTTTGCTGGGACTTGCTGAGTGGAGGAAGGAGGAACTCTGATTCTCCACTACCGTGTGGCTATGCCTGGGTGTAGTTATATTTGATTTCTGGGCAGTGCTGTAGGTGAGGTCTCCATCAGACTCTCTCCAATGCAATGGATTTCTTGCACACCTCTGTCCCATATGCTGCTTCTCCACTGGCTTGCCACAGACCCTTTTTCTATGTTGCTCTTACACATAGATGTAGTTTCTGTCTAACAACATTTTCAGGCCCTCAAGTTCCTTTTTTGTGACAAATCAAAACAAATTTTTCTCTGTCCCCATTTCCCAGGCTGTTCAAGCTGTTGCAAACCTCTCCCATCTATCTCCCATTTGATTTCTAGACTGAGGGATCCCATTCAGTCTTAATGTAGAAACTGCTCTGTACTCACTAATCTTTCCTTTGTCCCTTTCTTATTTGTATTGCAATGCTCCAGCTTGGTTTTTCAGTTCCGAACAGTATAAAATATTTAAAGACTGATGTGGCTGTGGGTTTGGACAGGGAGATGATTTTCACGGTGCTCATTCTGTAGTGGTTTGTCACATTGCAGAGCCAGGCCGGTTGTGTTCCCTCACCTGTGTCCCCTCCTGCTGTGGGCTGTCACTTCACTTGTTCCTCTGGGCTTCCTTTTGCTGCCCACCTGTCCCCAGGCATATTTGCTGGTCAGCAAGGAGGGATCCAAGGGATCAGGAGAGACAGGAGTCTCCTGGGATGCCCGGGGAGAGCCTGGGCAAGGCAGGACTGAGCAGGGCTCCTCAGCCCTGTCACCTGAAGGTCTTGGATGCAGAAATCCCGGTGATCTGAGTGGGTCACCGGAGCACATGGACCAATCTCCCTGTCCATCCTGTCACCATGGGGCCAAATCTCTACAAACACCCTCAGAAATAAGGTGTTTTAGGAGGTGCCCAGGACATCCTCACGCTGTACACACAGAGCTGAAGGATGTGATCAATGGAGTGGTCCACAGAACTGCTCCTTCAGCGCAAAACTGGGACACTTTCTTCTGTGCCCTGTGCTTTGCTCTGTTCCTTGTGCTTCCATCAGCCAGTGAGCTGAGCAAAGACTCCCCTTTGCTTTGTTCCAGGTGAAGAAAGAATCCACACAAAGCTCCAGGGAGAAGCTGTAGATGTCAACGTTGGGCTGAGCACAAATTCCGTGGAGCTTGACAAGACTTTCACCACCATGTCAAGCATCAGAACCCTGTTCATTGAAAACAGGAGTAACATCACAGCCCACTTCCAGTGGAAGGCTTTTGCGACTGAGGAAGAAGAGAATGAAGAGAAGAGGAGGTTGGTTTGAAAGATGCATTTCAGTGAGATACAGGCCCAAGACTGAGCTAACATGTGGCCTCAGGGGATGTTGGTGCTTTTGAATGGTTTAGGCCAAGTAAACTATGCCTGGCACTGGGGTGTGTGTCCCTGGGCTTCAGGAGCTCAGCACTCAGCATTCCAGGTCATTTATACTCGAACCAGGGATGGGGCGCTGCCTGCACCCAGCCCCGACCTGCCCTGCCCGCACAGCCCTGAGGCGCGGCCAGCAGCCGCTGGCCAAGGGCTCCCGAGAGGAGAGGGCAGAGGGCCGGCTGCTGCCCGGGGAGCCGCGGTGCCGCCCCGCAGCCCCGCCGGGCCGGAGCTCCATGGGCACCCGGCTCGGGCCCACGGGAGCCTGGAGAAGAGCCCGCGCGGCCTCTGCGTGCAGCACTGGGCAGGGGCACAGCTGCCAGGCCTGCACACTGAGCACCGCGCTCAGGGGGCTTCTCCGGGCTGTGGCTGGGGCTCGCAGGCCATCCTTACCAGGAGCTCAGCAAACTTTGAGAGTTTCTCTTTCTTCACAGTTTTTTGAAGAGCTTTCCTTTTCAGGAACGTGACCGTACAAAGCAGCGTTTCCCGAGAAGTCTGGAGAGTAGCAGAGATGTGGAGATGGCCCCAGAGCCCAGGGCACAGGAGCTGCAGCCTGGAGGAGGCTGCAGTCCAACAGGCGCAGGGCAGTAGGCAGCTGAGCCCCCTGCTAGGGGGACAGCAGCAGCCCACAAGTCCTCACCTCTGCCACACGCAGATTCTCATTATGGCAGTGGAAGAGCAGTGGGAGCAGGCTCTCACACACTTGTGTCATCAGGGGCGTTTTTCCTTCTTCAACAGCAGACATCAAGTTTTGAAAGACAGTCATGGAGAGCTGCTGCACCTGGCTGTCACCCTGTAGAACAGGAAGGCAGCAAGAGCTTAGCAGCAGCTGATTCTGGTCCACATTGGCACAGGCCTGCATCTCCACGGGGCACCAAGTGTCCGGGCAGCAGCCAGTGGCCATGGCTGGGGGCACAGAGCCTTACGTTGTCAAAGAGTGGCAGGAACACCTTAGCCAGCTGCAGGGCCATGGGGCTGGGTATCGGGGCACCATTAGCCAGGAACAGATAGTCCAGTAGCATGGTGGTCACCCTGACCTGCAGGAGCTCCACGAGCCCTTCAGTCAGGCCCTGCATTCTTTCGGCCTGCGTGGAAGGCAAGTTTGTGAAAGGCCACCCTGCTGCCGCAGGGCCCAGAGGCCAAAGGCCTGTCCTGGAGCACTGGGGCAGCTGAAGCGGGAGGCAGGAGAGCTGGGAGCAGCTGCCGCAGTGCCCGAAGCCCAGGCAGGGCCAAGCGACTGCATTGCCCAGCCCCATGCTGCCTGCACGGCTTCAGCCACTGCCCCCTTCTCACCAGCGGGGAATGGTCCCTGCGTGGGAGGAGGACCCTGAGCAGCTGGCTGCCAATGTCTGCGCGCTCCCTCCGCAGCTGCCATGACAAGACATCCATGATGCTGTCCCTGCAGTCCCTCAAGTCCAGGCACTCGAGGACCTGCAAGGCACAGCGCAGTGACGGGGGAGCCGGCCGGCAGGAGCCCGGAGCCACACAGGACTGGGCCCAGGCAGCAGCGCAGGGCGTGGGCACTGTCCCAGGCATCTGTGGCGACGAGAGGGCAGAGAGCTGGGAGGCAGCTCAGCCAGGTCATGCTGGCCTTCAGGCTCACCTCCGCAAGGAATGCCAGGGCAAGGAAATCCCAGTATGGCATCTCTTCACTGAGCATGTCAAGGAGGCAGCATAAGATGCTTTTACACAAGGGCCTGGATGCATGGCGCATCTCCCTGCAAGGCAGAAAATGGCATTAAGATCCTGAGCCAGGGGGCGGGGGGGGGAGGGGAAAGCCTCTCCCAGCACTGACTCACATGGTTCTTGTCTTTCCCCACCACCCTGCCAGGGGACCTGGGCCCTTTGAGATGTGGCCGCTCCTAGGCAGCCTCCTTTCCCAGCCTTTTCCAGTCTGCTTGGCTGTCCTTCGTCCCTTTGGCCCCAGCCACGGGGACTGTGTGACACAGCCCAGGCACGGGGCACAAATGCCAGGAGCAATGGGGAGAAGGGGGGTCTCACCCGGCCAGCAGAGCCACGGCAGAGTGATGGGTATCAACGCAGAGCAGCGTGTCCCAGCCACGCTTGCCTTCCATTGACACCACCACCTGCTCACACTGGACAAGGCAGAGCAGGGACTTCAGGGTCTGCACTGCAAACCTGTGGGCAGAGAGCAAAGCCCAGGTCACACTGGCAGCACTGGCTCCTTTGCAGGCCACATGGCAGGGAAAGGAGGAGTGGGATGGAGCACCTGTTGGGGCTGGTGGCAAGGCCGTGCTCTTCCTGGCATTTCTTCCAGAAGGTATCCACCTCCTCTGGCATCTCTTCTGTGCTGAAGAACACTTGGAAGAGCAGATGCACAAACAGGTGGGGGAAAAAGAGCGTCACTACACGTGGGACACGGGGCTCCTGGAGGATCTTCCACATCACCACAGTTGCCTGCAAGGGACAAAGCCCCCCGCGACAGTACTCAGTGCCAAGGTGTCCGTGTGGCAGGGCCCGAGCATGGCAGGGAGAGACCCAGAGAGACCTTGGCAGGGGGAGCACGGGGCCTGGTGGGCCTGAAGCTGTCCCTGGGCCAGGTTTCAGGCCAGCGCCTGAGGCAGGGAGATGCAGTGGGGGAAGGAGAATGGAGAGCTGCTGGAGAGGCAGCCTCGGGGCCAGCAAAGGCCAGTTTCAGAAACTCACAGCCAGGCCAAAGACACCCGTTTTGTCCCCATCAGAGGTGCACGTGTTGCACACTGGCCAGCTCCCCAGCACATCCAGGAGTGTCAGCTGCACTGGCTCTGCAGTCCTGGGCGAGCACATGATGCTCTTCCACATGATGATGGCAGCTCTGCAGGGTTAGAGCTCTGTCTCAGGGCGGGTCTCAGACACAGCACCGTGGCCTGGGCATCCCTAGGGGCCCGGGCTGACCACCGGCTCTGCCTCTACCCACTGGCCCTTGCCAGCAGCAGCCAGGCAGCCCAGCCCTGTGGGGACAGAGCCCTGAGGGGCGGAAACGGAGCATGGCAGCAGGCTTGGGGGCTGACGTGCCAGGGCTGGGAAAGGCAGCAGCCAGAGGGCCCTGGAACTCTCTCATGGTCACACACCTGGGCCAGGTGGTACAGGGTGATGGGCTGGGGAGGCCTGAGCCCTCTGGGCAGGTTGGCCCCATACCTGTCACAGGACGGGGCCACACGCAGGAGCGTCACCACTGCGTCATCTGGGTGTGCTGAAGTGAGATTCAGCAGGGCCTTGTCCAGCCTGTGCTCGGCAGAATCATTGGCCACAAGCCACTGGTGGATGTACCTGACCATGGCGGGCACCTGGAGAAGGCAGGGGAGACTTGGAAAGCTGCCAGTGGGAGTCATGTGCCTAGCTGCCCCTGAAAAATTCTTCCCTTGCCACCACACTGCCATGGCCTCAAGGCTTACAGTAAGCAGCAGGTGTGGCTTGGGAGGCCAAGCAATTGCTGGGAGGATGGAAGTCAGGCCACAGGTTGCTTACTTGCTTTGCACTGGAAGAACCCTCCTCCACAAGCATATCCAGCAGGGCAGCACTGGTGCTGGTTTTGAAGATGGGAGGGTATGCTCTGAGCACAGTGCCCGTGACGCTGGTCTCTTCCTCCCGAATCCTCTTCATGAATTTGCCAACCATCTGTAGCAGAAGGGCAAGAAGCCAGGGATGTTGAATGGAGTGCTCCACACACGGTGCTGGGCTGAGCAGGGACAGCGGGCCCAGCCCAGGTAAGGGTGGCTGCAGGTACCTGCGCTGTTCTTCGGAAGCGGCCACGGCTGGATTCCTGCTCTTGTGTGCGCTCCAGGGCTGCATCTGGCAAAGAGCGAGCACAGCCAGAGCTGAGGGGCTGCGGGAGAGGCCAGAGAATACACCCCAGCCCTGCGCTCCCCAGGCAGGGACAGCCCCGGGATGCCCCAGGGGATGGAGCACGGCCCCCTGTAGGGTGTCTGCCCAGCCCCTCTTCTGTCCTGTCCGTGGGCATTTCCCCAGGGGATGGGATGGGATGGGATGGGATGGGATGGGATGGGATGGGATGGGATGGGATGGGATGGGATGGGATGGGATGGGATGGGATGGGATGGGATGGGATGGGATGGGATGGGATGGGATGGGATGGGATGGGATGGGATGGGATGGGATGGGATGGGATGGGATGGGATGGGATGGGATGGGATGGGATGGGATGGGATGGGATGGGATGGGATGGGATGGGATGGGATGGGATGGGATGGGATGGGATGGGATGGGATGGGATGGGATGGGATGGGATGGGATGGGATGGGATGGGATGGGATGGGATGGGATGGGATGGGATGGGATGGGATGGGATGGGATGGGATGGGATGGGATGGGATGGGATGGGATGGGATGGGATGGGATGGGATGGGATGGGATGGGATGGGATGGGATGGGATGGGATGGGATGGGATGGGATGGGGCCAAGTTGGCTGCAGGCTCCAGCCCTGCAACTCACCCTCCTGCGGTGGTTGGAACGGCACCACCTCTTCAGTCTCCTGCGCTGGGGTAGTTCCAGGGCCTTCTTCCTCCTCCTTCTCCACCCAGGCCAGCTTGGGCGCTCTCGGGGCTCTCTGCTCCATGGCTGTGCCTGGAGCGCACCCCAGCAGCGAGCCCAGCCGGTGCCACTCCCGCAGGGCCTCCTGCGCCTCACCTGCGGGCGGGACGCGGCGGTCAGCGCTCGGCCCGGGGCCAGCAACGGCCCCCGAGCGCCCCTCACCCGCCCCGGGGCGGCCATGCCCAGGCGTTCCATCTTCGGAACGCGGCACGGGAGGCCCGGGGCCGGCGGCCGCGCTGCCGAGCGGCGGAGCTCGGGCCGGGGAAGCCGCAGCGGAGGCGACGGGAGCGGCCGCGCCGCCTGTGTCCTCCGCGGGCCCCGGGAGGAGCCGGGGCCGGGACCGAGGCCGGGACTGGAGCCTGCCTCGGGGCCGGGGCCGGGCTCGGGCCAGGCGGAGGCAAAGGGCGGCGATGCCGACCCGGCCCCCGGCACCGATGCCCGCCCGGCAGCGCCACCGCCAGCACGGCCAGAGCCGGGCCGAGGAGAGACCGCGGCGGGACGGCCGGGGCCGGGCACGGGGCAGCCCCGCCCGGGGCCGGGGGCGGGCCGGGGGCATGGCCCGGCCCATCACGGGGAGAGGGAGGCGGGGAGGGGAGAGGGACGCCGGGCAAGGGACCCGGAGAGAAGGGTGCCCGACAGCGGGAAAGGGAGAGAGAGGGAAAGAAAGAGAATAAGAGAAAGAAAGAGAGAAAACGAATGTGTTTTTGCTGCTTCTTCCGCTGCTGCTGCTGCCGCTGCAACTGAAGCACCGGGGCCGTTCGTCCCCGTGTCCGTTCCCCGCTCGCCCCAGGAGCCCCACGTTCGAGCCCCGCGCGCCCCGGGGACAGCCCCTCCGTCTGCCCAAACACGGGAACTTTGCAGCGCTGAGCGCAGATGCAGAGCCCTGACTCCTGCGCACTGGCACAGCGATCCCCTCGCTTGCTGCTGGGCATTGTCCTTGTTGAGGGGCAAACACCGCCGGGCCACCTTCCCTTGGGGTAGGATTCCTACCTGAGCCCAGCACTGCACTTACACCTCCAGTGTTGCTTTCCAGTAAAAACAGGAGAAGGAAAACTCTGTGTGGCTCATGGTATTTTAGAGTGTCTAAAAATCACTAAGTCATCCATCCTAGAGGTGAGGTGCATCTGGAATTACTGGGATGCCACATGGAAAAGGGGAGCATAGAAATAGATCGGGGAAAACATCTTGGATTGTTTCTTTCATTTTCATTTCACTTCTGTAAAGCTGTTTCAGTTTTCCAGGAATCTTCTCCTGTCTGCTCTTCCCAAGAACCTCTCATTGAGAACAAGGTCAAGCTTCTGTCACAAGATTTGCCACCAGGAAATTATGCCACTGGTGCAATTTTCATTGTGACTGTTTGTGCTGGTTTAGGGCAAATTTTGGGAGGAAATCTCCAAAAGGGGTCCATCTAGAAAGCAAGTTCAAGCAGCCCCTACCCCTACTAGTTCAGGAAAAGACTTCCCTTGAGAAAAGTAAAAAAAAAAACCCAGTTTATTTAACATGTAAAGTATTCACAAGCATGAAAAATGAATAATATTAAATAAAACCTCTGACAGTGCTGAAGAGATGGCAAATTCAGAAAGTCCTTTTTGTGGGTTGTAGTTGGCTCACTCGGTCTCTTCTAAGTCCCTCTGGCGCTGGAATGCAGCGTCCCAGAGCTCAGTGGGCCACAGGTGTGAGCTGACGGTGTTTTTCTGGGTTTTCAGTACTGAGCAGGTTTAAACAATTCCAAGAAAAAGGAAAGTCACAGTCCAAAGGAACTTCTCTTCCTAAGCTAGGTAAAACAAAATTGCTAGACCTGGGCTGTGAAGGCATCAGGAAATTTCCAAATCTGGGCACTGGCGGTCTCAGCAAACACTAGATCTGGATGGTGCTGGAGTCAGAACCTTGAAATTTCCAAATTTTAGATTTCTGTGCCAGCAAATCACTGGACTTGGGCTGTGCGGGCACCAGGAAATTTCCAAATCTGGGTACTGGGGCAGCAAACACTAGATCTGGATGGTGCCAGACTCCGTAGCAGGAAGTTGCCGGGTTTTGGATTTCTGTGCCAGCAAATTGCTGCACTTGGGCTGTGCCAGAATAGGGAAATTTTTGGATCAAGGCACTGGCCGTGCCAGCAAACCCCACATTTCAGGAAGGATTGGATCTGGACCCTTCCCTTCCCTTCCCTTCCCTTCCCTTCCCTTCCCTTCCCTTCCCTTCCCTTCCCTTCCCTTCCCTTCCCTTCCCTTCCCTTCCCTTCCCTTCCCTTCCCTTCCCTTCCCTTCCCTTCCCTTCCCTTCCCTTCCCTTCCCTTTCTCCACAAGGTGCCAGAGGGGCTGGACAGCAGCCAGGTAGAAAAGGACCTGCATGGACTGATGGACAGCAGGCTGGACATGAGCCAGCAGTGTGCCCAGGTGGGCAAGAAAGCCAATGGCTCCTGGCCTGGATCAGGAATGGTGTGGCCAGCAGGAGCAGGGCAGGGATTCTTCCCCTGTGCTCAGCAATGCTTGCACAGCGCGTCGAGTACTCTTTGCAGTTCTGGGGCCCCCAATTTAGGAAGGACATGGAGGGGCTGGAGCGTGTCCAGAGAAGGGCAACAAGGCTGGGGAGGGGTCTGGAGCACAAGAGCTGTGAGGAGTTGCTGAGGAAGCTGATGTTGCTTATCCTGGAGAAGAGGAGGCTCGGGGGAGACAAGGCCGTGTCAGGGCACAGGTTGGGCTTGATGATCTCCAAGGTCTTTTCCAACCTTGCTGATTCTGGGATTCTCTGAAGCCACCCTTGCAGCAATTGTAGGGTGAGACCTGGGCCTCCCCTTCAGGAGCTCCAGCAGCCCAGGTCCCTCAGCTTCTCCTGCCAGCCCCAAAGCCCATCCTGTCAGTCCTGCAGAGCCTCTGCAGCTCCTCCTCACTGCCCAGAACAGGGAGCCCCAGAGCCAGACACAGCAGCCCAGATGTGCCCCCCTGGCCTGGGGTGCCTCTGGCAAGGGAGCAGCACCAGGCACTGCAGGAGCCTGCAGACAATTCCTGCAGCACTTGTAGGATGATCCTGCACCCCAAGGGATGTTCTCGTCGTTCCAAGTCAGGAACTGCAATGGGGAGTGGGGCCAGAGAGGAAAGGGCAAACAGGGATGGGCTGTTTGCAGGGGAGGGAACAGGGGTGGGCAATAAGAAGAAATTAATAAAAGGGAAATGGAAAGAAAGCGAAGTTGAAGCCAAGGAAATACTGAAGGCAGTTTGGGGGTGGCTGCCAGGCAGCCCTGGCTCTGAGCAACAGCATCTGCAGTGTGACAGGAAATTCCCAGCTGATGGGAACAAACTTTCTGGCTGAGTGCAGAGGCCAGGACAAAGCTGAGTGGTTTCCCTGGTGTCCCCCAGCCCTTGCTGGCCCCAGGGGCTGATGGCATTTGTGCTCCCTCAGGTTCATGTCCCCACACCAACAGCATGGGGTGCTCCCCCTGCTGTGTGCAATGCAAACAGGGGCTCCTGAGCCAGTGCTGCCGTGTCTGTGCCTGCAAGGATGGGGCACCTGTGTGAGCTGGGGGAGAGGCCAGGGCTGCAGAGGGGGGATGTTGTTGGCAGCTCCATGAGGACGCTCTGGGACGCTGCCCTGGGCTGTGCAGCGCACTGGGGATGGATCAGCCCCTGCTCTGCTGCTCCTTCCCGTCTGCCCCAGGGCCCTTGCAGAGCCCCAGCCATGCTGTTTGCCCCCAGCCTGCCCACGGCCAGCCTGGGGCTGCTCACGGGGCTTTTCTGTGCTGAGCATTGGCCTGGGTGTTTTCTTGAGAGAGCCTGGGCAAGGAGCCTGGAGCCCCCAGGCCCTGGGCTGAGGCGTCAGTGCTGCCCCAGCAGTGCCCATGGCCTGTCCCTGCTGCAGCCCTGGCACTGCCACCCCATGGACTGCGCCTGGCCCCGAGAGCACTCAGGCCCTGCAGCAACACCAGGGCCACCAGGGCAGCCAAGAGAATCTAGACAGCCCTGGCAGCTTTTGTCTTGGAGCTACCTTCGGATATAAGGAATTTTGGAGGCGGATTCTCAATTTTGGCGATGGATGGCTGGACTTGAAAGTGTTTTTTTCAATGGAAAGAAAAGAACGGGCCCCCAGTGTTTTGAAGGCAGATGAGGAGTGACCCCCAAGAGGCCAAAGCCAGCCAGAGCAGTCTGTCCTGGCAGGTTTCATATGGGAATAATCCTTGGACATAATCAAATTTGGAGGAGGAATCCCAATTTCAGCCTTGAACCCCTGGAGAAGGACAGTTCTTTCCCACAGGAAGGAATGCTCAGAATTCCAGGGTTTCAGGGGTTGATAAGAAGCAACTCTCAACATGCCAAGGCCAGCTGGATCAGTCAAGCAGCCCCCAGGAGGCCCAGCCATCCAGACCTGTTCCATGTTCTTGGATCCTTGGGGCCCTGCAGCATCAAAATTGCCCCTTGGTTCCATGAGGCCCTGTAGGATCACCACAGATCTTGCTTTCCATGAGGCCCAGTGATATAACAATGGTCTCCCTGGCTCTGCAGTGGCACAATGGCCCCTTGCTTTCCAAGTGGCCTTGCAGTGTCCAAATGGTTTCCTTCTTGCCATGGGACTGCACAATGCCACAATGGCCCCTTGCTTCCATGAGGTCACAGAGACTCCAAATGGCCCCTTGGTTCCTCAGGATCACAGTGGCCCCTTGGTTCCATCAGACCTAGATGCGTTACACTGGCCCCCTGCTTCCATGGGGACCCACAGTGTCCCATGGAATGGCCCCTTGCTCCCATGAGGCCCTGGGATGTCACAAAGGTCTCATCGCTTCCACGAGGCCCTGCTGTTCCACAATGCCCTTGAAGTGTCACAATAGTCCCAGTGGGTTCCCCTGCTGGTTCACAGTGGCCTCCTTTATTCTGTAGTGTAACAATGGTATCCTTGGTTCCATGGTCAGAATGGCCCCGTGGCCTCATGGAACCCCATAGCCCCTTATGGAGCTCCACAGCCCCTTATGGAGCTCCACAGCCCTTTATGGAGCCCCACAGTGTCACTTTGATCCCCTTGAGTCCATAAGGCCCTGCCATGCTACAAGTCAAAGTGACTCAAGGGGTCACTTTGATCCCCTTGAGCCCATAAGCCCTGCAGTGTCACAAGGGCCCCTTGGTACCAGTGGTCCTGAGGTGTCCTAATGGTCTCCATGGTTCCATGACACCCCACAATGTCATAATGGACTTTTGGTTCCATGAGCTTTCCTACTGCCAACAACAGTCTCCTTGGTTCTACAGTGTCACAATGGACCCTTTGCTCCATGAGGTTCAGTAGTGCAACATGGATGCCTTGATTCCATGAGGTTGTGCAGTGTCACAATGATCTCCTTGGTTCTGGGGCCCTGCTGTGGCTGCTGTGTAACAATGGATCTGTGGTACCATGAAGTTCTATAGTGTCACCATGGTCCCTTTGGTTCCACAAGGCCTTGCTGGGCCACAATGGCCCCTTGGTTTCCTGAGGTTCTGTACTGTCAACAATGATTTCCTTGGTACTGCAGTCACAATGGATCCTTGGTTTTCCATGAGGGGCCTGGCCTCCCGCAGCCCGTCACAGACCATTATGGCCCCTCATGGCCCCTCACAACCCCTCAGGGCTCCCTCACAGTTCCCCACGTCCCCTCACAGCTCCCCATGGCCCCTCATGGCCCCTCATGGCCCCTCACAGCCTCCCACAGCTCATGGCCCCTCACAGTTCCCCAAGATCCCTCACAGCCTCTCACTGTGGATGTCCTGGAAGAGAGAGAGAGAAACAGCGTTTCTCACAGCAGCATGTGAGAATTTTTAGGGTAAAGTACGGATGTGAGAACTTGTTAAGTATAAACAATCTGCAGGTGGTGTTGTTCTACTTCGTCTTTCTGTTTCTCTAGAAAAACCGCACGGTTCTCTTGAATAAAACCTTCTTTCACTCTCTCTACACAACTGCCTCCTGCCTGTTGCTGTGACATTCTCGACTCAAGAGTGACACTTCACAGCCACTTGCGGCCCCTCGCAGCCCCTCGCAGCTCCTCACAGCCCCTCACAACCCTCTCACAGCCCCTCATGGCCCCTCACAGCCCCAGACGCCGGGCTCCTCCCAGAGGAGAAGGTGTCGGGCCCTGATTGTTCTCCTTCATTTCAGTCCTTTCACAGCCACGAGTGCAGAAAGGCTGAAATGGAGCCTTTCCCCAGCATTTCCCTCGGGGTTAACTGCAGGCTGAAGCTCTGTGCAGGCCCTGGCCCGAGCGCCGCCATCCCTGCAGCCCCCAGGCCTTTGCTGTCCCCCCGGGCCCGTTCCCTGACCCGGAGTCCCGCCCAGCTCTGGCAGCAGCAGCAGCCGCAGCGCAGGGGGCGCCGGCCCAGCCCAGCCGGGGCTCCCGGCCAGGAGCAGCAGCAGCGCCGGCCCCTTCCCGCCTGCTCCTGCTGCGGCTCCCAAGGGCTTTTTCCAGCTCAATTCTGGAGCACAGCAACTAGCACTCACACACAGCCCTGACTGCTCAGGGCCTGCCTGTGCTGCCCTGAGCCAGCCCTCAGAGGAAGAAAGGATCGGGTTCCAGCGCTGTTTTCAGCTCTGTTTGACTCACCCTGAGGTGACAGGAGGAGGCTGCTGCTGCCTCTGCCTTGGGAATTGCAGATCATGGGTGCTCTTGGCCCTCTTCTGCTTGCAACCTGAATTTTATCCATAAAAATGCAAGTGCCTCTTTCAGCTGGTGCTACCCACGGTGCTTTCATGACAGTGAAGTCAGTATTTTTGTCACAGGCATAAAGATCAGCAGATACTGGAATGCTCACCAGCCCCTGAACACTAAGATGAGAGGAATTAAAGCTTCACAGGCCACATTTGCAGGGCTCAAACAGAGCCCTGTTGCTGGCACTGTTGAAATAGAATAAGCTGAGAGAGGCTGTCACAATTCACCTCTGCAGTGTGGAGTTAAATTAAAAAATCAACCAGGAAAAGCAGAAACCAGAACTTCTCGACTCACTTCACTGCCTCTTCCCAGCAGCAGGACATGCAGATGCCCAGAGGTGTTTTGCACTGCTGCTGCCCTCAGTTTGAGCCCAGGCTCTGCCCAGGCCCAGCAGGAACCTGAGCCCAGCCCAGGGAGCTCAGCGCACGCAGGGCCAGGCCTAGAGCCCCGGGCACGGCCGCCCATTGCGGGGCAGTGGCGCAGACGGAATGTCCTGTGGCCCAAACCTCCTGCTCCTGCCACACAGCGCCAGCCTTCTCCCCCTCCTCCTCCTCTCCCAGCACGGCACAAATTCCAGCTCGGAGGAGGCTTCCCCAGACAGTGCTTCGGCTCCTGTTCTAGTTGAATGTCCCTGCAGAGGAACAGGGCATCTTTCAGCCACTTCCACAAGCTCAGGCTTCGCACTTCATGGGGAGTCTGGGATGCAGATGGCCTTGTTAAGAAAGCCAAAGGCCAAGGGAATGGATTATAGATTCCTGAAAAAAGTCACCCATCTTCCAGTCAAGGTTTACCAAGGCATTTCCTGCATTTCTTCTTTTCAGATTCTTTCAGTTGGCTGCTCTGGGAAGTCCAGCTTGTACTGGTGCTTTATCATGAACTGATTGTGCTCTTGATTTACGCACCAAGACACCAAATGTGGAATCATCTATATGGAACTGTAATGAATGATCAATCAAAAGCCAAATTATAAAAAATCTAAAAAGATTTCTTTATCTTTTTCCGCTACTAAAACATGGTCTTCAAAACCACCACAGCCAAAAAGACAGCGTCAAGCCCGGGGTTGGTGCTGGGTGAACCTGGATCCCACCTCTATTGCATCGGACCCTCCACCATTCACGAGAGCCGCTTCTCGCAGGCATGCTTTATACAGTTTATTATGCCTGAGCAAAGAAGTCCCAATTTCTTTTGTAACTCTGCATATTCATAGTTGGTTCTTTCAGTGTGCAGAACTGGACATTCGCCATTTCCGTGTTGATAGCCAGCACTGATCGGATTCAGGGAAGTCACATATTCACAAGTATCTTTCTGGCGACTTTGGCTATCTTGATCGATGTTATCAACAGGGCAATGATCACTCTTAGGCATCTTCCGATGACATGACCATGTCTCAGGATAATGGTGATCATCGCACTGGGTGTGATTGTTATCTGGCCACCTTCAGGAATTTCAGAATTTGAATAGACGCCTGCCTCTCAGGCTGCTTGTGGTCAGAGACTTGTTTGGATTTTGCAATCTTAATGAAATACATGCTTTTATAGCACGAAGTATTTCCCAACATACATTGCATCACTGCAATCTGACAGAAGAAGGCAATCATACAGATCAGTGTATGGTCAAATTGCCCCCTAATTCTCATAAAGTCCATCTACTCTGCACATTCTTACTTTGTATTTTTGTTTCTCAGTCATCACAGAACTGAGAGCTGCAAGAAAAAGAGGAAGAAATATGAACAGGTATCCCTTCGGTAAGGGAAATACTGGACTGTCAGGAACTAAAAATAGTTGATAGCATCTGTATCAGGCAATTTTTTTACCCTCTACCAGTGTCCATTTCAGGCATCCTGTTAGCATGACCTAGGATTTTGCAGCTAAATGCAATGGGCTGCAATTTGAGAGGCCTACAAGAAAAAAAACTTATCAGACTTTCCCCCCCCCCGAGTGACAGGTGCAAATTACAAAATGAAAGGGCTTACAGAAATTTAAAATTTTCTAATTTTAGAAAAATATAGTATTAGCATCAGATTCCAAGGGCATAGAGATATAGGAGCAGCAAGGAAATGCTCCCAGAAATGTTTTCTAGCCTGAAGAGACAAGCTAGCCACATGAAGAGGAGAGAGCCACTTCTTTTAAAATGTGTGAATTACTGAATGCAAGAGCCATTGGCCCTTTCAGCTTCTGTTTTTAACAAAAAGTAAGCTATTAACTTGTGTTTATGAAGACTTTAGTTGGACTTCAATGTTTTTGAGACAGCTTCTGAGCAAAATACAAAGAAACTACATTACATATTAGTAAATGCAGCATCTAGAATAACAACTAAATAGTCCTATCTCATAGTTAAATGTTCAGTTCTTCATAAATTGTGATTAAGACCATGAAATGCAGTCCCTAATCCAGTTAAATCCCACCTACACCTCAGATTTGCTTGTGTAACTAATATTTTCCACTCCTCTCCCTATCCCTTCTCTCACCACAGTCCTCAAGCCCTCAGCCAGGCACAAGCCAACTTCTCACCTCAACTGCTGTTAGCAATCACCAAGCACCTGTTGGTAATTACCTGAGCACCTGTCCCACCCACAGGTCCCTGGCTGCTGGGAGAACAGGTCTGAAGTACAGACCTGAACACCACCACCCCCCCCACCAAAAACAACAAAAAAAAAAAATTAAAACTTTTCTAAATAATTTGAGACTAGTAAAAGATCAGGACATGGAGGGACTTGTTTATCCCCTTTAGGCCAATCAAGAAAAGGTTTATAGCCTTCTCTGGAAAGGGAAGACTGGGGGGTTTTTGTTGAAGCAGAAGCATGTTTTATCAGCCCAGTTTCCTTCCTCATTTGTTCCTGCTGCCCAGAAGGCCATTCACTAGGCATATATATGAATGTCTCTGTCTGAAGACACATCTACAGGAGTGCCTGACTTACACTGGTGCGATTTAAAACATAGTTTTTTTGTACAAAAATGCAAAAATCTGTTCTAAGAGAGGCACATCTTGTGGAGCTGTAAGGACCCTGACAGCACATCTGCTACCAAAGCAACAATTCCTGCTCTGCAGTGGCTTAAGCGGGCTGAGATGGAAGTGTTTCTTCATCAATGCATAAACCACAACAAAGTAGTGGCGAAAAGCCTTTTTTCCAAGTCTGAATGAAGGTTTGGGAAGCAGGTCTGCCTGCAGAGGGCACACAGAAGCATGACACGTTTGCCTACTGTGCGCCTACAATTTCTACACCATCATATCACTACTTGGTCACTGAACAAGCTGACAGCGTATGACAGGTTATCCATCCTGCATAGAAAGTCACAGAGAGAAGAAGAGAGGAAGAAAACACGGAAGATAACAATGCAAAAGAAGTTGAAGAAATGTGGCAAGGATTGAGCATTAAGGGACAGAAATAAGAAGAGACCATACCCTTAAACTGTAAAGTCCTGTCAGGAAACTGCAAGTACTTGCATATATGAGTTCACCACCTGGACTTGCATGCTTCTCCACATTACCATTATTTCAAAAATTTTGCTTCCTGGACAAGCTGCCAGGTCTCCAGTACTAGTCCTAGCTCCCTTCCAGCAGTCTGCATCTGAGCAGGGAGTTGAAAATAGATCAGGGATTACCTTTTACGCTGTAAGCATTCAAGACAGCCAAAGAACTTTGAGGAAAAAGGCCATACTGAGTGCCCAGGACAAAGAGATCTTTAGAAATTGGAAGAAGGAAGTACTGATTGAGGGTCACAGTTATGTTGAGGTTTAGACTTTCAAAGGTTTGTTGCTTTTCTACTAAAAACTGCAGGCGAGAAAGCCTAGGCAGAAAAGGGAAGGAGAAGCTATGTGAACAAACCCATAGCTGTACACAAGGACAGAAGCAGATTTCTTCTTCACCAGGCTGAAGAGAGTAGTTTTATTATTCGAAAAACAAAAGCCAAACTTCCCCAAATCAAATATATATTCTCCCACTACATTTAAATATTACAACAATAAAAATGCACTACAAAACTACTGCAGTAAATTAGTCAGTTAGGAACAACAAACAGGGCACATGTTAATAGTATTCATATCTATCTTTGGAAAGATGAGCAATTACAATCTGCATCCCAGCTCATGCTCAGTATTTACTACAATCTCAAATAACAATAAAGTCAAACACAACAGATGACTGATGTTCCTACCTTCTGCTTTCCAAACAGAGTTTTAAAAGATAGTTTATTGCAAAATCAGTCTCAAGTATGTTCAAGGCCTTGGGAGCTCTCTAAGTTTAATTAACATCACACATATAGAATCCATTTTAATATTTGTGTAAAGCCAATATTATAATATTATAATTTGTATATAACCATCTATTTGTAATATTGCTGAAAGAAGGCACACTTTTCTAAATATCTACTGGCTTTAGTAACTGCTAAAGGTAATGTAGATTGGGCTGTACTACTGTTTACTCATCTTTCTGTTGCACAGAAATCTTGGATACTTTAGTGCGTACATCTGTAATTCTGACATTTTCTGAAATTAAAGTGAGAGGAGAAATGGGCTAAATTCAGGTACCTAAAGTTACGTATCAACATTTGCAGACGTAAATCAAATACACAAGGAAAACTTTTCTATGGGAAGAATGCCAGAGCAAATTAAAATATGTATCGATAAGAATAATCAACACAGTAGAAATGCAGAGCATCTGCACCATAGGAGAGAGTGTATAAAATCACACTCTGCATCAAGAGAACATAAATCATATTTCTTCACAGCCTTATCCCTTTGCATGCCCCTCTGCAAAGTGCAAGGGGCCTCAAGGACTGGAGGAAACGCAGGGAGTCAAATGGAGACACTTGCACCTGTCTCACTGGGGGCTCCTGGGGAAGCAGTTTCCTTGGGAATCCAGCCCCTCTCTGCCAAGGGCACTTCCCCAGATGTGTACATTTCCTGGGGAAAACCAACACACCCTTAAGTGCATGGTGCGGAGGTTCAGGGACGTCACAACATAACCAATATGATCCAGTGAAGCTAAATTTATTATTCCTAAAAAGACTATTTATAATAAATCTTTACTGCCCATGTGTCTCTAGCTAATACATGATTGGTTAATCCTAGCTGTTCACACATCTAAAATAGAATGCTGATTGGATCACCTAATTTTTCACGCATCTTGCTGGGGTTGTCTGGCCTACCCATGACTCACTTTCCCAAGCTTGCTGACAAACTTGCTGCGTCCTGATGACTCTTCTTCTTGTATCTTTTTCAAGGATATACCAAGCTCATTTCTGAATATGTCCATAATTCATTCTTTGTGAACTTGTTCATTGTCCATTATTACAAGCAGGCTGGATTGTGCATTGGCTGAATATGGCCATTGTCTAGCAAAAACTCCTCCGTTCTGTCTCTGAGCCAGCATTTGAGCCGGTTAAACAAAATTCTCCCTCTCACGCTGTAAAGAATGTGGAATTAGAGTTGGAATGTGACCCTGAAATAGAAGCAGCTCAGAAACTACAGTAGAAAAAAGTTATTCCAGAAGCTATTGTAGAAGGGACTTTTCTCTCCAATGGTGTAGAAGCTTTTCCTGTAATATCTAATGCTGCAAGTAGAGTTTGAGAACCTTTCAATTGGAAGATTTTAGAAAAATTGAGAGCTGCAATTTCACAATTTAGTTGAAAATCCCAACTTTCACAGTCACTTCTGCAGTATATTTTTCCATCTAACACATTATTTCCAGCTGATATGCATACCCTAAAAAGACTTATAAGGCCACCCCATCAGCAGGAGATGTTTCATAAAAGCTGGGAGGAAAAGTGTGCTCTAGAAGCAGCAAGACCTAGAGTGCAGGGTGATCCTCTGTATGGTTTAACAGCACAACAGTTACTTGGCAAGGGGCCCTGGGCTACTGCCACTGCCCAGGCTAGGAGCATTGATCAAGTCTTACAGATGAGCCAACAACTAGCATAGAATGCTATCCTTGCACTTCCAGATAAGTTACACACTATGTCTTTTAGACAAATTTACCAAAGAAGAATGAAGACTTTGATAAATTTGTAGACAAATTGCATGAAGCTATCTATAATCATTCTGATTTAAATTCAGACACAAAGATACAATTGGATGGACTTTGGGATCATTACTGCATTCCAAATGGCTTTCCCTTCAGTCACAAGAGCCTTCCATCCCTTCCAAAAATTGCCTGCTGAAACTCTTCTGCTCCCTTCCAAATCAGTTCACTACTCCAGCATAACCCTTGAAGCACGGACAGACGACTCTTCAACTAATTATAGTAAAAAAGAGGGGTATTTATTGCAGCCCTGGTCACATGTGAACTAGTTTCCAAAGATATGTGCAAGGAGTTGCAGACTCCTGCTCTCTGTTTCTACAGAAAAGGTTTTACATTAGGTTTCTAAGGACCCATAATACATAATTATTACCTGCCTGCTTCGTATTTTTATCAGCTGAATATCTATTAGAGCTGCACAATTGTACTGCCTTAACTGGGTCGGTGGCTTTTCTAAATGAGGGAGTGGTTGTACGGAAGGAAGAAAGCTGTCTTCCTCATGGTGAACTCTTCTCCCATGGCCAGTTGGCACGACCTTTTGTCCTGCTGCCTCTCCTAACTGTTCAATTATTCTTAAGGCAAGGTATTTCTATGGTCTCTGCTTCTTCACAATTGCTTCCTCTATCCCTGTCAGCTCTAGCTTTACGTTCCTAATATATTTGGTACTCTTTAACTAAGGCACATGATTTCTGCTAGCTGTATTACTAACTTAATTTCTTACCTCATTTTAAAATCTTAACTAAAATATGCAATCTTCTACTATCCCAGTTGTATTCCAAAATGGCCCCTTGACCCATCTGCAATTTTCAATTATGCTAATTACATTTTCAGCTAACCCTTTGACTCACCTCAGGCACATCCCCAATCCCCTCTCTTCCAGCAGCTCAGAGCTGCATTGCAGAGCGCTTGCTGTGCGCCAGAGAGCACAAAGCAGGCCGGCCTGGTGGGCCTGAATATTTCTGCCACTCTGCATCTCACACCTTTGCTCTGGCTCAGTGCAGACCTGCAGGATTGCAGGCGCTTCCTCCCAGAGCTGCGTGAGGCGCTGGCTCCTGCAGATGGGCCCTGCCAAGCTGTCCCTGCCTCACGCTGGCCCCGCTTCCCTGGCACAAGTGCCGGGCCTGAAGGAGGCTGCCCTGTGCTCCAGCCTGCCGAGCAGCCCGGCTCCCTGCCCCGGTGCCCAGAGTGCTGCACACACTGCTGGCCTTTGCCAGGAGTTGCGGGGCAGCCGGCAGAAGAGGAGGGATCCTCAGCCAGCCCAGCAGCCCGAGGCTGCCCTTGGCCTTTCCCTGCTCCAGGGCACACTCCAGACGGCCAATGCCTCCAGGCCGGGCTGTGCCCAGCACAGCTGCGCTTCCCCTCAGCAGCAGCCAGCTGCCACCTCGGCTCTGAGAGCGGAGGATTCGCCCGCTCCCAGCAAGAGGCACTCAGGGCCCGGCTTCTGCCTCTTGCAGCTCCAAGGGCCTCCTCCCAGCCTGCCTCTGCCGGGGCTCAGGCTGCTCCGGGCTCTGCCGGGGCTCTGCTGGCGCTCCAGCCCGGGCAAGGCCGGGCCCGCTCTCACCTCACAGGCACTGACAGCTCTGCACCACAGGAGACCTTCCCGAGCACCCTCTCTGATCTTTCTGCTTTCTCACTTGAGCAAGGCTCTCCTACAGCCAAAGACATTGCACCTAGGGATACAAATCCAAGTGGCAGGAACACCAATGCTCTCCAGTCACAGCTGAAGGCCTGCATCTGCGCAAGTTGTATGGGCTGCTCTATTCTTCCTTCGGTTTTGCCTTCAAATGCCATTGCCCTTTCTGCCTCAACTAGAAGTGTCACAGATGTACCAAAACGGGCCAGTGTTCTGGCCAAAGGCAGTGTGCTCTGGAGATGATGAATGAAGAGTCTTCCCAGCTTTCAAAGCACATTGAGAAAAACAACAATCCCTTCTTTTTAAATTTTAACAGTTTAGTAGCAATAAAATGGTTATTAAGATAGTAATAGAAGTTAGAATAATAAGAATTTGGACAATCAGAGTTAGAACAGTAAAGGACAATAAAAACAAAGACATACGGACAGTCCTGGTGCCTCCTGGGCAATTATGCCCCGAAAGCACACACGCTAACAAAGGATTAGCCCTTAAAAGCAATAGCCTGTTGCATATTCATATATCTCATACATGAGGCATAAATTCTTTTCAAACAAAGGTTGTTCTCTGCTTATGGTCAAGTTCTCCCCCTTAATCCTGTTGGCTCGTCAAAGTTGGGAAGGAGGTGGAAGAAAGTTGGTCTTTTCCAATAAGGACGCAAGAATTCTTCCCTTGGGGCTTTTGGTGTCCTGTTGCTGTCATCTCTGGGCAAAGAATTTCTTGATTACCCCATCCCTTTCTTGAGCTAGTTAAAAAAGTATCTTACATTACATAGTTTCTATTTTACATAATCTTATGACCTAAAACTATATTTACCACTGAAATAATTATCAATATAGCTGGACGGGACATACATGAGCTTGTCTGGCCTTTGCTGCTTGACCAAATAGCGGCAACTCTGGAATTTTACCCCAGAGACACTTTTGGCCAGCTGGATGCTGCAGCTGGGCGCTTGGAGGCAAGTCCAGCCATTCAGGAGCTCAGGTTTACCTTTGGTGGAGACGCTTTAAGACGAGGTGAAGGAAAGGAGTTGGTTCTGATGGAGGGTTTCTATCCAGAGCTTTATTCCTGGCCCACAGGCCTCTGAATCCAGCAAGGGCTCCAGGAGAACTCCCAGCTGCATGGTTTGCTCACCCTTTTACCCGGGGCAGAGGGGCAGGGAAGGAACACGGGGATCACCAACCAGGTACGGGGCGGGGAAGTGTCAAGGGACAGAGGATACCTGGATGGCCCAATGTCCTTCCAGGAGGGGAGGGCATCTTTGGAATTCTGCCAATCACTCGCCGCCCTTCTGGAATGCCAGGATGGACAGACAGTGCTCAGCAGGGGTCAGGGTGTGGAAAGGAGGGATGATTGACACACCTGGCAGGGAATTATCAGGGAGGAACCTGGGGTATCTGAGGCAAACCATGACATTGCACCGCAACATAACACAGTACTTAAAAAAATACAGTACTACTAACTAAGACAACATAACACATACAGTATATTAATTTATATATATATACATATATAAATTTTATTATCTGTGAAGAACCTGTCCTGCAATATGTACTTTTCACAACACCAAAGAAGCCATTGCACCTTTAAGAGACAGCTGACAACTCAGAAGGAAATGCTCAGCTTGTTCACAGGGTGAGAAAGAAAGGATTCTTCCAGATGAGTTAAAGTTTCAGAAACTTTATTTATTTACAATCCTACTCTATAATCCTCTAGGGTGGTATTTACAGAAAAATGGACAGGCACTAAATGAACCAGCCTAACCTTCTGGAGCTAACTAAACTAACTAACCTTCTAGGACTAAGTCAGGTTTTTAATAAAGCTGCATTCAACGTTGTGGATAAAAAGGTGATGTTGTGAGCAGAAAGAAGAAGCAGAAGAGTTGCTGACAGACAAAGGGGTAGCAACACAAATAAAATGACCCTTACAGCATCTACCAATTGGATTAAGAAAAAGATGCAACCAAACAATGCATGACTACAGAAAGCTATAGGATAGGAACTAATTATAAACTATGTTTAGAAGCACAATAAATGGCTTCTCCTTGATTCACAGTGGATTGTGCAGAGTCTTTTTTCTTTTCTCCACATAGTCCTACTCTAAATCCTACTCTAAATCCTACTCTACACTCCTACTCTACAATCCTACTCTCTAAGATGGCTATGGAGAAAATGGTCCTGATGTGATTATAGCACTGTTTGCTTCTCCATCCTCCTCTTCACTGAGATGATGAGTGGTGCCAGGGTGGATGCAGCCTCGGCTGATGTTACAAATGGATGCTGTTCACAAAAAAACCCAAAAAACGAATACAAAAACAAAAACAAAAAAGAAAACAAAACACAAACAAAAAAACCAAAACCAAAACAAAACAAATAAACCAAAAACAAACAACAAACCAAACAACAAAAAGACAAAGAACAGTGAACAGTGAGCCATTACTTTCCAAGCTCAGTGCTTCACAGGCTCAATCAGGATTACTCTGGGTCCTAAAAAGACCCAGAAAGAGGAGCAGTGGGACCATCTGCTACCCAGCAGTCATGTGCAGGACCCTGCCATCACAGGCAAACCTGGCCCAGAATCCCACTCATCCATTTATTCAGGTTTCTTTATCTTGTTGGGATTTTTGCCCCGCCAGTGCTCTAGAAATGGTGCTTCCTGTCCCTGGGTTTTCTTCCTTTCAGGAAACTCCAATGGCTCATATGGGCCCCTGCCTTTGAAAGACAGGCACTGTGCTGATTCCCACAGGGACAGAAAGCAGTGTCTACCTTTCCATGCCCTGCCCCTTGTGTGCTGGATGGCTCCTTCCTTCCCATCAGGGCCAGCCCAGTGGCACTGGGCCCTGCAGTTCCCTCTCTGCCACACAACCTGGCAGTAACCCTGGCACAGTTCCCATCTGCTTGAGCGTGCTAGGCAGCAGATGGGGCTGGGACAAGTCCCTCCCAGCTGTCCCTGTTTGCGTGGCAGAAACCTCTAAGGGTGGGCTGGGGGGCACAAACCAGGGCCCCACAGAGTGAGCCCCCCACAGCCCCTCCTGCCCACAGCCAAATCTCTGACTGCTCAGCTGGGACTGGCTTCCTTGGATTCCTCCACCACCATTTCATGTCTCTGTACCCTGCATTGCTCTACTTCAATTCTTTTGCCATTAGAGAAAACTGAGCCCTCCACCAAATTACAAAAGAAGGCGACAGAAACAGTCAGAGGACAGAGCGCCTCTCCTCTCAGGAAATGCAGAGGGAGCTGGAGTTATTCAGTTTTGTGAAGAACAGGCCCCAGGGAGACTTTATTGCCACTTTCCAAGATTTCAGAGTTGCTTTGAAGAAAGCGGGGGACATCTTTTTTAACAGGGCCAGTTACAATAGGATATGGACAAATATTATTAAACACAAAGGGTATCTAATCAGAGTAGGTCTAAGGAAGAACTTATTTTCTTGGAGCATGGTGGAACCCTGGCACAGCTTGCCCCAAGAGCTTGTAGGTGCCCCATCCCTCCAACCATTCCTGCTCCAGTGGCAAAGGGCTCTGAGGAACCTGATCTCTTTAAAGATGTCCCTGCTCATTGAAGGACACTTGCACCACAGGACCTTTACAGGGCCCTGCCACCCAGCCCAGTCTAGGATTCCTCACTGTTTTCATTTGAAGAGCACCAAGAATGGAGGTGAGGAGGAAGGGAGCTCATCTGCTGCCTTGGACTTGAGTGGAGGAGGAGCCCATCCCTCAGAGCCTGTTTCACCTGCAGCCCCTTCCCATTTTACCTGCAGCAGCTCCTTGGCAGACCAGCGCCGCGCCTCGTCTCTCTGCAGGCAGCAGCTCAGGAAGTCACGCAGGCAGGATGAAAATAAGTTGGGCTGCTGCAGCTTTTGTTTTCCTCCTGTGGCTATCAGGAGTTGAGGCTGGGGAAAAAGGAGACACCAGGCTCCACCTGCTTCTTTCCCATCTGTCACTGCTCTCCCAGATCCCATTGATTAAGCTCCACTCTGCAGTGGCACTTTCTGCCCTGGCAAAGACCCAGAGATGACTTTCCTTTACCAACCAAAAACCCAAACCCTGATGCAGCCACAGCTTTCCCACTGTCCTGCAGATTTTGCCTTGGCAGCTGATTTCATTGCCTGACCTAGTTAGTGGGAACTACATCAGCACAAGCACATTCCTTCCCTGAGGATTCATATCAGCTTGAGGGGCTTTTTGGAAGAAGGACTTTGCTATACTGACTCTACTGTATCCAAGGGTTAGGATATGAAAAGTATCTCTGCAGTGCTTCTTGGTCCCTTAAGCACAGCTGCCATAAAACAAAACGAATCAAGCTTTTTGCTTTGTTCTTGAAAACAATGGGAATTGGAAGGAAAGAAAGGAAATCCACCACGTATTCCTCAGGTAAGGAAACAAACATTGGGAATCTCATCTTCAACACAGACACATTAAGATGCATGCACAAATGTACTGGGATGAAAACGCCTGCTGGGACACACAGGAGCCACCTGCAGCTCTGTCTCTCAGCAGTCTGAAAATTTCTGCTTTCCTTATATGGAAAAGAAAAACTTTTCATAGTCAAATCAGAAGGAGAGGTTCCATCCTTACGGTCACCCTCTACTCATTTGGCTACCCAAGTCAATGCATGAATGGTAGGCCCATCACAGAAAGTGCCAGGAAACAAATGGGAGGTTTTGGCAGGCTCTCCACATCCCCAGGCTCTGGCTTGGTGATGTGCAGAATGTTGCTTTGGGCTAGGAGAGAAACACGGTCACTGAGTGTTTCAGCAGCACTGCACAAGAAGCAGAAGAGACTCTGTGGACTTTAAACCCTCATGCCCAGGTTCCAGGCATGTTTCCCAGTGAGAAGAAACTGCACAGGGGGTTAAGTTCCTCTCTAAAAATCAGTGCCTTAGTAACTTTCTTGTGTTTGGGCTTCCTTTCTTCATTTCTGGAAATGTAACACCAGTTCTGAGAGGCTTGCCTTGTGGTTTTAGGCACATCTTCACAGACAGACAAGTGGGAACAACTTGAAACCCAAAGCAAATGTTGCCTGAGAGGAGCTGGGGAGTGTTTGCCTGGGGTGAGGCTTGAGCTGTCTGGCAATCCCTTTCCATGATGTGCAGAAACATCCAGCTGCTCCCCAGAACTCAGTCCCTCTGGGCACGCAGGCCTCTGGAAACTCCTGAGGATTCCAGCCTTTCTCCTGCTCAAGAGCATCTAACCTAAGCTGAGCTCCAGTTTCTTCAGCAAGGCCAAGGATGCTCACTTCCATGCAGCTGACAGTGTCCATGGATCTCAGCAGATCTTTCTGATACTCCTCAGGCCAAGGAGTTACAGTGTAGATTAGCAAGACATCGGCTGATCATTATCCAGTGCGGTTCATGTGGAACCAAGCTCTAACGCACTGACAAGTCAGAGGGAGAGAGAGCTCATTCTGCTTTTACAAGATGGTATTTAGAAACATAAGACACCAACTTGGAAGTATTCAAACCTCAACTTGCAGAATCCATCTCAAATAGACAAAAATAACAATGGCAAGAGGCCTTGGAGTCTCCATAAAAATGCCCACCACTGTCATGATAACTCTGTGCTCGTGGCACTGAAATAGATGGTGACCAAAGAGACTTTGCTATTATCCTCTTTAAGCCAAAGGAGAATTTCAAAGCTGGAAATGGCAATGCACTCCCCTTGTGTACAAATAATTTATGCAGTTTTCTGTCCTTTTCCCACATCACCAGAGGTGACAAAGAGGGTTTTATCCTGACTCTTAGCTGAGCTCAGCCACTGGCCATGGTGGGGAGCTGGAGCCCTCCCTGTCATTAGAACTGTGCAGGCCAGGGATGGCCCTGCTCCTGTGGTAAAGAAACACAGCACCGGTGTCAACTGCCCACGGTGGATCCCTGCCCAGGCACCTGCCTGCAAGCTCATCAACTTGTTAAAGTACCAAGAAACAGCCAAGGGTTTGGCAAACAATTCTAACTGCAGTCGGAGAAAAACACATCCTAAACTTCTCCAGGCCACCCGCATCCATGACTGAACAATGTACAGATGACTTGAAAGCCTGAGAGTTTCGAAGATCCACAGGATTTGGAAAAGATGCTACAGAATGGAAGGGAAGAGCTGTATTTAAAAAATGAAAAAGCAAGCAGAACTGCTTGAGCATTGCTTAGGTAGTAGGTTTTTTTCTCTTTTTCTTTTTTGCTTACTTTTATTTTTCCTTTTTTTGTTATGTTTTCTATAAAATTGAAACTGGGAAGGTCTAACCTCCATTGCTCAGGATGTTTATCACATGTCTACCCTCTCCACTGAAAAATTCTTGTCCCTCAGAAACAGAGTTCCAACATTCTTCAAAAAACAAGTGGGAAATGTCAGGCGTGGCTGGAGGCCAAACTGGCAGGTTTCTGAACTGGTTAGGTTTCTGAACTGCCACTTCCCTTTCTGATACAACCAAAGCTACAGCAGATGCTGATGTGTTGCAGGGGCATTTTTAGAATGACACCTTGGTGGAAGTGGTGCCAGCAGATGGCAATGGGATTTTGTCCAATGGCACACAGAGCATGGGACAGGTGAGAAAGACAGTGGGATCAGTGAGTATTTGCACCTTACCAAGACAGGAGTTGCATTCCAGGAAGGAACTTCTCGTTCCACCATTTCGATGCCCACGATTCCCAAAGATCATATGTCCACTTTGGGGCCACATGGTTGACCTGTCACCACTTCAGGCGCCAGCCACCCAGCAGCACCGGCCACGGAGCTCCGTCTGCCCTGCTCAGGGCTGAGCTGAGCAAAGAGGCCAAAGTCAGCTGTGGAGAAAACAACAAACCATGAAAGCCAGCTCCAATTAGGAAACCAAGCAAAAAATTCCCCACTCTCAGACTAAGAATGTGCTGTTGAATCTCTTGGAGAACTGTCCACGCTCAATTTCCTTGGGGCTTTAGCCAATGGAGTATGGAATTGGTCACTTCCAAAAAAACCCAGATTCTTAACACTGCTCACAGTAGTGGACTTCATTCCCCTGAAGCTTTAGATTGCAGCTCCCTCTGTCTGGAAGGGACACACACAGAGCAAGGCCACTCTTGACTGCTTGTGGTTCCTTCTACCTCTGTGCACGTTGCAACTGTGCCCTCAGCTCGCAGCAGGGGTCCCTGCACTGCCACCAGCATCATTTTTGGGGAGCTGGCAGTCACTCCAAGCAGCCCCACACCCACAGCCCTGGAACGCTGCACCTGACCAAGAATATACTGACCCAGCTTGACAGAACCGTCAGTTCTGAGAAGGATGTTTCTGCTCTTCACATCTTGGTGGATGATGTGGTTTGAATGAAGAAATTGCAGTCCTTGCAGGCACTGAGAGAGAAAACAGAAACAGGAGGTCAAAAATGAGTGATGTGATTTCATCCCACAAGAAAGAAAACAAAGAACCTAAAAGATTCCCTCTCCAGGGGAATGGGGAGTAATGGCAGAACAGTAATGGCCACTGAGAGGAAGAGCTTGCTGCTCCAACACTTGCAGAGCAGGACCTTTCCGAGGAAAGGCACGTCAGCTTTTGAAAGAGCAACAGCACCTGCTGTTTTAGGCTGTCCCCTGCCAACCAGCCAGGATGACTCCTGCTGCAGTGGACGTGCTTTTTCCATGCAGAGGACAAAGGAGGGGTTTGGAAAGGAAAAGTCCCTCCCTTTGGTGTGAAGCGGATCACTTTTGGGTGGGAGGTTGCATGACAAAGATTTTCTTGCTGGCCTCAGCACAGGCTTGGATGTATCACACCAGTCACCTTACTGAAGCAAAGAGCATTTTGGCTGCATACTATCCTTTTCAGCTGAGGACTGTGAGAAATGAGTCTTTTTTCTTTGCTGATCATTCCAAATCCTGCCACCAGCCCCTTTGCTTTCACAGGCAAGGAATGCAGTGAAGACAAACTCCAGGCAAACATTTAGAGAGGCAAGGTGGAGAACAGCAAATACAAATACAAGAGACAGAGCGAGAATACAACAGCAGGAGATAAGAGTACTGGCACTGAGCACAGGGAGTGCAGGGGCACTGGCAGGCCTTTCACTTGAGATGCTTTTACTTGCCCATAGCATACCAGCAACACAGAAACAAAGCTTGGCACAGGAAATCACTCCAGCTCTGAGCCCCTGTTTCCCAGACAATGCTGCCCAAGGCCTTGGAAACACAGATGGGATTGCTGACCTCCCGACTGATGGCTGCCATCTCATCTTCCGACAGGTAGGTCTGGCTGATGACATCGCTCAGAGTGCCTCCATCCATGTACTCCATAACCAGGGACAGTTCCTCACCCACAAGGTAGCTGAAAGAAGGACACAAGGGCATGGAGATGAATGTACATGGCTAGGTTGCTGTTTGGAAAAGATGGATCCACTCTTCTTTTCAGATCCCTTTGAGACAAAAAAAAAATAAAGGAATAGACATTCCCTCTTGGCTGTGCATTGTTTGCCATCTGTGCAGTCTCAAGGAGAAAGGTACAGCTGCGAAAAAAGAGATGTCTTAAATGGGCAGCAAGCAAAATGTGCAGTTTAGTAACAGCCCAGATAAAAAGCCTGTCATGCATAGTGTTTCTGGAAAAAAGCACCTACTCCTCCTGGCATGCATAGCAATGGAAAACAGTGGCAACAATCCAAGGGAAATCCGTGTTAGTTTACCTGGATGTAAGAAGACACTTGAATAAAATCAAGCTCCAAAACAAAGTGGTGGCTGTGAATATAGAGATCATTGATTTAGTAAGACACGACTCATCCGGGTTTTTGAACAATTTTCAAATACCATGTGCCAGCAAAGACTCATGCAGACAAAATGCAATCTCTTCCCATCCACTGGAGATGAAAAGAGCAATAATAATTAGCCAATAATTACAGCTCTATTTTCTGCCAGTGACCAAAGTGGGATCTTACCTTGCAGTGTGCAGTACGTGAACAAACATTCATAGGACAAAAGCACAACTCACCTGTCTAAACAGCTGACCAGGTTGGGATTCCTGTTCACCTTCATGACTATGAGTTCATTGACTTTTAGTTTGTTCTTCCTCAGTCCTTGAAGCTGTATTTTCTTGATGGCCACCTAAAATGACATTGAAAATCAGTAACTTGAGAGGTTGGTGGCACGAGACCACAAGACACATGGAGCGAGTGATTTTGCAATGACACAGCTGAGCTGTGCCAAACTGCCTTGTGATTAGGCACTGCAGTAATTAGGAACTGACATTCCAACAGCCCATTTCTCTGCTCCCTTGGGAGCCAGTTACAGGACACATGGACCTCTGACATTTTGCCTTGACCACTTGGTAACAGCGGTGTCTGAGTTATCACCCACAAACCTCTGACCACACTCTCTGCTGCGTCATTTGGGATTCAGAAGAAGTAATCCTTGCCTTAATACTCTGTGGATACATCCTGGGCTATGGGCAGGGCTTAGGGCTTTCAGGGACGCCTTGCAGATCTCTCCCTATGTGCAGTTCCCAAGTGCAGAACTGCAGTGGCTAAGGAACTACTAGTAACTTTCAGATGGATTTGCTGGCAGCCAGAAATGAGAACTCAGGACTCTGAAGCTGTAGCCCCAAAGAACAGTGAGGTGCTCGAAGGCACCACCTTTGTTTTAGCAATGGAGAGCGAGTGAGCGTGTCCTTCTCTGAAAGGAACCGCTGCCCTCCGTGCCTTCCTTCCGGCAGCTGAGGAGGACAAAGTCCCAAATGTGTTTTGTGGGCTGGCACCGGTCTGTGCTTCCTGTGCCTTTTCAGCACAGCTCTGCCCAAAGCTCCAGCCACAGCTCACACCAGAGGGGAAAGCCCTCGAGTGCAGCAGAGTCTGCAGGGGCTGTTCACATTTACCTCTCCTCCTGTGGCAGTGTTGAGTGCTTTGAAAACATCTCCAAAAGTCCTAGAAACAAAACAGAAGCAGAGAAAGGAGAAGCCACTTAGATCTTGCAGTGAAAGCCAGCCCACACAGGAGATCTGTGCTGTCAATGCCTAAGACCTGCAGGACACTGGAAGCATGGAGATGTCTTTGACAAGGCCTTCTGAGTACACTTAGAAATTCTGATCAGCACTGACAATCTCAGCCCAGTGCCTGAACACATTTGCAGCTTGCCTGACTTTACACTTGATACCTATTCCACCAGCAAAACACCTGATGCATAGTTTTGTACAATTAACATTGCTTGGACTCACCCACTGCCAATATTTTCCAGTTCAGTGTATTTTAGAATAGGATTTTCCATCTTCACCATTCTCCCTGAGAGAAACAAAATGCAAGATGTTCACTTTAAAGCAGAGATCCCACCTTCTAGGAGATACAAAAGGCAGCCCCACTGTCTGGAGCTCTGAGCCCTCCCTTTGTGGACAGCTGGCTAACATCAACAGGAACAGCAACTGGTACAACAAGAAAAGAACAGCAGGCCCACAGCACAAGTGGCTGGCACAGAGACTGATTTCCAGCATCCTTTGAAGTGAGAGACCTCTTGACAGTAGGCACACAGGGAAGCACCAGGAGATACATTCAGAGGAGACTGAGACCAGAAGAGAATAGCTAGCAAGGCAAGTAAGTTTGTCATCTAGAAACATTAAGGAGAGCTGGAACTAACAGTGCTTTTGTTTCCTTGGGAATAAACATTGTGAGATTTAGAAAAGGTTTCCTACTTGCTAAGATTAAATGCACCTGGACATCTAGAATCAATTCCTCTGAACAGATGCCAAGTTCAGAACAGGAGGAATATTGCCAAGTGTTCCCATCTTTTCCACCTTGCAGCAGTTTGCCAGAAGAATGCCTCTGTGTTTGTAAAGCAGAGCAGCTCATGCTAGAACCAATCCCCACAGGGCTTCCAGCATCAGGACCCTCACCCTTTATGAGCAGGCTGAGCCCAAAGACGCCCTTGCCCGTGCCCCGCGTGAAGAACCGCGCCGCTTCTCTTCACCCTGACAGCGCGGATCAGTCGCTCCCATTGCACTCGCCCTCTCGGCACCGCACACGTCCCCATCTTCCCAACTCGGTACAGCAGGCAGGGGCACAGAGGACAGCAGTGCTCCTCAGGCACCCCTGTGACACAGAGAGCTGCCCAGAGGAGATGCTGACCCTCCTGTGAGCCCAGGCTGTGCGAGGCAGAAGCTGGCCCAGAGCAGGGGCTGCGGCCTCAGGCAGCTCCGCGCTGCAGCAGCCGGGCAGCAGCGGGACCCTCCCAGCTAAGGAAGGCTCCAGCCTCTGCATTCCCACAGCCCTCAGGGGCAGGGCAGCGACCACAACAAGGCTGCCAAAGCCCAAGCATGAGCACTGACAGGCACTGATGGGAAGAAGCCAGAGTGAGCCTGAGCCCCGGACAAGCTGTTGCCCCCATTCAGGACACAACAGGATGGGCTTTGAGATCAGCCACACCGAGGCACAGATCAGTGCCCTTTTTGTCCAGCTGGTGATGGTAGAGACAGAATCCACTGGGCTCTCTTCCCAACCCTACCAGATCTTATCTGAGAGCACAGCACTGGCAGCTGTTAAGGGCAAGAAGCAGATTCATTGGGTTGTGCTGCAGAATCACAAAGGGCTTGATGTGTTCTCCTAGAGACTGATCTCAGCAGGGCTTCTGCCAGTGGCTAGGACTCAAGCAGTCACAGCCTTCTGCTGATCCAGGGACAATTCCTGCTTCTGCCTTCGGCAGAGAGGGAAGCCCAGGCAAACTCCAGCCAGTCTAAGCTGCCCTCAGAGGCAGCAGGAACACCCAGAGCTCTCTCTTGCTGCCTCGGAGCACTGCCAGCACTTCTGTGACACTAAACTGAGCAGAACCCTTTGATACAGCTATGCTGACACATGCACACAACACACTGTCCCTCAGATAAGAAAGATACCAGACGTACTCTGCTGCTCCAGGGAGTCACTCGCCATCTCCTGTTGCTGAGCAGCAGCTGGGTCAGCACGGGAGGTGAACCAAGGGCTCAGGCTCCAATTCTGCAGCTGGAGAGCAAAGGCTCCTTGGGACGGCACTGCTGCTTCTGCAGCAGCTTCAGTGTCAGAGTCGGTGTAGATCTGAGACAAGAAATGAGTTGATGTCAGGAAGATGTGGCAGAGATTGCCCTGAAATGCAAGAGAGATTTCTATTTGAAATGCAAGCCCTTAGGAAGCGGCTGTCAGCCACATGCAGAGCTCCTCAATTGGATTGCTTTGGATGTCCACTTGTGAAACCAAATGGTCAAAACCAAAGGCTGGTTTTACTCGAGTTCATAGCCAGTTTGTTGTTCTAAAGGATGACCGCAGCAACGACTGCTCCACTTCCTCCCAAAGACTCCTTTCCCCCTCCTAGGTCTGCAGATATATTTGCAGCTCCTCATTCTAATGTTCTACCTCCTGCCATGAAATTCTCTTTTTCTGCACCTTCCTCGGGATGAGCTTATCCTGCAGCATCTCTGGATGGTTCAGTTCCTGGGCCTCATGCCAGCCTCGGGGCTCTTGGTTGCCCGTCATTTGCTGGAACTCTCTGCAGGCTGCCAGGTAGGATGGCGACACTTCCACCTCAAGTCAAACAGAACAAAGCAGTCAGAGACTACAGCTTGTCCCCGTCAGCCAGGAGTCATTGACTGGGAAGAAAGTAAAGGAAAGGACAGGAGCAGATTCACAAGGGATACAGACAGCTTGTAGCTCGTATTCCAAATCTATGTGAGTGACCATGTTCACCTGCAAAAACACCTCAAGAAACAAGGCCACCTGGAAGAAGCCAGCAGGAGTTCATTCGGATGACTGCTGGCTAAATGGCCAGAGGAGAAATGCCACTGTCTAGAGCATCAGCTGAGATGCAGCAGAGCAGGAAGTGTCCTTGAGAGCAGCTCTGAGAGAGGCCTCATCAGGATGGCACTCAGAGGCATCACCCACCCCCCTGCTGCTCTGCACTGGAAAGGCAGGGCAGGCAGAAACCACCCCTTGGGTGACTGCAGTGCCTATTGCTATTTCACTCACTTGCTTTTCTGGAGCCTTTTGCTCCTGAAGGAGGCAATTCATTTTCTCTTTGATGATTTTAATTTTTTCTTCTAGCCTCTTCTTCCTTGCCTTGGTCCTAGCCTTAATTTCCTGCAGCTCTGTCTGCATCTGTTCATCAATTTTCTGTAAAGAACAACGGAAAGGACTCAGTTTCATGAGTGGAGTGGCTGACATTACTTCATTCACCTGTTTTTGTTGATTGCCCCTCTGCACAGGGAGATTCTTCTCCTCTTGGATGTCTTCATTCCTCCTCTTTGCTGCCATGATGGCACTCTGAGCTTCAGGCAGCTCTGCTTGTGGCTCTGCCTTGATGTTCTGTACACACAAAAGCAGAGCAAGTGACTGAAAAGCTCAGCTTTTCCCTATTTTAGCCTCCAAATCACATTTATTCAGCCCCTTGTTTCTGCTTCCCTACCCAGCTCTGCTTCCACTGTAACCATCCTGTCCTAGTGCTGATCTCTGCAGATTGCAAGGCTCTGTGCTTCCAGTGCCTGTGGGACTCCTGGCCTCCTCAGTCCCAGGAGCTCTGGTTTATGCCCCTCTTCCTGCCCTTCCCACTGTGCCCTGGCCAGTCAGGCTTACCTGGCCATTCTCCTGTGGTTCTTCCACCTGCTGCCTGAGCTGCTCTTCCTGCCCTCGGGCAGGGAACAGCTCTCCC
The DNA here is from genome assembly GCF_047830755.1 of Zonotrichia albicollis. Lineage (NCBI taxonomy): Eukaryota > Metazoa > Chordata > Aves > Passeriformes > Passerellidae > Zonotrichia > Zonotrichia albicollis. Next base: position 40,720,241 of record NC_133826.1, read on the forward strand.
TGAGTCTGGCATGGCATCTCAGATGAAGCAGTGTGGTCCTGCTCTTTCTCTAGAAGCACCTGCACAGAAAGCAAGAGAAGATGGGTTTCAACTTCCCACATGCCCTTTGTGGGCCAAGACTCAAAGGCTGCTGGGCTCACACGTTCCCAAAGCACTGTGCTGCTGCTCTCCTGGGTCGTTCTCTGCCCGAGGGGAGGCACAGATTCCAAAGTGCCCCTGGCCCTACAATCAGGGGCCACTGGGACTGAAGCTCCAACAGCCTCTCAGGCAGCTGACAGGGAAGGAGTGGCATTTCTCAAGGGTCTGGTGAGAGCCTCCCTCTGCTTCTGCCATGTCCTGTTTGTCTTTCAGTAGTGACTGACACCCCGCCCTGTCCCACAGCTCCATCCTGGCTCTGCAGGGGCTTCCTGGGTGAGCTCACTCCTTGTGAGAGACACTTCTGGAGTTCACCTTCTCTTCAGGCCTGCACCAGCATTCCTCCTTCCTGACATCCACACTCTTGTTAGAAAACCGGGTCATTCAGGAGATGAGGATGCATGCAAAGATCTCTGATGGAAGTCAGAGAACCTCTGTGGCCACCTCAGTATATGGAGGAGGACCAAGGTGTTTCTTGTCCCTCTTTTGTCAACAGAGAATTCTGACCAGCAGTAACAGAGTTTCTCATAAGGCCCCATTAATGAATGCACTTACACAACCCTGGGGATGCCAGTGAAGGAAACCATGTGTCACGTAATGAGTGTATGAGCAAAGTCACCAGACCCCAGATACAGCATGGGATAGTTCTACTCCCTCAGGACATGCAAAAATTTAAAGGATAAAAAGAAGGCTTCAGGGCACAAGAGGCTGGAGGAGGAAAACAGGAGGGGCAGAAACAACCATCTCTGGATGGGGAAACATCTCTGCCTGCCCAGGATCAGTCAGTGGAACTTGTCTCCACTCCTCTCCTGAAGGGATGCCTTTAAGTGAGCTTTGCATCTTCCACTGCTTTGGAGCAGAGCCAGGAAGATTCAAATAGACAGAGATAGACAGATCTCACTTTTATAATCTCTCTTTACTGTGCTGTGGTATTTACATTCTTTGAACAGAGAGAGATATAGTTCTCTCTCCTAGGTCTTTTTTAAGGGAAGGCAGTGAGAAACTTAGAGAAGAAGAGAAAACAATTATTATTTCTACTGGCTGTTCTTTTTGTTTAGTTCACGTAGAATGTGTTATAGTGATTGTTTACTGAAAGTGATTTGTTAATTGGATTTTAGTGATAGTTGTTTAGCTTGATTAGCTAATTAGATAAAAGCTGTGTTGTGACTGTCTGGAAACAGTCACGAGTTTTTCTTTAGTAGCTTTTTAGTATAGTATCTCTTTAGTACAGTTTTAATATAGTACTAAGTGTAATATAGCATAGCCTAAGAAAGCATTTGTTTAACCTTCTAAATCATAGAGTCAAAGCTCATTTTTCGCCACGGGGGGTCACCCTGAATCAATACTGTCCTTTCTGTCACTACACACATCAGCACTCGGTAGCAGTGCCCCGATCAGCAGCCATCCTGAACTTGCTCTCCTGTTGCTTCAGTAACCCACACTCTTGGGGAGTCTGGAGCGTGTGGGTCCTTATGGAATGCAACCAGACCCAGAGCATTGCACTGGGAACTGCACTCTTTGTGCATCTGTGCTCAGGCAAGTTCTTCTCTTGGACTCGACCACACTGATGGGGCTAAAGTGGCTGGAGTCAGAAATGCAGCCCAGCCCCTCCAGCTCCTCTAATCTCTGAACACCAGCTGGAATGCAAGGGCATTGATTTCCTGGTCAGTTCCTAAACACAACACACACTGATTCCCTGGGCTGCCAAAAGACACAGGAGCCGTTAACCTGAAAGTGATGTCTTTCTGCCAGTGCTGGAAAAGGGCAGGAAAGACTTAGAAAAAGCTCCCTTGCTCCCTGGAGAAGGAGAAATTACACAAGGCTTCTCCTTCTAGCAAACAAACAAACAAGCAAACAAAATATGAAAGTGTTACCTACTCCAGTGTCTAAAGCACTTGGATGCAGTGAAGGGGTTGTTTGACAGGGAAAAGGCCCTTGTGCTGAGCATTGGCTCTATGGATCTATGGCAGGGATCTATGGAAGTCTGCCTGAAGGTCCCTCATGAGCCCCCATTGTCCAGGCTAAAGCTCCCTCAGCCCCTCCTCCCTGGCCTTGTGCTGCACCCCTTGCCCAGCTCCCCTGTCCTTCTGTGCCCACACTGCAGCCCCTCCATGACTTTCTGCTTCCCAGGGCCCACAGCTTCACACAGCACTCCAGCTGTGGCCGCAGCGCTGCCCAGCACAGGCCACGCTCACTGCCCTGCTCCTGCTGCCCCACTGCTGCTGGCACAGCCACCGTGCCTTGGCCTGCTTGGCCCCCTGGCCCCACGCTGCCTCATCTTCAGCTGCTCACGGCCACCAGCCCTGCGTCCTTTGGGCCCACGCAGCTCCCCAGCCACAAAGGTGCCCATTGAACTTCAGATACTGCAGGCACCATTGCAAGATGGCCTTCCTGTTCTATAACCACATCTTCTAAGCAGATATCATAAAGTTTGATAGGAATAGAATTCTAAGGGACTCTGACTAAATTAAAATGGTCTAATTCAACTGTACAGGAAATTGCTCCTACGTAAATATTCCACCCTATCTGCCTTCAGCAAGCAAGGTTCTCTCTTCAAAACTAGGTTTGTAATTCTTCAAAGCTCTGATATAGAAATTTAAAATATCCATTTCGGACTTTGTTATTTTTCTTCAGGCATGAAAATAGATTTTCTTTCAGCCTTCCTAGCTGGCCCTCTACACTCTACTGCTACTGGCCAAGCTCTCAGCTTGCTCCACAATTCTTAAACACCAGGAACATGAGATGTTCCTTTATCACTCACCTCAGGATCTTCAGCACTGCAGAATACATGCTTCAGGTGACCTGTAGTGGGAAGGGGAAATGAACCAGATGCTGTCAGAATACTGCCTGGGCTGCTGAATCCCACAGAACAAGTTAACCCAAAAAGAGGTGATTTCCTGTTTCACAACATCCCTCCAGCAGACACATTTCATTCACACAGTCAGCAAGAGATCAGGACAATATTCTTGCTTGTGCCTACAATTTGGCCTGTTTTGCCAGTAAATGAATACAAACATGACCAAGAAAATGCAAATTGTTCTTTAACACTCAATGCTCCTGTTCTACCAAAGACATGAAATAGCTTCTGAAATCCTCTCCTTGAGGACCTTTGAAAAGGTCAAGTTAGACAGTCAAATCTTTTCATGACAAAATTTTAAAAGAAATAAGCTTTTTCTGAATTCTGGGAACAACTGCAGAGTTTTTAGATGGCCTTCCAATAAGGTCTGCCAGTCTACATTTTCACAGGTGTCTTGCTTGCTCCAGCAAACTGAGGAAATGACAGACTCTGCTGCCACAGACTCTCCCATGGAGGGAACGGAAGCCCTGCAGGTTCCCCTGCAAATGCTGCCCCTGTGGCTACAGACACCCCCTTTTTAGCTGAACCTCTTGACAGGAGCTTTACCAAACCAGTGGCATCCTAATGCTCTTTCTCTTTCAACATCAGAAACTCAGTCACCAGCAGGAAGACATACAAAAGCCAGCTTAGGATACACCCTAACCTAAGCAGAAGGGAAAACTCTACTTACGTGCAAAGTGTGTAACATAATAGGCAGAAAAACAAACACCATAAGCAGCAAAAGCTGCCGTGGCCAGATGGTGGATCATTGTCCCAGTGCTGTGCCAGTCTTCTCCAACACTAGAAAAACAAATGGTCAGTCAGAGTGCAACTACCCACTGACCAATGCTCCAACCAGGAGGGTTCTCCTGATGTGAGCAAGGCCTAGGGCTGCTCTGACACTGAGGCCTTCCGTGCACCAAGGCAACCTTCTGATGTCACCGCGACGATGTGGCAACCATGCCGTGATATCACAAAGCAAATTATGACAAAGAAAAGCATCACAAAGCATGTTAGTCTGTGAATTTATGCAAAGCAATTACCAACCTTCTCTACAGCAAACACAAAATGGCCTGGGAAGTTCTTCTCTGTAACAAAGCAGCACAAATTCCCCTCATGGGCCAAACCCTGTTGTTCAGGGGATCCAGGAGGAACTCCAAGAGTGCCCCAAGCACCTACAGCCTGTACCCCAGCTGAGCACTCAGATGGGACACAAGCAAAGGAAACCAGACCAAGAAAATGGCCCAAAGCATTGTACAGAACCAGGAGAGAAAGCACTATTGGCATAGCAGCTGAAGTAATTCCTAACAAATCACCCCATATATCTGCATGTTTATTGGATGTTCCCAGGGCTGCTGTGTATGTACATCTTTTCCTCTGCTCTGCCTTTCTTTCCCTTTGGCAGCAGTCGAACTGGCAGCATCTGCCCGCCAGCAGCAGCTGCTCCAAGCTGGGAACGCCACTGGCGGTGTTGATTTCCAGAGGCTTCTGTGTGCCAGGGGAAGCCAAGGCAGGAGCGGGTTGAACGGTGCCTGCGCTGCTGCTGCTCTGTGCCAGAGAGCCCCGGCTGGGCAGGGCACAGTGCCCACTGCGCTGAGGGCTCCTTCTGCTGCCACAGCTGGGCACACCTGGCAGCAAGGCATGACAACTTGTGGGCAAGCCAAGGCGTTTCTGGGACTGCACTGCTCTGCACACACCCAGCACACCTGCAGCACAGAATCTTAACCCTCAAACTGGTAAACCAAAGGGAAACAGCTGGAAAAGATTTCATTTCAACCATTCTTTATGCTTCAATAGGAATGACCAAAATGAAAGTTACCGAGCAGGGCATGATCCACACTGCCAGCTCAGTGTGAGAAAAGAGACATTACTTTATTTCAGTGCTGGGTATGTGAGGAATCACTTCCCTGAAACATGCACACTCACTTGTTAGCATCCATGGAACTAAGACATTACTTTCATTACTTTTATTCATTACTTTGCTCAAACTCACAGGCTAAACATTCTCACAAAGTATTTGACATGTTTAAATCACTTCCCCAAAATTACTGACATTTAGAGTAGGGGTCTCTTGAGGGTCTCTGGTGGTCATGTGGTGAACATCCCGTTCCTCAAATTCTCCTCCCATGGTTAAGAGCCTTCTTCTCCTTGAATGCACTGCAGCTACCTCCTCAGTAGGCCCACTGTCTTTATTCTCAAGGCTAAGACATCCACTTGCACACATCAACCACTGGTGTGAGGGAAGGTACAACTAAGCACTGCCTGTTAAAGCTTAACAAATTCACAATGTGCTGCAGGTCAACACTTCCCCAACATCTCTCGTTCCTTCTCTGGGAATCAAACACAAGCATTTTGTGATCACTGAGCCCAAGGCCGCCTCCAGCCCTCCTGTCACCCAGCAGCCCTTCTCTCCTCACAAACAGCAGGTCCAGCAGTGCCTTCCCTCACTGGCTCAGTCACAGCTGAGTCAGGAGTTCTCTGTCACACACTCCAGGACCATCCTGGACTGTTTGCTCTCCGCTGCACTCTGTTGCCAGCAGACATCCCCACCCTGTTCCATGCCCCTTGCAGAACCCTGCACCTGCTGTCCATGGGCACCTGGAAGGGCAGGCACTCACGGCAGAGATGCACCAGCTGCCCTGGGCAGGAACCAAAACCCTCTGGGGGCACAGCTGCTGGCCTGGGTCTGGCACAGCTCTGCACGCCCCACTCCTCACGGGCTCTGGGCTGGAAATGCAATTGCCCTTTCTGCCTCATGGAGAAACACCAGGGCTGCACAAACAATGGCCAGCAGGCCACATCCCAAAGGCACTGCAGCATGGAGCTGAGAAGGAAGAAGATCCTTTCCCAATTGCTAATCATACCAAAACCACCATAATGGGGACTTTTAATCTTCTGAATATAGAGTTGATTCACAGGGTGACAAGGAAATCTTCCAATGGAGTTGAAGGTTGGTAGAGTTTTTATTCTGAGTCCTACTCAGACTGTTGATTTGAAAATTTATTTGAAAATATTTTTTAAAAGGCTGTGCAGTCATATGGTTTTGTTCTAGTACCAAAATGGCTAGATGAAATGTACTGGCATTTTAATTACATCCAAACTGATTAGTCTGTAAAAGCTTTCCTGCAGAATAGCCACTAAACAGGAAATGTAAATCTGTGGACTGTTGACTTTGCAAATTTCTACTAAACTTATCAGACAATGAGGCATTTTTAGGTAGATCATAGAGCAAATTAATTCCTACGGATAACTTGAATTGGATAAACTTGTTGATTTCAAATTAAAACTGCCAGCACATACTAAGTGGAAATCTGAATACTCACTTCTATGAGCTGTGAAGTATTAGATAGTCATTGTTCGCCATATTAACAAAAATTACATTCTGGCTGGTTTTTTTTACTTACAGCCAGCTCTTCAACACTCTTTGTAACATCAGAAAGGGAGTTTGTAACAAGGTGAACCATGGGTTGGTGGAGCATTGCAGAAGGCTCCTATGCCAGCACTAAACGTTCACATTTACCATGGCATCCCTTCTTGCCTTTAATTCCAAGCTACAGCTCAGTTCCTGCAGTATAGATTCACACTTGTAGCCTGTATTTGCAGCTGCTTCTTACTTCCCTGTCCAGAAAAATATCATGCTGAGATCCAAATCAAAATAAAACGAGGAGAGAGTCAGGTTCTGGATAGGTATAGCAAGAACTAAGAGATTTTTTTGCAAATATGTTGAAAAGTTGTTTGTACATGCTGCAAAAAGGGCAGATTAAAGACTTGCACCCTAACTTGCAAGCTGAGGTTTGCCTGTTCTTTCTGGACTGATTTCTTGAGGCCAGACACTGAACCCAATCAGTAAGAAAATCAAAACCATAAGAGTAGTTTGGAGAATATTGTAAATTATTCTGTCATGATGCTTTTTGCCTATAAGTTCTGGCCATCATCCTATTGGAGTAATTAGAGGAGATCGAAGCCATCACACTGTGCCTGTGCACACAATTCCTTCCCAGGGGTAATCCATGAAGCAACGCTGACAAATCCACACCAGCAGCTGCTGCCACACAGTCATGAAGCAGAGAATATGTATTTCTGCTACACTTGGACAGCTGAAGATGCCTCTGCTGAGCTAATTTTAGTGACTGCTCACCACAGATGAGACTTTGTGGTCATTCTCCAACAAGTCAGGGTAGGTAATATTCTGCCTAAATGAAGTAAGTCTAGCAATACATAGACCATGGAGCCTGAGGAAAGCCAGCAGCTGTGGGAGATTTAAATTTTTGCCATATCTTTCTTTTTATTAATTTATTGCAGTCAATTATTTAAAGCATGGAAACATTTGGCATACCATTGGCCGGAAGGTTGGTCAGTCTTCCATTCATGACTCCTCTGAAAGCATCAGCCCAATGTTTTTATCAGTAGCTCTTCCATCATCATGGCTCACACAGCATTTCCTGCAGCTCTTCCTGGAGCCAGGGAAAGGCACCAGAAGAAGGGGGAGAAAGCTGTGTGCAGAGACTGTGTCAGCTAAAGAGACATTTGTTTCCTCTGATTTGGCTGAATGGCTGCAGGAACCTTGCCGGCACTGCTGGCGGGGTGGCCTTTTGCAGGGCTGGGCAGAGTTTGGGGCCCAGGATCCCTCCTCTCAGGGGGACACCAGGGTGAGCAGCCCCTGTCCCAGACAGGAGCAGAGGTTCTGTGGCTCTGCCCTGGGCACAGGGACCTGCCACTGCCATGAGCTCCGGCCGCGGCTCCTCTGGGGCAGCTCCTGCTCTGCAATGATGATGGGCGCAGCTGGGGGTGGCTGCAATGGAGGGGGGCTTCCAGTGGGCTCTGTTGGTCTGCCACACTGGAGCCAGCAGAGCTTCTGGAAGGAGTCTCCTCTTGTGAGCTGCTGGAGCTGGAGCTGGCAATGGCCAGAGCCGCTGTGTTCATCCCTGACAGGCCCAGAACACAGCAGCCTCTGGGCCTCCTTGCTGCACTATGGCAGTGAGGAGACCATGGACCAGAGGTTCAGTGTGTGTGACTCAGCTTCCTGATAAACTGTGCTAAGCAAACCCTGCATCCCTCCTGCCAGATCTAAGACACTCCAAGAAATCTGTTGGCACGTTGGGAACTCAGAATTGTTTCCATTTTGAACAATTGTCTTATGAGTGCTTTTGATTGTTTTTGTCATTTTGTGTTGATTCAGTTGATCCTTCAGAGAAGCTTTCCTAATAATATAAAAGACAGGGAATTGTGGAGACCCTGGTGAGGCTTTCCCTGGTCTAGGGAGACACAAGAAGCTTCCCTCAAAAAGCTGTTAGACCCCATTGGCTCCTTCCCCTGTTCCTGTGTCTGTTCCTGTGTTCCTGAGCCACACCTTCCCTATTCCCTGATTGGCCCCCTTATCTTTGTACTGCCCCGAAATCAGGGTCATCCCCCAGGCCCCCGTGGAGACAAAGTGAGACCCTCTGTGTGTGGGTGCTGGGACCTGAACATCTCCCTTGCACGGCTGAATAAAACATCTGTGGAGATTATGCAAAAGTCCTTTTTGCTTCTTTACCCTGGACTATGCTGGCAGCAATTCAGACTGCTACAGAGGAGAAGCTGCAGTACTGGCACCAAGATTTTGGCAACTTGACCATAGGCACAGAGGGCGTGCAGGATGCTGCTCTAGGAATTCCTTAACCAGCCATCTCTGGTGCTGGCATATTCCCTTCAGCTTCTGGTGCAGCCAGGGCCACCTTGGGTCCAGTAGATGACATTGTTATTTGAAAAATTCGGCCCACACCTTGGGCAGGAGGCCATCCACAGGCTCTGGTCCTGCAGCCCCTGCTCAGCTGGGGACAGGGTTCCCTGTGGAGAAGATGGAGCAGCCATCACAGGGTCTGGGGGGCTGTTTTCAGCAAGGTGGCCAGGCTCTCTCCTTGCTGGACTCTAGCAATTGTCTGGGGGAGTTGATGGCAAATTGTATGTAGTCCTGTTCATCCTAGTCAGAAAACCTGACAGCTTCTATCATTCTTCTGCAGAGTGGGCACGCTGGATTTCTCTTTGCACTCTGCAGGCAGAACTGGTGGTGACAGGGCAGAGAAAAATTCACATCCTTCTTAGTGCCCTGGCAGATGGGGCAGCTCCATTCTGTCCCCATGGCCATGTCTGTCTGTCCCAGCAGCAGGGAAGAGCTGAGGACCATGAGCTGCTCTCATTTGCAATCTTGCTTGGCCAGAGCCCAAGCTCCAGCCAGAGTGGTCCAGGCTCTGTCAGTGCCCAAATAGAAGCAGAAAGGGATGTTGTATCACAATCCATTCCTTGGTGAAGGAGGTCCACAGCAGCCTCAAGAGGCACCTCAGACACTCAATGGTCAAGGCAGTAACATATGGACAGGACACAGATGGCAGTTCATGTCTGGGAGAGCATTCGTAGACATATCCAAGGACAAATTTCCCAGGAACTCTCCACAGCTCTGGGATCTGCCCATCAGCTCTGTCAGAAGCTTCAGCAGAACAGCCAAAGTCCTAAAAAGCAGCTCCCAGACACTTTTCCTACCATCCTGCCTGAGTAGCCTGGTTGCTTGCTGCAAAACACTCTTTTTCTCCTGTTCCCCAATGCCCTGTGGACACTTGCAGCCAAAATAAAAAGCTCCTGGCCCTCTGTGTGAGGTGATAATACAGTTTTTATATTTCCATGCTGGGATGAAAGAAAGCTGTGCTGTGGGTCAGGAGAGGCCAGGACCCACTTGGCCTTCCTGCAGGCTGAGGTGGTGCCAGCAGACATCCTGCTGCTTTTTTGGGGAATGTGTGAGGGGGAGTGGAGGGGGTGACAGAGAGGCCGAGATCATAGAGTGGAAACTCAGCTCCAGAGAGGCAGTGCAGACTCTCCCTGCTGAATGCCTGCTGGGGCTGGCAAAGAAGGAAAATGCCCCAATAACAGCCCGGTGGCACTGTGTCTCAGGGACAGGTACAGGGAGGTGACAACAAACAGCAGCATGGCCCGGTCTCACAGCTCCTAGGAAGCAGTGACAGAGGGGCCTCATGTGCCAGAGGTTACAGAAAGGCTGTCTTCTCAAATGGCCACTGGAACCCCTCTCTTTGCCTCTTGGGTATTTCAAGATGATTCCTATCTTTCCCCTCATGGCTTCCCCAGGTGACCAACCTCCATTTCCAGGTGTCCTGCTCTGCCATTGTCACTCTGGGAGAGCTCTCTGTGACCTTGAAGAAGGACATGGACTCTGAGGTGGATGAGGTTGCTTGGGTCCTTCTCCAGATGGTCCAACTCCCCAGAATTTCTTCAGAAAGCAGCCAGTCAGACCCTGGGGATCATGGTGGAGAATGTGACTCCTGCATGAGCAATGACTGCTCTCATGGACATGGAAGTCAAGCAGGTGGTTCTTCTTTTAGTGATATTCTTCACCTTCGTGTGTGTGTGTGAGGAAGAAGGGATGAGACAGAGAATGGGAATGGTGGGAGGGAAGGGTCCTGTTTCCTGCATCTTATGTGGACTCAGTGACTTGATTCTCCAGCCAACCTCACTTCTTTCCTCTTGTCACCTATTTCTGCCCTCCTGCAGCCTATTAGTTCTCAGAATCACAGAATTGTAGAATATGGGGAGTTGGATGGGCCCATCAGGACCATTGAGTCCAGCTCCTGCCCTTGCACAGAACAGCCCAAGGGTCACATCAAGTGCCTGAGATTGTTGTCCAAATGCTCCTTCAACCCTGTCAGGCTTGGTGCTGTGACCACTGCCCTGGGAAGCCTGTTCCAGTGCCAAACCACCCTCTGGGTGAAAAACCCTTTTTCCTGATATCCAATCTAAAGCCTCTCTGACTCAGCTTCCTGCTGCTTCCTGGAGTTCTCCCAGTCTGTCATATTTTCCCAGATGTGGTGATCAGTGGGGAAGGGAAGGTGCCTGCAAAGGCCAAGGATAGAGCCTTGTGCTTTTGTGGGCAGAGGGACAATTGCAATTGCAGCTGTGAGGAGTGTTTGGTATTTCACAGCTCTAACCACAGAGGCCCTGGGAAAACCATGTCTGCTCATGATGCCATTAACTTGAGAAATGAGGAGGGTCCTTGCTGGGGCGTGGAGCACATGGGGGACAATGTGCTGGGTGTGGCACAGCCTGCACAGCATGTGCAGCTCCTGCAAAAGGAGCCTTTTATGACTGTCCTGGCCTTAGAGCTCTACTTTCTATTCAGACTGATGTTTCATGTTAGCCTTGAGATGATGAATCACTTTACAGGCACCTTCACAGGCTGAGTGCCATGGGACAGTTGAAGCAAATGCTGCCTTAAGTGGGTTTACATTTAAGCATAAGCCCCCACCAGCTCTCCCTACTCTGCCCCCAGTAAAGCAATTAAGTGAGAATTGTGCTTTTGAAGATAACAGAGTCTTTGCAAAGGACACTGGAAGTAGTAATGTCCAAGAAAATTCCCAAATTTACAAAAGATGTCCAAGTCAATCCTAGTTACTACAGTGACTGTCTGTCTTCTGGGAATACTGCCCTGCTTTCCTTTAGCTCCTTTCCTAAGCCTGTAGCAGTAAAGTTAATTCAGTGTGTCTTGGCACTCTGCCCTGGCTGTTTGGGACATGCTGGTCCCTCTTACCCAGACAAATGTATTTCAGGTCCAGGCTTCAGGACAAGTTATTTCAGTCCAGCTGTATTTGTCTGGCAGGTGCCTATTGCTGCTGTTCATCAGATGATGGCAGAACTTTCTGCTGGTGTAACTGCTGCTCTCTCCTACTCCCAGTTGGGTGAAGGAAGTGAAGGGAATCCAGGCCCTGATAGCATGGCAATTGTTCTCTAGACCAAAAATGGGTTTGCATAGGGAAGAGAAATATCAGGCTGGGTTGGTTTAAATCCAGTTGCCCTTTTTAACAATGCTTCTATACACTCCATCTTGTCACAGCTCTGGCTACTCATTTCCATCCTTGTTCCTTTTCCTCTTGGTAAAGACAGTGCCCACCCTTCTTGGGGGTCTGTTTTTCTCTTTGGAAAAGGAGGAAAACAGCTAAGGACTCATCTCTGCCTTCTCCTCCCAGTAGCTGCTTTTTCCCTTTTTCCAGGAAAAGGTGCCTGATAATGAGGCTGTCAAGGGACTGAACCTGCTCTAATGAGAGCTGTACAGCACATTACATTTCAGAAGTCCACCTGTTACCTAGAGAAATGGTCTGGATCCTGGAAGAGTTGATCAGAGCCCTGCACTTCTCCAGACAATGGCTCTGAGACAAACAAAAGAAAACTTAGATCTCCTCCAGCCATAGTTTTGGCAAAATCATAACTGCCCTCAGTACTTGAGGCAACTGTATAGGAAACCAGGCATTGTAAACATCTGATTCCATTCAAAGCAAAGGTACTCTTTAGCATTAATAAATGGAATTGATTGAATGATTTATAGATGGAGAGAAATACCATAGGAACTATTCTGTCCCCAGCCAAACCTCTTAAAAACAGAGGAAAATCTTTGAACCAGCATGAGGTTGCACTGCCATTCCAGTGAGTGGTCCACAGGAAAACAGTGAAATTGTGCAATCGAGTGCTGACCTGACAGAAAGTATCACTTTCATCTTTGACATTGCTGACTGCTACAGCCACTCTTCAAACAAGGACATTTGAATCCAACTTTCACGTTGCTTGTTCTCTTCACAGATTTTTGAATATTTTGTCCTGAGAATATCTGACAGCCACAAGAAAGTGAAGCAGAGGGCGCTGGATGTGCTGGCTGAAATCACAGGGGCCCTGAAAGATGCCTTGAACCCGGTGATCATTGGTTTGCTGGAAGGAATAACAAAGAACCTGAACTCACAGGATCCCAGGGTTCGTGGGGCAGCTGTGAAAGCACTGGAAGAATCCATTGCTCATTTGGGTAAGGCTGAGCCCTGGCAGGGACTCTCCTCAGCTTCGTCTCTGTCTCTCCTGCACAAGAGAGCGCTGAGTGCCTTGACAGCTGCTCTTGTCTGTGGAACACTGCAGCTGACACCCACCAGAGGCTGTGCAGGTGCAGTCCTTGTGCACCATCCCCAACAGGCTGGAATGGGATCAGCATTTCCCAACAGTGCCAGGAGCCCTTGGCTCTGTGCTGCTTGTCTGATGAGACAGAATATCCATCCTGAACTAGGTGAAGTGTCTAGGAGAGGTGAAGGGTCTGTGGAGCTAAAGCTGAAGGAGAGGCCGCATTCCAGAGACAGCAAGGAGACAGAGAAAGAAAAACAGAAAACCGCGAGGTCAATCTGCCCCCGACCTAGGAATTCCTTCGATAAAGAAGAATTAGTGCTAAATGTCGCGTGGAATGAATATGTATGAACTTAATTTGAAACTGTATGCATATGCATTTGGAAGGGGGGATAAAAAGGGGACTCGGAGTCTCCAGGGGCACGCATCCCCTTTTGGGGAGTCTTGCGTCCGGCGCGCGTCGTAATAAAGCATACCGGGCTTTACAACTTTTACAAGTTGTGAGGTTTCTTCCTTTCTCCGCAAATCATTCTGGCGAGCCAGGTAGGAGATTCAGGAGATACTTTCCGTCTCCATCTCTGTCCCCGCAGGGGCAGGGAGGGACCGACGGACTCCTAGGCGCACCCCAGGATTTTCCTGGAGGAAGTTCCGCTCGCCTCGACTTGCCTCCTGCCGGGACAGACAAGAACCTGCTGGCCGCGGAGAAGGACACGGTATGTACTAGGGGCCCCTGGGGGGGGGGAGGGAAGAACAAGGAAAGAACAAGGGAATTAACGACCCAGAGACGTCTGGGGATCAGCCGATAGAGCGGCCGATAGAGCGGCCGATAGAGCGGCCGTATTAGAGACGGGGTTCGTTCCATCGTCGTCCTGATAGAGCAGGACTGCCAGCGGCTCCGGGGTAAGCTAGCTGCAGCTGATAGAGCGGCTGTATTAGAGACGGGGTTCGTCCCCTCGTCGTCCTGATAGAGCAGGACTGCCAGCGGCTCCGGGGGTAAGCCGGGTGAACCCGTGTATGCGTGTATTAGAATTCAGATTCTGATAGGGCAGAGCTGAATTCGCGTATGTTTCTTCTGTTTGTGTTGTGGTGTGTTGCAATATCCTGTTTTACCTTCTCCCTTCCCCCTCACCCCTTGCTGAGGGTGCCCTGTCAATCAGGCTAACATACCAGCAAGGCGTCGTGTGATTCGTCGATTTCAAAGGATGCTCCTCAGGTCTGTGGGTCATTGGCCTGTCTAAGTGTCATCCTCCCTTGAGACCCTGCCCCCTTCACCTGGTTGGTAACTCACCTGTCCCCTCCCCTTCCCCTGTCCCCGAGCTTATAAAATGTGAATGAGACCATGCGGCTTTATTCTGTTATCAGCAGTAGCCCAGTGCAGACATATCTGTGCTCATGGAATAAACATCTGGCTACCTTCTAGCAGAATCCGCTCCCTTCTTCTCTTCACCATCGCCAGAAGCTGTCCCCTGAGGTAAACGGAGTCCTGTCTTGTGCCCCGCTGCACTCTGCCGCCAGCCAAGGTATCGCTGGGGTGAACACCGCAGTGCTGCCTCTGGCCCAGCAGCGAAGGTCAGAATTGGCCTAGGCACCATCTAACTGGTTATATTGGGAACCATATTCCAATATGTTTGTGCGTGTGTGAGTGGTGTCCGGACACTGTGTTGCTGTGTGTTGCATTGTGTGATCAGCGCGCTGTATTTGTAAGTTGTGTAAGTGTATAAAGTGTATGATATATAGAGAGCAGGCTGTGCGGGGGGGCGAAAGTTCTGCCCGCCGCTTGAGAGGCTGAGTAAACACCGGCCGAAGCAGGCTGTGCGGGGGGGCGAAAGTTCTGCCCGCCGCTTGAGAGGCTGAGTAAACACCGGCCGAAGCAGGCTGTGCGGGGGCGGGGAGCACCCGACGGAGAAAACAGAGAGAACTGTGAAAAGCGTGCGCGAGGGCGTTTTTTGAGTAAAAGTGGTAAATTGTGGTGTAGGTTGTGCGTGCTTTCACCGTGGCTAGACGAACCCGAGGGGTTCCTCTGCCTCAGTGGTTTGGACTCGACCCTTGGGAGTTCGTGAATCCGGTGAATTTTTGGATAAATAGAGGAGACGAACGAGTTCACTTAGAGGGACTCTACCGGACTTCAGCTGGCATTCTTGTAAGTCTGGACTGGGAACAGCCTGCCGTAGAAAATTTAGAGCTCCCTGTAATAAATGGAATAGCTTGCTTTTGCGGGAAATTTCGAGTAACCTTTGGCGCATCAAGAGGCTGGCACGCTGCGTGGGTATTATTACAGTGCGTAGTTTGTGGGAAACGCTGGTATTGTTGTTCTAGCAGGCGACGGGGCACGTGCCCCAGGTGTAAACGAGAGGTTCCTGATCAAGCTGATTCAGAGCCTAAGATCTTAAAACTTGTGTGTGGGAAATCACATCTGGTACCTGCCACTTGGGGTGTGTGGGAGGAGGACTGGGAAGCTACTGTGAAGTCCTGTGAAAAGAGGTTTGGGTGGAAGCGGGACAGAGCAAGAAGGAGATAATGGGAACTAACCAGAGTAAGGAAGTTCCGCAGGCCAGCCCCTTAGGGTGCATCTTGGCCCACTGGAAGGAAATCACTAGCCGGGGGGGCTCTGAGAATAAAAAGGATCTAATCCAGTATTGCACACGCTGGTGGCCCTTATATAGGCTAGAGGACGGGGCAAGGTGGCCACCCACTGGAACCCTGGACTATAATACTTTACTGCAGTTGATGTTGTTTCTAAGACGGGAGGGTAAATGGAATGAGGTCTCGTATGCTGATATGTTTTTTGTTTTAAGAAACCACCAAGAGTGGCAGAGGGACTGTGGGATTAAGGCACCCTCAGACCCACTGGTCTTGGCCCTTGAAAGGGATAACAAGGCAAAGAGAGGGCAAATCAAACGCTGCTGTTCAGCATGCAGTATAGGACAACGGTGTATGAGATCAGATAAGGTTTATTGTTCTGAGGAGCAAGAACGGGACACATTTGAGTGGGTGAAACATCCTCCAGCTCCTCCCCGAAGGGGGATGGTTAGGGAAGTCGAGGCTGATGCTGAGGATGAGGAGGAAGGAAGCCTCCCCAAAAGGGAGGAGGAGGACTCAGGTGGGGAAGGCACATCTACTAGATCCCACCCCATCCGTGGGAGTCCAATTGCATCTAGGACTAGGAGGCAAGTAGTGCTACAGGCCCCTCTGCGACAGGCAGTGGGGCCAGAAGGGGGTAGATTAATGATTAAAGTGCCATTTACCACCCTTGATTTAGAAGCATGGGAAAGGGTTGCGAGGAATTACCGTGTTGACCCGATACTCACTGCCAAACGCCTAAGGTATGTTATCAAACAGCACAACCCAGACTGGGCTGACATCCAGCTACTACTGGATGCTTTCACTGAGACAGAGAAGCAGCTGATCTTAAAGACAGCTGGAAATTTGGCGGAGGATTACTGTAAAGCCACCCAGCTGGATGTAAAACAACATTTCCCCCTCCAAGACCCAGAATGGGACCCTAATGTGTCGGCAGAGGTAAAGAAATTAACAGAGTATCAAGAGTGGATAGTAACAGGGGTGGAAAGAGCTATTCCAAAAACCATAAACTGGTCTGCCTTATATTCACTTAAGCAGGGACCTTCTGAGACTCCATCTGAATTTCTAGAGCGTTTAAGGGATACCATGCGTCGTCATACATCATTAGATCCGGAGTCTGAGATAGGGATAAACCAACTAGTTAATTCATTTTTGGGGCAGTCTGCTGGAGATATCAGACGTAAACTTCAGAAGATTCGGGGAGCAGACGCGAGTAATCTTGAAGCCTTGTTAGAAGAGGCCTGGAGAGTATTTAGTAACCGGGAGGAAGGATATAAACGGGGAATGAAAAGGTTGGTGGCGGTGGTACAGGAGGAAAGGCAGAGGAAACACAACCAGGGCCCACCGAGACAAGGACCACCTCGGTTGGGCAGGGACCAGTGTGCAATCTGCAAAAGAATTGGTCACTGGAAAGACCAATGCCCAGAACGAAGAAGGAGTGACCAACAGATGGCTGCACACGTACAAAACAACTGAGGAGGACCGGGGGATCCTGCCCCAGCGGATCCACTGGTTATAACAATGAGGCTGGGGGAAGAAGGGAAAAGGGTAGAATTTTTAGTTGACACAGGAGCTACATATTCAGTCCTGAATAAAGCCTTAGTGCCTGTGGAAAATGATTATGTTGTAGTACAGGGGGCAACTGGCCAGTCTGAAAGGGCATATTTTTGCAAACCTTTGAAGTACAAATTGGGAAAACAATGGGGTATTCATAAGTTCTTATACATGCCTAATTCACCAAGAGCACTCTTGGGGAGAGATTTATTGGAACAATTACAAGCCACCATCATATTCAAGAATGGGGAAATTACTCTGGAGGTGAATGATCAAAAGTACATAGAGGCACTAAGTTTAACTCTGACTGCTACTGGCATTAAGGAAGAAATTGATGAGGAAATATTAAGTCAGGTATTTCCCGGGGTGTGGGCCTCTGATGTGCCAGGAAGGGCAAAAAATGCCTCTCCCATAGTAATCAAACTCAAGGAGGGAGCGCAGCCAGTGAGAATCAAGCAGTACCCCCTAAGGAAAGAGGACAGGGAGGGAATCAGCTCAATAATCGAAAATTTTCTGCAACTAGGATTGCTGAAGGAATGCCAATCTGATTTTAATACTCCCATCCTGCCTGTTCGAAAATCTGATGGGACATACCGGATAGTACAGGATTTAAGGGCTATCAATAAAATAACAGAAGATCTGTATCTGGTTGTAGCCAATCCATACACTTTATTAACTTGCTTAACACCTGAGCTAACCTGGTTCACTGTTCTAGATTTAAAGGATGCCTTCTTTTGCCTCCCCATCCATGAAGCCAGCCAAAAATTCTTTGCATTTGAATGGGAAAGCCCTAAAAGTGGGCGCAAAACCCAGCTCACATGGACCAGACTACCACAAGGTTGGAAAAATTCCCCCACCCTGTTCGGGGAACAACTTGCAAAGGATCTGGAATCCTGGGAAGCCCCACAGAAAGAAGGGAGGCTTTTGCAGTATGTTGATGACCTTCTACTGGCCACTCAGACAAGGGAAGCATGTGTGGCCTGGACGGTAAGCCTTTTGAATTTCCTAGGACTCCAAGGATACAGAGTATCCAAGAAAAAGGCACAGATAGTGAAACAGAAAGTAGTCTACCTGGGGTACGAGGTGAGTGCTGGGCAACGGACTTTAGGGCAGGCTCGCAAGGAAGCCATATGCCAAACCCCAAAACCCCAGACCATAAAGGAACTCCGAACGTTCCTAGGCATGGCAGGGTGGTGCCGGCTGTGGGTCTATAATTATGGACTACTCGTCAGACCCCTCTATGCTCTTATTGCCAATGGAAACAGAGATCTCCAGTGGACGAAAGAAGCAACACGGGCCTTTCACCAGCTAAAGGATGCCCTCATGTCAGCTCCAGCTTTGGGACTTCCAGATGTGAGTAAACCATTTTTCCTATTTTCCCATGAGAAGCAGGGAATTGCCCTGGGAATACTGGCTCAAGACTTGGGTCCATACCGAAGGGCAGTCGCTTACCTCTCTAAGCAACTAGATGCAACAGCCAAAGGATGGCCAGGTTGCCTCAGAGCTGTAGCAGCAGTTGTGCTGAACATCCAAGAGGCACGCAAGTTTACCCTGGGACAAAAAATGACTGTGCTAGTGTCCCATACAGTGTCCGCAGTACTGGAAGTAAAGGGTGGCCACTGGCTTTCACCGCAGAGGTTTCTGAAATACCAGGCCATTATGGTAGAGCAAGATGATGTAGAGATCGTGGTGACTAATATTGTCAACCCAGCTTCTTTTCTCAGTGGAAACCAAGGAGAGGCAGTACACCACGATTGCCTGGAGACCATTGAAGCTACCTACTCCAGCCGCCCGGACTTAAAGGATACCCCCCTGGACGACGCAGAGACCTGGTTCACTGATGGGAGCAGCTACGTTGCTGATGGGAAGCGATATGCTGGATATGCAGTGACCACCTATAGAGAGGTAATCGAGTCTGGACCCTTACCAACAGGCACCTCCGCGCAGAAGGCCGAGATAATTGCCCTGACCCGTGCCTTGGAAAGGGCAAAAGGGAGGAGAATAAACATCTACACAGACTCGAGGTATGCATTCGGAGTTGTACATGCACATGGGGCCATCTGGAAGGAGAGGGGGCTGCTGACCTCACAGGGAAAGAACATCAAACATGCACAAGAAATAATCCAGCTGCTGGAAGCAGTTCAACTGCCTGAAAAGGTAGCAATTATGCACATTAAGGCACACCAAAAAGTGAGCTCAGAATTGGAAGAAGGAAATGAGCTGGCGGATAGAGAGGCAAAAGAAGCAGCAAAAGGGGAGGTAGCTACTGAAGGAGTCCTTATCCCAGACGGACAAATCTCCCTTGAAGGTAAGCCAGAATATAGCAAGAGAGATAGGAAATTAATTGAAGATCAAAAAGGGACATATAGCCAAGAAGGGTGGGCTACCATTGAAAAGAAACTGGTAATCCCTTCCCATTTGTTGTGGTCATTAGTAAGGGAAGAACACCAGAAAACACACTGGGGAATAAATGCCCTATACACATACCTGATTGAGAGGACTGTTGCTAGAAATTTATATGCCACTATTACTCAGGTAACTCGACAGTGTGATCTTTGCCTCCAGACTAATCCCAAAAATATCCCCAGGCCGAAACTTGGTCAGATTGGGAGGGGCCATGGGCCTGGACAACAGTGGCAAATTGACTTTTCAGAACTCCCAAGGAAAGGGGGGTATCGATATTTGTTGGTATTGACAGATACATTTTCAGGGTGGCCAGAAGCGTTCCCCACCAGAACTGTCAAAGCTAGAGAGGTGACCAGGGTGTTATTACAAGAGATAATACCGCGCTTTGGAGTTCCAGCCACAATGTCCTCAGATAGAGGATCACATTTCATTTCCAAAATAGTGCAACAAATTAGTAGCCATCTGGGCATAGACTGGGAGCTCCACACCCCATACCACCCCCAATCAAGTGGTCAGGTGGAGAAAATGAATCATTTGATTAAACAGCAAATCATAAGACTGGGGCAGGAAGCAAATCTGCCCTGGCCCCAAGCTCTTCCACTAGCACTATTGCGAATTCGAACTAAACCTCGAGCTAAAGAAAAGTTAAGCCCTTTTGAAATACTCTATGGGAGACCATATGGAATACAAAAGGGAATGTCCACCCACATTGGAGAGGTGACATTAGCCACCTACATGGTGGCCTTAAACAAACAGCTCAGAGAAATTGAAAAACATGTGGCAGGAACTCGGAGCCGGGAGTTAGATGGGCCAGTACATAACATACAGCCTGGAGATTATGTATATGTTAAGTCTCTTACAGAAAAAACTTTGGAACCGCAGTGGGAGGGACCGTTCCAAGTGCTTCTCACCACCTTCACTGCAATCAAAATCAAGGAGCAGAACGCCTGGATTCATCACTCCCGGGTGAAGAAGGCCCAGAGACCCCTTGAGGAGTGACTCCAGGAGACAATGAACTGAGACTAAAACTTACTTGGGCAAAATGAGTAAATTGCGGTGGGGAGTAGCTCACGTTTTAGTTTGTAGGATCATTTTGTGTATAATCATGACTGAAGTTTTAGAACTTGAGAGTACCTTTATTCAGAGCAATGTTAAATGGCCTTGGTCCCGGGCGTTTAATCAGTATACTGGATCCATGGGAGAACTTTCTGAGAATTTAAACCTGTCCATTGTGGTAATTCATGGAGATCAGGTATATGAGGGGCAGGAATGGCAGGAACAGAAACTATGGACACTTCAAGGGATTAGAGGAAAAGAAATCAAGGTAGGGTGCCGGATGATAAATGGGACAGCCCATAAGAAACCAAATGAAATTAGTGTCTCAATTTCTCCTGATGAATATGAACGCCAGGAAATCTGTGATAGCCTAAATGAATCAGACTGCTGGTGTAATTTCACCTTAATACAGCCTGTGGAAATAACTTGCCTTTGGGCACAGGAAGATATTGGGCTTTCATTTAAATTCAAAATAGACACTACACCTTTCACCACAGCAGGACCCTACACAGCCCACACCAAGACCCAAATAGTTCAGACCCAACCCAAACTTGAACCCGAGTTGTATGGAGTTGGCCCCTACGTAGTAAAGAATGTGGGTGAACAACAACTATTGTTCAATCCAGAATGGTCTCTCAAACGTGTGGAGCTGATAATGCAAATTAACATCTCAAAAATCCAACCAGTCTGCTCCTCCTTCCTGAAAACTTCCTTTGAGGGCTGGACAACATGGCTGCAAAAACAGACATACCTCAGGAGCAGAATGAGAAGGGATCTAACTGGCCTATTAGGGACAGGATTAGGAGTTTTGAATGGAATTGATTCAGAGATACTGATGAATAAACTGATCACTGCAGCAGGCAGCCTAACAAAATTGAGGCAACCCTTACAATCATCTCTGTTGGCATTAGGAACTAGCCAGTGGCAGATTTCAAAAGTACTGTCAAAATGGGAAACGACCGGGGACCAAGACCACAAGTTAATAACAGAAGCACTTGGTGCAGTCCAAGACAATGTGTCTTTAGCTCTCAGTTGTATACAAGCACAGTTATGGGTGCAGGCAACAGCAGCTCTGATCATACGGGAAGGGAATGAAGGTAATTTTCCAGCTGAAATTCGGAAGATTGTGTGGGATAATGCTATCGATTTTGAAAGGAAGTTCCAGTCTTGGTGGACTATGGTGAATTTCACCTATGATCCCGTTTATAATGTAGCAACTGCCTTTGTGCTTACCATACGTAATGCCACAGTTTTTGTTATCCATCCCATCATTGCCCTAGGGTTAAACCATGAAAAAACAATACTCTATCCTTCAGAACATAGAGTGTGGGCACGAAAGGTGAATGAAAAGTGGCAGACAGTAAATGTAGAGTCCTGCATTACTAGAGAACAGATGGGATTCATTTGTGAGAGCAACACTATTAATGCTCAGGACGTGTGCCTGGACACTGAACAGAGTATTTGTCACTTTGAAGTTCATCCAGTCACCGACCAGAAAACTGTGCTTGTATATACTGGGAATGGATGTGTGTGTCTGAGGACTGCCTGTGCTGCAGTAAAAGTTGATAGCAATAATGTTGTTCTGTCTAGTAGAAATCATTCTAACTTTTGTATTTGTAATTTTGTTGAGATTACCGGGTGTGATTTTTCGTACTTGGCCCCAGTGACATCCCACCAGCTGATTCAGGCTAATTACACGATGTATCACAGACTACTACCTACCCCTATTGGGATGAACCTTACATTGGTAAAACAATTAATTAAACACCAAGACCTATTGGAAATCTTGAAAGAAATTCAGGAGAGTGGAAAGAAAACATTAATTACTGTCCAACATGATACAAAGGAGATAACCAGGGTTCTACAGAGAATAAGACAAGATATGACTCATCACTGGTGGGATGTGATCTTTGGATGGTCACCAACTGCGAATGGAGTCCTTAATAAGTTGTGTCACCCCATTGTAGTTTTATTAATATTAGTTGGGATAAGCTTAGGATTGTCTATTATATTGTTAATTTGGAACTGTAAGATGCTACAACAAATAGCTGTACTCACCTCTTTGTCAAATGCACATGGTAAAGCGCTAAAAGATACTTATTGTCATGGAAATTTTCCTATAGTAAAAGAATTTACTTATTTCCTAGGAAAGGGGGGAATGAGACAGAGTAATCCATCCTGAACTAGGTAAAGTGTCTAGGAGAGGTGAAGGGTCTGTGGAGCTAAAGCTGAAGGAGAGGCCGCATTCCAGAGACAGCAAGGAGACAGAGAAAGAAAAACAGAAAACCGCGAGGTCAATCTGCCCCCGACCTAGGAATTCCTTCGATAAAGAAGAATTAGTGCTAAATGTCGCGTGGAATGAATATGTATGAACTTAATTTGAAACTGTATGCATATGCATTTGGAAGGGGGGATAAAAAGGGGACTCGGAGTCTCCAGGGGGCGCACGCCTTTTGGGAGGCTTGCGTCCGAGGCGCGTCGTAATAAAGGCATACCGGGCTTTACAACTTTTACAAGTTGTGAGGTTTCTTCCTTTCTCCGCAAATCAACCATTCTGACATCAGAGGGTTCCACCGTGGCTGAGGGTGTATGGAAGGGGCGCGGAGCCCTGGGGTGCCCAGTCCCGTGAGAGCCACTCTCATCGAAGGAAGCAGCTCCCGGGATCTGTCTCTGTCTCTGTCTCTGCTACAGGAGCTCCCTGTACAGCAAGAAGACAACAAGAAACCTCAACTCCTTCCAGTCACCCAGCCCCCTGTCCAGCTGGGGTCAAGACCAGGCCCTCAGCAGGCACTTGGTGGGGGCACTGGGTGCCTCAGTCTGGCCACAGCCTGACACTGAGGAGGAGGAGAGACCCATCACAAAGAGAAGAAACACGACATGGCTGACAAGTGGGGAGATGTTGAGGCCCGAGAGCTTCATCTGAGCGAAGACATGAGAAGCTGTGAATTCTACCCACTGGTACCAGCAATGACAGCAAAGGAAGCAGCTGTGAGGGTGCTCTGGGGAGATGGGGCAGAGCAACAACCCTACCAGGTGACTGACCCAGAGCTGACCCAGCAAGGGGAAGGAAGCGTGAGCAGCCGGGAAAAGCAGGCACATTCTCCTGCCCGCAGTGAAGAGGTGCCATCAGCAGGGACACAGAGCCCAGTCTCCGCTCCCGACAGCCCCTGCTGCCCCCCCAGCCCCTCACGCAGCCCACTGGGAGCCCAAACCCCCAGGGAGCAGCTGGAAGAGGCAGAGCAGGGGTCGCTGCTGGCAGAGGAGGAGAATGAGGACGGGAGCTCAGACTGGGAATACTGCAGCCAGACTGAGCTTTCCGAAGACCGCCAAGGTGAGGTCGAGCAAGAACCATCCCAAGGAGAGTTCAGCAGCTCCCAAGACCTCTCTAGCTGGGACGACTGCAGTGAACCGGAGCTCAGAGATCTCCGAGACTCCGTGGAGGAGGACAGCACCATCACAGACCTCCCACAGGACTGCAGTGACCATCTAAGCGTCTTCAGCTTCGGGCCCACTCCCTTGCTGTGGGAGGAGGAGGACGAGGCTGACTGGGATGAAATCAGCGTCCTCGAGATGTATGAAGCAGAAGACAGGGCCCAAAGGCTGCCAGATCCTGCAGCAGATGAGCTGCCCGCCCCTCAGGAGGTCTGGTTTGAGAGGCAGGCACCGGAGTTCCTGTATGGCTCGTTTCCCTCCCTGTACAGCGAAGCCTCCGTGGGCCAGCAGGGGCCCGAGGCAGGGCCACAGAGCCCTCGCGGCACCCCAGCTCCGCAGCCGGGAGCGCAGGCCCGCAGGCAGCAGCCGCCTGCCCCGAGCAAACGGCCCGGCCGCCTGAGGCGGGCGCTGCGGGCGCTGCGGGCGCTGCTCTGCTGGCCCTGCCTGGCACGGCAGCTGCAGGAGTAGCGCCCGTGGCCCTGCCCAGCCCGCGCCGGCCGATGGCGGCTGCTCCCCGCGCGGGGCCCCACGGAGCCACACGGGCGGCCTCGGCCTGGACACGGCCCCGCAGCCTCGGCTGCCCTCGATCATCTCCCCAACAGCCAAAGTCGCTGCTGTGACCAGCCCCAAACAACACCCATGGGACACAACTGGTGCCAGAGCGCTCAGCAGTGAATCCACAGAGTCATCGAGGTGGAAAGAGACCCTGACGCTCACCCAGTGCCAGGACTTTGACTCGTACCATTCTTCCAACACAAGTTAAAGTTCCATTTAAGAAATGGTAGTAGTAAAAAAAAAAAAAAAAAGAAGAAGAAGAAATAGTAAATTTAGTAAGAATAAGAAGAATAGGAAGAAGAAGATGAAGAAGAAATAGTAGTAGTAAATTTAGTAAGAATAAGAAGAGTAGGAATAAGAAGATGAAGAAGAAATAGTAGTAGCAAATTTAGTAAGAATAAGAAGAATAGGAATAAGAAGATGAAAAAGTAGTAATGAATATAAGAATATTAAGAAAATAAGAATGACATAGTAAGTAAGCATAACAAGTGAATAAGCTTCATTAGAACGAAAATAAGAATATTTTAAAGAAGAAGAAAGAAGAGAAAGAAGAAGAGAAAGAAGGAAGAAGAGATAATAAGAAGCTCTCTCTCTCCAAGACCTCTTTTGTACTTCTATCTCCCTAGCTCCCATTTCTTGTTCAATAAAATCCATGTCCAAAAAAATCTGGTTTTGTTCTCCTATGGTCTCATTTGTGCCTTTACTGGGGCAGAGGCACCTCTCCCTCATGGCACCTTAACCCTGGATGGAACCATAGCCAGGTTCCTTCCAGCCACAAGCATTCCAGGATTCCGTCAGGGACTCCCTTTCCTTCTTCCCTCTGCTTTCCAGCCGCAGAATGTGCAGCAAAGCCGCCTTTGCTGTCTGCAGCTGCTGCAGCCTGACCCTGCCCTGCACAGCTCCCTTGGCTGGCACGGCAGGAGCAGCGCCCTGGCAGCCTCAGCAATTGCCCTCTGACATCTCTGGCACTCACTGCCATGGGCTGCAATTCCAGCTGCCAGCAAGGAAAATACGTTCCTGCCCTTCAGGGCAAAATTCTGAAGGGGCCAAGACACAAGTGGAGCAAGATAATACAAAGACATTTCACTGCCAGCCTCCATAATTTCATCCAGGGCTGTTTTAGCACCTGGATTGGGAAGGGAAAAAAAAGTCAGGGGAGGGTCTTTGGCTGGGAGCTG
This sequence comes from Zonotrichia albicollis, assembly GCF_047830755.1. Classification (NCBI taxonomy): domain Eukaryota; kingdom Metazoa; phylum Chordata; class Aves; order Passeriformes; family Passerellidae; genus Zonotrichia; species Zonotrichia albicollis. The sequence continues at coordinate 40,745,888 of NC_133826.1, forward strand.
CCACAGGTAAAAAGAGACCCTGGAAGGGAAAAAGAGCAGACAAAAGAAGGCACGAGAGACAGAAGGACACAAATGACAAGCAGCAGAGAAGGTGGCACTCTGAAAACTAAACCTGAACTTATGGAATACAAATGGGACAGAAATGAAGAATTCTGAAACTTTATTTACTATGCTCCTCTGAGCAACCTGTGCCAGGACTTCACCACCCTCACAGGGAAGAAGTATTTTCTATATCAAACCTGAATTTCATCCCTTTTACTCTGAGTCCGGTAAATCACAATGAATTTATTTGTGCTCATTTTCATAAAGGTCCCTGGGCTCTCTCCAGCACTTTCTGCTGCAAGGCCATTCCCCTCTGGAGCCCACCCACAGCAGCCCCACTCTGCCCACAGGGGCTGGGGGGCAGAGGCACAGCCTGGGGGGGCTCCCCTCTGGCCAGCCCTGCTGGAGGTGGGCACGGGCCAGGCCAAGAGCCAGCCAGTGCTGCTTCTGGAGGCGCTGGGAGCAGCCAGGGAGGCAGCCCCAAACAGACAGATCTGAACGTCTCTTCTGGCCTGGATGGATTCAGGAATTGTCCCAGGCCAGGTGCAGCACCTGGCACTTGGCCTTGTGGGACCTCGTGAGGTTGTCAGATGAGGCTGTCTCCCACTTCTCAAGCTTGTCCAGGTTCCTGTGCATGCCCAAATCTTGCCATGGTGCCCCTGCCCCACTCAGCTCCCCCATCCCCTGCAAACATGCTGATTGATGCACTGCCTGTGTCATTGGGGAAGCCACAAAAGAGCCCCAGGGCCAAGGCAGAGCCCTGAGAGAGACACTCCCCATGCCCAGTCTGATCCTGCACACGGAGCCACTGCCCACAAGTCCCTGGCTGCGTCCATCTGGCCAAGGGCTCGTGCCCACAGCAGCCCACTCTGCCAAGGCAGGGCTCTGCAGGGTGCAGGTCAGGCTGTCAAGTAGGACCATGACACAGTGGGTGCACTGTGGGACTGCAGGAAGGGCCTGGGCTCCATGCAGCTTCCAGTGGGCTCAGCTGCTGAAGGGGCACTGGGTGTGGCCCTTGATGATGCAGGACATGGTGGTGCCCAGAGACCATTGTGACATCAGAGGGTTCCACCGTGGCTGAGGGTGTATGGAAGGGGCGCGGAGCCCTGGGGTGCCCAGTCCCGTGAGAGCCACTCTCATCGAAGGAAGCAGCTCCCGGGATCTGTCTCTGTCTCTGTCTCTGCTACAGGAGCTCCCTGTACAGCAAGAAGACAACAAGAAACCTCAACTCCTTCCAGTCACCCAGCCCCCTGTCCAGCTGGGGTCAAGACCAGGCCCTCAGCAGGCACTTGGTGGGGGCACTGGGTGCCTCAGTCTGGCCACAGCCTGACACTGAGGAGGAGGAGAGACCCATCACAAAGAGAAGAAACACGACATGGCTGACAAGTGGGGAGATGTTGAGGCCCGAGAGCTTCATCTGAGCGAAGACATGAGAAGCTGTGAATTCTACCCACTGGTACCAGCAATGACAGCAAAGGAAGCAGCTGTGAGGGTGCTCTGGGGAGATGGGGCAGAGCAACAACCCTACCAGGTGACTGACCCAGAGCTGACCCAGCAAGGGGAAGGAAGCGTGAGCAGCCGGGAAAAGCAGGCACATTCTCCTGCCCCCAGTGAAGAGGTGCCATCAGCAGGGACACAGAGCCCAGTCTCCGCTCCCGACAGCCCCTGCTGCCCCCCCAGCCCCTCACGCAGCCCACTGGGAGCCCAAACCCCCAGGGAGCAGCTGGAAGAGGCAGAGCAGGGGTCGCTGCTGGCAGAGGAGGAGAATGAGGACGGGAGCTCAGACTGGGAATACTGCAGCCAGACTGAGCTTTCCGAAGACCGCCAAGGTGAGGTCGAGCAAGAACCATCCCAAGGAGAGTTCAGCAGCTCCCAAGACCTCTCTAGCTGGGACGACTGCAGTGAACCGGAGCTCAGAGATCTCCGAGACTCCGTGGAGGAGGACAGCACCATCACAGACCTCCCACAGGACTGCAGTGACCATCTAAGCGTCTTCAGCTTCGGGCCCACTCCCTTGCTGTGGGAGGAGGAGGACGAGGCCGACTGGGATGAAATCAGCGTCCTCGAGATGTATGAAGCAGAAGGCAGGGCCCAAAGGCTGCCAGATCCTGCAGCAGATGAGCTGCCCGCCCCTCAGGAGGTCTGGTTTGAGAGGCAGGCACCGGAGTTCCTGTATGGCTCGTTTCCCTCCCTGTACAGCGAAGCCTCCGTGGGCCAGCAGGGGCCCGAGGCAGGGCCACAGAGCCCTCGCGGCGCCCCAGCTCCGCAGCCGGGAGCGCAGGCCCGCAGGCAGCAGCCGCCTGCCCCGAGCAAACGGCCCGGCCGCCTGAGGCGGGCGCTGCGGGCGCTGCGGGCGCTGCTCTGCTGGCCCTGCCTGGCACGGCAGCTGCAGGAGTAGCGCCCGTGGCCCTGCCCAGCCCGCGCCGGCCGATGGCGGCTGCTCCCCGCGCGGGGCCCCACGGAGCCACACGGGCGGCCTCGGCCTGGACACGGCCCCGCAGCCTCGGCTGCCCTCGATCATCTCCCCAACAGCCAAAGTCGCTGCTGTGACCAGCCCCAAACAACACCCATGGGACACAACTGGTGCCAGGGCGCTCAGCAGTGAATCCACAGAGTCATCGAGGTGGAAAGAGACCCTGACGCTCACCCAGTGCCAGGACTTTGACTCGTACCATTCTTCCAACACAAGTTAAAGTTCCATTTAAGAAATGGTAGTAGTAAAAAAAAAAAAAAAAAGAAGAAGAAGAAATAGTAAATTTAGTAAGAATAAGAAGAATAGGAAGAAGAAGATGAAGAAGAAATAGTAGTAGTAAATTTAGTAAGAATAAGAAGAGTAGGAATAAGAAGATGAAGAAGAAATAGTAGTAGCAAATTTAGTAAGAATAAGAAGAATAGGAATAAGAAGATGAAGAAGAAATAGTAGTAGTAAATTTAGTAAGAATAAGAAGAGTAGGAATAAGAAGATGAAGAAGAAATAGTAGTAGCAAATTTAGTAAGAATAAGAAGAATAGGAATAAGAAGATGAAAAAGTAGTAATGAATATAAGAATATTAAGAAAATAAGAATGACATAGTAAGTAAGCATAACAAGTGAATAAGCTTCATTAGAACGAAAATAAGAATATTTTAAAGAAGAAGCAAGAAGAGAAAGAAGAAGAGAAAGAAGGAAGAAGAGATAAGAAGAAGCTCTCTCTCTCCAAGACCTCTTTTGTACTTCTATCTCCCTAGCTCCCATTTCTTGTTCAATAAAATCCATGTCCAAAAAAATCTGGTTTTGTTCTCCTATGGTCTCATTTGTGCCTTTACTGGGGCAGAGGCACCTCTCCCTCATGGCACCTTAACCCTGGATGGAACCATAGCCAGGTTCCTTCCAGCCACAAGCATTCCAGGATTCCGTCAGGGACTCCCTTTCCTTCTTCCCTCTGCTTTCCAGCCGCAGAATGTGCAGCAAAGCCGCCTTTGCTGTCTGCAGCTGCTGCAGCCTGACCCTGCCCTGCACAGCTCCCTTGGCTGGCACGGCAGGAGCAGCGCCCTGGCAGCCTCAGCAATTGCCCTCTGACATCTCTGGCACTCACTGCCATGGGCTGCAATTCCAGCTGCCAGCAAGGAAAATACGTTCCTGCCCTTCAGGGCAAAATTCTGAAGGGGCCAAGACACAAGTGGAGCAAGATAATACAAAGACATTTCACTGCCAGCCTCCATAATTTCATCCAGGGCTGTTTTAGCACCTGGATTGGGAAGGGAAAAAAAAGTCAGGGGAGGGTCTTTGGCTGGGAGCTGCCACAGGTAAAAAGAGACCCTGGAAGGGAAAAAGAGCAGACAAAAGAAGGCACGAGAGACAGAAGGACACAAATGACAAGCAGCAGAGAAGGTGGCACTCTGAAAACTAAACCTGAACTTATGGAATACAAATGGGACAGAAATGAAGAATTCTGAAACTTTATTTACTATGCTCCTCTGAGCAACCTGTGCCAGGACTTCACCACCCTCACAGGGAAGAAGTATTTTCTATATCAAACCTGAATTTCATCCCTTTTACTCTGAGTCCGGTAAATCACAATGAATTTATTTGTGCTCATTTTCATAAAGGTCCCTGGGCTCTCTCCAGCACTTTCTGCTGCAAGGCCATTCCCCTCTGGAGCCCACCCACAGCAGCCCCACTCTGCCCACAGGGGCTGGGGGGCAGAGGCACAGCCTGGGGGGGCTCCCCTCTGGCCAGCCCTGCTGGAGGTGGGCACGGGCCAGGCCAAGAGCCAGCCAGTGCTGCTTCTGGAGGCGCTGGGAGCAGCCAGGGAGGCAGCACCAAACAGACAGATCTGAACGTCTCTTCTGGCCTGGATGGATTCAGGAATTGTCCCAGGCCAGGTGCAGCACCTGGCACTTGGCCTTGTGGGACCTCGTGAGGTTGTCAGATGAGGCTGTCTCCCACTTCTCAAGCTTGTCCAGGTTCCTGTGCATGCCCAAATCTTGCCATGGTGCCCCTGCCCCACTCAGCTCCCCCATCCCCTGCAAACATGCTGATTGATGCACTGCCTGTGTCATTGGGGAAGCCACAAAAGAGCCCCAGGGCCAAGGCAGAGCCCTGAGAGAGACACTCCCCATGCCCAGTCTGATCCTGCACACGGAGCCACTGCCCACAAGTCCCTGGCTGCGTCCATCTGGCCAAGGGCTCGTGCCCACAGCAGCCCACTCTGCCAAGGCAGGGCTCTGCAGGGTGCAGGTCAGGCTGTCAAGTAGGACCATGACACAGTGGGTGCACTGTGGGACTGCAGGAAGGGCCTGGGCTCCATGCAGCTTCCAGTGGGCTCAGCTGCTGAAGGGGCACTGGGTGTGGCCCTTGATGATGCAGGACATGGTGGTGCCCAGAGACCATTGTGACATCAGAGGGTTCCACCGTGGCTGAGGGTGTATGGAAGGGGTGCGGAGCCCTGGGGTGCCCAGTCCCGTGAGAGCCACTCTCATCGAAGGAAGCAGCTCCCGGGATCTGTCTCTGTCTCTGTCTCTGCTACAGGAGCTCCCTGTACAGCAAGAAGACAACAAGAAACCCCAACTCCTTCCAGTCACCCAGCCCCCTGTCCAGCTGGGGTCAAGACCAGGCCTTCAGCAGGCACTTGGTGGGGGCACTGGGTGCCTCAGTCTGGCCACAGCCTGACACTGAGGAGGAGGAGAGACCCATCACAAAGAGAAGAAACACGACATGGCTGACAAGTGGGGAGATGTTGAGGCCCGAGAGCTTCATCTGAGCGAAGACATGAGAAGCTGTGAATTCTACCCACTGGTACCAGCAATGACAGCAAAGGAAGCAGCTGTGAGGGTGCTCTGGGGAGATGGGGCAGAGCAACAACCCTACCAGGTGACTGACCCAGAGCTGACCCAGCAAGGGGAAGGAAGCGTGAGCAGCCGGGAAAAGCAGGCATATTCTCCTGCCCCCAGTGAAGAGGTGCCATCAGCAGGGACACAGAGCCCAGTCTCCGCTCCCGACAGCCCCTGCTGCCCCCCCAGCCCCTCACGCAGCCCACTGGGAGCCCAAACCCCCAGGGAGCAGCTGGAAGAGGCAGAGCAGGGGTCGCTGCTGGCAGAGGAGGAGAATGAGGATGGGAGCTCAGACTGGGAATACTGCAGCCAGACTGAGCTTTCCGAAGACCGCCAAGGTGAGGTCGAGCAAGAACCATCCCAAGGAGGGTTCAGCAGCTCCCAAGACCTCTCTAGCTGGGACGACTGCAGTGAACCGGAGCTCAGAGATCTCCGAGACTCCGTGGAGGAGGACAGCACCATCACAGACCTCCCACAGGACTGCAGTGACCATCTAAGCGTCTTCAGCTTCGGGCCCACTCCCTTGCTGTGGGAGGAGGAGGACGAGGCCGACTGGGATGAAATCAGCGTCCTCGAGATGTATGAAGCAGAAGGCAGGGCCCAAAGGCTGCCAGATCCTGCAGCAGATGAGCTGCCCGCCCCTCAGGAGGTCTGGTTTGAGAGGCAGGCACCGGAGTTCCTGTATGGCTCGTTTCCCTCCCTGTACAGCGAAGCCTCCGTGGGCCAGCAGGGGCCCGAGGCAGGGCCACAGAGCCCTCGCGGCGCCCCAGCTCCGCAGCCGGGAGCGCAGGCCCGCAGGCAGCAGCCGCCTGCCCCGAGCAAACGGCCCGGCCGCCTGAGGCGGGCGCTGCGGGCGCTGCGGGCGCTGCTCTGCTGGCCCTGCCTGGCACGGCAGCTGCAGGAGTAGCGCCCGTGGCCCTGCCCAGCCCGCGCCGGCCGATGGCGGCTGCTCCCCGCGCGGGGCCCCACGGAGCCACACGGGCGGCCTCGGCCTGGACACGGCCCCGCAGCCTCGGCTGCCCTCGATCATCTCCCCAACAGCCAAAGTCGCTGCTGTGACCAGCCCCAAACAACACCCATGGGACACAACTGGTGCCAGAGCGCTCAGCAGTGAATCCAAAGAGTCATCGAGGTGGAAAGAGACCCTGACGCTCACCCAGTGCCAGGACTTTGACTCGTACCATTCTTCCAACACAAGTTAAAGTTCCATTTAAGAAATGGTAGTAGTAAAAAAAAAAAAAAAAGAAGAAGAAGAAATAGTAAATTTAGTAAGAATAAGAAGAATAGGAATAAGAAGATGAAGGAGAAATAGTAGTAGTAAATTTAGTATGAATAAGAAGAGTAGGAATAAGAAGATGAAGAAGAAATTGTAGTAGCAAATTTAGTAAGAATAAGAATAGGAATAAGAAGATGAAAAAGTAGTAATGAATATAAGAATATTAAGAAAATAAGAATGACATAGTAAGTAAGCATAACAAGTGAATAAGCTTCATTAGAACGAAAATAAGAATATTTTAAAGAAGAAGAAAGAAGAGAAAAAAGAAGAGAAAGAAGGAAGAAGAGATAAGAAGAAGCTCTCTCTCTCCAAGACCTCTTTTGTACTTCTATCTCCCTAGCTCCCATTTCTTGTTCAATAAAATCCATGTCCAAAAAATCTGGTTTTGTTCTCCTATGGTCTCATTTGTGCCTTTACTGGGGCAGAGGCACCTCTCCCTCATGGCACCTTAACCCTGGATGGAACCATAGCCAGGTTCCTTCCAGCCACAAGCATTCCAGGATTCCGTCAGGGACTCCCTTTCCTTCTTCCCTCTGCTTTCCAGCCGCAGAATGTGCAGCAAAGCCGCCTTTGCTGTCTGCAGCTGCTGCAGCCTGACCCTGCCCTGCACAGCTCCCTTGGCTGGCACGGCAGGAGCAGCGCCCTGGCAGCCTCAGCAATTGCCCTCTGACATCTCTGGCACTCACTGCCATGGGCTGCAATTCCAGCTGCCAGCAAGGAAAATACGTTCCTGCCCTTCAGGGCAAAATTCTGAAGGGGCCAAGACACAAGTGGAGCAAGATAATACAAAGACATTTCACTGCCAGCCTCCATAATTTCATCCAGGGCTGTTTTAGCACCTGGATTGGGAAGGGAAAAAAAAGTCAGGGGAGGGTCTTTGGCTGGGAGCTGCCACAGGTAAAAAGAGACCCTGGAAGGGAAAAAGAGCAGACAAAAGAAGGCACGAGAGACAGAAGGACACAAATGACAAGCAGCAGAGAAGGTGGCACTCTGAAAACTAAACCTGAACTTATGGAATACAAATGGGACAGAAATGAAGAATTCTGAAACTTTATTTACTATGCTCCTCTGAGCAACCTGTGCCAGGACTTCACCACCCTCACAGGGAAGAAGTATTTTCTATATCAAACCTGAATTTCATCCCTTTTACTCTGAGTCCGGTAAATCACAATGAATTTATTTGTGCTCATTTTCATAAAGGTCCCTGGGCTCTCTCCAGCACTTTCTGCTGCAAGGCCATTCCCCTCTGGAGCCCACCCACAGCAGCCCCACTCTGCCCACAGGGGCTGGGGGGCAGAGGCACAGCCTGGGGGGGCTCCCCTCTGGCCAGCCCTGCTGGAGGTGGGCACGGGCCAGGCCAAGAGCCAGCCAGTGCTGCTTCTGGAGGCGCTGGGAGCAGCCAGGGAGGCAGCCCCAAACAGACAGATCTGAACGTCTCTTCTGGCCTGGATGGATTCAGGAATTGTCCCAGGCCAGGTGCAGCACCTGGCACTTGGCCTTGTGGGACCTCGTGAGGTTGTCAGATGAGGCTGTCTCCCACTTCTCAAGCTTGTCCAGGTTCCTGTGCATGCCCAAATCTTGCCATGGTGCCCCTGCCCCACTCAGCTCCCCCATCCCCTGCAAACATGCTGATTGATGCACTGCCTGTGTCATTGGGGAAGCCACAAAAGAGCCCCAGGGCCAAGGCAGAGCCCTGAGAGAGACACTCCCCATGCCCAGTCTGATCCTGCACACGGAGCCACTGCCCACAAGTCCCTGGCTGCGTCCATCTGGCCAAGGGCTCGTGCCCACAGCAGCCCACTCTGCCAAGGCAGGGCTCTGCAGGGTGCAGGTCAGGCTGTCAAGTAGGACCATGACACAGTGGGTGCACTGTGGGACTGCAGGAAGGGCCTGGGCTCCATGCAGCTTCCAGTGGGCTCAGCTGCTGAAGGGGCACTGGGTGTGGCCCTTGATGATGCAGGACATGGTGGTGCCCAGAGACCATTGTGACATCAGAGGGTTCCACCGTGGCTGAGGGTGTATGGAAGGGGTGCGGAGCCCTGGGGTGCCCAGTCCCGTGAGAGCCACTCTCATCGAAGGAAGCAGCTCCCGGGATCTGTCTCTGTCTCTGTCTCTGCTACAGGAGCTCCCTGTACAGCAAGAAGACAACAAGAAACCCCAACTCCTTCCAGTCACCCAGCCCCCTGTCCAGCTGGGGTCAAGACCAGGCCCTCAGCAGGCACTTGGTGGGGGCACTGGGTGCCTCAGTCTGGCCACAGCCTGACACTGAGGAGGAGGAGAGACCCATCACAAAGAGAAGAAACACGACATGGCTGACAAGTGGGGAGATGTTGAGGCCCGAGAGCTTCATCTGAGCGAAGACATGAGAAGCTGTGAATTCTACCCACTGGTACCAGCAATGACAGCAAAGGAAGCAGCTGTGAGGGTGCTCTGGGGAGATGGGGCAGAGCAACAACCCTACCAGGTGACTGACCCAGAGCTGACCCAGCAAGGGGAAGGAAGCGTGAGCAGCCGGGAAAAGCAGGCATATTCTCCTGCCCCCAGTGAAGAGGTGCCATCAGCAGGGACACAGAGCCCAGTCTCCGCTCCCGACAGCCCCTGCTGCCCCCCCAGCCCCTCACGCAGCCCACTGGGAGCCCAAACCCCCAGGGAGCAGCTGGAAGAGGCAGAGCAGGGGTCGCTGCTGGCAGAGGAGGAGAATGAGGATGGGAGCTCAGACTGGGAATACTGCAGCCAGACTGAGCTTTCCGAAGACCGCCAAGGTGAGGTCGAGCAAGAACCATCCCAAGGAGAGTTCAGCAGCTCCCAAGACCTCTCTAGCTGGGACGACTGCAGTGAACCGGAGCTCAGAGATCTCCGAGACTCCGTGGAGGAGGACAGCACCATCACAGACCTCCCACAGGACTGCAGTGACCATCTAAGCGTCTTCAGCTTCGGGCCCACTCCCTTGCTGTGGGAGGAGGAGGACGAGGCCGACTGGGATGAAATCAGCGTCCTCGAGATGTATGAAGCAGAAGGCAGGGCCCAAAGGCTGCCAGATCCTGCAGCAGATGAGCTGCCCGCCCCTCAGGAGGTCTGGTTTGAGAGGCAGGCACCGGAGTTCCTGTATGGCTCGTTTCCCTCCCTGTACAGCGAAGCCTCCGTGGGCCAGCAGGGGCCCGAGGCAGGGCCACAGAGCCCTCGCGGCACCCCAGCTCCGCAGCCGGGAGCGCAGGCCCGCAGGCAGCAGCCGCCTGCCCCGAGCAAACGGCCCGGCCGCCTGAGGCGGGCGCTGCGGGCGCTGCGGGCGCTGCTCTGCTGGCCCTGCCTGGCACGGCAGCTGCAGGAGTAGCGCCCGTGGCCCTGCCCAGCCCGCGCCGGCCGATGGCGGCTGCTCCCCGCGCGGGGCCCCACGGAGCCACACGGGCGGCCTCGGCCTGGACACGGCCCCGCAGCCTCGGCTGCCCTCGATCATCTCCCCAACAGCCAAAGTCGCTGCTGTGACCAGCCCCAAACAACACCCATGGGACACAACTGGTGCCAGAGCGCTCAGCAGTGAATCCACAGAGTCATCGAGGTGGAAAGAGACCCTGACACTCACCCAGTGCCAGGACTTTGACTCGTACCATTCTTCCAACACAAGTTAAAGTTCCATTTAAGAAATGGTAGTAGTAAAAAAAAAAAAAAAAAAGAAGAAGAAGAAATAGTAAATTTAGTAAGAATAAGAAGAATAGGAAGAAGAAGATGAAGGAGAAATAGTAGTAGTAAATTTAGTAAGAATAAGAAGAGTAGGAATAAGAAGATGAAGAAGAAATAGTAGTAGCAAATTTAGTAAGAATAAGAAGAATAGGAATAAGAAGATGAAGAAGAAATAGTAGTAGTAAATTTAGTAAGAATAAGAAGAGTAGGAATAAGAAGATGAAAAAGTAGTAATGAATATAAGAATATTAAGAAAATAAGAATGACATAGTAAGTAAGCATAACAAGTGAATAAGCTTCATTAGAACGAAAATAAGAATATTTTAAAGAAGAAGAAAGAAGAGAAAGAAGAAGAGAAAGAAGGAAGAAGAGATAAGAAGAAGCTCTCTCTCTCCAAGACCTCTTTTGTACTTCTATCTCCCTAGCTCCCATTTCTTGTTCAATAAAATCCATGTCCAAAAAAATCTGGTTTTGTTCTCCTATGGTCTCATTTGTGCCTTTACTGGGGCAGAGGCACCTCTCCCTCATGGCACCTTAACCCTGGATGGAACCATAGCCAGGTTCCTTCCAGCCACAAGCATTCCAGGATTCCGTCAGGGACTCCCTTTCCTTCTTCCCTCTGCTTTCCAGCCGCAGAATGTGCAGCAAAGCCGCCTTTGCTGTCTGCAGCTGCTGCAGCCTGACCCTGCCCTGCACAGCTCCCTTGGCTGGCACGGCAGGAGCAGCGCCCTGGCAGCCTCAGCAATTGCCCTCTGACATCTCTGGCACTCACTGCCATGGGCTGCAATTCCAGCTGCCAGCAAGGAAAATACGTTCCTGCCCTTCAGGGCAAAATTCTGAAGGGGCCAAGACACAAGTGGAGCAAGATAATACAAAGACATTTCACTGCCAGCCTCCATAATTTCATCCAGGGCTGTTTTAGCACCTGGATTGGGAAGGGAAAAAAAAGTCAGGGGAGGGTCTTTGGCTGGGAGCTGCCACAGGTAAAAAGAGACCCTGGAAGGGAAAAAGAGCAGACAAAAGAAGGCACGAGAGACAGAAGGACACAAATGACAAGCAGCAGAGAAGGTGGCACTCTGAAAACTAAACCTGAACTTATGGAATACAAATGGGACAGAAATGAAGAATTCTGAAACTTTATTTACTATGCTCCTCTGAGCAACCTGTGCCAGGACTTCACCACCCTCACAGGGAAGAAGTATTTTCTATATCAAACCTGAATTTCATCCCTTTTACTCTGAGTCCGGTAAATCACAATGAATTTATTTGTGCTCATTTTCATAAAGGTCCCTGGGCTCTCTCCAGCACTTTCTGCTGCAAGGCCATTCCCCTCTGGAGCCCACCCACAGCAGCCCCACTCTGCCCACAGGGGCTGGGGGGCAGAGGCACAGCCTGGGGGGGCTCCCCTCTGGCCAGCCCTGCTGGAGGTGGGCACGGGCCAGGCCAAGAGCCAGCCAGTGCTGCTTCTGGAGGCGCTGGGAGCAGCCAGGGAGGCAGCACCAAACAGACAGATCTGAACGTCTCTTCTGGCCTGGATGGATTCAGGAATTGTCCCAGGCCAGGTGCAGCACCTGGCACTTGGCCTTGTGGGACCTCGTGAGGTTGTCAGATGAGGCTGTCTCCCACTTCTCAAGCTTGTCCAGGTTCCTGTGCATGCCCAAATCTTGCCATGGTGCCCCTGCCCCACTCAGCTCCCCCATCCCCTGCAAACATGCTGATTGATGCACTGCCTGTGTCATTGGGGAAGCCACAAAAGAGCCCCAGGGCCAAGGCAGAGCCCTGAGAGAGACACTCCCCATGCCCAGTCTGATCCTGCACACGGAGCCACTGCCCACAAGTCCCTGGCTGCGTCCATCTGGCCAAGGGCTCGTGCCCACAGCAGCCCACTCTGCCAAGGCAGGGCTCTGCAGGGTGCAGGTCAGGCTGTCAAGTAGGACCATGACACAGTGGGTGCACTGTGGGACTGCAGGAAGGGCCTGGGCTCCATGCAGCTTCCAGTGGGCTCAGCTGCTGAAGGGGCACTGGGTGTGGCCCTTGATGATGCAGGACATGGTGGTGCCCAGAGACCATTGTGACATCAGAGGGTTCCACCGTGGCTGAGGGTGTATGGAAGGGGTGCGGAGCCCTGGGGTGCCCAGTCCCGTGAGAGCCACTCTCATCAAAGGAAGGAGCTCCCGGGATCTGTCTCTGTCTCTGTCTCTGCTACAGGAGCTCCCTGTACAGCAAGAAGACAACAAGAAACCTCAACTCCTTCCAGTCACCCAGCCCCCTGTCCAGCTGGGGTCAAGACCAGGCCCTCAGCAGGCACTTGGTGGGGGCACTGGGTGCCTCAGTCTGGCCACAGCCTGACACTGAGGAGGAGGAGAGACCCATCACAAAGAGAAGAAACACGACATGGCTGACAAGTGGGGAGATGTTGAGGCCCGAGAGCTTCATCTGAGCGAAGACATGAGAAGCTGTGAATTCTACCCACTGGTACCAGCAATGACAGCAAAGGAAGCAGCTGTGAGGGTGCTCTGGGGAGATGGGGCAGAGCAACAACCCTACCAGGTGACTGACCCAGAGCTGACCCAGCAAGGGGAAGGAAGCGTGAGCAGCCGGGAAAAGCAGGCACATTCTCCTGCCCGCAGTGAAGAGGTGCCATCAGCAGGGACACAGAGCCCAGTCTCCGCTCCCGACAGCCCCTGCTGCCCCCCCAGCCCCTCACGCAGCCCACTGGGAGCCCAAACCCCCAGGGAGCAGCTGGAAGAGGCAGAGCAGGGGTCGCTGCTGGCAGAGGAGGAGAATGAGGACGGGAGCTCAGACTGGGAATACTGCAGCCAGACTGAGCTTTCCGAAGACCGCCAAGGTGAGGTCGAGCAAGAACCATCCCAAGGAGAGTTCAGCAGCTCCCAAGACCTCTCTAGCTGGGACGACTGCAGTGAACCGGAGCTCAGAGATCTCCGAGACTCCGTGGAGGAGGACAGCACCATCACAGACCTCCCACAGGACTGCAGTGACCATCTAAGTGTCTTCAGCTTCGGGCCCACTCCCTTGCTGTGGGAGGAGGAGGACGAGGCCGACTGGGATGAAATCAGCGTCCTCGAGATGTATGAAGCAGAAGGCAGGGCCCAAAGGCTGCCAGATCCTGCAGCAGATGAGCTGCCCGCCCCTCAGGAGGTCTGGTTTGAGAGGCAGGCACCGGAGTTCCTGTATGGCTCGTTTCCCTCCCTGTACAGCGAAGCCTCCGTGGGCCAGCAGGGGCCCGAGGCAGGGCCACAGAGCCCTCGCGGCGCCCCAGCTCCGCAGCCAGGAGCGCAGGCCCGCAGGCAGCAGCCGCCTGCCCCGAGCAAACGGCCCGGCCGCCTGAGGCGGGCGCTGCGGGCGCTGCGGGCGCTGCTCTGCTGGCCCTGCCTGGCACGGCAGCTGCAGGAGTAGCGCCTGTGGCCCTGCCCAGCCCGCGCCGGCCGATGGCGGCTGCTCCCCGCGCGGGGCCCCACGGAGCCACACGGGCGGCCTCGGCCTGGACACGGCCCCGCAGCCTCGGCTGCCCTCGATCATCTCCCCAACAGCCAAAGTCGCTGCTGTGACCAGCCCCAAACAACACCCATGGGACACAACTGGTGCCAGAGCGCTCAGCAGTGAATCCACAGAGTCATCGAGGTGGAAAGAGACCCTGACGCTCACCCAGTGCCAGGACTTTGACTCGTACCATTCTTCCAAAACAAGTTAAAGTTCCATTTTAGAAATGGTAGTAGTAAAAAAAAAAAAAAAAAGAAGAACAAGAAATAGTAAATTTAGTAAGAATAAGAAGAGTAGGAATAAGAAGATGAAGAAGAAATAGTAGTAGCAAATTTAGTAAGAATAAGAAGAGTAGGAATAAGAAGATGAAGAAGAAATAGTAGTAGTAAATTTAGTAAGAATAAGAAGAATAGGAATAAGAAGATGAAAAAGTAGTAATGAATATAAGAATATTAAGAAAATAAGAATGACATAGTAAGTAAGCATAACAAGTGAATAAGCTTCATTAGAACGAAAATAAGAATATTTTAAAGAAGAAGAAAGAAGAGAAAGAAGAAGAGAAAGAAGGAAGAAGAGATAAGAAGAAGCTCTCTCTCTCCAAGACCTCTTTTGTACTTCTATCTCCCTAGCTCCCATTTCTTGTTCAATAAAATCCATGTCCAAAAAAATCTGGTTTTGTTCTCCTATGGTCTCATTTGTGCCTTTACTGGGGCAGAGGCACCTCTCCCTCATGGCACCTTAACCCTGGATGGAACCATAGCCAGGTTCCTTCCAGCCACAAGCATTCCAGGATTCCGTCAGGGACTCCCTTTCCTTCTTCCCTCTGCTTTCCAGCCGCAGAATGTGCAGCAAAGCCGCCTTTGCTGTCTGCAGCTGCTGCAGCCTGACCCTGCCCTGCACAGCTCCCTTGGCTGGCACGGCAGGAGCAGCGCCCTGGCAGCCTCAGCAATTGCCCTCTGACATCTCTGGCACTCACTGCCATGGGCTGCAATTCCAGCTGCCAGCAAGGAAAATACGTTCCTGCCCTTCAGGGCAAAATTCTGAAGGGGCCAAGACACAAGTGGAGTAAGATAATACAAAGACATTTCACTGCCAGCCTCCATAATTTCATCCAGGGCTGTTTTAGCACCTGGATTGGGAAGGGAAAAAAAAGTCAGGGGAGGGTCTTTGGCTGGGAGCTGCCACAGGTAAAAAGAGACCCTGGAAGGGAAAAAGAGCAGACAAAAGAAGGCACGAGAGACAGAAGGACACAAATGACAAGCAGCAGAGAAGGTGGCACTCTGAAAACTAAACCTGAACTTATGGAATACAAATGGGACAGAAATGAAGAATTCTGAAACTTTATTTACTATGCTCCTCTGAGCAACCTGTGCCAGGACTTCACCACCCTCACAGGGAAGAAGTATTTTCTATATCAAACCTGAATTTCATCCCTTTTACTCTGAGTCCGGTAAATCACAATGAATTTATTTGTGCTCATTTTCATAAAGGTCCCTGGGCTCTCTCCAGCACTTTCTGCTGCAAGGCCATTCCCCTCTGGAGCCCACCCACAGCAGCCCCACTCTGCCCACAGGGGCTGGGGGGCAGAGGCACAGCCTGGGGGGGCTCCCCTCTGGCCAGCCCTGCTGGAGGTGGGCACGGGCCAGGCCAAGAGCCAGCCAGTGCTGCTTCTGGAGGCGCTGGGAGCAGCCAGGGAGGCAGCACCAAACAGACAGATCTGAACGTCTCTTCTGGCCTGGATGGATTCAGGAATTGTCCCAGGCCAGGTGCAGCACCTGGCACTTGGCCTTGTGGGACCTCGTGAGGTTGTCAGATGAGGCTGTCTCCCACTTCTCAAGCTTGTCCAGGTTCCTGTGCATGCCCAAATCTTGCCATGGTGCCCCTGCCCCACTCAGCTCCCCCATCCCCTGCAAACATGCTGATTGATGCACTGCCTGTGTCATTGGGGAAGCCACAAAAGAGCCCCAGGGCCAAGGCAGAGCCCTGAGAGAGACACTCCCCATGCCCAGTCTGATCCTGCACACGGAGCCACTGCCCACAAGTCCCTGGCTGCGTCCATCTGGCCAAGGGCTCGTGCCCACAGCAGCCCACTCTGCCAAGGCAGGGCTCTGCAGGGTGCAGGTCAGGCTGTCAAGTAGGACCATGACACAGTGGGTGCACTGTGGGACTGCAGGAAGGGCCTGGGCTCCATGCAGCTTCCAGTGGGCTCAGCTGCTGAAGGGGCACTGGGTGTGGCCCTTGATGATGCAGGACATGGTGGTGCCCAGAGACCATTGTGACATCAGAGGGTTCCACCGTGGCTGAGGGTGTATGGAAGGGGTGCGGAGCCCTGGGGTGCCCAGTCCCGTGAGAGCCACTCTCATCAAAGGAAGGAGCTCCCGGGATCTGTCTCTGTCTCTGTCTCTGCTACAGGAGCTCCCTGTACAGCAAGAAGACAACAAGAAACCTCAACTCCTTCCAGTCACCCAGCCCCCTGTCCAGCTGGGGTCAAGACCAGGCCCTCAGCAGGCACTTGGTGGGGGCACTGGGTGCCTCAGTCTGGCCACAGCCTGACACTGAGGAGGAGGAGAGACCCATCACAAAGAGAAGAAACACGACATGGCTGACAAGTGGGGAGATGTTGAGGCCCGAGAGCTTCATCTGAGCGAAGACATGAGAAGCTGTGAATTCTACCCACTGGTACCAGCAATGACAGCAAAGGAAGCAGCTGTGAGGGTGCTCTGGGGAGATGGGGCAGAGCAACAACCCTACCAGGTGACTGACCCAGAGCTGACCCAGCAAGGGGAAGGAAGCGTGAGCAGCCGGGAAAAGCAGGCACATTCTCCTGCCCGCAGTGAAGAGGTGCCATCAGCAGGGACACAGAGCCCAGTCTCCGCTCCCGACAGCCCCTGCTGCCCCCCCAGCCCCTCACGCAGCCCACTGGGAGCCCAAACCCCCAGGGAGCAGCTGGAAGAGGCAGAGCAGGGGTCGCTGCTGGCAGAGGAGGAGAATGAGGACGGGAGCTCAGACTGGGAATACTGCAGCCAGACTGAGCTTTCCGAAGACCGCCAAGGTGAGGTCGAGCAAGAACCATCCCAAGGAGAGTTCAGCAGCTCCCAAGACCTCTCTAGCTGGGACGACTGCAGTGAACCGGAGCTCAGAGATCTCCGAGACTCCGTGGAGGAGGACAGCACCATCACAGACCTCCCACAGGACTGCAGTGACCATCTAAGTGTCTTCAGCTTCGGGCCCACTCCCTTGCTGTGGGAGGAGGAGGACGAGGCCGACTGGGATGAAATCAGCGTCCTCGAGATGTATGAAGCAGAAGGCAGGGCCCAAAGGCTGCCAGATCCTGCAGCAGATGAGCTGCCCGCCCCTCAGGAGGTCTGGTTTGAGAGGCAGGCACCGGAGTTCCTGTATGGCTCGTTTCCCTCCCTGTACAGCGAAGCCTCCGTGGGCCAGCAGGGGCCCGAGGCAGGGCCACAGAGCCCTCGCGGCGCCCCAGCTCCGCAGCCAGGAGCGCAGGCCCGCAGGCAGCAGCCGCCTGCCCCGAGCAAACGGCCCGGCCGCCTGAGGCGGGCGCTGCGGGCGCTGCGGGCGCTGCTCTGCTGGCCCTGCCTGGCACGGCAGCTGCAGGAGTAGCGCCTGTGGCCCTGCCCAGCCCGCGCCGGCCGATGGCGGCTGCTCCCCGCGCGGGGCCCCACGGAGCCACACGGGCGGCCTCGGCCTGGACACGGCCCCGCAGCCTCGGCTGCCCTCGATCATCTCCCCAACAGCCAAAGTCGCTGCTGTGACCAGCCCCAAACAACACCCATGGGACACAACTGGTGCCAGAGCGCTCAGCAGTGAATCCACAGAGTCATCGAGGTGGAAAGAGACCCTGACGCTCACCCAGTGCCAGGACTTTGACTCGTACCATTCTTCCAAAACAAGTTAAAGTTCCATTTTAGAAATGGTAGTAGTAAAAAAAAAAAAAAAAAGAAGAACAAGAAATAGTAAATTTAGTAAGAATAAGAAGAGTAGGAATAAGAAGATGAAGAAGAAATAGTAGTAGCAAATTTAGTAAGAATAAGAAGAGTAGGAATAAGAAGATGAAGAAGAAATAGTAGTAGTAAATTTAGTAAGAATAAGAAGAATAGGAATAAGAAGATGAAAAAGTAGTAATGAATATAAGAATATTAAGAAAATAAGAATGACATAGTAAGTAAGCATAACAAGTGAATAAGCTTCATTAGAACGAAAATAAGAATATTTTAAAGAAGAAGAAAGAAGAGAAAGAAGAAGAGAAAGAAGGAAGAAGAGATAAGAAGAAGCTCTCTCTCTCCAAGACCTCTTTTGTACTTCTATCTCCCTAGCTCCCATTTCTTGTTCAATAAAATCCATGTCCAAAAAAATCTGGTTTTGTTCTCCTATGGTCTCATTTGTGCCTTTACTGGGGCAGAGGCACCTCTCCCTCATGGCACCTTAACCCTGGATGGAACCATAGCCAGGTTCCTTCCAGCCACAAGCATTCCAGGATTCCGTCAGGGACTCCCTTTCCTTCTTCCCTCTGCTTTCCAGCCGCAGAATGTGCAGCAAAGCCGCCTTTGCTGTCTGCAGCTGCTGCAGCCTGACCCTGCCCTGCACAGCTCCCTTGGCTGGCACGGCAGGAGCAGCGCCCTGGCAGCCTCAGCAATTGCCCTCTGACATCTCTGGCACTCACTGCCATGGGCTGCAATTCCAGCTGCCAGCAAGGAAAATACGTTCCTGCCCTTCAGGGCAAAATTCTGAAGGGGCCAAGACACAAGTGGAGTAAGATAATACAAAGACATTTCACTGCCAGCCTCCATAATTTCATCCAGGGCTGTTTTAGCACCTGGATTGGGAAGGGAAAAAAAAGTCAGGGGAGGGTCTTTGGCTGGGAGCTGCCACAGGTAAAAAGAGACCCTGGAAGGGAAAAAGAGCAGACAAAAGAAGGCACGAGAGACAGAAGGACACAAATGACAAGCAGCAGAGAAGGTGGCACTCTGAAAACTAAACCTGAACTTATGGAATACAAATGGGACAGAAATGAAGAATTCTGAAACTTTATTTACTATGCTCCTCTGAGCAACCTGTGCCAGGACTTCACCACCCTCACAGGGAAGAAGTATTTTCTATATCAAACCTGAATTTCATCCCTTTTACTCTGAGTCCGGTAAATCACAATGAATTTATTTGTGCTCATTTTCATAAAGGTCCCTGGGCTCTCTCCAGCACTTTCTGCTGCAAGGCCATTCCCCTCTGGAGCCCACCCACAGCAGCCCCACTCTGCCCACAGGGGCTGGGGGGCAGAGGCACAGCCTGGGGGGGCTCCCCTCTGGCCAGCCCTGCTGGAGGTGGGCACGGGCCAGGCCAAGAGCCAGCCAGTGCTGCTTCTGGAGGCGCTGGGAGCAGCCAGGGAGGCAGCCCCAAACAGACAGATCTGAACGTCTCTTCTGGCCTGGATGGATTCAGGAATTGTCCCAGGCCAGGTGCAGCACCTGGCACTTGGCCTTGTGGGACCTCGTGAGGTTGTCAGATGAGGCTGTCTCCCACTTCTCAAGCTTGTCCAGGTTCCTGTGCATGCCCAAATCTTGCCATGGTGCCCCTGCCCCACTCAGCTCCCCCATCCCCTGCAAACATGCTGATTGATGCACTGCCTGTGTCATTGGGGAAGCCACAAAAGAGCCCCAGGGCCAAGGCAGAGCCCTGAGAGAGACACTCCCCATGCCCAGTCTGATCCTGCACACGGAGCCACTGCCCACAAGTCCCTGGCTGCGTCCATCTGGCCAAGGGCTCGTGCCCACAGCAGCCCACTCTGCCAAGGCAGGGCTCTGCAGGGTGCAGGTCAGGCTGTCAAGTAGGACCATGACACAGTGGGTGCACTGTGGGACTGCAGGAAGGGCCTGGGCTCCATGCAGCTTCCAGTGGGCTCAGCTGCTGAAGGGGCACTGGGTGTGGCCCTTGATGATGCAGGACATGGTGGTGCCCAGAGACCATTGTGACATCAGAGGGTTCCACCGTGGCTGAGGGTGTATGGAAGGGGCGCGGAGCCCTGGGGTGGCCCAGTCCCGTGAGAGCCACTCTCATCGAAGGAAGCAGCTCCCGGGATCTGTCTCTGTCTCTGTCTCTGCTACAGGAGCTCCCTGTACAGCAAGAAGACAACAAGAAACCTCAACTCCTTCCAGTCACCCAGCCCCCTGTCCAGCTGGGGTCAAGACCAGGCCCTCAGCAGGCACTTGGTGGGGGCACTGGGTGCCTCAGTCTGGCCACAGCCTGACACTGAGGAGGAGGAGAGACCCATCACAAAGAGAAGAAACACGACATGGCTGACAAGTGGGGAGATGTTGAGGCCCGAGAGCTTCATCTGAGCGAAGACATGAGAAGCTGTGAATTCTACCCACTGGTACCAGCAATGACAGCAAAGGAAGCAGCTGTGAGGGTGCTCTGGGGAGATGGGGCAGAGCAACAACCCTACCAGGTGACTGACCCAGAGCTGACCCAGCAAGGGGAAGGAAGCGTGAGCAGCCGGGAAAAGCAGGCACATTCTCCTGCCCCCAGTGAAGAGGTGCCATCAGCAGGGACACAGAGCCCAGTCTCCGCTCCCGACAGCCCCTGCTGCCCCCCCAGCCCCTCACGCAGCCCACTGGGAGCCCAAACCCCCAGGGAGCAGCTGGAAGAGGCAGAGCAGGGGTCGCTGCTGGCAGAGGAGGAGAATGAGGACGGGAGCTCAGACTGGGAATACTGCAGCCAGACTGAGCTTTCCGAAGACCGCCAAGGTGAGGTCGAGCAAGAACCATCCCAAGGAGAGTTCAGCAGCTCCCAAGACCTCTCTAGCTGGGACGACTGCAGTGAACCGGAGCTCAGAGATCTCCGAGACTCCGTGGAGGAGGACAGCACCATCACAGACCTCCCACAGGACTGCAGTGACCATCTAAGCGTCTTCAGCTTCGGGCCCACTCCCTTGCTGTGGGAGGAGGAGGACGAGGCCGACTGGGATGAAATCAGCGTCCTCGAGATGTATGAAGCAGAAGGCAGGGCCCAAAGGCTGCCAGATCCTGCAGCAGATGAGCTGCCCGCCCCTCAGGAGGTCTGGTTTGAGAGGCAGGCACCGGAGTTCCTGTATGGCTCGTTTCCCTCCCTGTACAGCGAAGCCTCCGTGGGCCAGCAGGGGCCCGAGGCAGGGCCACAGAGCCCTCGCGGCGCCCCAGCTCCGCAGCCAGGAGCGCAGGCCCGCAGGCAGCAGCCGCCTGCCCCGAGCAAACGGCCCGGCCGCCTGAGGCGGGCGCTGCGGGCGCTGCGGGCGCTGCTCTGCTGGCCCTGCCTGGCACGGCAGCTGCAGGAGTAGCGCCCGTGGCCCTGCCCAGCCCGCGCCGGCCGATGGCGGCTGCTCCCCGCGCGGGGCCCCACGGAGCCACACGGGCGGCCTCGGCCTGGACACGGCCCCGCAGCCTCGGCTGCCCTCGATCATCTCCCCAACAGCCAAAGTCGCTGCTGTGACCAGCCCCAAACAACACCCATGGGACACAACTGGTGCCAGAGCGCTCAGCAGTGAATCCACAGAGTCATCGAGGTGGAAAGAGACCCTGACGCTCACCCAGTGCCAGGACTTTGACTCGTACCATTCTTCTAAAACAAGTTAAAGTTCCATTTAAGAAATGGTAGTAGTAAAAAAAAAAAAAAAAAGAAGAAGAAGAAATAGTAAATTTAGTAAGAATAAGAAGAGTAGGAATAAGAAGATGAAGAAGAAATAGTAGTAGCAAATTTAGTAAGAATAAGAAGAATAGGAATAAGAAGATGAAAAAGTAGTAATGAATATAAGAATATTAAGAAAATAAGAATGACATAGTAAGTAAGCATAACAAGTGAATAAGCTTCATTAGAACGAAAATAAGATTATTTTAAAGAAGAAGAAAGAAGAGAAAGAAGAAGAGAAAGAAGGAAGAAGAGATAATAAGAAGCTCTCTCTCTCCAAGACCTCTTTTGTACTTCTATCTCCCTAGCTCCCATTTCTTGTTCAATAAAATCCATGTCCAAAAAAATCTGGTTTTGTTCTCCTATGGTCTCATTTGTGCCTTTACTGGGGCAGAGGCACCTCTCCCTCATGGCACCTTAACCCTGGATGGAACCATAGCCAGGTTCCTTCCAGCCACAAGCATTCCAGGATTCCGTCAGGGACTCCCTTTCCTTCTTCCCTCTGCTTTCCAGCTGCAGAATGTGCAGCAAAGCCGCCTTTGCTGTCTGCAGCTGCTGCAGCCTGACCCTGCCCTGCACAGCTCCCTTGGCTGGCACGGCAGGAGCAGCGCCCTGGCAGCCTCAGCAATTGCCCTCTGACATCTCTGGCACTCACTGCCATGGGCTGCAATTCCAGCTGCCAGCAAGGAAAATACGTTCCTGCCCTTCAGGGCAAAATTCTGAAGGGGCCAAGACACAAGTGGAGCAAGATAATACAAAGACATTTCACTGCCAGCCTCCATAATTTCATCCAGGGCTGTTTTAGCACCTGGATTGGGAAGGGAAAAAAAAGTCAGGGGAGGGTCTTTGGCTGGGAGCTGCCACAGGTAAAAAGAGACCCTGGAAGGGAAAAAGAGCAGACAAAAGAAGGCACGAGAGACAGAAGGACACAAATGACAAGCAGCAGAGAAGGTGGCACTCTGAAAACTAAACCTGAACTTATGGAATACAAATGGGACAGAAATGAAGAATTCTGAAACTTTATTTACTATGCTCCTCTGAGCAACCTGTGCCAGGACTTCACCACCCTCACAGGGAAGAAGTATTTTCTATATCAAACCTGAATTTCATCCCTTTTACTCTGAGTCCGGTAAATCACAATGAATTTATTTGTGCTCATTTTCATAAAGGTCCCTGGGCTCTCTCCAGCACTTTCTGCTGCAAGGCCATTCCCCTCTGGAGCCCACCCACAGCAGCCCCACTCTGCCCACAGGGGCTGGGGGGCAGAGGCACAGCCTGGGGGGGCTCCCCTCTGGCCAGCCCTGCTGGAGGTGGGCACGGGCCAGGCCAAGAGCCAGCCAGTGCTGCTTCTGGAGGCGCTGGGAGCAGCCAGGGAGGCAGCACCAAACAGACAGATCTAAACGTCTCTTCTGGCCTGGATGGATTCAGGAATTGTCCCAGGCCAGGTGCAGCACCTGGCACTTGGCCTTGTGGGACCTCGTGAGGTTGTCAGATGAGGCTGTCTCCCACTTCTCAAGCTTGTCCAGGTTCCTGTGCATGCCCAAATCTTGCCATGGTGCCCCTGCCCCACTCAGCTCCCCCATCCCCTGCAAACATGCTGATTGATGCACTGCCTGTGTCATTGGGGAAGCCACAAAAGAGCCCCAGGGCCAAGGCAGAGCCCTGAGAGAGACACTCCCCATGCCCAGTCTGATCCTGCACACGGAGCCACTGCCCACAAGTCCCTGGCTGCGTCCATCTGGCCAAGGGCTCGTGCCCACAGCAGCCCACTCTGCCAAGGCAGGGCTCTGCAGGGTGCAGGTCAGGCTGTCAAGTAGGACCATGACACAGTGGGTGCACTGTGGGACTGCAGGAAGGGCCTGGGCTCCATGCAGCTTCCAGTGGGCTCAGCTGCTGAAGGGGCACTGGGTGTGGCCCTTGATGATGCAGGACATGGTGGTGCCCAGAGACCATTGTGACATCAGAGGGTTCCACCGTGGCTGAGGGTGTATGGAAGGGGCGCGGAGCCCTGGGGTGGCCCAGTCCCGTGAGAGCCACTCTCATCGAAGGAAGCAGCTCCCAGGATCTGTCTCTGTCTCTGTCTCTGCTACAGGAGCTCCCTGTACAGCAAGAAGACAACAAGAAACCTCAACTCCTTCCAGTCACCCAGCCCCCTGTCCAGCTGGGGTCAAGACCAGGCCCTCAGCAGGCACTTGGTGGGGGCACTGGGTGCCTCAGTCTGGCCACAGCCTGACACTGAGGAGGAGGAGAGACCCATCACAAAGAGAAGAAACACGACATGGCTGACAAGTGGGGAGATGTTGAGGCCCGAGAGCTTCATCTGAGCGAAGACATGAGAAGCTGTGAATTCTACCCACTGGTACCAGCAATGACAGCAAAGGAAGCAGCTGTGAGGGTGCTCTGGGGAGATGGGGCAGAGCAACAACCCTACCAGGTGACTGACCCAGAGCTGACCCAGCAAGGGGAAGGAAGCGTGAGCAGCCGGGAAAAGCAGGCACATTCTCCTGCCCCCAGTGAAGAGGTGCCATCAGCAGGGACACAGAGCCCAGTCTCCGCTCCCGACAGCCCCTGCTGCCCCCCCAGCCCCTCACGCAGCCCACTGGGAGCCCAAACCCCCAGGGAGCAGCTGGAAGAGGCAGAGCAGGGGTCGCTGCTGGCAGAGGAGGAGAATGAGGACGGGAGCTCAGACTGGGAATACTGCAGCCAGACTGAGCTTTCCGAAGACCGCCAAGGTGAGGTCGAGCAAGAACCATCCCAAGGAGAGTTCAGCAGCTCCCAAGACCTCTCTAGCTGGGACGACTGCAGTGAACCGGAGCTCAGAGATCTCCGAGACTCCGTGGAGGAGGACAGCACCATCACAGACCTCCCACAGGACTGCAGTGACCATCTAAGCGTCTTCAGCTTCGGGCCCACTCCCTTGCTGTGGGAGGAGGAGGACGAGGCCGACTGGGATGAAATCAGCGTCCTCGAGATGTATGAAGCAGAAGGCAGGGCCCAAAGGCTGCCAGATCCTGCAGCAGATGAGCTGCCCGCCCCTCAGGAGGTCTGGTTTGAGAGGCAGGCACCGGAGTTCCTGTATGGCTCGTTTCCCTCCCTGTACAGCGAAGCCTCCGTGGGCCAGCAGGGGCCCGAGGCAGGGCCACAGAGCCCTCGCGGCGCCCCAGCTCCGCAGCCGGGAGCGCAGGCCCGCAGGCAGCAGCCGCCTGCCCCGAGCAAACGGCCCGGCCGCCTGAGGCGGGCGCTGCGGGCGCTGCGGGCGCTGCTCTGCTGGCCCTGCCTGGCACGGCAGCTGCAGGAGTAGCGCCCGTGGCCCTGCCCAGCCCGCGCCGGCCGATGGCGGCTGCTCCCCGCGCGGGGCCCCACGGAGCCACACGGGCGGCCTCGGCCTGGACACGGCCCCGCAGCCTCGGCTGCCCTCGATCATCTCCCCAACAGCCAAAGTCGCTGCTGTGACCAGCCCCAAACAACACCCATGGGACACAACTGGTGCCAGAGCGCTCAGCAGTGAATCCACAGAGTCATCGAGGTGGAAAGAGACCCTGACACTCACCCAGTGCCAGGACTTTGACTCGTACCATTCTTCTAAAACAAGTTAAAGTTCCATTTAAGAAATGGTAGTAGTTAAAAAAAAAAAAAAGAAGAAGAAGAAATAGTAAATTTAGTAAGAATAAGAAGAATAGGAATAAGAAGATGAAGAAGAAATAGTAGTAGTAAATTTAGTAAGAATAAGAAGAGTAGGAATAAGAAGATGAAGAAGAAATAGTAGTAGCAAATTTAGTAAGAATAAGAAGAATAGGAATAAGAAGATGAAAAAGCAATAATGAATATAAGAATATTAAGAAAATAAGAATGACATAGTAAGTAAGCATAACAAATGAATAAGCTTCATTAGAACGAAAATAAGAATATTTTAAAGAAGAAGAAAGAAGAGAAAGAAGAAGAGAAAGAAGGAAGAAGAGATAATAAGAAGCTCTCTCTCTCCAAGACCTCTTTTGTACTTCTATCTCCCTAGCTCCCATTTCTTGTTCAATAAAATCCATGTCCAAAAAAATCTGGTTTTGTTCTCCTATGGTCTCATTTGTGCCTTTACTGGGGCAGAGGCACCTCTCCCTCATGGCACCTTAACCCTGGATGGAACCATAGCCAGGTTCCTTCCAGCCACAAGCATTCCAGGATTCCGTCAGGGACTCCCTTTCCTTCTTCCCTCTGCTTTCCAGCTGCAGAATGTGCAGCAAAGCCGCCTTTGCTGTCTGCAGCTGCTGCAGCCTGACCCTGCCCTGCACAGCTCCCTTGGCTGGCACGGCAGGAGCAGCGCCCTGGCAGCCTCAGCAATTGCCCTCTGACATCTCTGGCACTCACTGCCATGGGCTGCAATTCCAGCTGCCAGCAAGGAAAATACGTTCCTGCCCTTCAGGGCAAAATTCTGAAGGGGCCAAGACACAAGTGGAGCAAGATAATACAAAGACATTTCACTGCCAGCCTCCATAATTTCATCCAGGGCTGTTTTAGCACCTGGATTGGGAAGGGAAAAAAAAGTCAGGGGAGGGTCTTTGGCTGGGAGCTGCCACAGGTAAAAAGAGACCCTGGAAGGGAAAAAGAGCAGACAAAAGAAGGCACGAGAGACAGAAGGACACAAATGACAAGCAGCAGAGAAGGTGGCACTCTGAAAACTAAACCTGAACTTATGGAATACAAATGGGACAGAAATGAAGAATTCTGAAACTTTATTTACTATGCTCCTCTGAGCAACCTGTGCCAGGACTTCACCACCCTCACAGGGAAGAAGTATTTTCTATATCAAACCTGAATTTCATCCCTTTTACTCTGAGTCCGGTAAATCACAATGAATTTATTTGTGCTCATTTTCATAAAGGTCCCTGGGCTCTCTCCAGCACTTTCTGCTGCAAGGCCATTCCCCTCTGGAGCCCACCCACAGCAGCCCCACTCTGCCCACAGGGGCTGGGGGGCAGAGGCACAGCCTGGGGGGGCTCCCCTCTGGCCAGCCCTGCTGGAGGTGGGCACGGGCCAGGCCAAGAGCCAGCCAGTGCTGCTTCTGGAGGCGCTGGGAGCAGCCAGGGAGGCAGCCCCAAACAGACAGATCTGAACGTCTCTTCTGGCCTGGATGGATTCAGGAATTGTCCCAGGCCAGGTGCAGCACCTGGCACTTGGCCTTGTGGGACCTCGTGAGGTTGTCAGATGAGGCTGTCTCCCACTTCTCAAGCTTGTCCAGGTTCCTGTGCATGCCCAAATCTTGCCATGGTGCCCCTGCCCCACTCAGCTCCCCCATCCCCTGCAAACATGCTGATTGATGCACTGCCTGTGTCATTGGGGAAGCCACAAAAGAGCCCCAGGGCCAAGGCAGAGCCCTGAGAGAGACACTCCCCATGCCCAGTCTGATCCTGCACACGGAGCCACTGCCCACAAGTCCCTGGCTGCGTCCATCTGGCCAAGGGCTCGTGCCCACAGCAGCCCACTCTGCCAAGGCAGGGCTCTGCAGGGTGCAGGTCAGGCTGTCAAGTAGGACCATGACACAGTGGGTGCACTGTGGGACTGCAGGAAGGGCCTGGGCTCCATGCAGCTTCCAGTGGGCTCAGCTGCTGAAGGGGCACTGGGTGTGGCCCTTGATGATGCAGGACATGGTGGTGCCCAGAGACCATTGTGACATCAGAGGGTTCCACCGTGGCTGAGGGTGTATGGAAGGGGCGCGGAGCCCTGGGGTGGCCCAGTCCCGTGAGAGCCACTCTCATCGAAGGAAGCAGCTCCCGGGATCTGTCTCTGTCTCTGTCTCTGCTACAGGAGCTCCCTGTACAGCAAGAAGACAACAAGAAACCTCAACTCCTTCCAGTCACCCAGCCCCCTGTCCAGCTGGGGTCAAGACCAGGCCCTCAGCAGGCACTTGGTGGGGGCACTGGGTGCCTCAGTCTGGCCACAGCCTGACACTGAGGAGGAGGAGAGACCCATCACAAAGAGAAGAAACACGACATGGCTGACAAGTGGGGAGATGTTGAGGCCCGAGAGCTTCATCTGAGCGAAGACATGAGAAGCTGTGAATTCTACCCACTGGTACCAGCAATGACAGCAAAGGAAGCAGCTGTGAGGGTGCTCTGGGGAGATGGGGCAGAGCAACAACCCTACCAGGTGACTGACCCAGAGCTGACCCAGCAAGGGGAAGGAAGCGTGAGCAGCCGGGAAAAGCAGGCACATTCTCCTGCCCGCAGTGAAGAGGTGCCATCAGCAGGGACACAGAGCCCAGTCTCCGCTCCCGACAGCCCCTGCTGCCCCCCCAGCCCCTCACGCAGCCCACTGGGAGCCCAAACCCCCAGGGAGCAGCTGGAAGAGGCAGAGCAGGGGTCGCTGCTGGCAGAGGAGGAGAATGAGGACGGGAGCTCAGACTGGGAATACTGCAGCCAGACTGAGCTTTCCGAAGACCGCCAAGGTGAGGTCGAGCAAGAACCATCCCAAGGAGAGTTCAGCAGCTCCCAAGACCTCTCTAGCTGGGACGACTGCAGTGAACCGGAGCTCAGAGATCTCCGAGACTCCGTGGAGGAGGACAGCACCATCACAGACCTCCCACAGGACTGCAGTGACCATCTAAGCGTCTTCAGCTTCGGGCCCACTCCCTTGCTGTGGGAGGAGGAGGACGAGGCCGACTGGGATGAAATCAGCGTCCTCGAGATGTATGAAGCAGAAGGCAGGGCCCAAAGGCTGCCAGATCCTGCAGCAGATGAGCTGCCCGCCCCTCAGGAGGTCTGGTTTGAGAGGGAGGCACCGGAGTTCCTGTATGGCTCGTTTCCCTCCCTGTACAGCGAAGCCTCCGTGGGCCAGCAGGGGCCCGAGGCAGGGCCACAGAGCCCTCGCGGTGCCCCAGCTCCGCAGCCGGGAGCGCAGGCCCGCAGGCAGCAGCCGCCTGCCCCGAGCAAACGGCCCGGCCGCCTGAGGCGGGCGCTGCGGGCGCTGCGGGCGCTGCTCTGCTGGCCCTGCCTGGCACGGCAGCTGCAGGAGTAGCGCCCGTGGCCCTGCCCAGCCCGCGCCGGCCGATGGCGGCTGCTCCCCGCGCGGGGCCCCACGGAGCCACACGGGCGGCCTCGGCCTGGACACGGCCCCGCAGCCTCGGCTGCCCTCGATCATCTCCCCAACAGCCAAAGTCGCTGCTGTGACCAGCCCCAAACAACACCCATGGGACACAACTGGTGCCAGAGCGCTCAGCAGTGAATCCACAGAGTCATCGAGGTGGAAAGAGACCCTGACACTCACCCAGTGCCAGGACTTTGACTCGTACCATTCTTCCAACACAAGTTAAAGTTCCATTTAAGAAATGGTAGTAGTAAAAAAAAAAAAAAAAAAGAAGAAGAAGAAATAGTAAATTTAGTAAGAATAAGAAGAATAGGAATAAGAAGATGAAGAAGAAATAGTAGTAGTAAATTTAGTAAGAATAAGAAGAGTAGGAATAAGAAGATGAAGAAGAAATAGTAGTAGCAAATTTAGTAAGAATAAGAAGAATAGGAATAAGAAGATGAAGAAGAAATAGTAGTAGTAAATTTAGTAAGAATAAGAAGAGTAGGAATAAGAAGATGAAGAAGAAATAGTAGTAGCAAATTTAGTAAGAATAAGAAGAATAGGAATAAGAAGATGAAAAAGTAGTAATGAATATAAGAATATTAAGAAAATAAGAATGAAATAGTAAGTAAGCATAACAAGTGAATAAGCTTCATTAGAACGAAAATAAGAATATTTTAAAGAAGAAGAAAGAAGAGAAAAAAGAAGAGAAAGAAGGAAGAAGAGATAAGAAGAAGCTCTCTCTCTCCAAGACCTCTTTTGTACTTCTATCTCCCTAGCTCCCATTTCTTGTTCAATAAAATCCATGTCCAAAAAAATCTGGTTTTGTTCTCCTATGGTCTCATTTGTGCCTTTACTGGGGCAGAGGCACCTCTCCCTCATGGCACCTTAACCCTGGATGGAACCATAGCCAGGTTCCTTCCAGCCACAAGCATTCCAGGATTCCGTCAGGGACTCCCTTTCCTTCTTCCCTCTGCTTTCCAGCTGCAGAATGTGCAGCAAAGCCGCCTTTGCTGTCTGCAGCTGCTGCAGCCTGACCCTGCCCTGCACAGCTCCCTTGGCTGGCACGGCAGGAGCAGCGCCCTGGCAGCCTCAGCAATTGCCCTCTGACATCTCTGGCACTCACTGCCATGGGCTGCAATTCCAGCTGCCAGCAAGGAAAATACGTTCCTGCCCTTCAGGGCAAAATTCTGAAGGGGCCAAGACACAAGTGGAGCAAGATAATACAAAGACATTTCACTGCCAGCCTCCATAATTTCATCCAGGGCTGTTTTAGCACCTGGATTGGGAAGGGAAAAAAAAGTCAGGGGAGGGTCTTTGGCTGGGAGCTGCCACAGGTAAAAAGAGACCCTGGAAGGGAAAAAGAGCAGACAAAAGAAGGCACGAGAGACAGAAGGACACAAATGACAAGCAGCAGAGAAGGTGGCACTCTGAAAACTAAACCTGAACTTATGGAATACAAATGGGACAGAAATGAAGAATTCTGAAACTTTATTTACTATGCTCCTCTGAGCAACCTGTGCCAGGACTTCACCACCCTCACAGGGAAGAAGTATTTTCTATATCAAACCTGAATTTCATCCCTTTTACTCTGAGTCCGGTAAATCACAATGAATTTATTTGTGCTCATTTTCATAAAGGTCCCTGGGCTCTCTCCAGCACTTTCTGCTGCAAGGCCATTCCCCTCTGGAGCCCACCCACAGCAGCCCCACTCTGCCCACAGGGGCTGGGGGGCAGAGGCACAGCCTGGGGGGGCTCCCCTCTGGCCAGCCCTGCTGGAGGTGGGCACGGGCCAGGCCAAGAGCCAGCCAGTGCTGCTTCTGGAGGCGCTGGGAGCAGCCAGGGAGGCAGCACCAAACAGACAGATCTGAACGTCTCTTCTGGCCTGGATGGATTCAGGAATTGTCCCAGGCCAGGTGCAGCACCTGGCACTTGGCCTTGTGGGACCTCGTGAGGTTGTCAGATGAGGCTGTCTCCCACTTCTCAAGCTTGTCCAGGTTCCTGTGCATGCCCAAATCTTGCCATGGTGCCCCTGCCCCACTCAGCTCCCCCATCCCCTGCAAACATGCTGATTGATGCACTGCCTGTGTCATTGGGGAAGCCACAAAAGAGCCCCAGGGCCAAGGCAGAGCCCTGAGAGAGACACTCCCCATGCCCAGTCTGATCCTGCACACGGAGCCACTGCCCACAAGTCCCTGGCTGCGTCCATCTGGCCAAGGGCTCGTGCCCACAGCAGCCCACTCTGCCAAGGCAGGGCTCTGCAGGGTGCAGGTCAGGCTGTCAAGTAGGACCATGACACAGTGGGTGCACTGTGGGACTGCAGGAAGGGCCTGGGCTCCATGCAGCTTCCAGTGGGCTCAGCTGCTGAAGGGGCACTGGGTGTGGCCCTTGATGATGCAGGACATGGTGGTGCCCAGAGACCATTGTGACATCAGAGGGTTCCACCGTGGCTGAGGGTGTATGGAAGGGGCGCGGAGCCCTGGGGTGGCCCAGTCCTGTGAGAGCCACTCTCATCGAAGGAAGCAGCTCCCGGGATCTGTCTCTGTCTCTGTCTCTGCTACAGGAGCTCCCTGTACAGCAAGAAGACAACAAGAAACCTCAACTCCTTCCAGTCACCCAGCCCCCTGTCCAGCTGGGGTCAAGACCAGGCCCTCAGCAGGCACTTGGTGGGGGCACTGGGTGCCTCAGTCTGGCCACAGCCTGACACTGAGGAGGAGGAGAGACCCATCACAAAGAGAAGAAACACGACATGGCTGACAAGTGGGGAGATGTTGAGGCCCGAGAGCTTCATCTGAGCGAAGACATGAGAAGCTGTGAATTCTACCCACTGGTACCAGCAATGACAGCAAAGGAAGCAGCTGTGAGGGTGCTCTGGGGAGATGGGGCAGAGCAACAACCCTACCAGGTGACTGACCCAGAGCTGACCCAGCAAGGGGAAGGAAGCGTGAGCAGCCGGGAAAAGCAGGCACATTCTCCTGCCCGCAGTGAAGAGGTGCCATCAGCAAGGACACAGAGCCCAGTCTCCGCTCCCGACAGCCCCTGCTGCCCCCCCAGCCCCTCACGCAGCCCACTGGGAGCCCAAACCCCCAGGGAGCAGCTGGAAGAGGCAGAGCAGGGGTCGCTGCTGGCAGAGGAGGAGAATGAGGACGGGAGCTCAGACTGGGAATACTGCAGCCAGACTGAGCTTTCCGAAGACCGCCAAGGTGAGGTCGAGCAAGAACCATCCCAAGGAGAGTTCAGCAGCTCCCAAGACCTCTCTAGCTGGGACGACTGCAGTGAACCGGAGCTCAGAGATCTCCGAGACTCCGTGGAGGAGGACAGCACCATCACAGACCTCCCACAGGACTGCAGTGACCATCTAAGCGTCTTCAGCTTCGGGCCCACTCCCTTGCTGTGGGAGGAGGAGGACGAGGCCGACTGGGATGAAATCAGCGTCCTCGAGATGTATGAAGCAGAAGGCAGGGCCCAAAGGCTGCCAGATCCTGCAGCAGATGAGCTGCCCGCCCCTCAGGAGGTCTGGTTTGAGAGGGAGGCACCGGAGTTCCTGTATGGCTCGTTTCCCTCCCTGTACAGCGAAGCCTCCGTGGGCCAGCAGGGGCCCGATGCAGGGCCACAGAGCCCTCGCGGCGCCCCAGCTCCGCAGCCGGGAGCGCAGGCCCGCAGGCAGCAGCCGCCTGCCCCGAGCAAACGGCCCGGCCGCCTGAGGCGGGCGCTGCGGGCGCTGCGGGCGCTGCTCTGCTGGCCCTGCCTGGCACGGCAGCTGCAGGAGTAGCGCCCATGGCCCTGCCCAGCCCGCGCCGGCCGATGGCGGCTGCTCCCCGCGCGGGGCCCCACGGAGCCACACGGGCGGCCTCGGCCTGGACACGGCCCCGCAGCCTCGGCTGCCCTCAATCATCTCCCCAACAGCCAAAGTCGCTGCTGTGACCAGCCCCAAACAACACCCATGGGACACAACTGGTGCCAGAGCGCTCAGCAGTGAATCCACAGAGTCATCGAGGTGGGAAGAGACCCTGACGCTCACCCAGTGCCAGGACTTTGACTCGTACCATTCTTCTAAAAAAAGTTAAAGTTCCATTTAAGAAATGGTAGTAGTAAAAAAAAAAAAAAAAGAAGAAGAAGAAATAGCAAATTTAGTAAGAATAAGAAGAATAGGGATAAGAAGATGAAGAAGAAATAGTAGTAGTAAATTTAGTAAGAATAAGAAGAGTAGGAATAAGAACATGAAGAAGAAATAGTAGTAGCAAATTTAGTAAGAATAAGAAGAATAGGAATAAGAAGATGAAAAAGTAGTAATGAATATAAGAATATTAAGAAAATAAGAATGAAATAGTAAGTAAGCATAACAAGTGAATAAGCTTCATTAGAACAAAAATAAGAATATTTTAAAGAAGAAGCAAGAAGAGAAAGAAGAAGAGAAAGAAGGAAGAAGAGATAATAAGAAGCTCTCTCTCTCCAAGACCTCTTATGTACTTCTATCTCCCTAGCTCCCATTTCTTGTTCAATAAAATCCATGTCCAAAAAAATCTGGTTTTGTTCTCCTATGGTCTCATTTGTGCCTTTACTGGGGCAGAGGCACCTCTCCCTCATGGCACCTTAACCCTGGATGGAACCATAGCCAGGTTCCTTCCAGCCACAAGCATTCCAGGATTCCGTCAGGGACTCCCTTTCCTTCTTCCCTCTGCTTTCCAGCTGGAGAATGTGCAGCAAAGCCGCCTTTGCTGTCTGCAGCTGCTGCAGCCTGACCCTGCCCTGCACAGCTCCCTTGGCTGGCACGGCAGGAGCAGCGCCCTGGCAGCCTCAGCAATTGCCCTCTGACATCTCTGGCACTCACTGCCATGGGCTGCAATTCCAGCTGCCAGCAAGGAAAATACGTTCCTGCCCTTCAGGGCAAAATTCTGAAGGGGCCAAGACACAAGTGGAGCAAGATAATACAAAGACATTTCACTGCCAGCCTCCATAATTTCATCCAGGGCTGTTTTAGCACCTGGATTGGGAAGGGAAAAAAAAAGTCAGGGGAGGGTCTTTGGCTGGGAGCTGCCACAGGTAAAAAGAGACCCTGGAAGGGAAAAAGAGCAGACAAAAGAAGGCACGAGAGACAGAAGGACACAAATGACAAGCAGCAGAGAAGGTGGCACTCTGAAAACTAAACCTGAACTTATGGAATACAAATGGGACAGAAATGAAGAATTCTGAAACTTTATTTACTATGCTCCTCTGAGCAACCTGTGCCAGGACTTCACCACCCTCACAGGGAAGAAGTATTTTCTATATCAAACCTGAATTTCATCCCTTTTACTCTGAGTCCGGTAAATCACAATGAATTTATTTGTGCTCATTTTCATAAAGGTCCCTGGGCTCTCTCCAGCACTTTCTGCTGCAAGGCCATTCCCCTCTGGAGCCCACCCACAGCAGCCCCACTCTGCCCACAGGGGCTGGGGGGCAGAGGCACAGCCTGGGGGGGCTCCCCTCTGGCCAGCCCTGCTGGAGGTGGGCACGGGCCAGGCCAAGAGCCAGCCAGTGCTGCTTCTGGAGGCGCTGGGAGCAGCCAGGGAGGCAGCACCAAACAGACAGATCTGAACGTCTCTTCTGGCCTGGATGGATTCAGGAATTGTCCCAGGCCAGGTGCAGCACCTGGCACTTGGCCTTGTGGGACCTCGTGAGGTTGTCAGATGAGGCTGTCTCCCACTTCTCAAGCTTGTCCAGGTTCCTGTGCATGCCCAAATCTTGCCATGGTGCCCCTGCCCCACTCAGCTCCCCCATCCCCTGCAAACATGCTGATTGATGCACTGCCCGTGTCATTGGGGAAGCCACAAAAGAGCCCCAGGGCCAAGGCAGAGCCCTGAGAGAGACACTCCCCATGCCCAGTCTGATCCTGCACACGGAGCCACTGCCCACAAGTCCCTGGCTGCGTCCATCTGGCCAAGGGCTCGTGCCCACAGCAGCCCACTCTGCCAAGGCAGGGCTCTGCAGGGTGCAGGTCAGGCTGTCAAGTAGGACCATGACACAGTGGGTGCACTGTGGGACTGCAGGAAGGGCCTGGGCTCCATGCAGCTTCCAGTGGGCTCAGCTGCTGAAGGGGCACTGGGTGTGGCCCTTGATGTTGCAGGACATGGTGGTGCCCAGAGACCATTGTGACATCAGAGGGTTCCACCGTGGCTGAGGGTGTATGGAAGGGGCGCGGAGCCCTGGGGTGGCCCAGTCCCGTGAGAGCCACTCTCATCGAAGGAAGCAGCTCCCGGGATCTGTCTCTGTCTCTGTCTCTGCTACAGGAGCTCCCTGTACAGCAAGAAGACAACAAGAAACCTCAACTCCTTCCAGTCACCCAGCCCCCTGTCCAGCTGGGGTCAAGACCAGGCCCTCAGCAGGCACTTGGTGGGGGCACTGGGTGCCTCAGTCTGGCCACAGCCTGACACTGAGGAGGAGGAGAGACCCATCACAAAGAGAAGAAACACGACATGGCTGACAAGTGGGGAGATGTTGAGGCCCGAGAGCTTCATCTGAGCGAAGACATGAGAAGCTGTGAATTCTACCCACTGGTACCAGCAATGACAGCAAAGGAAGCAGCTGTGAGGGTGCTCTGGGGAGATGGGGCAGAGCAACAACCCTACCAGGTGACTGACCCAGAGCTGACCCAGCAAGGGGAAGGAAGCGTGAGCAGCCGGGAAAAGCAGGCACATTCTCCTGCCCGCAGTGAAGAGGTGCCATCAGCAGGGACACAGAGCCCAGTCTCCGCTCCCGACAGCCCCTGCTGCCCCCCCAGCCCCTCACGCAGCCCACTGGGAGCCCAAACCCCCAGGGAGCAGCTGGAAGAGGCAGAGCAGGGGTCGCTGCTGGCAGAGGAGGAGAATGAGGACGGGAGCTCAGACTGGGAATACTGCAGCCAGACTGAGCTTTCCGAAGACCGCCAAGGTGAGGTCGAGCAAGAACCATCCCAAGGAGAGTTCAGCAGCTCCCAAGACCTCTCTAGCTGGGACGACTGCAGTGAACCGGAGCTCAGAGATCTCCGAGACTCCGTGGAGGAGGACAGCACCATCACAGACCTCCCACAGGACTGCAGTGACCATCTAAGCGTCTTCAGCTTCGGGCCCACTCCCTTGCTGTGGGAGGAGGAGGACAAGGCCGACTGGGATGAAATCAGCGTCCTCGAGATGTATGAAGCAGAAGGCAGGGCCCAAAGGCTGCCAGATCCTGCAGCAGATGAGCTGCCCGCCCCTCAGGAGGTCTGGTTTGAGAGGCAGGCACCGGAGTTCCTGTATGGCTCATTTCCCTCCCTGTACAGCTAAGCCTCCGTGGGCCAGCAGGGGCCCGAGGCAGGGCCACAGAGCCCTCGCGGCGCCCCAGCTCCGCAGCCGGGAGCGCAGGCCCGCAGGCAGCAGCCGCCTGCCCCGAGCAAACGGCCCGGCCGCCTGAGGCGGGCGCTGCGGGCGCTGCGGGCGCTGCTCTGCTGGCCCTGCCTGGCACGGCAGCTGCAGGAGTAGCGCCCGTGGCCCTGCCCAGCCCGCGCCGGCCGATGGCGGCTGCTCCCCGCGCGGAGCCCCACGGAGCCACACGGGCGGCCTCGGCCTGGACACGGCCCCGCAGCCTCGGCTGCCCTCGATCATCTCCCCAACAGCCAAAGTCGCTGCTGTGACCAGCCCCAAACAACACCCATGGGACACAACTGGTGCCAGAGCGCTCAGCAGTGAATCCACAGAGTCATCGAGGTGGGAAGAGACCCTGACGCTCACCCAGTGCCAGGACTTTGACTCGTACCATTCTTCCAAAACAAGTTAAAGTTCCATTTAAGAAATGGTAGTAGTAAAAAAAAAAAAAAAAGAAGAAGAAGAAATAGTAAATTTAGTAAGAATAAGAAGAATAGGAATAAGAAGATGAAGAAGAAATAGTAGTAGTAAATTTAGTAAGAATAAGAAGAGTAGGAATAAGAAGATGAAGAAGAAATAGTAGTAGCAAATTTAGTAAGAATAAGAATAGGAATAAGAAGATGAAAAAGTAGTAATGAATATAAGAATATTAAGAAAATAAGAATGACATAGTAAGTAAGCATAACAAGTGAATAAGCTTCATTAGAACGAAAATAAGAATATTTTAAAGAAGAAGAAAGAAGAGAAAGAAGAAGAGAAAGAAGGAAGAAGAGATAATAAGAAGCTCTCTCTCTCCAAGACCTCTTTTGTACTTCTATCTCCCTAGCTCCCATTTCTTGTTCAATAAAATCCATGTCCAAAAAAATCTGGTTTTGTTCTCCTATGGTCTCATTTGTGCCTTTACTGGGGCAGAGGCACCTCTCCCTCATGGCACCTTAACCCTGGATGGAACCATAGCCAGGTTCCTTCCAGCCACAAGCATTCCAGGATTCCGTCAGGGACTCCCTTTCCTTCTTCCCTCTGCTTTCCAGCCGCAGAATGTGCAGCAAAGCCGCCTTTGCTGTCTGCAGCTGCTGCAGCCTGACCCTGCCCTGCACAGCTCCCTTGGCTGGCACGGCAGGAGCAGCGCCCTGGCAGCCTCAGCAATTGCCCTCTGACATCTCTGGCACTCACTGCCATGGGCTGCAATTCCAGCTGCCAGCAAGGAAAATACGTTCCTGCCCTTCAGGGCAAAATTCTGAAGGGGCCAAGACACAAGTGGAGCAAGATAATACAAAGACATTTCACTGCCAGCCTCCATAATTTCATCCAGGGCTGTTTTAGCACCTGGATTGGGAAGGGAAAAAAAAAGTCAGGGGAGGGTCTTTGGCTGGGAGCTGCCACAGGTAAAAAGAGACCCTGGAAGGGAAAAAGAGCAGACAAAAGAAGGCACGAGAGACAGAAGGACACAAATGACAAGCAGCAGAGAAGGTGGCACTCTGAAAACTAAACCTGAACTTATGGAATACAAATGGGACAGAAATGAAGAATTCTGAAACTTTATTTACTATGCTCCTCTGAGCAACCTGTGCCAGGACTTCACCACCCTCACAGGGAAGAAGTATTTTCTATATCAAACCTGAATTTCATCCCTTTTACTCTGAGTCCGGTAAATCACAATGAATTTATTTGTGCTCATTTTCATAAAGGTCCCTGGGCTCTCTCCAGCACTTTCTGCTGCAAGGCCATTCCCCTCTGGAGCCCACCCACAGCAGCCCCACTCTGCCCACAGGGGCTGGGGGGCAGAGGCACAGCCTGGGGGGGCTCCCCTCTGGCCAGCCCTGCTGGAGGTGGGCACGGGCCAGGCCAAGAGCCAGCCAGTGCTGCTTCTGGAGGCGCTGGGAGCAGCCAGGGAGGCAGCACCAAACAGACAGATCTGAACGTCTCTTCTGGCCTGGATGGATTCAGGAATTGTCCCAGGCCAGGTGCAGCACCTGGCACTTGGCCTTGTGGGACCTCGTGAGGTTGTCAGATGAGGCTGTCTCCCACTTCTCAAGCTTGTCCAGGTTCCTGTGCATGCCCAAATCTTGCCATGGTGCCCCTGCCCCACTCAGCTCCCCCATCCCCTGCAAACATGCTGATTGATGCACTGCCTGTGTCATTGGGGAAGCCACAAAAGAGCCCCAGGGCCAAGGCAGAGCCCTGAGAGAGACACTCCCCATGCCCAGTCTGATCCTGCACACGGAGCCACTGCCCACAAGTCCCTGGCTGCGTCCATCTGGCCAAGGGCTCGTGCCCACAGCAGCCCACTCTGCCAAGGCAGGGCTCTGCAGGGTGCAGGTCAGGCTGTCAAGTAGGACCATGACACAGTGGGTGCACTGTGGGACTGCAGGAAGGGCCTGGGCTCCATGCAGCTTCCAGTGGGCTCAGCTGCTGAAGGGGCACTGGGTGTGGCCCTTGATGTTGCAGGACATGGTGGTGCCCAGAGACCATTGTGACATCAGAGGGTTCCACCGTGGCTGAGGGTGTATGGAAGGGGCGCGGAGCCCTGGGGTGGCCCAGTCCCGTGAGAGCCACTCTCATCGAAGGAAGCAGCTCCCGGGATCTGTCTCTGTCTCTGTCTCTGCTACAGGAGCTCCCTGTACAGCAAGAAGACAACAAGAAACCTCAACTCCTTCCAGTCACCCAGCCCCCTGTCCAGCTGGGGTCAAGACCAGGCCCTCAGCAGGCACTTGGTGGGGGCACTGGGTGCCTCAGTCTGGCCACAGCCTGACACTGAGGAGGAGGAGAGACCCATCACAAAGAGAAGAAACACGACATGGCTGACAAGTGGGGAGATGTTGAGGCCCAAGAGCTTCATCTGAGCGAAGACATGAGAAGCTGTGAATTCTACCCACTGGTACCAGCAATGACAGCAAAGGAAGCAGCTGTGAGGGTGCTCTGGGGAGATGGGGCAGAGCAACAACCCTACCAGGTGACTGACCCAGAGCTGACCCAGCAAGGGGAAGGAAGCGTGAGCAGCCAGGAAAAGCAGGCACATTCTCCTGCCCGCAGTGAAGAGGTGCCATCAGCAGGGACACAGAGCCCAGTCTCCGCTCCCGACAGCCCCTGCTGCCCCCCCAGCCCCTCACGCAGCCCACTGGGAGCCCAAACCCCCAGGGAGCAGCTGGAAGAGGCAGAGCAGGGGTCGCTGCTGGCAGAGGAGGAGAATGAGGACGGGAGCTCAGACTGGGAATACTGCAGCCAGACTGAGCTTTCCGAAGACCGCCAAGGTGAGGTCGAGCAAGAACCATCCCAAGGAGAGTTCAGCAGCTCCCAAGACCTCTCTAGCTGGGACGACTGCAGTGAACCGGAGCTCAGAGATCTCCGAGACTCCGTGGAGGAGGACAGCACCATCACAGACCTCCCACAGGACTGCAGTGACCATCTAAGCGTCTTCAGCTTCGGGCCCACTCCCTTGCTGTGGGAGGAGGAGGACGAGGCCGACTGGGATGAAATCAGCGTCCTCGAGATGTATGAAGCAGAAGGCAGGGCCCAAAGGCTGCCAGATCCTGCAGCAGATGAGCTGCCCGCCCCTCAGGAGGTCTGGTTTGAGAGGCAGGCACCGGAGTTCCTGTATGGCTCCTTTCCCTCCCTGTACAGCTAAGCCTCCGTGGGCCAGCAGGGGCCCGAGGCAGGGCCACAGAGCCCTCGCGGCGCCCCAGCTCCGCAGCCGGGAGCGCAGGCCCGCAGGCAGCAGCCGCCTGCCCCGAGCAAACGGCCCGGCCGCCTGAGGCGGGCGCTGCGGGCGCTGCGGGCGCTGCTCTGCTGGCCCTGCCTGGCACGGCAGCTGCAGGAGTAGCGCCCGTGGCCCTGCCCAGCCCGCGCCGGCCGATGGCGGCTGCTCCCCGCGCGGGGCCCCACGGAGCCACACGGGCGGCCTCGGCCTGGACACGGCCCCGCAGCCTCGGCTGCCCTCGATCATCTCCCCAACAGCCAAAGTCGCTGCTGTGACCAGCCCCAAACAACACCCATGGGACACAACTGGTGCCAGAGCGCTCAGCAGTGAATCCACAGAGTCATCGAGGTGGGAAGAGACCCTGACGCTCACCCAGTGCCAGGACTTTGACTCGTACCATTCTTCCAAAACAAGTTAAAGTTCCATTTAAGAAATGGTAGTAGTAAAAAAAAAAAAAAAAGAAGAAGAAGAAATAGTAAATTTAGTAAGAATAAGAAGAATAGGAATAAGAAGATGAAGAAGAAATAGTAGTAGTAAATTTAGTAAGAATAAGAAGAGTAGGAATAAGAAGATGAAGAAGAAATAGTAGTAGCAAATTTAGTAAGAATAAGAAGAATAGGAATAAGAAGATGAAAAAGTAGTAATGAATATAAGAATATTAAGAAAATAAGAATGACATAGTAAGTAAGCATAACAAGTGAATAAGCTTCATTAGAACGAAAATAAGAATATTTTAAAGAAGAAGAAAGAAGAGAAAGAAGAAGAGAAAGAAGGAAGAAGAGATAATAAGAAGCTCTCTCTCTCCAAGACCTCTTTTGTACTTCTATCTCCCTAGCTCCCATTTCTTGTTCAATAAAATCCATGTCCAAAAAAATCTGGTTTTGTTCTCCTATGGTCTCATTTGTGCCTTTACTGGGGCAGAGGCACCTCTCCCTCATGGCACCTTAACCCTGGATGGAACCATAGCCAGGTTCCTTCCAGCCACAAGCATTCCAGGATTCCGTCAGGGACTCCCTTTCCTTCTTCCCTCTGCTTTCCAGCTGCAGAATGTGCAGCAAAGCCGCCTTTGCTGTCTGCAGCTGCTGCAGCCTGACCCTGCCCTGCACAGCTCCCTTGGCTGGCACGGCAGGAGCAGCGCCCTGGCAGCCTCAGCAATTGCCCTCTGACATCTCTGGCACTCACTGCCATGGGCTGCAATTCCAGCTGCCAGCAAGGAAAATACGTTCCTGCCCTTCAGGGCAAAATTCTGAAGGGGCCAAGACACAAGTGGAGCAAGATAATACAAAGACATTTCACTGCCAGCCTCCATAATTTCATCCAGGGCTGTTTTAGCACCTGGATTGGGAAGGGAAAAAAAAGTCAGGGGAGGGTCTTTGGCTGGGAGCTGCCACAGGTAAAAAGAGACCCTGGAAGGGAAAAAGAGCAGACAAAAGAAGGCACGAGAGACAGAAGGACACAAATGACAAGCAGCAGAGAAGGTGGCACTCTGAAAACTAAACCTGAACTTATGGAATACAAATGGGACAGAAATGAAGAATTCTGAAACTTTATTTACTATGCTCCTCTGAGCAACCTGTGCCAGGACTTCACCACCCTCACAGGGAAGAAGTATTTTCTATATCAAACCTGAATTTCATCCCTTTTACTCTGAGTCCGGTAAATCACAATGAATTTATTTGTGCTCATTTTCATAAAGGTCCCTGGGCTCTCTCCAGCACTTTCTGCTGCAAGGCCATTCCCCTCTGGAGCCCACCCACAGCAGCCCCACTCTGCCCACAGGGGCTGGGGGGCAGAGGCACAGCCTGGGGGGGCTCCCCTCTGGCCAGCCCTGCTGGAGGTGGGCACGGGCCAGGCCAAGAGCCAGCCAGTGCTGCTTCTGGAGGCGCTGGGAGCAGCCAGGGAGGCAGCACCAAACAGACAGATCTGAACGTCTCTTCTGGCCTGGATGGATTCAGGAATTGTCCCAGGCCAGGTGCAGCACCTGGCACTTGGCCTTGTGGGACCTCGTGAGGTTGTCAGATGAGGCTGTCTCCCACTTCTCAAGCTTGTCCAGGTTCCTGTGCATGCCCAAATCTTGCCATGGTGCCCCTGCCCCACTCAGCTCCCCCATCCCCTGCAAACATGCTGATTGATGCACTGCCTGTGTCATTGGGGAAGCCACAAAAGAGCCCCAGGGCCAAGGCAGAGCCCTGAGAGAGACACTCCCCATGCCCAGTCTGATCCTGCACACGGAGCCACTGCCCACAAGTCCCTGGCTGCGTCCATCTGGCCAAGGGCTCGTGCCCACAGCAGCCCACTCTGCCAAGGCAGGGCTCTGCAGGGTGCAGGTCAGGCTGTCAAGTCGGACCATGACACAGTGGGTGCACTGTGGGACTGCAGGAAGGGCCTGGGCTCCATGCAGCTTCCAGTGGGCTCAGCTGCTGAAGGGGCACTGGGTGTGGCCCTTGATGATGCAGGACATGGTGGTGCCCAGAGACCATTGTGACATCAGAGGGTTCCACCGTGGCTGAGGGTGTATGGAAGGGGCGCGGAGCCCTGGGGTGGCCCAGTCCCGTGAGAGCCACTCTCATCGAAGGAAGCAGCTCCCAGGATCTGTCTCTGTCTCTGTCTCTGCTACAGGAGCTCCCTGTACAGCAAGAAGACAACAAGAAACCTCAACTCCTTCCAGTCACCCAGCCCCCTGTCCAGCTGGGGTCAAGACCAGGCCCTCAGCAGGCACTTGGTGGGGGCACTGGGTGCCTCAGTCTGGCCACAGCCTGACACTGAGGAGGAGGAGAGACCCATCACAAAGAGAAGAAACACGACATGGCTGACAAGTGGGGAGATGTTGAGGCCCGAGAGCTTCATCTGAGCGAAGACATGAGAAGCTGTGAATTCTACCCACTGGTACCAGCAATGACAGCAAAGGAAGCAGCTGTGAGGGTGCTCTGGGGAGATGGGGCAGAGCAACAACCCTACCAGGTGACTGACCCAGAGCTGACCCAGCAAGGGGAAGGAAGCGTGAGCAGCCGGGAAAAGCAGGCACATTCTCCTGCCCCCAGTGAAGAG
Organism: Zonotrichia albicollis; assembly: GCF_047830755.1. Taxonomy (NCBI): domain Eukaryota; kingdom Metazoa; phylum Chordata; class Aves; order Passeriformes; family Passerellidae; genus Zonotrichia; species Zonotrichia albicollis. The sequence continues at coordinate 40,788,533 of NC_133826.1, forward strand.
GTGCCATCAGCAGGGACACAGAGCCCAGTCTCCGCTCCCGACAGCCCCTGCTGCCCCCCCAGCCCCTCACGCAGCCCACTGGGAGCCCAAACCCCCAGGGAGCAGCTGGAAGAGGCAGAGCAGGGGTCGCTGCTGGCAGAGGAGGAGAATGAGGACGGGAGCTCAGACTGGGAATACTGCAGCCAGACTGAGCTTTCCGAAGACTGCCACGGTGAGGTCGAGCAAGAACCATCCCAAGGAGAGTTCAGCAGCTCCCAAGACCTCTCTAGCTGGGACGACTGCAGTGAACCGGAGCTCAGAGATCTCCGAGACTCCGTGGAGGAGGACAGCACCATCACAGACCTCCCACAGGACTGCAGTGACCATCTAAGCGTCTTCAGCTTCGGGCCCACTCCCTTGCTGTGGGATGAGGAGGACGAGGCCGACTGGGATGAAATCAGCGTCCTCGAGATGTATGAAGCAGAAGGCAGGGCCCAAAGGCTGCCAGATCCTGCAGCAGATGAGCTGCCCGCCCCTCAGGAGGTCTGGTTTGAGAGGCAGGCACCGGAGTTCCTGTATGGCTCGTTTCCCTCCCTGTACAGCGAAGCCTCCGTGGGCCAGCAGGGGCCCGAGGCAGGGCCACAGAGCCCTCGCGGCGCCCCAGCTCCGCAGCCGGGAGCGCAGGCCCGCAGGCAGCAGCCGCCTGCCCCGAGCAAACGGCCCGGCCGCCTGAGGCGGGCGCTGCGGGCGCTGCGGGCACTGCTCTGCTGGCCCTGCCTGGCACGGCAGCTGCAGGAGTAGCGCCCGTGGCCCTGCCCAGCCCGCGCCGGCCGATGGCGGCTGCTCCCCGCGCGGGGCCCCACGGAGCCACACGGGCGGCCTCGGCCTGGACACGGCCCCGCAGCCTCGGCTGCCCTCGATCATCTCCCCAACAGCCAAAGTCGCTGCTGTGACCAGCCCCAAACAACACCCATGGGACACAACTGGTGCCAGAGCGCTCAGCAGTGAATCCACATAGTCATCGAGGTGGAAAGAGACCCTGACGCTCACCCAGTGCCAGGACTTTGACTCGTACCATTCTTCCAACACAAGTTAAAGTTCCATTTAAGAAATGGTAGTAGTAAAAAAAAAAAAAAAAAGAAGAAGAAGAAATAGTAAATTTAGTAAGAATAAGAAGAATAGGAATAAGAAGATGAAGAAGAAATAGTAGTAGTAAATTTAGTAAGAATAAGAAGAATAGGAATAAGAAGATGAAAAAGTAGTAATGAATATAAGAATATTAAGAAAATAAGAATGACATAGTAAGTAAGCATAACAAGTGAATAAGCTTCATTAGAACGAAAATAAGAATATTTTAAAGAAGAAGAAAGAAGAGAAAGAAGAAGAGAAAGAAGGAAGAAGAGATAATAAGAAGCTCTCTCTCTCCAAGACCTCTTTTGTACTTCTATCTCCCTAGCTCCCATTTCTTGTTCAATAAAATCCATGTCCAAAAAAATCTGGTTTTGTTCTCCTATGGTCTCATTTGTGCCTTTACTGGGGCAGAGGCACCTCTCCCTCATGGCACCTTAACCCTGGATGGAACCATAGCCAGGTTCCTTCCAGCCACAAGCATTCCAGGATTCCGTCAGGGACTCCCTTTCCTTCTTCCCTCTGCTTTCCAGCCGCAGAATGTGCAGCAAAGCCGCCTTTGCTGTCTGCAGCTGCTGCAGCCTGACCCTGCCCTGCACAGCTCCCTTGGCTGGCACGGCAGGAGCAGCGCCCTGGCAGCCTCAGCAATTGCCCTCTGACATCTCTGGCACTCACTGCCATGGGCTGCAATTCCAGCTGCCAGCAAGGAAAATACGTTCCTGCCCTTCAGGGCAAAATTCTGAAGGGGCCAAGACACAAGTGGAGCAAGATAATACAAAGACATTTCACTGCCAGCCTCCATAATTTCATCCAGGGCTGTTTTAGCACCTGGATTGGGAAGGGAAAAAAAAGTCAGGGGAGGGTCTTTGGCTGGGAGCTGCCACAGGTAAAAAGAGACCCTGGAAGGGAAAAAGAGCAGACAAAAGAAGGCACGAGAGACAGAAGGACACAAATGACAAGCAGCAGAGAAGGTGGCACTCTGAAAACTAAACCTGAACTTATGGAATACAAATGGGACAGAAATGAAGAATTCTGAAACTTTATTTACTATGCTCCTCTGAGCAACCTGTGCCAGGACTTCACCACCCTCACAGGGAAGAAGTATTTTCTATATCAAACCTGAGTTTCATCCCTATTTACTCTGAGTCCGGTAAATCACAATGAATTTATTTGTGCTCATTTTCATAAAGGTCCCTGGGCTCTCTCCAGCACTTTCTGCTGCAAGGCCATTCCCCTCTGGAGCCCACCCACAGCAGCCCCACTCTGCCCACAGGGGCTGGGGGGCAGAGGCACAGCCTGGGGGGGCTCCCCTCTGGCCAGCCCTGCTGGAGGTGGGCACGGGCCAGGCCAAGAGCCAGCCAGTGCTGCTTCTGGAGGCGCTGGGAGCAGCCAGGGAGGCAGCCCCAAACAGACAGATCTGAACGTCTCTTCTGGCCTGGATGGATTCAGGAATTGTCCCAGGCCAGGTGCAGCACCTGGCACTTGGCCTTGTGGGACCTCGTGAGGTTGTCAGATGAGGCTGTCTCCCACTTCTCAAGCTTGTCCAGGTTCCTGTGCATGCCCAAATCTTGCCATGGTGCCCCTGCCCCACTCAGCTCCCCCATCCCCTGCAAACATGCTGATTGATGCACTGCCTGTGTCATTGGGGAAGCCACAAAAGAGCCCCAGGGCCAAGGCAGAGCCCTGAGAGAGACACTCCCCATGCCCAGTCTGATCCTGCACACGGAGCCACTGCCCACAAGTCCCTGGCTGCGTCCATCTGGCCAAGGGCTCGTGCCCACAGCAGCCCACTCTGCCAAGGCAGGGCTCTGCAGGGTGCAGGTCAGGCTGTCAAGTCGGACCATGACACAGTGGGTGCACTGTGGGACTGCAGGAAGGGCCTGGGCTCCATGCAGCTTCCAGTGGGCTCAGCTGCTGAAGGGGCACTGGGTGTGGCCCTTGATGATGCAGGACATGGTGGTGCCCAGAGACCATTGTGACATCAGAGGGTTCCACCGTGGCTGAGGGTGTATGGAAGGGGTGCGGAGCCCTGGGGTGCCCAGTCCCGTGAGAGCCACTCTCATCGAAGGAAGCAGCTCCCGGGATCTGTCTCTGTCTCTGTCTCTGCTACAGGAGCTCCCTGTACAGCAAGAAGACAACAAGAAACCTCAACTCCTTCCAGTCACCCAGCCCCCTGTCCAGCTGGGGTCAAGACCAGGCCCTCAGCAGGCACTTGGTGGGGGCACTGGGTGCCTCAGTCTGGCCACAGCCTGACACTGAGGAGGAGGAGAGACCCATCACAAAGAGAAGAAACACGACATGGCTGACAAGTGGGGAGATGTTGAGGCCCGAGAGCTTCATCTGAGCGAAGACATGAGAAGCTGTGAATTCTACCCACTGGTACCAGCAATGACAGCAAAGGAAGCAGCTGTGAGGGTGCTCTGGGGAGATGGGGCAGAGCAACAACCCTACCAGGTGACTGACCCAGAGCTGACCCAGCAAGGGGAAGGAAGCGTGAGCAGCCGGGAAAAGCAGGCACATTCTCCTGCCCGCAGTGAAGAGGTGCCATCAGCAGGGACACAGAGCCCAGTCTCCGCTCCCGACAGCCCCTGCTGCCCCCCCAGCCCCTCACGCAGCCCACTGGGAGCCCAAACCCCCAGGGAGCAGCTGGAAGAGGCAGAGCAGGGGTCGCTGCTGGCAGAGGAGGAGAATGAGGACGGGAGCTCAGACTGGGAATACTGCAGCCAGACTGAGCTTTCCGAAGACCGCCAAGGTGAGGTCGAGCAAGAACCATCCCAAGGAGAGTTCAGCAGCTCCCAAGACCTCTCTAGCTGGGACGACTGCAGTGAACCGGAGCTCAGAGATCTCCGAGACTCCGTGGAGGAGGACAGCACCATCACAGACCTCCCACAGGGCTGCAGTGACCATCTAAGCGTCTTCAGCTTCGGGCCCATTCCCTTGCTGTGGGAGGAGGAGGACGAGGCCGACTGGGATGAAATCAGCGTCCTCGAGATGTATGAAGCAGAAGGCAGGGCCCAAAGGCTGCCAGATCCTGCAGCAGATGAGCTGCCCGCCCCTCAGGAGGTCTGGTTTGAGAGGGAGGCACCGGAGTTCCTGTATGGCTCATTTCCCTCCCTGTACAGCGAAGCCTCCGTGGGCCAGCAGGGGCCCGAGGCAGGGCCACAGAGCCCTCGCGGCGCCCCAGCTCCGCAGCCGGGAGCGCAGGCCCGCAGGCAGCAGCCGCCTGCCCCGAGCAAACGGCCCGGCCGCCTGAGGCGGGCGCTGCGGGCGCTGCGGGCGCTGCTCTGCTGGCCCTGCCTGGCACGGCAGCTGCAGGAGTAGCGCCCGTGGCCCTGCCCAGCCCGCGCCGGCCGATGGCGGCTGCTCCCCGCGCGGGGCCCCACCGAGCCACACGGGCGGCCTCGGCCTGGACACGGCCCCGCAGCCTCGGCTGCCCTCGATCATCTCCCCAACAGCCAAAGTCGCTGCTGTGACCAGCCCCAAACAACACCCATGGGACACAACTGGTGCCAGAGCGCTCAGCAGTGAATCCACATAGTCATCGAGGTGGAAAGAGACCCTGACGCTCACCCAGTGCCAGGACTTTGACTCGTACCATTCTTCTAAAACAAGTTAAAGTTCCATTTAAGAAATGGTAGTAGTAAAAAAAAAAAAAAAAAGAAGAAGAAGAAATAGTAAATTTAGTAAGAATAAGAAGAATAGGAATAAGAAGATGAAGAAGAAATAGTAGTAGTAAATTTAGTAAGAATAAGAAGAATAGGAATAAGAAGATGAAAAAGTAGTAATGAATATAAGAATATTAAGAAAATAAGAATGACATAGTAAGTAAGCATAACAAGTGAATAAGCTTCATTAGAACGAAAATAAGAATATTTTAAAGAAGAAGAAAGAAGAGAAAGAAGAAGAGAAAGAAGGAAGAAGAGATAATAAGAAGCTCTCTCTCTCCAAGACCTCTTTTGTACTTCTATCTCCCTAGCTCCCATTTCTTGTTCAATAAAATCCATGTCCAAAAAAATCTGGTTTTGTTCTCCTATGGTCTCATTTGTGCCTTTACTGGGGCAGAGGCACCTCTCCCTCATGGCACCTTAACCCTGGATGGAACCATAGCCAGGTTCCTTCCAGCCACAAGCATTCCAGGATTCCGTCAGGGACTCCCTTTCCTTCTTCCCTCTGCTTTCCAGCCGCAGAATGTGCAGCAAAGCCGCCTTTGCTGTCTGCAGCTGCTGCAGCCTGACCCTGCCCTGCACAGCTCCCTTGGCTGGCACGGCAGGAGCAGCGCCCTGGCAGCCTCAGCAATTGCCCTCTGACATCTCTGGCACTCACTGCCATGGGCTGCAATTCCAGCTGCCAGCAAGGAAAATACGTTCCTGCCCTTCAGGGCAAAATTCTGAAGGGGCCAAGACACAAGTGGAGCAAGATAATACAAAGACATTTCACTGCCAGCCTCCATAATTTCATCCAGGGCTGTTTTAGCACCTGGATTGGGAAGGGAAAAAAAAGTCAGGGGAGGGTCTTTGGCTGGGAGCTGCCACAGGTAAAAAGAGACCCTGGAAGGGAAAAAGAGCAGACAAAAGAAGGCACGAGAGACAGAAGGACACAAATGACAAGCAGCAGAGAAGGTGGCACTCTGAAAACTAAACCTGAACTTATGGAATACAAATGGGACAGAAATGAAGAATTCTGAAACTTTATTTACTATGCTCCTCTGAGCAACCTGTGCCAGGACTTCACCACCCTCACAGGGAAGAAGTATTTTCTATATCAAACCTGAATTTCATCCCTTTTACTCTGAGTCCGGTAAATCACAATGAATTTATTTGTGCTCATTTTCATAAAGGTCCCTGGGCTCTCTCCAGCACTTTCTGCTGCAAGGCCATTCCCCTCTGGAGCCCACCCACAGCAGCCCCACTCTGCCCACAGGGGCTGGGGGGCAGAGGCACAGCCTGGGGGGGCTCCCCTCTGGCCAGCCCTGCTGGAGGTGGGCACGGGCCAGGCCAAGAGCCAGCCAGTGCTGCTTCTGGAGGCGCTGGGAGCAGCCAGGGAGGCAGCACCAAACAGACAGATCTGAACGTCTCTTCTGGCCTGGATGGATTCAGGAATTGTCCCAGGCCAGGTGCAGCACCTGGCACTTGGCCTTGTGGGACCTCGTGAGGTTGTCAGATGAGGCTGTCTCCCACTTCTCAAGCTTGTCCAGGTTCCTGTGCATGCCCAAATCCTTCCATGGTGCCCCTGCCCCACTCAGCTCCCCCATCCCCTGCAAACATGCTGATTGATGCACTGCCTGTGTCATTGGGGAAGCCACAAAAGAGCCCCAGGGCCAAGGCAGAGCCCTGAGAGAGACACTCCCCATGCCCAGTCTGATCCTGCACACGGAGCCACTGCCCACAAGTCCCTGGCTGCGTCCATCTGGCCAAGGGCTCGTGCCCACAGCAGCCCACTCTGCCAAGGCAGGGCTCTGCAGGGTGCAGGTCAGGCTGTCAAGTCGGACCATGACACAGTGGGTGCACTGTGGGACTGCAGGAAGGGCCTGGGCTCCATGCAGCTTCCAGTGGGCTCAGCTGCTGAAGGGGCACTGGGTGTGGCCCTTGATGATGCAGGACATGGTGGTGCCCAGAGACCATTGTGACATCAGAGGGTTCCACCGTGGCTGAGGGTGTATGGAAGGGGTGCGGAGCCCTGGGGTGCCCAGTCCCGTGAGAGCCACTCTCATCGAAGGAAGCAGCTCCCGGGATCTGTCTCTGTCTCTGTCTCTGCTACAGGAGCTCCCTGTACAGCAAGAAGACAACAAGAAACCTCAACTCCTTCCAGTCACCCAGCCCCCTGTCCAGCTGGGGTCAAGACCAGGCCCTCAGCAGGCACTTGGTGGGGGCACTGGGTGCCTCAGTCTGGCCACAGCCTGACACTGAGGAGGAGGAGAGACCCATCACAAAGAGAAGAAACACGACATGGCTGACAAGTGGGGAGATGTTGAGGCCCGAGAGCTTCATCTGAGCGAAGACATGAGAAGCTGTGAATTCTACCCACTGGTACCAGCAATGACAGCAAAGGAAGCAGCTGTGAGGGTGCTCTGGGGAGATGGGGCAGAGCAACAACCCTACCAGGTGACTGACCCAGAGCTGACCCAGCAAGGGGAAGGAAGCGTGAGCAGCCGGGAAAAGCAGGCACATTCTCCTGCCCGCAGTGAAGAGGTGCCATCAGCAGGGACACAGAGCCCAGTCTCCGCTCCCGACAGCCCCTGCTGCCCCCCCAGCCCCTCACGCAGCCCACTGGGAGCCCAAACCCCCAGGGAGCAGCTGGAAGAGGCAGAGCAGGGGTCGCTGCTGGCAGAGGAGGAGAATGAGGACGGGAGCTCAGACTGGGAATACTGCAGCCAGACTGAGCTTTCCGAAGACCGCCAAGGTGAGGTCGAGCAAGAACCATCCCAAGGAGAGTTCAGCAGCTCCCAAGACCTCTCTAGCTGGGACGACTGCAGTGAACCGGAGCTCAGAGATCTCCGAGACTCCGTGGAGGAGGACAGCACCATCACAGACCTCCCACAGGGCTGCAGTGACCATCTAAGCGTCTTCAGCTTCGGGCCCATTCCCTTGCTGTGGGAGGAGGAGGACGAGGCCGACTGGGATGAAATCAGCGTCCTCGAGATGTATGAAGCAGAAGGCAGGGCCCAAAGGCTGCCAGATCCTGCAGCAGATGAGCTGCCCGCCCCTCAGGAGGTCTGGTTTGAGAGGGAGGCACCGGAGTTCCTGTATGGCTCATTTCCCTCCCTGTACAGCGAAGCCTCCGTGGGCCAGCAGGGGCCCGAGGCAGGGCCACAGAGCCCTCGCGGCGCCCCAGCTCCGCAGCCGGGAGCGCAGGCCCGCAGGCAGCAGCCGCCTGCCCCGAGCAAACGGCCCGGCCGCCTGAGGCGGGCGCTGCGGGCGCTGCGGGCGCTGCTCTGCTGGCCCTGCCTGGCACGGCAGCTGCAGGAGTAGCGCCCGTGGCCCTGCCCAGCCCGCGCCGGCCGATGGCGGCTGCTCCCCGCGCGGGGCCCCACCGAGCCACACGGGCGGCCTCGGCCTGGACACGGCCCCGCAGCCTCGGCTGCCCTCGATCATCTCCCCAACAGCCAAAGTCGCTGCTGTGACCAGCCCCAAACAACACCCATGGGACACAACTGGTGCCAGAGCGCTCAGCAGTGAATCCACATAGTCATCGAGGTGGAAAGAGACCCTGACGCTCACCCAGTGCCAGGACTTTGACTCGTACCATTCTTCTAAAACAAGTTAAAGTTCCATTTAAGAAATGGTAGTAGTAAAAAAAAAAAAAAAAGAAGAAGAAGAAATAGTAAATTTAGTAAGAATAAGAAGAATAGGAATAAGAAGATGAAGAAGAAATAGTAGTAGTAAATTTAGTAAGAATAAGAAGAATAGGAATAAGAAGATGAAAAAGTAGTAATGAATATAAGAATATTAAGAAAATAAGAATGACATAGTAAGTAAGCATAACAAGTGAATAAGCTTCATTAGAACGAAAATAAGAATATTTTAAAGAAGAAGAAAGAAGAGAAAGAAGAAGAGAAAGAAGGAAGAAGAGATAATAAGAAGCTCTCTCTCTCCAAGACCTCTTTTGTACTTCTATCTCCCTAGCTCCCATTTCTTGTTCAATAAAATCCATGTCCAAAAAAATCTGGTTTTGTTCTCCTATGGTCTCATTTGTGCCTTTACTGGGGCAGAGGCACCTCTCCCTCATGGCACCTTAACCCTGGATGGAACCATAGCCAGGTTCCTTCCAGCCACAAGCATTCCAGGATTCCGTCAGGGACTCCCTTTCCTTCTTCCCTCTGCTTTCCAGCCGCAGAATGTGCAGCAAAGCCGCCTTTGCTGTCTGCAGCTGCTGCAGCCTGACCCTGCCCTGCACAGCTCCCTTGGCTGGCACGGCAGGAGCAGCGCCCTGGCAGCCTCAGCAATTGCCCTCTGACATCTCTGGCACTCACTGCCATGGGCTGCAATTCCAGCTGCCAGCAAGGAAAATACGTTCCTGCCCTTCAGGGCAAAATTCTGAAGGGGCCAAGACACAAGTGGAGCAAGATAATACAAAGACATTTCACTGCCAGCCTCCATAATTTCATCCAGGGCTGTTTTAGCACCTGGATTGGGAAGGGAAAAAAAAGTCAGGGGAGGGTCTTTGGCTGGGAGCTGCCACAGGTAAAAAGAGACCCTGGAAGGGAAAAAGAGCAGACAAAAGAAGGCACGAGAGACAGAAGGACACAAATGACAAGCAGCAGAGAAGGTGGCACTCTGAAAACTAAACCTGAACTTATGGAATACAAATGGGACAGAAATGAAGAATTCTGAAACTTTATTTACTATGCTCCTCTGAGCAACCTGTGCCAGGACTTCACCACCCTCACAGGGAAGAAGTATTTTCTATATCAAACCTGAATTTCATCCCTTTTACTCTGAGTCCGGTAAATCACAATGAATTTATTTGTGCTCATTTTCATAAAGGTCCCTGGGCTCTCTCCAGCACTTTCTGCTGCAAGGCCATTCCCCTCTGGAGCCCACCCACAGCAGCCCCACTCTGCCCACAGGGGCTGGGGGGCAGAGGCACAGCCTGGGGGGGCTCCCCTCTGGCCAGCCCTGCTGGAGGTGGGCACGGGCCAGGCCAAGAGCCAGCCAGTGCTGCTTCTGGAGGCGCTGGGAGCAGCCAGGGAGGCAGCACCAAACAGACAGATCTGAACGTCTCTTCTGGCCTGGATGGATTCAGGAATTGTCCCAGGCCAGGTGCAGCACCTGGCACTTGGCCTTGTGGGACCTCGTGAGGTTGTCAGATGAGGCTGTCTCCCACTTCTCAAGCTTGTCCAGGTTCCTGTGCATGCCCAAATCCTTCCATGGTGCCCCTGCCCCACTCAGCTCCCCCATCCCCTGCAAACATGCTGATTGATGCACTGCCTGTGTCATTGGGGAAGCCACAAAAGAGCCCCAGGGCCAAGGCAGAGCCCTGAGAGAGACACTCCCCATGCCCAGTCTGATCCTGCACACGGAGCCACTGCCCACAAGTCCCTGGCTGCGTCCATCTGGCCAAGGGCTCGTGCCCACAGCAGCCCACTCTGCCAAGGCAGGGCTCTGCAGGGTGCAGGTCAGGCTGTCAAGTCGGACCATGACACAGTGGGTGCACTGTGGGACTGCAGGAAGGGCCTGGGCTCCATGCAGCTTCCAGTGGGCTCAGCTGCTGAAGGGGCACTGGGTGTGGCCCTTGATGATGCAGGACATGGTGGTGCCCAGAGACCATTGTGACATCAGAGGGTTCCACCGTGGCTGAGGGTGTATGGAAGGGGTGCGGAGCCCTGGGGTGCCCAGTCCCGTGAGAGCCACTCTCATCGAAGGAAGCAGCTCCCGGGATCTGTCTCTGTCTCTGTCTCTGCTACAGGAGCTCCCTGTACAGCAAGAAGACAACAAGAAACCTCAACTCCTTCCAGTCACCCAGCCCCCTGTCCAGCTGGGGTCAAGACCAGGCCCTCAGCAGGCACTTGGTGGGGGCACTGGGTGCCTCAGTCTGGCCACAGCCTGACACTGAGGAGGAGGAGAGACCCATCACAAAGAGAAGAAACACGACATGGCTGACAAGTGGGGAGATGTTGAGGCCCGAGAGCTTCATCTGAGCGAAGACATGAGAAGCTGTGAATTCTACCCACTGGTACCAGCAATGACAGCAAAGGAAGCAGCTGTGAGGGTGCTCTGGGGAGATGGGGCAGAGCAACAACCCTACCAGGTGACTGACCCAGAGCTGACCCAGCAAGGGGAAGGAAGCGTGAGCAGCCGGGAAAAGCAGGCACATTCTCCTGCCCGCAGTGAAGAGGTGCCATCAGCAGGGACACAGAGCCCAGTCTCCGCTCCCGACAGCCCCTGCTGCCCCCCCAGCCCCTCACGCAGCCCACTGGGAGCCCAAACCCCCAGGGAGCAGCTGGAAGAGGCAGAGCAGGGGTCGCTGCTGGCAGAGGAGGAGAATGAGGACGGGAGCTCAGACTGGGAATACTGCAGCCAGACTGAGCTTTCCGAAGACCGCCAAGGTGAGGTCGAGCAAGAACCATCCCAAGGAGAGTTCAGCAGCTCCCAAGACCTCTCTAGCTGGGACGACTGCAGTGAACCGGAGCTCAGAGATCTCCGAGACTCCGTGGAGGAGGACAGCACCATCACAGACCTCCCACAGGACTGCAGTGACCATCTAAGCGTCTTCAGCTTCGGGCCCATTCCCTTGCTGTGGGAGGAGGAGGACGAGGCCGACTGGGATGAAATCAGCGTCCTCGAGATGTATGAAGCAGAAGGCAGGGCCCAAAGGCTGCCAGATCCTGCAGCAGATGAGCTGCCCGCCCCTCAGGAGGTCTGGTTTGAGAGGCAGGCACCGGAGTTCCTGTATGGCTTGTTTCCCTCCCTGTACAGCGAAGCCTCCGTGGGCCAGCAGGGGCCCGAGGCAGGGCCACAGAGCCCTCGCGGCGCCCCAGCTCCGCAGCCGGGAGCGCAGGCCCGCAGGCAGCAGCCGCCTGCCCCGAGCAAACGGCCCGGCCGCCTGAGGCGGGCGCTGCGGGCGCTGCTCTGCTGGCCCTGCCTGGCACGGCAGCTGCAGGAGTAGCGCCCGTGGCCCTGCCCAGCCCGCGCCGGCCGATGGCGGCTGCTCCCCGCGCGGGGCCCCACCGAGCCACACGGGCGGCCTCGGCCTGGACACGGCCCCGCAGCCTCGGCTGCCCTCGATCATCTCCCCAACAGCCAAAGTCGCTGCTGTGACCAGCCCCAAACAACACCCATGGGACACAACTGGTGCCAGAGCGCTCAGCAGTGAATCCACAGAGTCATCGAGGTGGAAAGAGACCCTGACGCTCACCCAGTGCCAGGACTTTGACTCGTACCATTCTTCTAAAACAAGTTAAAGTTCCATTTAAGAAATGGTAGTAGTAAAAAAAAAAAAAAAAAAAGAAGAAGAAGAAATAGTAAATTTAGTAAGAATAAGAAGAATAGGAATAAGAAGATGAAAAAGTAGTAATGAATATAAGAATATTAAGAAAATAAGAATGACATAGTAAGTAAGCATAACAAGTGAATAAGCTTCATTAGAACGAAAATAAGAATATTTTAAAGAAGAAGAAAGAAGAGAAAGAAGAAGAGAAAGAAGGAAGAAGAGATAAGAAGAAGCTCTCTCTCTCCAAGACCTCTTTTGTACTTCTATCTCCCTAGCTCCCATTTCTTGTTCAATAAAATCCATGTCCAAAAAAATCTGGTTTTGTTCTCCTATGGTCTCATTTGTGCCTTTACTGGGGCAGAGGCACCTCTCCCTCATGGCACCTTAACCCTGGATGGAACCATAGCCAGGTTCCTTCCAGCCACAAGCATTCCAGGATTCCGTCAGGGACTCCCTTTCCTTCTTCCCTCTGCTTTCCAGCTGCAGAATGTGCAGCAAAGCCGCCTTTGCTGTCTGCAGCTGCTGCAGCCTGACCCTGCCCTGCACAGCTCCCTTGGCTGGCACGGCAGGAGCAGCGCCCTGGCAGCCTCAGCAATTGCCCTCTGACATCTCTGGCACTCACTGCCATGGGCTGCAATTCCAGCTGCCAGCAAGGAAAATACGTTCCTGCCCTTCAGGGCAAAATTCTGAAGGGGCCAAGACACAAGTGGAGCAAGATAATACAAAGACATTTCACTGCCAGCCTCCATAATTTCATCCAGGGCTGTTTTAGCACCTGGATTGGGAAGGGAAAAAAAAGTCAGGGGAGGGTCTTTGGCTGGGAGCTGCCACAGGTAAAAAGAGACCCTGGAAGGGAAAAAGAGCAGACAAAAGAAGGCACGAGAGACAGAAGGACACAAATGACAAGCAGCAGAGAAGGTGGCACTCTGAAAACTAAACCTGAACTTATGGAATACAAATGGGACAGAAATGAAGAATTCTGAAACTTTATTTACTATGCTCCTCTGAGCAACCTGTGCCAGGACTTCACCACCCTCACAGGGAAGAAGTATTTTCTATATCAAACCTGAATTTCATCCCTTTTACTCTGAGTCCGGTAAATCACAATGAATTTATTTGTGCTCATTTTCATAAAGGTCCCTGGGCTCTCTCCAGCACTTTCTGCTGCAAGGCCATTCCCCTCTGGAGCCCACCCACAGCAGCCCCACTCTGCCCACAGGGGCTGGGGGGCAGAGGCACAGCCTGGGGGGGCTCCCCTCTGGCCAGCCCTGCTGGAGGTGGGCACGGGCCAGGCCAAGAGCCAGCCAGTGCTGCTTCTGGAGGCGCTGGGAGCAGCCAGGGAGGCAGCCCCAAACAGACAGATCTGAACGTCTCTTCTGGCCTGGATGGATTCAGGAATTGTCCCAGGCCAGGTGCAGCACCTGGCATTTGGCCTTGTGGGACCTCGTGAGGTTGTCAGATGAGGCTGTCTCCCACTTCTCAAGCTTGTCCAGGTTCCTGTGCATGCCCAAATCTTGCCATGGTGCCCCTGCCCCACTCAGCTCCCCCATCCCCTGCAAACATGCTGATTGATGCACTGCCTGTGTCATTGGGGAAGCCACAAAAGAGCCCCAGGGCCAAGGCAGAGCCCTGAGAGAGACACTCCCCATGCCCAGTCTGATCCTGCACACGGAGCCACTGCCCACAAGTCCCTGGCTGCGTCCATCTGGCCAAGGGCTCGTGCCCACAGCAGCCCACTCTGCCAAGGCAGGGCTCTGCAGGGTGCAGGTCAGGCTGTCAAGTCGGACCATGACACAGTGGGTGCACTGTGGGACTGCAGGAAGGGCCTGGGCTCCATGCAGCTTCCAGTGGGCTCAGCTGCTGAAGGGGCACTGGGTGTGGCCCTTGATGATGCAGGACATGGTGGTGCCCAGAGACCATTGTGACATCAGAGGGTTCCACCGTGGCTGAGGGTGTATGGAAGGGGCGCGGAGCCCTGGGGTGGCCCAGTCCCGTGAGAGCCACTCTCATCGAAGGAAGCAGCTCCCGGGATCTGTCTCTGTCTCTGTCTCTGCTACAGGAGCTCCCTGTACAGCAAGAAGACAACAAGAAACCTCAACTCCTTCCAGTCACCCAGCCCCCTGTCCAGCTGGGGTCAAGACCAGGCCCTCAGGCACTTGGTGGGGGCACTGGGTGCCTCAGTCTGGCCACAGCCTGACACTGAGGAGGAGGAGAGACCCATCACAAAGAGAAGAAACACGACATGGCTGACAAGTGGGGAGATGTTGAGGCCCGAGAGCTTCATCTGAGCGAAGACATGAGAAGCTGTGAATTCTACCCACTGGTACCAGCAATGACAGCAAAGGAAGCAGCTGTGAGGGTGCTCTGGGGAGATGGGGCAGAGCAACAACCCTACCAAGTGACTGACCCAGAGCTGACCCAGCAAGGGGAAGGAAGCGTGAGCAGCCAGGAAAAGCAGGCACATTCTCCTGCCCCCAGTGAAGAGGTGCCATCAGCAGGGACACAGAGCCCAGTCTCCGCTCCCGACAGCCCCTGCTGCCCCCCCAGCCCCTCACGCAGCCCACTGGGAGCCCAAACCCCCAGGGAGCAGCTGGAAGAGGCAGAGCAGGGGTCGCTGCTGGCAGAGGAGGAGAATGAGGACGGGAGCTCAGACTGGGAATACTGCAGCCAGACTGAGCTTTCCGAAGACCGCCAAGGTGAGGTCGAGCAAGAACCATCCCAAGGAGAGTTCAGCAGCTCCCAAGACCTCTCTAGCTGGGACGACTGCAGTGAACCGGAGCTCAGAGATCTCCGAGACTCCGTGGAGGAGGACAGCACCATCACAGACCTCCCACAGGGCTGCAGTGACCATCTAAGCGTCTTCAGCTTCGGGCCCACTCCCTTGCTGTGGGAGGAGGAGGACGAGGCCGACTGGGATGAAATCAGCGTCCTCGAGATGTATGAAGCAGAAGGCAGGGCCCAAAGGCTGCCAGATCCTGCAGCAGATGAGCTGCCCGCCCCTCAGGAGGTCTGGTTTGAGAGGGAGGCACCGGAGTTCCTGTATGGCTCATTTCCCTCCCTGTACAGCGAAGCCTCCGTGGGCCAGCAGGGGCCCGAGGCAGGGCCACAGAGCCCTCGCGGCGCCCCAGCTCCGCAGCCGGGAGCGCAGGCCCGCAGGCAGCAGCCGCCTGCCCCGAGCAAACGGCCCGGCCGCCTGAGGCGGGCGCTGCGGGCGCTGCGGGCGCTGCTCTGCTGGCCCTGCCTGGCACGGCAGCTGCAGGAGTAGCGCCCGTGGCCCTGCCCAGCCCGCGCCGGCCGATGGCGGCTGCTCCCCGCGCGGGGCCCCACCGAGCCACACGGGCGGCCTCGGCCTGGACACGGCCCCGCAGCCTCGGCTGCCCTCGATCATCTCCCCAACAGCCAAAGTCGCTGCTGTGACCAGCCCCAAACAACACCCATGGGACACAACTGGTGCCAGAGCGCTCAGCAGTGAATCCACATAGTCATCGAGGTGGAAAGAGACCCTGACGCTCACCCAGTGCCAGGACTTTGACTCGTACCATTCTTCCAACACAAGTTAAAGTTCCATTTAAGAAATGGTAGTAGTAAAAAAAAAAAAAAAAAGAAGAAGAAGAAATAGTAAATTTAGTAAGAATAAGAAGAATAGGAATAAGAAGATGAAGAAGAAATAGTAGTAGTAAATTTAGTAAGAATAAGAAGAATAGGAATAAGAAGATGAAAAAGTAGTAATGAATATAAGAATATTAAGAAAATAAGAATGACATAGTAAGTAAGCATAACAAGTGAATAAGCTTCATTAGAACGAAAATAAGAATATTTTAAAGAAGAAGAAAGAAGAGAAAGAAGAAGAGAAAGAAGGAAGAAGAGATAATAAGAAGCTCTCTCTCTCCAAGACCTCTTTTGTACTTCTATCTCCCTAGCTCCCATTTCTTGTTCAATAAAATCCATGTCCAAAAAAATCTGGTTTTGTTCTCCTATGGTCTCATTTGTGCCTTTACTGGGGCAGAGGCACCTCTCCCTCATGGCACCTTAACCCTGGATGGAACCATAGCCAGGTTCCTTCCAGCCACAAGCATTCCAGGATTCCGTCAGGGACTCCCTTTCCTTCTTCCCTCTGCTTTCCAGCCGCAGAATGTGCAGCAAAGCCGCCTTTGCTGTCTGCAGCTGCTGCAGCCTGACCCTGCCCTGCACAGCTCCCTTGGCTGGCACGGCAGGAGCAGCGCCCTGGCAGCCTCAGCAATTGCCCTCTGACATCTCTGGCACTCACTGCCATGGGCTGCAATTCCAGCTGCCAGCAAGGAAAATACGTTCCTGCCCTTCAGGGCAAAATTCTGAAGGGGCCAAGACACAAGTGGAGCAAGATAATACAAAGACATTTCACTGCCAGCCTCCATAATTTCATCCAGGGCTGTTTTAGCACCTGGATTGGGAAGGGAAAAAAAAGTCAGGGGAGGGTCTTTGGCTGGGAGCTGCCACAGGTAAAAAGAGACCCTGGAAGGGAAAAAGAGCAGACAAAAGAAGGCACGAGAGACAGAAGGACACAAATGACAAGCAGCAGAGAAGGTGGCACTCTGAAAACTAAACCTGAACTTATGGAATACAAATGGGACAGAAATGAAGAATTCTGAAACTTTATTTACTATGCTCCTCTGAGCAACCTGTGCCAGGACTTCACCACCCTCACAGGGAAGAAGTATTTTCTATATCAAACCTGAATTTCATCCCTTTTACTCTGAGTCCGGTAAATCACAATGAATTTATTTGTGCTCATTTTCATAAAGGTCCCTGGGCTCTCTCCAGCACTTTCTGCTGCAAGGCCATTCCCCTCTGGAGCCCACCCACAGCAGCCCCACTCTGCCCACAGGGGCTGGGGGGCAGAGGCACAGCCTGGGGGGGCTCCCCTCTGGCCAGCCCTGCTGGAGGTGGGCACGGGCCAGGCCAAGAGCCAGCCAGTGCTGCTTCTGGAGGCGCTGGGAGCAGCCAGGGAGGCAGCACCAAACAGACAGATCTGAACGTCTCTTCTGGCCTGGATGGATTCAGGAATTGTCCCAGGCCAGGTGCAGCACCTGGCACTTGGCCTTGTGGGACCTCGTGAGGTTGTCAGATGAGGCTGTCTCCCACTTCTCAAGCTTGTCCAGGTTCCTGTGCATGCCCAAATCCTTCCATGGTGCCCCTGCCCCACTCAGCTCCCCCATCCCCTGCAAACATGCTGATTGATGCACTGCCTGTGTCATTGGGGAAGCCACAAAAGAGCCCCAGGGCCAAGGCAGAGCCCTGAGAGAGACACTCCCCATGCCCAGTCTGATCCTGCACACGGAGCCACTGCCCACAAGTCCCTGGCTGCGTCCATCTGGCCAAGGGCTCGTGCCCACAGCAGCCCACTCTGCCAAGGCAGGGCTCTGCAGGGTGCAGGTCAGGCTGTCAAGTCGGACCATGACACAGTGGGTGCACTGTGGGACTGCAGGAAGGGCCTGGGCTCCATGCAGCTTCCAGTGGGCTCAGCTGCTGAAGGGGCACTGGGTGTGGCCCTTGATGATGCAGGACATGGTGGTGCCCAGAGACCATTGTGACATCAGAGGGTTCCACCGTGGCTGAGGGTGTATGGAAGGGGTGCGGAGCCCTGGGGTGCCCAGTCCCGTGAGAGCCACTCTCATCGAAGGAAGCAGCTCCCGGGATCTGTCTCTGTCTCTGTCTCTGCTACAGGAGCTCCCTGTACAGCAAGAAGACAACAAGAAACCTCAACTCCTTCCAGTCACCCAGCCCCCTGTCCAGCTGGGGTCAAGACCAGGCCCTCAGCAGGCACTTGGTGGGGGCACTGGGTGCCTCAGTCTGGCCACAGCCTGACACTGAGGAGGAGGAGAGACCCATCACAAAGAGAAGAAACACGACATGGCTGACAAGTGGGGAGATGTTGAGGCCCGAGAGCTTCATCTGAGCGAAGACATGAGAAGCTGTGAATTCTACCCACTGGTACCAGCAATGACAGCAAAGGAAGCAGCTGTGAGGGTGCTCTGGGGAGATGGGGCAGAGCAACAACCCTACCAGGTGACTGACCCAGAGCTGACCCAGCAAGGGGAAGGAAGCGTGAGCAGCCGGGAAAAGCAGGCACATTCTCCTGCCCGCAGTGAAGAGGTGCCATCAGCAGGGACACAGAGCCCAGTCTCCGCTCCCGACAGCCCCTGCTGCCCCCCCAGCCCCTCACGCAGCCCACTGGGAGCCCAAACCCCCAGGGAGCAGCTGGAAGAGGCAGAGCAGGGGTCGCTGCTGGCAGAGGAGGAGAATGAGGACGGGAGCTCAGACTGGGAATACTGCAGCCAGACTGAGCTTTCCGAAGACCGCCAAGGTGAGGTCGAGCAAGAACCATCCCAAGGAGAGTTCAGCAGCTCCCAAGACCTCTCTAGCTGGGACGACTGCAGTGAACCGGAGCTCAGAGATCTCCGAGACTCCGTGGAGGAGGACAGCACCATCACAGACCTCCCACAGGACTGCAGTGACCATCTAAGCGTCTTCAGCTTCGGGCCCATTCCCTTGCTGTGGGAGGAGGAGGACGAGGCCGACTGGGATGAAATCAGCGTCCTCGAGATGTATGAAGCAGAAGGCAGGGCCCAAAGGCTGCCAGATCCTGCAGCAGATGAGCTGCCCGCCCCTCAGGAGGTCTGGTTTGAGAGGCAGGCACCGGAGTTCCTGTATGGCTCGTTTCCCTCCCTGTACAGCGAAGCCTCCGTGGGCCAGCAGGGGCCCGAGGCAGGGCCACAGAGCCCTCGCGGCGCCCCAGCTCCGCAGCCGGGAGCGCAGGCCCGCAGGCAGCAGCCGCCTGCCCCGAGCAAACGGCCCGGCCGCCTGAGGCGGGCGCTGCGGGCGCTGCTCTGCTGGCCCTGCCTGGCACGGCAGCTGCAGGAGTAGCGCCCGTGGCCCTGCCCAGCCCGCGCCGGCCGATGGCGGCTGCTCCCCGCGCGGGGCCCCACCGAGCCACACGGGCGGCCTCGGCCTGGACACGGCCCCGCAGCCTCGGCTGCCCTCGATCATCTCCCCAACAGCCAAAGTCGCTGCTGTGACCAGCCCCAAACAACACCCATGGGACACAACTGGTGCCAGAGCGCTCAGCAGTGAATCCACAGAGTCATCGAGGTGGAAAGAGACCCTGACGCTCACCCAGTGCCAGGACTTTGACTCGTACCATTCTTCTAAAACAAGTTAAAGTTCCATTTAAGAAATGGTAGTAGTAAAAAAAAAAAAAAAAAAAAGAAGAAGAAGAAATAGTAAATTTAGTAAGAATAAGAAGAATAGGAATAAGAAGATGAAAAAGTAGTAATGAATATAAGAATATTAAGAAAATAAGAATGACATAGTAAGTAAGCATAACAAGTGAATAAGCTTCATTAGAACGAAAATAAGAATATTTTAAAGAAGAAGAAAGAAGAGAAAGAAGAAGAGAAAGAAGGAAGAAGAGATAATAAGAAGCTCTCTCTCTCCAAGACCTCTTTTGTACTTCTATCTCCCTAGCTCCCATTTCTTGTTCAATAAAATCCATGTCCAAAAAAATCTGGTTTTGTTCTCCTATGGTCTCATTTGTGCCTTTACTGGGGCAGAGGCACCTCTCCCTCATGGCACCTTAACCCTGGATGGAACCATAGCCAGGTTCCTTCCAGCCACAAGCATTCCAGGATTCCGTCAGGGACTCCCTTTCCTTCTTCCCTCTGCTTTCCAGCTGCAGAATGTGCAGCAAAGCCGCCTTTGCTGTCTGCAGCTGCTGCAGCCTGACCCTGCCCTGCACAGCTCCCTTGGCTGGCACGGCAGGAGCAGCGCCCTGGCAGCCTCAGCAATTGCCCTCTGACATCTCTGGCACTCACTGCCATGGGCTGCAATTCCAGCTGCCAGCAAGGAAAATACGTTCCTGCCCTTCAGGGCAAAATTCTGAAGGGGCCAAGACACAAGTGGAGCAAGATAATACAAAGACATTTCACTGCCAGCCTCCATAATTTCATCCAGGGCTGTTTTAGCACCTGGATTGGGAAGGGAAAAAAAAGTCAGGGGAGGGTCTTTGGCTGGGAGCTGCCACAGGTAAAAAGAGACCCTGGAAGGGAAAAAGAGCAGACAAAAGAAGGCACGAGAGACAGAAGGACACAAATGACAAGCAGCAGAGAAGGTGGCACTCTGAAAACTAAACCTGAACTTATGGAATACAAATGGGACAGAAATGAAGAATTCTGAAACTTTATTTACTATGCTCCTCTGAGCAACCTGTGCCAGGACTTCACCACCCTCACAGGGAAGAAGTATTTTCTATATCAAACCTGAATTTCATCCCTTTTACTCTGAGTCCGGTAAATCACAATGAATTTATTTGTGCTCATTTTCATAAAGGTCCCTGGGCTCTCTCCAGCACTTTCTGCTGCAAGGCCATTCCCCTCTGGAGCCCACCCACAGCAGCCCCACTCTGCCCACAGGGGCTGGGGGGCAGAGGCACAGCCTGGGGGGGCTCCCCTCTGGCCAGCCCTGCTGGAGGTGGGCACGGGCCAGGCCAAGAGCCAGCCAGTGCTGCTTCTGGAGGCGCTGGGAGCAGCCAGGGAGGCAGCCCCAAACAGACAGATCTGAACGTCTCTTCTGGCCTGGATGGATTCAGGAATTGTCCCAGGCCAGGTGCAGCACCTGGCATTTGGCCTTGTGGGACCTCGTGAGGTTGTCAGATGAGGCTGTCTCCCACTTCTCAAGCTTGTCCAGGTTCCTGTGCATGCCCAAATCTTGCCATGGTGCCCCTGCCCCACTCAGCTCCCCCATCCCCTGCAAACATGCTGATTGATGCACTGCCTGTGTCATTGGGGAAGCCACAAAAGAGCCCCAGGGCCAAGGCAGAGCCCTGAGAGAGACACTCCCCATGCCCAGTCTGATCCTGCACACGGAGCCACTGCCCACAAGTCCCTGGCTGCGTCCATCTGGCCAAGGGCTCGTGCCCACAGCAGCCCACTCTGCCAAGGCAGGGCTCTGCAGGGTGCAGGTCAGGCTGTCAAGTCGGACCATGACACAGTGGGTGCACTGTGGGACTGCAGGAAGGGCCTGGGCTCCATGCAGCTTCCAGTGGGCTCAGCTGCTGAAGGGGCACTGGGTGTGGCCCTTGATGATGCAGGACATGGTGGTGCCCAGAGACCATTGTGACATCAGAGGGTTCCACCGTGGCTGAGGGTGTATGGAAGGGGCGCGGAGCCCTGGGGTGGCCCAGTCCCGTGAGAGCCACTCTCATCGAAGGAAGCAGCTCCCGGGATCTGTCTCTGTCTCTGTCTCTGCTACAGGAGCTCCCTGTACAGCAAGAAGACAACAAGAAACCTCAACTCCTTCCAGTCACCCAGCCCCCTGTCCAGCTGGGGTCAAGACCAGGCCCTCAGGCACTTGGTGGGGGCACTGGGTGCCTCAGTCTGGCCACAGCCTGACACTGAGGAGGAGGAGAGACCCATCACAAAGAGAAGAAACACGACATGGCTGACAAGTGGGGAGATGTTGAGGCCCGAGAGCTTCATCTGAGCGAAGACATGAGAAGCTGTGAATTCTACCCACTGGTACCAGCAATGACAGCAAAGGAAGCAGCTGTGAGGGTGCTCTGGGGAGATGGGGCAGAGCAACAACCCTACCAAGTGACTGACCCAGAGCTGACCCAGCAAGGGGAAGGAAGCGTGAGCAGCCAGGAAAAGCAGGCACATTCTCCTGCCCCCAGTGAAGAGGTGCCATCAGCAGGGACACAGAGCCCAGTTTCCGCTCCCGACAGCCCCTGCTGCCCCCCCAGCCCCTCACGCAGCCCACTGGGAGCCCAAACCCCCAGGGAGCAGCTGGAAGAGGCAGAGCAGGGGTCGCTGCTGGCAGAGGAGGAGAATGAGGACGGGAGCTCAGACTGGGAATACTGCAGCCAGACTGAGCTTTCCGAAGACCGCCAAGGTGAGGTCGAGCAAGAACCATCCCAAGGAGAGTTCAGCAGCTCCCAAGACCTCTCTAGCTGGGACGACTGCAGTGAACCGGAGCTCAGAGATCTCCGAGACTCCGTGGAGGAGGACAGCACCATCACAGACCTCCCACAGGACTGCAGTGACCATCTAAGCGTCTTCAGCTTCGGGCCCACTCCCTTGCTGTGGGAGGAGGAGGACGAGGCCGACTGGGATGAAATCAGCGTCCTCGAGATGTATGAAGCAGAAGGCAGGGCCCAAAGGCTGCCAGATCCTGCAGCAGATGAGCTGCCCGCCCCTCAGGAGGTCTGGTTTGAGAGGCAGGCACCGGAGTTCCTGTATGGCTCGTTTCCCTCCCTGTACAGCAAAGCCTCCGTGGGCCAGCAGGGGCCCGAGGCAGGGCCACAGAGCCCTCACGGCGCCCCAGCTCCGCAGCCGGGAGCGCAGGCCCGCAGGCAGCAGCCGCCTGCCCCGAGCAAACGGCCCGGCCTCCTGAGGCGGGCGCTGCGGGTGCTGCGGGCGCTGCTCTGCTGGCCCTGCCTGGCACGGCAGCTGCAGGAGTAGCGCCCGTGGCCCTGCCCAGCCCGCGCCGGCCGATGGCGGCTGCTCCCCGCGCGGGGCCCCACGGAGCCACACGGGCGGCCTCGGCCTGGACACGGCCCCGCAGCCTCGGCTGCCCTCGATCATCTCCCCAACAGCCAAAGTCGCTGCTGTGACCAGCCCCAAACAACACCCATGGGACACAACTGGTGCCAGAGCGCTCAGCAGTGAATCCACAGAGTCATCGAGGTGGAAAGAGACCCTGACGCTCACCCAGTGCCAGGACTTTGACTCGTACCATTCTTCTAAAACAAGTTAAAGTTCCATTTAAGAAATGGTAGTAGTAAAAAAAAAAAAAAAAAGAAGAAGAAGAAATAGTAAATTTAGTAAGAATAAGAAGAATAGGAATAAGAAGATGAAGAAGAAATAGTAGTAGTAAATTTAGTAAGAATAAGAAGAATAGGAATAAGAAGATGAAAAAGTAGTAATGAATATAAGAATATTAAGAAAATAAGAATGACATAGTAAGTAAGCATAACAAGTGAATAAGCTTCATTAGAACGAAAATAAGAATATTTTAAAGAAGAAGAAAGAAGAGAAAGAAGAAGAGAAAGAAGGAAGAAGAGATAATAAGAAGCTCTCTCTCTCCAAGACCTCTTTTGTACTTCTATCTCCCTAGCTCCCATTTCTTGTTCAATAAAATCCATGTCCAAAACAATCTGGTTTTGTTCTCCTATGGTCTCATTTGTGCCTTTACTGGGGCAGAGGCACCTCTCCCTCATGGCACCTTAACCCTGGATGGAACCATAGCCAGGTTCCTTCCAGCCACAAGCATTCCAGGATTCCGTCAGGGACTCCCTTTCCTTCTTCCCTCTGCTTTCCAGCCGCAGAATGTGCAGCAAAGCCGCCTTTGCTGTCTGCAGCTGCTGCAGCCTGACCCTGCCCTGCACAGCTCCCTTGGCTGGCACGGCAGGAGCAGCGCCCTGGCAGCCTCAGCAATTGCCCTCTGACATCTCTGGCACTCACTGCCATGGGCTGCAATTCCAGCTGCCAGCAAGGAAAATACGTTCCTGCCCTTCAGGGCAAAATTCTGAAGGGGCCAAGACACAAGTGGAGCAAGATAATACAAAGACATTTCACTGCCAGCCTCCATAATTTCATCCAGGGCTGTTTTAGCACCTGGATTGGGAAGGGAAAAAAAAGTCAGGGGAGGGTCTTTGGCTGGGAGCTGCCACAGGTAAAAAGAGACCCTGGAAGGGAAAAAGAGCAGACAAAAGAAGGCACGAGAGACAGAAGGACACAAATGACAAGCAGCAGAGAAGGTGGCACTCTGAAAACTAAACCTGAACTTATGGAATACAAATGGGACAGAAATGAAGAATTCTGAAACTTTATTTACTATGCTCCTCTGAGCAACCTGTGCCAGGACTTCACCACCCTCACAGGGAAGAAGTATTTTCTATATCAAACCTGAATTTCATCCCTTTTACTCTGAGTCCGGTAAATCACAATGAATTTATTTGTGCTCATTTTCATAAAGGTCCCTGGG
The DNA here is from genome assembly GCF_047830755.1 of Zonotrichia albicollis. Classification (NCBI taxonomy): domain Eukaryota; kingdom Metazoa; phylum Chordata; class Aves; order Passeriformes; family Passerellidae; genus Zonotrichia; species Zonotrichia albicollis. The sequence continues at coordinate 40,812,587 of NC_133826.1, forward strand.
CTCTCTCCAGCACTTTCTGCTGCAAGGCCATTCCCCTCTGGAGCCCACCCACAGCAGCCCCACTCTGCCCACAGGGGCTGGGGGGCAGAGGCACAGCCTGGGGGGGCTCCCCTCTGGCCAGCCCTGCTGGAGGTGGGCACGGGCCAGGCCAAGAGCCAGCCAGTGCTGCTTCTGGAGGCGCTGGGAGCAGCCAGGGAGTCAGCCCCAAACAGACAGATCTGAACGTCTCTTCTGGCCTGGATGGATTCAGGAATTGTCCCAGGCCAGGTGCAGCACCTGGCATTTGGCCTTGTGGGACCTCGTGAGGTTGTCAGATGAGGCTGTCTCCCACTTCTCAAGCTTGTCCAGGTTCCTGTGCATGCCCAAATCTTGCCATGGTGCCCCTGCCCCACTCAGCTCCCCCATCCCCTGCAAACATGCTGATTGATGCACTGCCTGTGTCATTGGGGAAGCCACAAAAGAGCCCCAGGGCCAAGGCAGAGCCCTGAGAGAGACACTCCCCATGCCCAGTCTGATCCTGCACACGGAGCCACTGCCCACAAGTCCCTGGCTGCGTCCATCTGGCCAAGGGCTCGTGCCCACAGCAGCCCACTCTGCCAAGGCAGGGCTCTGCAGGGTGCAGGTCAGGCTGTCAAGTCGGACCATGACACAGTGGGTGCACTGTGGGACTGCAGGAAGGGCCTGGGCTCCATGCAGCTTCCAGTGGGCTCAGCTGCTGAAGGGGCACTGGGTGTGGCCCTTGATGATGCAGGACATGGTGGTGCCCAGAGACCATTGTGACATCAGAGGGTTCCACCGTGGCTGAGGGTGTATGGAAGGGGCGCGGAGCCCTGGGGTGGCCCAGTCCCGTGAGAGCCACTCTCATCGAAGGAAGCAGCTCCCGGGATCTGTCTCTGTCTCTGTCTCTGCTACAGGAGCTCCCTGTACAGCAAGAAGACAACAAGAAACCTCAACTCCTTCCAGTCACCCAGCCCCCTGTCCAGCTGGGGTCAAGACCAGGCCCTCAGGCACTTGGTGGGGGCACTGGGTGCCTCAGTCTGGCCACAGCCTGACACTGAGGAGGAGGAGAGACCCATCACAAAGAGAAGAAACACGACATGGCTGACAAGTGGGGAGATGTTGAGGCCCAAGAGCTTCATCTGAGCGAAGACATGAGAAGCTGTGAATTCTACCCACTGGTACCAGCAATGACAGCAAAGGAAGCAGCTGTGAGGGTGCTCTGGGGAGATGGGGCAGAGCAACAACCCTACCAAGTGACTGACCCAGAGCTGACCCAGCAAGGGGAAGGAAGCGTGAGCAGCCGGGAAAAGCAGGCACATTCTCCTGCCCGCAGTGAAGAGGTGCCATCAGCAGGGACACAGAGCCCAGTCTCCGCTCCCGACAGCCCCTGCTGCCCCCCCAGCCCCTCATGCAGCCCACTGGGAGCCCAAACCCCCAGGGAGCAGCTGGAAGAGGCAGAGCAGGGGTCGCTGCTGGCAGAGGAGGAGAATGAGGACGGGAGCTCAGACTGGGAATACTGCAGCCAGACTGAGCTTTCCGAAGACCGCCAAGGTGAGGTCGAGCAAGAACCATCCCAAGGAGAGTTCAGCAGCTCCCAAGACCTCTCTAGCTGGGACGACTGCAGTGAACCGGAGCTCAGAGATCTCCGAGACTCCGTGGAGGAGGACAGCACCATCACAGACCTCCCACAGGACTGCAGTGACCATCTAAGCGTCTTCAGCTTCGGGCCCACTCCCTTGCTGTGGGAGGAGGAGGACGAGGCCGACTGGGATGAAATCAGCGTCCTCGAGATGTATGAAGCAGAAGGCAGGGCCCAAAGGCTGCCAGATCCTGCAGCAGATGAGCTGCCCGCCCCTCAGGAGGTCTGGTTTGAGAGGCAGGCACCGGAGTTCCTGTATGGCTCATTTCCCTCCCTGTACAGCAAAGCCTCCGTGGGCCAGCAGGGGCCCGAGGCAGGGCCACAGAGCCCTCGCGGCGCCCCAGCTCCGCAGCCGGGAGCGCAGGCCCGCAGGCAGCAGCCGCCTGCCCCGAGCAAACGGCCCGGCCTCCTGAGGCGGGCGCTGCGGGTGCTGCGGGCGCTGCTCTGCTGGCCCTGCCTGGCACGGCAGCTGCAGGAGTAGCGCCCGTGGCCCTGCCCAGCCCGCGCCGGCCGATGGCGGCTGCTCCCCGCGCGGGGCCCCACGGAGCCACACGGGCGGCCTCGGCCTGGACACGGCCCCGCAGCCTCGGCTGCCCTCGATCATCTCCCCAACAGCCAAAGTCGCTGCTGTGACCAGCCCCAAACAACACCCATGGGACACAACTGGTGCCAGAGCGCTCAGCAGTGAATCCACAGAGTCATCGAGGTGGAAAGAGACCCTGACGCTCACCCAGTGCCAGGACTTTGACTCGTACCATTCTTCTAAAACAAGTTAAAGTTCCATTTAAGAAATGGTAGTAGTAAAAAAAAAAAAAAAAAAGAAGAAGAAGAAATAGTAACTTTAGTAAGAATAAGAAGAATAGGAATAAGAAGATGAAGAAGAAATAGTAGTAGTAAATTTAGTAAGAATAAGAAGAATAGGAATAAGAAGATGAAAAAGTAGTAATGAATATAAGAATATTAAGAAAATAAGAATGACATAGTAAGTAAGCATAACAAGTGAATAAGCTTCATTAGAACGAAAATAAGAATATTTTAAAGAAGAAAAAAGAGAAAGAAGAAGAGAAAGAAGGAAGAAGAGATAATAAGAAGCTCTCTCTCTCCAAGACCTCTTTTGTACTTCTATCTCCCTAGCTCCCATTTCTTGTTCAATAAAATCCATGTCCAAAAAAATCTGGTTTTGTTCTCCTATGGTCTCATTTGTGCCTTTACTGGGGCAGAGGCACCTCTCCCTCATGGCACCTTAACCCTGGATGGAACCATAGCCAGGTTCCTTCCAGCCACAAGCATTCCAGGATTCCATCAGGGACTCCCTTTCCTTCTTCCCTCTGCTTTCCAGCTGCAGAATGTGCAGCAAAGCCGCCTTTGCTGTCTGCAGCTGCTGCAGCCTGACCCTGCCCTGCACAGCTCCCTTGGCTGGCACGGCAGGAGCAGCGCCCTGGCAGCCTCAGCAATTGCCCTCTGACATCTCTGGCACTCACTGCCATGGGCTGCAATTCCAGCTGCCAGCAAGGAAAATACGTTCCTGCCCTTCAGGGCAAAATTCTGAAGGGGCCAAGACACAAGTGGAGCAAGATAATACAAAGACATTTCACTGCCAGCCTCCATAATTTCATCCAGGGCTGTTTTAGCACCTGGATTGGGAAGGGAAAAAAAAGTCAGGGGAGGGTCTTTGGCTGGGAGCTGCCACAGGTAAAAAGAGACCCTGGAAGGGAAAAAGAGCAGACAAAAGAAGGCACGAGAGACAGAAGGACACAAATGACAAGCAGCAGAGAAGGTGGCACTCTGAAAACTAAACCTGAAACTATGGAATACAAATGGGACAGAAATGAAGAATTCTGAAACTTTATTTACTATGCTCCTCTGAGCAACCTGTGCCAGGACTTCACCACCCTCACAGGGAAGAAGTATTTTCTATATCAAACCTGAATTTCATCCCTTTTACTCTGAGTCCGGTAAATCACAATGAATTTATTTGTGCTCATTTTCATAAAGGTCCCTGGGCTCTCTCCAGCACTTTCTGCTGCAAGGCCATTCCCCTCTGGAGCCCACCCACAGCAGCCCCACTCTGCCCACAGGGGCTGGGGGGCAGAGGCACAGCCTGGGGGGGCTCCCCTCTGGCCAGCCCTGCTGGAGGTGGGCACGGGCCAGGCCAAGAGCCAGCCAGTGCTGCTTCTGGAGGCGCTGGGAGCAGCCAGGGAGGCAGCCCCAAACAGACAGATCTGAACGTCTCTTCTGGCCTGGATGGATTCAGGAATTGTCCCAGGCCAGGTGCAGCACCTGGCACTTGGCCTTGTGGGACCTCGTGAGGTTGTCAGATGAGGCTGTCTCCCACTTCTCAAGCTTGTCCAGGTTCCTGTGCATGCCCAAATCTTGCCATGGTGCCCCTGCCCCACTCAGCTCCCCCATCCCCTGCAAACATGCTGATTGATGCACTGCCTGTGTCATTGGGGAAGCCACAAAAGAGCCCCAGGGCCAAGGCAGAGCCCTGAGAGAGACACTCCCCATGCCCAGTCTGATCCTGCACACGGAGCCACTGCCCACAAGTCCCTGGCTGCGTCCATCTGGCCAAGGGCTCGTGCCCACAGCAGCCCACTCTGCCAAGGCAGGGCTCTGCAGGGTGCAGGTCAGGCTGTCAAGTAGGACCATGACACAGTGGGTGCACTGTGGGACTGCAGGAAGGGCCTGGGCTCCATGCAGCTTCCAGTGGGCTCAGCTGCTGAAGGGGCACTGGGTGTGGCCCTTGATGATGCAGGACATGGTGGTGCCCAGAGACCATTGTGACATCAGAGGGTTCCACCGTGGCTGAGGGTGTATGGAAGAGTGCGGAGCCCTGGGGTGCCCAGTCCCGTGAGAGCCACTCTCATCGAAGGAAGCAGCTCCCGGGATCTGTCTCTGTCTCTGTCTCTGCTACAGGAGCTCCCTGTACAGCAAGAAGACAACAAGAAACCTCAACTCCTTCCAGTCACCCAGCCCCCTGTCCAGCTGGGGTCAAGACCAGGCCCTCAGCAGGCACTTGGTGGGGGCACTGGGTGCCTCAGTCTGGCCACAGCCTGACACTGAGGAGGAGGAGAGACCCATCACAAAGAGAAGAAACACGACATGGCTGACAAGTGGGGAGATGTTGAGGCCCGAGAGCTTCATCTGAGCGAAGACATGAGAAGCTGTGAATTCTACCCACTGGTACCAGCAATGACAGCAAAGGAAGCAGCTGTGAGGGTGCTCTGGGGAGATGGGGCAGAGCAACAACCCTACCAGGTGACTGACCCAGAGCTGACCCAGCAAGGGGAAGGAAGCGTGAGCAGCCGGGAAAAGCAGGCACATTCTCCTGCCCCCAGTGAAGAGGTGCCATCAGCAGGGACACAGAGCCCAGTCTCCGCTCCCGACAGCCCCTGCTGCCCCCCCAGCCCCTCACGCAGCCCACTGGGAGCCCAAACCCCCAGGGAGCAGCTGGAAGAGGCAGAGCAGGGGTCGCTGCTGGCAGAGGAGGAGAATGAGGACGGGAGCTCAGACTGGGAATACTGCAGCCAGACTGAGCTTTCCGAAGACCGCCAAGGTGAGGTCGAGCAAGAACCATCCCAAGGAGAGTTCAGCAGCTCCCAAGACCTCTCTAGCTGGGACGACTGCAGTGAACCGGAGCTCAGAGATCTCCGAGACTCCGTGGAGGAGGACAGCACCATCACAGACCTCCCACAGGACTGCAGTGACCATCTAAGCGTCTTCAGCTTCGGGCCCACTCCCTTGCTGTGGGAGGAGGAGGACGAGGCCGACTGGGATGAAATCAGCGTCCTCGAGATGTATGAAGCAGAAGGCAGGGCCCAAAGGCTGCCAGATCCTGCAGCAGATGAGCTGCCCGCCCCTCAGGAGGTCTGGTTTGAGAGGGAGGCACCGGAGTTCCTGTATGGCTCGTTTCCCTCCCTGTACAGCGAAGCCTCCGTGGGCCAGCAGGGGCCCGAGGCAGGGCCACAGAGCCCTCGCGGCGCCCCAGCTCCGCAGCCGGGAGCGCAGGCCCGCAGGCAGCAGCCGCCTGCCCCGAGCAAACGGCCCGGCCGCCTGAGGCGGGCGCTGCGGGCGCTGCGGGCGCTGCTCTGCTGGCCCTGCCTGGCACGGCAGCTGCAGGAGTAGCGCCCGTGGCCCTGCCCAGCCCGCGCCGGCCGATGGCGGCTGCTCCCCGCGCGGGGCCCCACGGAGCCACACGGGCGGCCTCGGCCTGGACACGGCCCCGCAGCCTCGGCTGCCCTCGATCATCTCCCCAACAGCCAAAGTCGCTGCTGTGACCAGCCCCAAACAACACCCATGGGACACAACTGGTGCCAGAGCGCTCAGCAGTGAATCCACAGAGTCATCGAGGTGGGAAGAGACCCTGACGCTCACCCAGTGCCAGGACTTTGACTCGTACCATTCTTCCAAAACAAGTTAAAGTTCCATTTAAGAAATGGTAGTAGTAAAAAAAAAAAAAAAAGAAGAAGAAGAAATAGTAAATTTAGTAAGAATAAGAAGAATAGGAATAAGAAGATGAAGAAGAAATAGTAGTAGTAAATTTAGTAAGAATAAGAAGAGTAGGAATAAGAAGATGAAGAAGAAATAGTAGTAGCAAATTTAGTAAGAATAAGAATAGGAATAAGAAGATGAAAAAGTAGTAATGAATATAAGAATATTAAGAAAATAAGAATGACATAGTAAGTAAGCATAACAAGTGAATAAGCTTCATTAGAACGAAAATAAGAATATTTTAAAGAAGAAGAAAGAAGAGAAAGAAGAAGAGAAAGAAGGAAGAAGAGATAATAAGAAGCTCTCTCTCTCCAAGACCTCTTTTGTACTTCTATCTCCCTAGCTCCCATTTCTTGTTCAATAAAATCCATTTCCAAAAAAATCTGGTTTTGTTCTCCTATGGTCTCATTTGTGCCTTTACTGGGGCAGAGGCACCTCTCCCTCATGGCACCTTAACCCTGGATGGAACCATAGCCAGGTTCCTTCCAGCCACAAGCATTCCAGGATTCCGTCAGGGACTCCCTTTCCTTCTTCCCTCTGCTTTCCAGCCGCAGAATGTGCAGCAAAGCCGCCTTTGCTGTCTGCAGCTGCTGCAGCCTGACCCTGCCCTGCACAGCTCCCTTGGCTGGCACGGCAGGAGCAGCGCCCTGGCAGCCTCAGCAATTGCCCTCTGACATCTCTGGCACTCACTGCCATGGGCTGCAATTCCAGCTGCCAGCAAGGAAAATACGTTCCTGCCCTTCAGGGCAAAATTCTGAAGGGGCCAAGACACAAGTGGAGCAAGATAATACAAAGACATTTCACTGCCAGCCTCCATAATTTCATCCAGGGCTGTTTTAGCACCTGGATTGGGAAGGGAAAAAAAAGTCAGGGGAGGGTCTTTGGCTGGGAGCTGCCACAGGTAAAAAGAGACCCTGGAAGGGAAAAAGAGCAGACAAAAGAAGGCACGAGAGACAGAAGGACACAAATGACAAGCAGCAGAGAAGGTGGCACTCTGAAAACTAAACCTGAACTTATGGAATACAAATGGGACAGAAATGAAGAATTCTGAAACTTTATTTACTATGCTCCTCTGAGCAACCTGTGCCAGGACTTCACCACCCTCACAGGGAAGAAGTATTTTCTATATCAAACCTGAATTTCATCCCTTTTACTCTGAGTCCGGTAAATCACAATGAATTTATTTGTGCTCATTTTCATAAAGGTCCCTGGGCTCTCTCCAGCACTTTCTGCTGCAAGGCCATTCCCCTCTGGAGCCCACCCACAGCAGCCCCACTCTGCCCACAGGGGCTGGGGGGCAGAGGCACAGCCTGGGGGGGCTCCCCTCTGGCCAGCCCTGCTGGAGGTGGGCACGGGCCAGGCCAAGAGCCAGCCAGTGCTGCTTCTGGAGGCGCTGGGAGCAGCCAGGGAGGCAGCACCAAACAGACAGATCTGAACGTCTCTTCTGGCCTGGATGGATTCAGGAATTGTCCCAGGCCAGGTGCAGCACCTGGCACTTGGCCTTGTGGGACCTCGTGAGGTTGTCAGATGAGGCTGTCTCCCACTTCTCAAGCTTGTCCAGGTTCCTGTGCATGCCCAAATCTTGCCATGGTGCCCCTGCCCCACTCAGCTCCCCCATCCCCTGCAAACATGCTGATTGATGCACTGCCTGTGTCATTGGGGAAGCCACAAAAGAGCCCCAGGGCCAAGGCAGAGCCCTGAGAGAGACACTCCCCATGCCCAGTCTGATCCTGCACACGGAGCCACTGCCCACAAGTCCCTGGCTGCGTCCATCTGGCCAAGGGCTCGTGCCCACAGCAGCCCACTCTGCCAAGGCAGGGCTCTGCAGGGTGCAGGTCAGGCTGTCAAGTAGGACCATGACACAGTGGGTGCACTGTGGGACTGCAGGAAGGGCCTGGGCTCCATGCAGCTTCCAGTGGGCTCAGCTGCTGAAGGGGCACTGGGTGTGGCCCTTGATGATGCAGGACATGGTGGTGCCCAGAGACCATTGTGACATCAGAGGGTTCCACCGTGGCTGAGGGTGTATGGAAGGGGCGCGGAGCCCTGGGGTGGCCCAGTCCCGTGAGAGCCACTCTCATCGAAGGAAGCAGCTCCCGGGATCTGTCTCTGTCTCTGTCTCTGCTACAGGAGCTCCCTGTACAGCAAGAAGACAACAAGAAACCTCAACTCCTTCCAGTCACCCAGCCCCCTGTCCAGCTGGGGTCAAGACCAGGCCCTCAGCAGGCACTTGGTGGGGGCACTGGGTGCCTCAGTCTGGCCACAGCCTGACACTGAGGAGGAGGAGAGACCCATCACAAAGAGAAGAAACACGACATGGCTGACAAGTGGGGAGATGTTGAGGCCCGAGAGCTTCATCTGAGCGAAGACATGAGAAGCTGTGAATTCTACCCACTGGTACCAGCAATGACAGCAAAGGAAGCAGCTGTGAGGGTGCTCTGGGGAGATGGGGCAGAGCAACAACCCTACCAGGTGACTGACCCAGAGCTGACCCAGCAAGGGGAAGGAAGCGTGAGCAGCCGGGAAAAGCAGGCATATTCTCCTGCCCCCAGTGAAGAGGTGCCATCAGCAGGGACACAGAGCCCAGTCTCCGCTCCCGACAGCCCCTGCTGCCCCCCCAGCCCCTCACGCAGCCCACTGGGAGCCCAAACCCCCAGGGAGCAGCTGGAAGAGGCAGAGCAGGGGTCGCTGCTGGCAGAGGAGGAGAATGAGGACGGGAGCTCAGACTGGGAATACTGCAGCCAGACTGAGCTTTCCGAAGACCGCCAAGGTGAGGTCGAGCAAGAACCATCCCAAGGAGAGTTCAGCAGCTCCCAAGACCTCTCTAGCTGGGACGACTGCAGTGAACCGGAGCTCAGAGATCTCCGAGACTCCGTGGAGGAGGACAGCACCATCACAGACCTCCCACAGGACTGCAGTGACCATCTAAGCGTCTTCAGCTTCGGGCCCACTCCCTTGCTGTGGGAGGAGGAGGACAAGGCCGACTGGGATGAAATCAGCGTCCTCGAGATGTATGAAGCAGAAGGCAGGGCCCAAAGGCTGCCAGATCCTGCAGCAGATGAGCTGCCCGCCCCTCAGGAGGTCTGGTTTGAGAGGCAGGCACCGGAGTTCCTGTATGGCTCGTTTCCCTCCCTGTACAGCTAAGCCTCCGTGGGCCAGCAGGGGCCCGAGGCAGGGCCACAGAGCCCTCGCGGCGCCCCAGCTCCGCAGCCGGGAGCGCAGGCCCGCAGGCAGCAGCCGCCTGCCCCGAGCAAACGGCCCGGCCGCCTGAGGCGGGCGCTGCGGGCGCTGCGGGCGCTGCTCTGCTGGCCCTGCCTGGCACGGCAGCTGCAGGAGTAGCGCCCGTGGCCCTGCCCAGCCCGCGCCGGCCGATGGCGGCTGCTCCCCGCGCGGGGCCCCACGGAGCCACACGGGCGGCCTCGGCCTGGACACGGCCCCGCAGCCTCGGCTGCCCTCGATCATCTCCCCAACAGCCAAAGTCGCTGCTGTGACCAGCCCCAAACAACACCCATGGGACACAACTGGTGCCAGAGCGCTCAGCAGTGAATCCACAGAGTCATCGAGGTGGAAAGAGACCCTGACGCTCACCCAGTGCCAGGACTTTGACTCGTACCATTCTTCTAAAACAAGTTAAAGTTCCATTTAAGAAATGGTAGTAGTAAAAAAAAAAAAAAAAGAAGAAGAAGAAATAGTAAATTTAGTAAGAATAAGAAGAATAGGAATAAGAAGATGAAGAAGAAATAGTAGTAGTAAATTTAGTAAGAATAAGAAGAATAGGAATAAGAAGATGAAAATGTAGTAATGAATATAAGAATATTAAGAAAATAAGAATGACATAGTAAGTAAGCATAACAAGTGAATAAGATTCATTAGAACGAAAATAAGAATATTTTAAAGAAGAAGAAAGAAGAGAAAGAAGAAGAGAAAGAAGGAAGAAGAGATAATAAGAAGCTCTCTCTCTCCAAGACCTCTTTTGTACTTCTATCTCCCTAGCTCCCATTTCTTGTTCAATAAAATCCATGTCCAAAAAAATCTGGTTTTGTTCTCCTATGGTCTCATTTGTGCCTTTACTGGGGCAGAGGCACCTCTCCCTCATGGCACCTTAACCCTGGATGGAACCATAGCCAGGTTCCTTCCAGCCACAAGCATTCCAGGATTCCGTCAGGGACTCCTTTTCCTTCTTCCCTCTGCTTTCCAGCCGCAGAATGTGCAGCAAAGCCGCCTTTGCTGTCTGCAGCTGCTGCAGCCTGACCCTGCCCTGCACAGCTCCCTTGGCTGGCACGGCAGGAGCAGCGCCCTGGCAGCCTCAGCAATTGCCCTCTGACATCTCTGGCACTCACTGCCATGGGCTGCAATTCCAGCTGCCAGCAAGGAAAATACGTTCCTGCCCTTCAGGGCAAAATTCTGAAGGGGCCAAGACACAAGTGGAGCAAGATAATACAAAGACATTTCACTGCCAGCCTCCATAATTTCATCCAGGGCTGTTTTAGCACCTGGATTGGGAAGGGAAAAAAAAGTCAGGGGAGGGTCTTTGGCTGGGAGCTGCCACAGGTAAAAAGAGACCCTGGAAGGGAAAAAGAGCAGACAAAAGAAGGCACGAGAGACAGAAGGACACAAATGACAAGCAGCAGAGAAGGTGGCACTCTGAAAACTAAACCTGAACTTATGGAATACAAATGGGACAGAAATGAAGAATTCTGAAACTTTATTTACTATGCTCCTCTGAGCAACCTGTGCCAGGACTTCACCACCCTCACAGGGAAGAAGTATTTTCTATATCAAACCTGAATTTCATCCCTTTTACTCTGAGTCCGGTAAATCACAATGAATTTATTTGTGCTCATTTTCATAAAGGTCCCTGGGCTCTCTCCAGCACTTTCTGCTGCAAGGCCATTCCCCTCTGGAGCCCACCCACAGCAGCCCCACTCTGCCCACAGGGGCTGGGGGGCAGAGGCACAGCCTGGGGGGGCTCCCCTCTGGCCAGCCCTGCTGGAGGTGGGCACGGGCCAGGCCAAGAGCCAGCCAGTGCTGCTTCTGGAGGTGCTGGGAGCAGCCAGGGAGGCAGCACCAAACAGACAGATCTGAACGTCTCTTCTGGCCTGGATGGATTCAGGAATTGTCCCAGGCCAGGTGCAGCACCTGGCACTTGGCCTTGTGGGACCTCGTGAGGTTGTCAGATGAGGCTGTCTCCCACTTCTCAAGCTTGTCCAGGTTCCTGTGCATGCCCAAATCCTTCCATGGTGCCCCTGCCCCACTCAGCTCCCCCATCCCCTGCAAACATGCTGATTGATGCACTGCCTGTGTCATTGGGGAAGCCACAAAAGAGCCCCAGGGCCAAGGCAGAGCCCTGAGAGAGACACTCCCCATGCCCAGTCTGATCCTGCACACGGAGCCACTGCCCACAAGTCCCTGGCTGCGTCCATCTGGCCAAGGGCTCGTGCCCACAGCAGCCCACTCTGCCAAGGCAGGGCTCTGCAGGGTGCAGGTCAGGCTGTCAAGTAGGACCATGACACAGTGGGTGCACTGTGGGACTGCAGGAAGGGCCTGGGCTCCATGCAGCTTCCAGTGGGCTCAGCTGCTGAAGGGGCACTGGGTGTGGCCCTTGATGATGCAGGACATGGTGGTGCCCAGAGACCATTGTGACATCAGAGGGTTCCACCGTGGCTGAGGGTGTATGGAAGGGGTGCGGAGCCCTGGGGTGCCCAGTCCCGTGAGAGCCACTCTCATCGAAGGAAGCAGCTCCCGGGATCTGTCTCTGTCTCTGTCTCTGCTACAGGAGCTCCCTGTACAGCAAGAAGACAACAAGAAACCTCAACTCCTTCCAGTCACCCAGCCCCCTGTCCAGCTGGGGTCAAGACCAGGCCCTCAGCAGGCACTTGGTGGGGGCACTGGGTGCCTCAGTCTGGCCACAGCCTGACACTGAGGAGGAGGAGAGACCCATCACAAAGAGAAGAAACACGACATGGCTGACAAGTGGGGAGATGTTGAGGCCCGAGAGCTTCATCTGAGCGAAGACATGAGAAGCTGTGAATTCTACCCACTGGTACCAGCAATGACAGCAAAGGAAGCAGCTGTGAGGGTGCTCTGGGGAGATGGGGCAGAGCAACAACCCTACCAGGTGACTGACCCAGAGCTGACCCAGCAAGGGGAAGGAAGCGTGAGCAGCCGGGAAAAGCAGGCACATTCTCCTGCCCCCAGTGAAGAGGTGCCATCAGCAGGGACACAGAGCCCAGTCTCCGCTCCCGACAGCCCCTGCTGCCCCCCCAGCCCCTCACGCAGCCCACTGGGAGCCCAAACCCCCAGGGAGCAGCTGGAAGAGGCAGAGCAGGGGTCGCTGCTGGCAGAGGAGGAGAATGAGGACGGGAGCTCAGACTGGGAATACTGCAGCCAGACTGAGCTTTCCGAAGACCGCCAAGGTGAGGTCGAGCAAGAACCATCCCAAGGAGAGTTCAGCAGCTCCCAAGACCTCTCTAGCTGGGACGACTGCAGTGAACCGGAGCTCAGAGATCTCCGAGACTCCGTGGAGGAGGACAGCACCATCACAGACCTCCCACAGGACTGCAGTGACCATCTAAGCGTCTTCAGCTTCGGGCCCATTCCCTTGCTGTGGGAGGAGGAGGACGAGGCCGACTGGGATGAAATCAGCGTCCTCGAGATGTATGAAGCAGAAGGCAGGGCCCAAAGGCTGCCAGATCCTGCAGCAGATGAGCTGCCCGCCCCTCAGGAGGTCTGGTTTGAGAGGCAGGCACCGGAGTTCCTGTATGGCTCATTTCCCTCCCTGTACAGCGAAGCCTCCGTGGGCCAGCAGGGGCCCGAGGCAGGGCCACAGAGCCCTCGCGGCGCCCCAGCTCCGCAGCCGGGAGCGCAGGCCCGCAGGCAGCAGCCGCCTGCCCCGAGCAAACGGCCCGGCCGCCTGAGGCGGGCGCTGCGGGCGCTGCTCTGCTGGCCCTGCCTGGCACGGCAGCTGCAGGAGTAGCGCCCGTGGCCCTGCCCAGCCCGCGCCGGCCGATGGCGGCTGCTCCCCGCGCGGGGCCCCACGGAGCCACACGGGCGGCCTCGGCCTGGACACGGCCCCGCAGCCTCGGCTGCCCTCGATCATCTCCCCAACAGCCAAAGTCGCTGCTGTGACCAGCCCCAAACAACACCCATGGGACACAACTGGTGCCAGAGCGCTCAGCAGTGAATCCACAGAGTCATCGAGGTGGAAAGAGACCCTGACGCTCACCCAGTGCCAGGACTTTGACTCGTACCATTCTTCTAAAACAAGTTAAAGTTCCATTTAAGAAATGGTAGTAGTAAAAAAAAAAAAAAAAAAAAGAAGAAGAAGAAATAGTAAATTTAGTAAGAATAAGAAGAATAGGAATAAGAAGATGAAAAAGTAGTAATGAATATAAGAATATTAAGAAAATAAGAATGACATAGTAAGTAAGCATAACAAGTGAATAAGCTTCATTAGAACGAAAATAAGAATATTTTAAAGAAGAAGAAAGAAGAGAAAGAAGAAGAGAAAGAAGGAAGAAGAGATAATAAGAAGCTCTCTCTCTCCAAGACCTCTTTTGTACTTCTATCTCCCTAGCTCCCATTTCTTGTTCAATAAAATCCATGTCCAAAAAAATCTGGTTTTGTTCTCCTATGGTCTCATTTGTGCCTTTACTGGGGCAGAGGCACCTCTCCCTCATGGCACCTTAACCCTGGATGGAACCATAGCCAGGTTCCTTCCAGCCACAAGCATTCCAGGATTCCGTCAGGGACTCCCTTTCCTTCTTCCCTCTGCTTTCCAGCCGCAGAATGTGCAGCAAAGCCGCCTTTGCTGTCTGCAGCTGCTGCAGCCTGACCCTGCCCTGCACAGCTCCCTTGGCTGGCACGGCAGGAGCAGCGCCCTGGCAGCCTCAGCAATTGCCCTCTGACATCTCTGGCACTCACTGCCATGGGCTGCAATTCCAGCTGCCAGCAAGGAAAATACGTTCCTGCCCTTCAGGGCAAAATTCTGAAGGGGCCAAGACACAAGTGGAGCAAGATAATACAAAGACATTTCACTGCCAGCCTCCATAATTTCATCCAGGGCTGTTTTAGCACCTGGATTGGGAAGGGAAAAAAAAGTCAGGGGAGGGTCTTTGGCTGGGAGCTGCCACAGGTAAAAAGAGACCCTGGAAGGGAAAAAGAGCAGACAAAAGAAGGCACGAGAGACAGAAGGACACAAATGACAAGCAGCAGAGAAGGTGGCACTCTGAAAACTAAACCTGAACTTATGGAATACAAATGGGACAGAAATGAAGAATTCTGAAACTTTATTTACTATGCTCCTCTGAGCAACCTGTGCCAGGACTTCACCACCCTCACAGGGAAGAAGTATTTTCTATATCAAACCTGAATTTCATCCCTTTTACTCTGAGTCCGGTAAATCACAATGAATTTATTTGTGCTCATTTTCATAAAGGTCCCTGGGCTCTCTCCAGCACTTTCTGCTGCAAGGCCATTCCCCTCTGGAGCCCACCCACAGCAGCCCCACTCTGCCCACAGGGGCTGGGGGGCAGAGGCACAGCCTGGGGGGGCTCCCCTCTGGCCAGCCCTGCTGGAGGTGGGCACGGGCCAGGCCAAGAGCCAGCCAGTGCTGCTTCTGGAGGCGCTGGGAGCAGCCAGGGAGTCAGCCCCAAACAGACAGATCTGAACGTCTCTTCTGGCCTGGATGGATTCAGGAATTGTCCCAGGCCAGGTGCAGCACCTGGCATTTGGCCTTGTGGGACCTCGTGAGGTTGTCAGATGAGGCTGTCTCCCACTTCTCAAGCTTGTCCAGGTTCCTGTGCATGCCCAAATCTTGCCATGGTGCCCCTGCCCCACTCAGCTCCCCCATCCCCTGCAAACATGCTGATTGATGCACTGCCTGTGTCATTGGGGAAGCCACAAAAGAGCCCCAGGGCCAAGGCAGAGCCCTGAGAGAGACACTCCCCATGCCCAGTCTGATCCTGCACACGGAGCCACTGCCCACAAGTCCCTGGCTGCGTCCATCTGGCCAAGGGCTCGTGCCCACAGCAGCCCACTCTGCCAAGGCAGGGCTCTGCAGGGTGCAGGTCAGGCTGTCAAGTCGGACCATGACACAGTGGGTGCACTGTGGGACTGCAGGAAGGGCCTGGGCTCCATGCAGCTTCCAGTGGGCTCAGCTGCTGAAGGGGCACTGGGTGTGGCCCTTGATGATGCAGGACATGGTGGTGCCCAGAGACCATTGTGACATCAGAGGGTTCCACCGTGGCTGAGGGTGTATGGAAGGGGCGCGGAGCCCTGGGGTGCCCAGTCCCGTGAGAGCCACTCTCATCGAAGGAAGCAGCTCCCGGGATCTGTCTCTGTCTCTGTCTCTGCTACAGGAGCTCCCTGTACAGCAAGAAGACAACAAGAAACCTCAACTCCTTCCAGTCACCCAGCCCCCTGTCCAGCTGGGGTCAAGACCAGGCCCTCAGGCACTTGGTGGGGGCACTGGGTGCCTCAGTCTGGCCACAGCCTGACACTGAGGAGGAGGAGAGACCCATCACAAAGAGAAGAAACACGACATGGCTGACAAGTGGGGAGATGTTGAGGCCCGAGAGCTTCATCTGAGCGAAGACATGAGAAGCTGTGAATTCTACCCACTGGTACCAGCAATGACAGCAAAGGAAGCAGCTGTGAGGGTGCTCTGGGGAGATGGGGCAGAGCAACAACCCTACCAAGTGACTGACCCAGAGCTGACCCAGCAAGGGGAAGGAAGCGTGAGCAGCCGGGAAAAGCAGGCACATTCTCCTGCCCCCAGTGAAGAGGTGCCATCAGCAGGGACACAGAGCCCAGTCTCCGCTCCCGACAGCCCCTGCTGCCCCCCCAGCCCCTCACGCAGCCCACTGGGAGCCCAAACCCCCAGGGAGCAGCTGGAAGAGGCAGAGCAGGGGTCGCTGCTGGCAGAGGAGGAGAATGAGGACGGGAGCTCAGACTGGGAATACTGCAGCCAGACTGAGCTTTCCGAAGACCGCCAAGGTGAGGTCGAGCAAGAACCATCCCAAGGAGAGTTCAGCAGCTCCCAAGACCTCTCTAGCTGGGACGACTGCAGTGAACCGGAGCTCAGAGATCTCCGAGACTCCGTGGAGGAGGACAGCACCATCACAGACCTCCCACAGGACTGCAGTGACCATCTAAGCGTCTTCAGCTTCGGGCCCACTCCCTTGCTGTGGGAGGAGGAGGACGAGGCCGACTGGGATGAAATCAGCGTCCTCGAGATGTATGAAGCAGAAGGCAGGGCCCAAAGGCTGCCAGATCCTGCAGCAGATGAGCTGCCCGCCCCTCAGGAGGTCTGGTTTGAGAGGCAGGCACCGGAGTTCCTGTATGGCTCGTTTCCCTCCCTGTACAGCAAAGCCTCCGTGGGCCAGCAGGGGCCCGAGGCAGGGCCACAGAGCCCTCGCGGCGCCCCAGCTCCGCAGCCGGGAGCGCAGGCCCGCAGGCAGCAGCCGCCTGCCCCGAGCAAACGGCCCGGCCTCCTGAGGCGGGCGCTGCGGGTGCTGCGGGCGCTGCTCTGCTGGCCCTGCCTGGCACGGCAGCTGCAGGAGTAGCGCCCGTGGCCCTGCCCAGCCCGCGCCGGCCGATGGCGGCTGCTCCCCGCGCGGGGCCCCACGGAGCCACACGGGCGGCCTCGGCCTGGACACGGCCCTGCAGCCTCGGCTGCCCTCGATCATCTCCCCAACAGCCAAAGTCGCTGCTGTGACCAGCCCCAAACAACACCCATGGGACACAACTGGTGCCAGAGCGCTCAGCAGTGAATCCACAGAGTCATCGAGGTGGGAAGAGACCCTGACGCTCACCCAGTGCCAGGACTTTGACTCGTACCATTCTTCCAAAACAAGTTAAAGTTCCATTTAAGAAATGGTAGTAGTAAAAAAAAAAAAAAAAGAAGAAGAAGAAATAGTAAATTTAGTAAGAATAAGAAGAATAGGAATAAGAAGATGAAGAAGAAATAGTAGTAGTAAATTTAGTAAGAATAAGAAGAGTAGGAATAAGAAGATGAAGAAGAAATAGTAGTAGCAAATTTAGTAAGAATAAGAATAGGAATAAGAAGATGAAAAAGTAGTAATGAATATAAGAATATTAAGAAAATAAGAATGACATAGTAAGTAAGCATAACAAGTGAATAAGCTTCATTAGAACGAAAATAAGAATATTTTAAAGAAGAAGAAAGAAGAGAAAGAAGAAGAGAAAGAAGGAAGAAGAGATAATAAGAAGCTCTCTCTCTCCAAGACCTCTTTTGTACTTCTATCTCCCTAGCTCCCATTTCTTGTTCAATAAAATCCATTTCCAAAAAAATCTGGTTTTGTTCTCCTATGGTCTCATTTGTGCCTTTACTGGGGCAGAGGCACCTCTCCCTCATGGCACCTTAACCCTGGATGGAACCATAGCCAGGTTCCTTCCAGCCACAAGCATTCCAGGATTCCGTCAGGGACTCCCTTTCCTTCTTCCCTCTGCTTTCCAGCCGCAGAATGTGCAGCAAAGCCGCCTTTGCTGTCTGCAGCTGCTGCAGCCTGACCCTGCCCTGCACAGCTCCCTTGGCTGGCACGGCAGGAGCAGCGCCCTGGCAGCCTCAGCAATTGCCCTCTGACATCTCTGGCACTCACTGCCATGGGCTGCAATTCCAGCTGCCAGCAAGGAAAATACGTTCCTGCCCTTCAGGGCAAAATTCTGAAGGGGCCAAGACACAAGTGGAGCAAGATAATACAAAGACATTTCACTGCCAGCCTCCATAATTTCATCCAGGGCTGTTTTAGCACCTGGATTGGGAAGGGAAAAAAAAGTCAGGGGAGGGTCTTTGGCTGGGAGCTGCCACAGGTAAAAAGAGACCCTGGAAGGGAAAAAGAGCAGACAAAAGAAGGCACGAGAGACAGAAGGACACAAATGACAAGCAGCAGAGAAGGTGGCACTCTGAAAACTAAACCTGAACTTATGGAATACAAATGGGACAGAAATGAAGAATTCTGAAACTTTATTTACTATGCTCCTCTGAGCAACCTGTGCCAGGACTTCACCACCCTCACAGGGAAGAAGTATTTTCTATATCAAACCTGAATTTCATCCCTTTTACTCTGAGTCCGGTAAATCACAATGAATTTATTTGTGCTCATTTTCATAAAGGTCCCTGGGCTCTCTCCAGCACTTTCTGCTGCAAGGCCATTCCCCTCTGGAGCCCACCCACAGCAGCCCCACTCTGCCCACAGGGGCTGGGGGGCAGAGGCACAGCCTGGGGGGGCTCCCCTCTGGCCAGCCCTGCTGGAGGTGGGCATGGGCCAGGCCAAGAGCCAGCCAGTGCTGCTTCTGGAGGCGCTGGGAGCAGCCAGGGAGGCAGCACCAAACAGACAGATCTGAACGTCTCTTCTGGCCTGGATGGATTCAGGAATTGTCCCAGGCCAGGTGCAGCACCTGGCACTTGGCCTTGTGGGACCTCGTGAGGTTGTCAGATGAGGCTGTCTCCCACTTCTCAAGCTTGTCCAGGTTCCTGTGCATGCCCAAATCTTGCCATGGTGCCCCTGCCCCACTCAGCTCCCCCATCCCCTGCAAACATGCTGATTGATGCACTGCCTGTGTCATTGGGGAAGCCACAAAAGAGCCCCAGGGCCAAGGCAGAGCCCTGAGAGAGACACTCCCCATGCCCAGTCTGATCCTGCACACGGAGCCACTGCCCACAAGTCCCTGGCTGCGTCCATCTGGCCAAGGGCTCGTGCCCACAGCAGCCCACTCTGCCAAGGCAGGGCTCTGCAGGGTGCAGGTCAGGCTGTCAAGTAGGACCATGACACAGTGGGTGCACTGTGGGACTGCAGGAAGGGCCTGGGCTCCATGCAGCTTCCAGTGGGCTCAGCTGCTGAAGGGGCGCTGGGTGTGGCCCTTGATGATGCAGGACATGGTGGTGCCCAGAGACCATTGTGACATCAGAGGGTTCCACCGTGGCTGAGGGTGTATGGAAGGGGTGCGGAGCCCTGGGGTGCCCAGTCCCGTGAGAGCCACTCTCATCGAAGGAAGCAGCTCCCGGGATCTGTCTCTGTCTCTGTCTCTGCTACAGGAGCTCCCTGTACAGCAAGAAGACAACAAGAAACCTCAACTCCTTCCAGTCACCCAGCCCCCTGTCCAGCTGGGGTCAAGACCAGGCCCTCAGCAGGCACTTGGTGGGGGCACTGGGTGCCTCAGTCTGGCCACAGCCTGACACTGAGGAGGAGGAGAGACCCATCACAAAGAGAAGAAACACAACATGGCTGACAAGTGGGGAGATGTTGAGGCCCGAGAGCTTCATCTGAGCGAAGACATGAGAAGCTGTGAATTCTACCCACTGGTACCAGCAATGACAGCAAAGGAAGCAGCTGTGAGGGTGCTCTGGGGAGATGGGGCAGAGCAACAACCCTACCAGGTGACTGACCCAGAGCTGACCCAGCAAGGGGAAGGAAGCGTGAGCAGCCGGGAAAAGCAGGCACATTCTCCTGCCCCCAGTGAAGAGGTGCCATCAGCAGGGACACAGAGCCCAGTCTCCGCTCCCGACAGCCCCTGCTGCCCACCCAGCCCCTCACGCAGCCCACTGGGAGCCCAAACCCCCAGGGAGCAGCTGGAAGAGGCAGAGCAGGGGTCGCTGCTGGCAGAGGAGGAGAATGAGGACGGGAGCTCAGACTGGGAATACTGCAGCCAGACTGAGCTTTCCGAAGACCGCCAAGGTGAGGTCGAGCAAGAACCATCCCAAGGAGAGTTCAGCAGCTCCCAAGACCTCTCTAGCTGGGACGACTGCAGTGAACCGGAGCTCAGAGATCTCCGAGACTCCGTGGAGGAGGACAGCACCATCACAGACCTCCCACAGGACTGCAGTGACCATCTAAGCGTCTTCAGCTTCGGGCCCATTCCCTTGCTGTGGGAGGAGGAGGACGAGGCCGACTGGGATGAAATCAGCGTCCTCGAGATGTATGAAGCAGAAGGCAGGGCCCAAAGGCTGCCAGATCCTGCAGCAGATGAGCTGCCCGCCCCTCAGGAGGTCTGGTTTGAGAGGCAGGCACCGGAGTTCCTGTATGGCTCATTTCCCTCCCTGTACAGCGAAGCCTCCGTGGGCCAGCAGGGGCCCGAGGCAGGGCCACAGAGCCCTCGCGGCGCCCCAGCTCCGCAGCCGGGAGCGCAGGCCCGCAGGCAGCAGCCGCCTGCCCCGAGCAAACGGCCCGGCCGCCTGAGGCGGGCGCTGCGGGCGCTGCGGGCGCTGCTCTGCTGGCCCTGCCTGGCACGGCAGCTGCAGGAGTAGCGCCCGTGGCCCTGCCCAGCCCGCGCCGGCCGATGGCGGCTGCTCCCCGCGCGGGGCCCCACGGAGCCACACGGGCGGCCTCGGCCTGGACACGGCCCCGCAGCCTCGGCTGCCCTCGATCATCTCCCCAACAGCCAAAGTCGCTGCTGTGACCAGCCCCAAACAACACCCATGGGACACAACTGGTGCCAGAGCGCTCAGCAGTGAATCCACACAGTCATCGAGGTGGAAAGAGACCCTGACGCTCACCCAGTGCCAGGACTTTGACTCGTACCATTCTTCTAAAACAAGTTAAAGTTCCATTTAAGAAATGGTAGTAGTAAAAAAAAAAAAAAAAAAGAAGAAGAAGAAATAGTAAATTTAGTAAGAATAAGAAGAATAGGAATAAGAAGATGAAGAAGAAATATTAGTAGTAAATTTAGTAAGAATAAGAAGAATAGGAATAAGAAGATGAAAAAGTAGTAATGAATATAAGAATATTAAGAAAATAAGAATGACATAGTAAGTAAGCATAACAAGTGAATAAGCTTCATTAGAACGAAAATAAGAATATTTTAAAGAAGAAGAAAGAAGAGAAAGAAGAAGAGAAAGAAGGAAGAAGAGATAATAAGAAGCTCTCTCTCTCAAGGACCTCTTTTGTACTTCTATCTCCCTAGCTCCCATTTCTTGTTCAATAAAATCCATGTCCAAAAAAATCTGGTTTTGTTCTCCTATGGTCTCATTTGTGCCTTTACTGGGGCAGAGGCACCTCTCCCTCATGGCACCTTAACCCTGGATGGAACCATAGCCAGGTTCCTTCCAGCCACAAGCATTCCAGGATTCCGTCAGGGACTCCCTTTCCTTCTTCCCTCTGCTTTCCAGCTGCAGAATGTGCAGCAAAGCCGCCTTTGCTGTCTGCAGCTGCTGCAGCCTGACCCTGCCCTGCACAGCTCCCTTGGCTGGCACGGCAGGAGCAGCGCCCTGGCAGCCTCAGCAATTGCCCTCTGACATCTCTGGCACTCACTGCCATGGGCTGCAATTCCAGCTGCCAGCAAGGAAAATACGTTCCTGCCCTTCAGGGCAAAATTCTGAAGGGGCCAAGACACAAGTGGAGCAAGATAATACAAAGACATTTCACTGCCAGCCTCCATAATTTCATCCAGGGCTGTTTTAGCACCTGGATTGGGAAGGGAAAAAAAAGTCAGGGGAGGGTCTTTGGCTGGGAGCTGCCACAGGTAAAAAGAGACCCTGGAAGGGAAAAAGAGCAGACAAAAGAAGGCACGAGAGACAGAAGGACACAAATGACAAGCAGCAGAGAAGGTGGCACTCTGAAAACTAAACCTGAACTTATGGAATACAAATGGGACAGAAATGAAGAATTCTGAAACTTTATTTACTATGCTCCTCTGAGCAACCTGTGCCAGGACTTCACCACCCTCACAGGGAAGAAGTATTTTCTATATCAAACCTGAATTTCATCCCTTTTACTCTGAGTCCGGTAAATCACAATGAATTTATTTGTGCTCATTTTCATAAAGGTCCCTGGGCTCTCTCCAGCACTTTCTGCTGCAAGGCCATTCCCCTCTGGAGCCCACCCACAGCAGCCCCACTCTGCCCACAGGGGCTGGGGGGCAGAGGCACAGCCTGGGGGGGCTCCCCTCTGGCCAGCCCTGCTGGAGGTGGGCACGGGCCAGGCCAAGAGCCAGCCAGTGCTGCTTCTGGAGGCGCTGGGAGCAGCCAGGGAGTCAGCACCAAACAGACAGATCTGAACGTCTCTTCTGGCCTGGATGGATTCAGGAATTGTCCCAGGCCAGGTGCAGCACCTGGCATTTGGCCTTGTGGGACCTCGTGAGGTTGTCAGATGAGGCTGTCTCCCACTTCTCAAGCTTGTCCAGGTTCCTGTGCATGCCCAAATCTTGCCATGGTGCCCCTGCCCCACTCAGCTCCCCCATCCCCTGCAAACATGCTGATTGATGCACTGCCTGTGTCATTGGGGAAGCCACAAAAGAGCCCCAGGGCCAAGGCAGAGCCCTGAGAGAGACACTCCCCATGCCCAGTCTGATCCTGCACACGGAGCCACTGCCCACAAGTCCCTGGCTGCGTCCATCTGGCCAAGGGCTCGTGCCCACAGCAGCCCACTCTGCCAAGGCAGGGCTCTGCAGGGTGCAGGTCAGGCTGTCAAGTAGGACCATGACACAGTGGGTGCACTGTGGGACTGCAGGAAGGGCCTGGGCTCCATGCAGCTTCCAGTGGGCTCAGCTGCTGAAGGGGCACTGGGTGTGGCCCTTGATGATGCAGGACATGGTGGTGCCCAGAGACCATTGTGACATCAGAGGGTTCCACCGTGGCTGAGGGTGTATGGAAGGGGCGCGGAGCCCTGGGGTGCCCAGTCCCGTGAGAGCCACTCTCATCGAAGGAAGCAGCTCCCGGGATCTGTCTCTGTCTCTGTCTCTGCTACAGGAGCTCCCTGTACAGCAAGAAGACAACAAGAAACCTCAACTCCTTCCAGTCACCCAGCCCCCTGTCCAGCTGGGGTCAAGACCAGGCCCTCAGCAGGCACTTGGTGGGGGCACTGGGTGCCTCAGTCTGGCCACAGCCTGACACTGAGGAGGAGGAGAGACCCATCACAAAGAGAAGAAACACGACATGGCTGACAAGTGGGGAGATGTTGAGGCCCGAGAGCTTCATCTGAGCGAAGACATGAGAAGCTGTGAATTCTACCCACTGGTACCAGCAATGACAGCAAAGGAAGCAGCTGTGAGGGTGCTCTGGGGAGATGGGGCAGAGCAACAACCCTACCAAGTGACTGACCCAGAGCTGACCCAGCAAGGGGAAGGAAGCGTGAGCAGCCAGGAAAAGCAGGCACATTCTCCTGCCCCCAGTGAAGAGGTGCCATCAGCAGGGACACAGAGCCCAGTCTCCGCTCCCGACAGCCCCTGCTGCCCCCCCAGCCCCTCACGCAGCCCACTGGGAGCCCAAACCCCCAGGGAGCAGCTGGAAGAGGCAGAGCAGGGGTCGCTGCTGGCAGAGGAGGAGAATGAGGACGGGAGCTCAGACTGGGAATACTGCAGCCAGACTGAGCTTTCCGAAGACCGCCAAGGTGAGGTCGAGCAAGAACCATCCCAAGGAGAGTTCAGCAGCTCCCAAGACCTCTCTAGCTGGGACGACTGCAGTGAACCGGAGCTCAGAGATCTCCGAGACTCCGTGGAGGAGGACAGCACCATCACAGACCTCCCACAGGACTGCAGTGACCATCTAAGCGTCTTCAGCTTCGGGCCCACTCACTTGCTGTGGGAGGAGGAGGACGAGGCCGACTGGGATGAAATCAGCGTCCTCGAGATGTATGAAGCAGAAGGCAGGCCCAAAGGCTGCCAGATCCTGCAGCAGATGAGCTGCCCGCCCCTCAGGAGGTCTGGTTTGAGAGGCAGGCACCGGAGTTCCTGTATGGCTCGTTTCCCTCCCTGTACAGCGAAGCCTCCGTGGGCCAGCAGGGGCCCGAGGCAGGGCCACAGAGCCCTCGCGGCGCCCCAGCTCCGCAGCCGGGAGCGCAGGCCCGCAGGCAGCAGCCGCCTGCCCCGAGCAAACGGCCCGGCCGCCTGAGGCGGGCGCTGCGGGCGCTGCGAGCGCTGCTCTGCTGGCCCTGCCTGGCACGGCAGCTGCAGGAGTAGCGCCCGTGGCCCTGCCCAGCCCGCGCCGGCCGATGGCGGCTGCTCCCCGCGCGGGGCCCCACGGAGCCACACGGGCGGCCTCGGCCTGGACACGGCCCCGCAGCCTCGGCTGCCCTCGATCATCTCCCCAACAGCCAAAGTCGCTGCTGTGACCAGCCCCAAACAACACCCATGGGACACAACTGGTGCCAGAGCGCTCAGCAGTGAATCCACAGAGTCATCGAGGTGGAAAGAGACCCTGACGCTCACCCAGTGCCAGGACTTTGACTCGTACCATTCTTCTAAAACAAGTTAAAGTTCCATTTAAGAAATGGTAGTAGTAAAAAAAAAAAAAAAAAAGAAGAAGAAGAAATAGTAACTTTAGTAAGAATAAGAAGAATAGGAATAAGAAGATGAAGAAGAAATAGTAGTAGTAAATTTAGTAAGAATAAGAAGAATAGGAATAAGAAGATGAAAAAGTAGTAATGAATATAAGAATATTAAGAAAATAAGAATGACATAGTAAGTAAGCATAACAAGTGAATAAGCTTCATTAGAACGAAAATAAGAATATTTTAAAGAAGAAGAAAGAAGAGAAAGAAGAAGAGAAAGAAGGAAGAAGAGATAATAAGAAGCTCTCTCTCTCCAAGACCTCTTTTGTACTTCTATCTCCCTAGCTCCCATTTCTTGTTCAATAAAATCCATGTCCAAAAAAATCTGGTTTTGTTCTCCTATGGTCTCATTTGTGCCTTTACTGGGGCAGAGGCACCTCTCCCTCATGGCACCTTAACCCTGGATGGAACCATAGCCAGGTTCCTTCCAGCCACAAGCATTCCAGGATTCCATCAGGGACTCCCTTTCCTTCTTCCCTCTGCTTTCCAGCTGCAGAATGTGCAGCAAAGCCGCCTTTGCTGTCTGCAGCTGCTGCAGCCTGACCCTGCCCTGCACAGCTCCCTTGGCTGGCACGGCAGGAGCAGCGCCCTGGCAGCCTCAGCAATTGCCCTCTGACATCTCTGGCACTCACTGCCATGGGCTGCAATTCCAGCTGCCAGCAAGGAAAATACGTTCCTGCCCTTCAGGGCAAAATTCTGAAGGGGCCAAGACACAAGTGGAGCAAGATAATACAAAGACATTTCACTGCCAGCCTCCATAATTTCATCCAGGGCTGTTTTAGCACCTGGATTGGGAAGGGAAAAAAAAGTCAGGGGAGGGTCTTTGGCTGGGAGCTGCCACAGGTAAAAAGAGACCCTGGAAGGGAAAAAGAGCAGACAAAAGAAGGCACGAGAGACAGAAGGACACAAATGACAAGCAGCAGAGAAGGTGGCACTCTGAAAACTAAACCTGAACTTATGGAATACAAATGGGACAGAAATGAAGAATTCTGAAACTTTATTTACTATGCTCCTCTGAGCAACCTGTGCCAGGACTTCACCACCCTCACAGGGAAGAAGTATTTTCTATATCAAACCTGAATTTCATCCCTTTTACTCTGAGTCCGGTAAATCACAATGAATTTATTTGTGCTCATTTTCATAAAGGTCCCTGGGCTCTCTCCAGCACTTTCTGCTGCAAGGCCATTCCCCTCTGGAGCCCACCCACAGCAGCCCCACTCTGCCCACAGGGGCTGGGGGGCAGAGGCACAGCCTGGGGGGGCTCCCCTCTGGCCAGCCCTGCTGGAGGTGGGCACGGGCCAGGCCAAGAGCCAGCCAGTGCTGCTTCTGGAGGCGCTGGGAGCAGCCAGGGAGGCAGCACCAAACAGACAGATCTGAACGTCTCTTCTGGCCTGGATGGATTCAGGAATTGTCCCAGGCCAGGTGCAGCACCTGGCACTTGGCCTTGTGGGACCTCGTGAGGTTGTCAGATGAGGCTGTCTCCCACTTCTCAAGCTTGTCCAGGTTCCTGTGCATGCCCAAATCTTGCCATGGTGCCCCTGCCCCACTCAGCTCCCCCATCCCCTGCAAACATGCTGATTGATGCACTGCCTGTGTCATTGGGGAAGCCACAAAAGAGCCCCAGGGCCAAGGCAGAGCCCTGAGAGAGACACTCCCCATGCCCAGTCTGATCCTGCACACGGAGCCACTGCCCACAAGTCCCTGGCTGCGTCCATCTGGCCAAGGGCTCGTGCCCACAGCAGCCCACTCTGCCAAGGCAGGGCTCTGCAGGGTGCAGGTCAGGCTGTCAAGTAGGACCATGACACAGTGGGTGCACTGTGGGACTGCAGGAAGGGCCTGGGCTCCATGCAGCTTCCAGTGGGCTCAGCTGCTGAAGGGGCACTGGGTGTGGCCCTTGATGATGCAGGACATGGTGGTGCCCAGAGACCATTGTGACATCAGAGGGTTCCACCGTGGCTGAGGGTGTATGGAAGGGGTGCGGAGCCCTGGGGTGCCCAGTCCCGTGAGAGCCACTCTCATCGAAGGAAGCAGCTCCCGGGATCTGTCTCTGTCTCTGTCTCTGCTACAGGAGCTCCCTGTACAGCAAGAAGACAACAAGAAACCTCAACTCCTTCCAGTCACCCAGCCCCCTGTCCAGCTGGGGTCAAGACCAGGCCCTCAGCAGGCACTTGGTGGGGGCACTGGGTGCCTCAGTCTGGCCACAGCCTGACACTGAGGAGGAGGAGAGACCCATCACAAAGAGAAGAAACACAACATGGCTGACAAGTGGGGAGATGTTGAGGCCCGAGAGCTTCATCTGAGCGAAGACATGAGAAGCTGTGAATTCTACCCACTGGTACCAGCAATGACAGCAAAGGAAGCAGCTGTGAGGGTGCTCTGGGGAGATGGGGCAGAGCAACAACCCTACCAGGTGACTGACCCAGAGCTGACCCAGCAAGGGGAAGGAAGCGTGAGCAGCCAGGAAAAGCAGGCACATTCTCCTGCCCCCAGTGAAGAGGTGCCATCAGCAGGGACACAGAGCCCAGTCTCCGCTCCCGACAGCCCCTGCTGCCCCCCCAGCCCCTCACGCAGCCCACTGGGAGCCCAAACCCCCAGGGAGCAGCTGGAAGAGGCAGAGCAGGGGTCGCTGCTGGCAGAGGAGGAGAATGAGGACGGGAGCTCAGACTGGGAATACTGCAGCCAGACTGAGCTTTCCAAAGACCGCCAAGGTGAGGTCGAGCAAGAACCATCCCAAGGAGAGTTCAGCAGCTCCCAAGACCTCTCTAGCTGGGACGACTGCAGTGAACCGGAGCTCAGAGATCTCTGAGACTCCGTGGAGGAGGACAGCACCATCACAGACCTCCCACAGGACTGCAGTGACCATCTAAGCGTCTTCAGCTTCGGGCCCACTCCCTTGCTGTGGGAGGAGGAGGACGAGGCCGACTGGGATGAAATCAGCGTCCTCGAGATGTATGAAGCAGAAGGCAGGGCCCAAAGGCTGCCAGATCCTGCAGCAGATGAGCTGCCCGCCCCTCAGGAGGTCTGGTTTGAGAGGCAGGCACCGGAGTTCCTGTATGGCTCGTTTCCCTCCCTGTACAGCGAAGCCTCCGTGGGCCAGCAGGGGCCCGAGGCAGGGCCACAGAGCCCTCGCGGCGCCCCAGCTCCGCAGCCGGGAGCGCAGGCCCGCAGGCAGCAGCCGCCTGCCCCGAGCAAACGGCCCGGCCGCCTGAGGCGGGCGCTGCGGGCGCTGCGAGCGCTGCTCTGCTGGCCCTGCCTGGCACGGCAGCTGCAGGAGTAGCGCCCGTGGCCCTGCCCAGCCCGCGCCGGCCGATGGCGGCTGCTCCCCGCGCGGGGCCCCACGGAGCCATACGGGCGGCCTCGGCCTGGACACGGCCCCGCAGCCTCGGCTGCCCTCGATCATCTCCCCAACAGCCAAAGTCGCTGCTGTGACCAGCCCCAAACAACACCCATGGGACACAACTGGTGCCAGAGCGCTCAGCAGTGAATCCACAGAGTCATCGAGGTGGAAAGAGACCCTGACGCTCACCCAGTGCCAGGACTTTGACTCGTACCATTCTTCTAAAACAAGTTAAAGTTCCATTTAAGAAATGGTAGTAGTAAAAAAAAAAAAAAAAAAGAAGAAGAAGAAATAGTAACTTTAGTAAGAATAAGAAGAATAGGAATAAGAAGATGAAGAAGAAATAGTAGTAGTAAATTTAGTAAGAATAAGAAGAATAGGAATAAGAAGATGAAAAAGTAGTAATGAATATAAGAATATTAAGAAAATAAGAATGACATAGTAAGTAAGCATAACAAGTGAATAAGCTTCATTAGAACGAAAATAAGAATATTTTAAAGAAGAAGAAAGAAGAGAAAGAAGAAGAGAAAGAAGGAAGAAGAGATAATAAGAAGCTCTCTCTCTCCAAGACCTCTTTTGTACTTCTATCTCCCTAGCTCCCATTTCTTGTTCAATAAAATCCATGTCCAAAAAAATCTGGTTTTGTTCTCCTATGGTCTCATTTGTGCCTTTACTGGGGCAGAGGCACCTCTCCCTCATGGCACCTTAACCCTGGATGGAACCATAGCCAGGTTCCTTCCAGCCACAAGCATTCCAGGATTCCATCAGGGACTCCCTTTCCTTCTTCCCTCTGCTTTCCAGCTGCAGAATGTGCAGCAAAGCCGCCTTTGCTGTCTGCAGCTGCTGCAGCCTGACCCTGCCCTGCACAGCTCCCTTGGCTGGCACGGCAGGAGCAGCGCCCTGGCAGCCTCAGCAATTGCCCTCTGACATCTCTGGCACTCACTGCCATGGGCTGCAATTCCAGCTGCCAGCAAGGAAAATACGTTCCTGCCCTTCAGGGCAAAATTCTGAAGGGGCCAAGACACAAGTGGAGCAAGATAATACAAAGACATTTCACTGCCAGCCTCCATAATTTCATCCAGGGCTGTTTTAGCACCTGGATTGGGAAGGGAAAAAAAAGTCAGGGGAGGGTCTTTGGCTGGGAGCTGCTACAGGTAAAAAGAGACCCTGGAAGGGAAAAAGAGCAGACAAAAGAAGGCACGAGAGACAGAAGGACACAAATGACAAGCAGCAGAGAAGGTGGCACTCTGAAAACTAAACCTGAACTTATGGAATACAAATGGGACAGAAATGAAGAATTCTGAAACTTTATTTACTATGCTCCTCTGAGCAACCTGTGCCAGGACTTCACCACCCTCACAGGGAAGAAGTATTTTCTATATCAAACCTGAATTTCATCCCTTTTACTCTGAGTCCGGTAAATCACAATGAATTTATTTGTGCTCATTTTCATAAAGGTCCCTGGGCTCTCTCCAGCACTTTCTGCTGCAAGGCCATTCCCCTCTGGAGCCCACCCACAGCAGCCCCACTCTGCCCACAGGGGCTGGGGGGCAGAGGCACAGCCTGGGGGGGCTCCCCTCTGGCCAGCCCTGCTGGAGGTGGGCACGGGCCAGGCCAAGAGCCAGCCAGTGCTGCTTCTGGAGGCGCTGGGAGCAGCCAGGGAGGCAGCACCAAACAGACAGATCTGAACGTCTCTTCTGGCCTGGATGGATTCAGGAATTGTCCCAGGCCAGGTGCAGCACCTGGCACTTGGCCTTGTGGGACCTCGTGAGGTTGTCAGATGAGGCTGTCTCCCACTTCTCAAGCTTGTCCAGGTTCCTGTGCATGCCCAAATCTTGCCATGGTGCCCCTGCCCCACTCAGCTCCCCCATCCCCTGCAAACATGCTGATTGATGCACTGCCTGTGTCATTGGGGAAGCCACAAAAGAGCCCCAGGGCCAAGGCAGAGCCCTGAGAGAGACACTCCCCATGCCCAGTCTGATCCTGCACACGGAGCCACTGCCCACAAGTCCCTGGCTGCGTCCATCTGGCCAAGGGCTCGTGCCCACAGCAGCCCACTCTGCCAAGGCAGGGCTCTGCAGGGTGCAGGTCAGGCTGTCAAGTAGGACCATGACACAGTGGGTGCACTGTGGGACTGCAGGAAGGGCCTGGGCTCCATGCAGCTTCCAGTGGGCTCAGCTGCTGAAGGGGCACTGGGTGTGGCCCTTGATGATGCAGGACATGGTGGTGCCCAGAGACCATTGTGACATCAGAGGGTTCCACCGTGGCTGAGGGTGTATGGAAGGGGTGCGGAGCCCTGGGGTGCCCAGTCCCGTGAGAGCCACTCTCATCGAAGGAAGCAGCTCCCGGGATCTGTCTCTGTCTCTGTCTCTGCTACAGGAGCTCCCTGTACAGCAAGAAGACAACAAGAAACCTCAACTCCTTCCAGTCACCCAGCCCCCTGTCCAGCTGGGGTCAAGACCAGGCCCTCAGCAGGCACTTGGTGGGGGCACTGGGTGCCTCAGTCTGGCCACAGCCTGACACTGAGGAGGAGGAGAGACCCATCACAAAGAGAAGAAACACGACATGGCTGACAAGTGGGGAGATGTTGAGGCCCGAGAGCTTCATCTGAGCGAAGACATGAGAAGCTGTGAATTCTACCCACTGGTACCAGCAATGACAGCAAAGGAAGCAGCTGTGAGGGTGCTCTGGGGAGATGGGGCAGAGCAACAACCCTACCAAGTGACTGACCCAGAGCTGACCCAGCAAGGGGAAGGAAGCGTGAGCAGCCGGGAAAAGCAGGCACATTCTCCTGCCCCCAGTGAAGAGGTGCCATCAGCAGGGACACAGAGCCCAGTCTCCGCTCCCGACAGCCCCTGCTGCCCCCCCAGCCCCTCACGCAGCCCACTGGGAGCCCAAACCCCCAGGGAGCAGCTGGAAGAGGCAGAGCAGGGGTCGCTGCTGGCAGAGGAGGAGAATGAGGACGGGAGCTCAGACTGGGAATACTGCAGCCAGACTGAGCTTTCCGAAGACCGCCAAGGTGAGGTCGAGCAAGAACCATCCCAAGGAGAGTTCAGCAGCTCCCAAGACCTCTCTAGCTGGGACGACTGCAGTGAACCGGAGCTCAGAGATCTCCGAGACTCCGTGGAGGAGGACAGCACCATCACAGACCTCCCACAGGACTGCAGTGACCATCTAAGCGTCTTCAGCTTCGGGCCCACTCCCTTGCTGTGGGAGGAGGAGGACGAGGCCGACTGGGATGAAATCAGCGTCCTCGAGATGTATGAAGCAGAAGGCAGGGCCCAAAGGCTGCCAGATCCTGCAGCAGATGAGCTGCCCGCCCCTCAGGAGGTCTGGTTTGAGAGGCAGGCACCGGAGTTGCTGTATGGCTCGTTTCCCTCCCTGTACAGCGAAGCCTCCGTGGGCCAGCAGGGGCCCGAGGCAGGGCCACAGAGCCCTCGCGGCGCCCCAGCTCCGCAGCCGGGAGCGCAGGCCCGCAGGCAGCAGCCGCCTGCCCCGAGCAAACGGCCCGGCCGCCTGAGGCGGGCGCTGCGGGCGCTGCGGGCGCTGCTCTGCTGGCCCTGCCTGGCACGGCAGCTGCAGGAGTAGCGCCCGTGGCCCTGCCCAGCCCGCGCCGGCCGATGGCGGCTGCTCCCCGCGCGGGGCCCCACGGAGCCACACGGGCGGCCTCGGCCTGGACACGGCCCCGCAGCCTCGGCTGCCCTCGATCATCTCCCCAACAGCCAAAGTCGCTGCTGTGACCAGCCCCAAACAACACCCATGGGACACAACTGGTGCCAGAGCGCTCAGCAGTGAATCCACAGAGTCATAGAGGTGGGAAGAGACCCTGACGCTCACCCAGTGCCAGGACTTTGACTCGTACCATTCTTCCAAAACAAGTTAAAGTTCCATTTAAGAAATGGTAGTAGTAAAAAAAAAAAAAAAAAGAAGAAGAAGAAATAGTAAATTTAGTAAGAATAAGAAGAATAGGAATAAGAAGATGAAGGAGAAATAGTAGTAGTAAATTTAGTATGAATAAGAAGAGTAGGAATAAGAAGATGAAGAAGAAATAGTAGTAGCAAATTTAGTAAGAATAAGAATAGGAATAAGAAGATGAAAAAGTAGTAATGAATATAAGAATATTAAGAAAATAAGAATGACATAGTAAGTAAGCATAACAAGTGAATAAGCTTCATTAGAACGAATATAAGAATATTTTAAAGAAGAAGAAAGAAGAGAAAGAAGAAGAGAAAGAAGGAAGAAGAGATAATAAGAAGCTCTCTCTCTCCAAGACCTCTTTTGTACTTCTATCTCCCTAGCTCCCATTTCTTGTTCAATAAAATCCATGTCCAAAAAAATCTGGTTTTGTTCTCCTATGGTCTCATTTGTGCCTTTACTGGGGCAGAGGCACCTCTCCCTCATGGCACCTTAACCCTGGATGGAACCATAGCCAGGTTCCTTCCAGCCACAAGCATTCCAGGATTCCGTCAGGGACTCCCTTTCCTTCTTCCCTCTGCTTTCCAGCTGCAGAATGTGCAGCAAAGCCGCCTTTGCTGTCTGCAGCTGCTGCAGCCTGACCCTGCCCTGCACAGCTCCCTTGGCTGGCACGGCAGGAGCAGCGCCCTGGCAGCCTCAGCAATTGCCCTCTGACATCTCTGGCACTCACTGCCATGGGCTGCAATTCCAGCTGCCAGCAAGGAAAATACGTTCCTGCCCTTCAGGGCAAAATTCTGAAGGGGCCAAGACACAAGTGGAGCAAGATAATACAAAGACATTTCACTGCCAGCCTCCATAATTTCATCCAGGGCTGTTTTAGCACCTGGATTGGGAAGGGAAAAAAAAGTCAGGGGAGGGTCTTTGGCTGGGAGCTGCCACAGGTAAAAAGAGACCCTGGAAGGGAAAAAGAGCAGACAAAAGAAGGCACGAGAGACAGAAGGACACAAATGACAAGCAGCAGAGAAGGTGGCACTCTGAAAACTAAACCTGAACTTATGGAATACAAATGGGACAGAAATGAAGAATTCTGAAACTTTATTTACTATGCTCCTCTGAGCAACCTGTGCCAGGACTTCACCACCCTCACAGGGAAGAAGTATTTTCTATATCAAACCTGAATTTCATCCCTTTTACTCTGAGTCCGGTAAATCACAATGAATTTATTTGTGCTCATTTTCATAAAGGTCCCTGGGCTCTCTCCAGCACTTTCTGCTGCAAGGCCATTCCCCTCTGGAGCCCACCCACAGCAGCCCCACTCTGCCCACAGGGGCTGGGGGGCAGAGGCACAGCCTGGGGGGGCTCCCCTCTGGCCAGCCCTGCTGGAGGTGGGCACGGGCCAGGCCAAGAGCCAGCCAGTGCTGCTTCTGGAGGCGCTGGGAGCAGCCAGGGAGGCAGCCCCAAACAGACAGATCTGAACGTCTCTTCTGGCCTGGATGGATTCAGGAATTGTCCCAGGCCAGGTGCAGCACCTGGCACTTGGCCTTGTGGGACCTCGTGAGGTTGTCAGATGAGGCTGTCTCCCACTTCTCAAGCTTGTCCAGGTTCCTGTGCATGCCCAAATCTTGCCATGGTGCCCCCGCCCCACTCAGCTCCCCCATCCCCTGCAAACATGCTGATTGATGCACTGCCTGTGTCATTGGGGAAGCCACAAAAGAGCCCCAGGGCCAAGGCAGAGCCCTGAGAGAGACACTCCCCATGCCCAGTCTGATCCTGCACACGGAGCCACTGCCCACAAGTCCCTGGCTGCGTCCATCTGGCCAAGGGCTCGTGCCCACAGCAGCCCACTCTGCCAAGGCAGGGCTCTGCAGGGTGCAGGTCAGGCTGTCAAGTAGGACCATGACACAGTGGGTGCACTGTGGGACTGCAGGAAGGGCCTGGGCTCCATGCAGCTTCCAGTGGGCTCAGCTGCTGAAGGGGCACTGGGTGTGGCCCTTGATGATGCAGGACATGGTGGTGCCCAGAGACCATTGTGACATCAGAGGGTTCCACCGTGGCTGAGGGTGTATGGAAGGGGTGCGGAGCCCTGGGGTGCCCAGTCCCGTGAGAGCCACTCTCATCGAAGGAAGCAGCTCCCGGGATCTGTCTCTGTCTCTGTCTCTGCTACAGGAGCTCCCTGTACAGCAAGAAGACAACAAGAAACCTCAACTCCTTCCAGTCACCCAGCCCCCTGTCCAGCTGGGGTCAAGACCAGGCCCTCAGCAGGCACTTGGTGGGGGCACTGGGTGCCTCAGTCTGGCCACAGCCTGACACTGAGGAGGAGGAGAGACCCATCACAAAGAGAAGAAACACGACATGGCTGACAAGTGGGGAGATGTTGAGGCCCGAGAGCTTCATCTGAGCGAAGACATGAGAAGCTGTGAATTCTACCCACTGGTACCAGCAATGACAGCAAAGGAAGCAGCTGTGAGGGTGCTCTGGGGAGATGGGGCAGAGCAACAACCCTACCAGGTGACTGACCCAGAGCTGACCCAGCAAGGGGAAGGAAGCGTGAGCAGCCGGGAAAAGCAGGCACATTCTCCTGCCCCCAGTGAAGAGGTGCCATCAGCAGGGACACAGAGCCCAGTCTCCGCTCCCGACAGCCCCTGCTGCCCCCCCAGCCCCTCACGCAGCCCACTGGGAGCCCAAACCCCCAGGGAGCAGCTGGAAGAGGCAGAGCAGGGGTCGCTGCTGGCAGAGGAGGAGAATGAGGACGGGAGCTCAGACTGGGAATACTGCAGCCAGACTGAGCTTTCCGAAGACCGCCAAGGTGAGGTCGAGCAAGAACCATCCCAAGGAGAGTTCAGCAGCTCCCAAGACCTCTCTAGCTGGGACGACTGCAGTGAACCGGAGCTCAGAGATCTCCGAGACTCCGTGGAGGAGGACAGCACCATCACAGACCTCCCACAGGACTGCAGTGACCATCTAAGCGTCTTCAGCTTCGGGCCCACTCCCTTGCTGTGGGAGGAGGAGGACGAGGCCGACTGGGATGAAATCAGCGTCCTCGAGATGTATGAAGCAGAAGGCAGGGCCCAAAGGCTGCCAGATCCTGCAGCAGATGAGCTGCCCGCCCCTCAGGAGGTCTGGTTTGAGAGGCAGGCACCGGAGTTCCTGTATGGCTCGTTTCCCTCCCTGTACAGCGAAGCCTCCGTGGGCCAGCAGGGGCCCGAGGCAGGGCCACAGAGCCCTCGCGGCGCCCCAGCTCCGCAGCCGGGAGCGCAGGCCCGCAGGCAGCAGCCGCCTGCCCCGAGCAAACGGCCCGGCCGCCTGAGGCGGGCGCTGCGGGCGCTGCGGGCGCTGCTCTGCTGGCCCTGCCTGGCACGGCAGCTGCAGGAGTAGCGCCCGTGGCCCTGCCCAGCCCGCGCCGGCCGATGGCGGCTGCTCCCCGCGCGGGGCCCCACGGAGCCACACGGGCGGCCTCGGCCTGGACACGGCCCCGCAGCCTCGGCTGCCCTCGATCATCTCCCCAACAGCCAAAGTCGCTGCTGTGACCAGCCCCAAACAACACCCATGGGACACAACTGGTGCCAGAGCGCTCAGCAGTGAATCCACAGAGTCATCGAGGTGGAAAGAGACCCTGACGCTCACCCAGTGCCAGGACTTTGACTCGTACCATTCTTCCAAAACAAGTTAAAGTTCCATTTAAGAAATGGTAGTAGTAAAAAAAAAAAAAAAAAGAAGAAGAAGAAATAGTAAATTTAGTAAGAATAAGAAGAATAGGAATAAGAAGATGAAGGAGAAATAGTAGTAGTAAATTTAGTATGAATAAGAAGAGTAGGAATAAGAAGATGAAGAAGAAATAGTAGTAGCAAATTTAGTAAGAATAAGAATAGGAATAAGAAGATGAAAAAGTAGTAATGAATATAAGAATATTAAGAAAATAAGAATGACATAGTAAGTAAGCATAACAAGTGAATAAGCTTCATTAGAAAAAAATAAGAATATTTTAAAGAAGAAGAAAGAAGAGAAAGAAGAAGAGAAAGAAGGAAGAAGAGATAATAAGAAGCTCTCTCTCTCCAAGGCCTCTTTTGTACTTCTATCTCCCTAGCTCCCATTTCTTGTTCAATAAAATCCATGTCCAAAAAATCTGGTTTTGTTCTCCTATGGTCTCATTTGTGCCTTTACTGGGGCAGAGGCACCTCTCCCTCATGGCACCTTAACCCTGGATGGAACCATAGCCAGGTTCCTTCCAGCCACAAGCATTCCAGGATTCCGTCAGGGACTCCCTTTCCTTCTTCCCTCTGCTTTCCAGCTGCAGAATGTGCAGCAAAGCCGCCTTTGTTGTCTGCAGCTGCTGCAGCCTGACCCTGCCCTGCACAGCTCCCTTGGCTGGCACGGCAGGAGCAGCGCCCTGGCAGCCTCAGCAATTGCCCTCTGACATCTCTGGCACTCACTGCCATGGGCTGCAATTCCAGCTGCCAGCAAGGAAAATACGTTCCTGCCATTCAGGGCAAAATTCTGAAGGGGCCAAGACACAAGTGGAGCAAGATAATACAAAGACATTTCACTGCCAGCCTCCATAATTTCATCCAGGGCTGTTTTAGCACCTGGATTGGGAAGGGAAAAAAAAGTCAGGGGAGGGTCTTTGGCTGGGAGCTGCCACAGGTAAAAAGAGACCCTGGAAGGGAAAAAGAGCAGACAAAAGAAGGCACGAGAGACAGAAGGACACAAATGACAAGCAGCAGAGAAGGTGGCACTCTGAAAACTAAACCTGAACTTATGGAATACAAATGGGACAGAAATGAAGAATTCTGAAACTTTATTTACTATGCTCCTCTGAGCAACCTGTGCCAGGACTTCACCACCCTCACAGGGAAGAAGTATTTTCTATATCAAACCTGAATTTCATCCCTTTTACTCTGAGTCCGGTAAATCACAATGAATTTATTTGTGCTCATTTTCATAAAGGTCCCTGGGCTCTCTCCAGCACTTTCTGCTGCAAGGCCATTCCCCTCTGGAGCCCACCCACAGCAGCCCCACTCTGCCCACAGGGGCTGGGGGGCAGAGGCACAGCCTGGGGGGGCTCCCCTCTGGCCAGCCCTGCTGGAGGTGGGCATGGGCCAGGCCAAGAGCCAGCCAGTGCTGCTTCTGGAGGCGCTGGGAGCAGCCAGGGAGGCAGCCCCAAACAGACAGATCTGAACGTCTCTTCTGGCCTGGATGGATTCAGGAATTGTCCCAGGCCAGGTGCAGCACCTGGCACTTGGCCTTGTGGGACCTCGTGAGGTTGTCAGATGAGGCTGTCTCCCACTTCTCAAGCTTGTCCAGGTTCCTGTGCATGCCCAAATCTTGCCATGGTGCCCCTGCCCCACTCAGCTCCCCCATCCCCTGCAAACATGCTGATTGATGCACTGCCTGTGTCATTGGGGAAGCCACAAAAGAGCCCCAGGGCCAAGGCAGAGCCCTGAGAGAGACACTCCCCATGCCCAGTCTGATCCTGCACACGGAGCCACTGCCCACAAGTCCCTGGCTGCGTCCATCTGGCCAAGGGCTCGTGCCCACAGCAGCCCACTCTGCCAAGGCAGGGCTCTGCAGGGTGCAGGTCAGGCTGTCAAGTAGGACCATGACACAGTGGGTGCACTGTGGGACTGCAGGAAGGGCCTGGGCTCCATGCAGCTTCCAGTGGGCTCAGCTGCTGAAGGGGCACTGGGTGTGGCCCTTGATGATGCAGGACATGGTGGTGCCCAGAGACCATTGTGACATCAGAGGGTTCCACCGTGGCTGAGGGTGTATGGAAGAGGCGCGGAGCCCTGGGGTGGCCCAGTCCCGTGAGAGCCACTCTCATCGAAGGAAGCAGCTCCCTGGATCTGTCTCTGTCTCTGTCTCTGCTACAGGAGCTCCCTGTACAGCAAGAAGACAACAAGAAACCTCAACTCCTTCCAGCCCCCTGTCCAGCTGGGGTCAAGACCAGGCCCTCAGCAGGCACTTGGTGGGGGCACTGGGTGCCTCAGTCTGGCCACAGCCTGACACTGAGGAGGAGGAGAGACCCATCACAAAGAGAAGAAACACGACATGGCTGACAAGTGGGGAGATGTTGAGGCCCGAGAGCTTCATCTGAGCGAAGACATGAGAAGCTGTGAATTATACCCACTGGTACCAGCAATGACAGCAAAGGAAGCAGCTGTGAGGGTGCTCTGGGGAGATGGGGCAGAGCAACAACCCTACCAGGTGACTGACCCAGAGCTGACCCAGCAAGGGGAAGGAAGCGTGAGCAGCCGGGAAAAGCAGGCACATTCTCCTTCCCGCAGTGAAGAGGTGCCATCAGCAGGGACACAGAGCCCAGTCTCCGCTCCCGACAGCCCCTGCTGCCCCCCCAGCCCCTCACGCAGCCCACTGGGAGCCCAAACCCCCAGGGAGCAGCTGGAAGAGGCAGAGCAGGGGTCGCTGCTGGCAGAGGAGGAGAATGAGGACGGGAGCTCAGACTGGGAATACTGCAGCCAGACTGAGCTTTCCGAAGACCGCCAAGGTGAGGTCGAGCAAGAACCATCCCAAGGAGAGTTCAGCAGCTCCCAAGACCTCTCTAGCTGAGACGACTGCAGTGAACCGGAGCTCAGAGATCTCCGAGACTCCGTGGAGGAGGACAGCACCATCACAGACCTCCCACATGACTGCAGTGACCATCTAAGCGTCTTCAGCTTCGGGCCCACTCCCTTGCTGTGGGAGGAGGAGGACGAGGCCGACTGGGATGAAATCAGCGTCTTCGAGATGTATGAAGCAGAAGGCAGGGCCCAAAGGCTGCCAGATCCTGCAGCAGATGAGCTGCCCGCCCCTCAGGAGGTCTGGTTTGAGAGGCAGGCACCGGAGTTCCTGTATGGCTCGTTTCCCTCCCTGTACAGCGAAGCCTCCGTGGGCCAGCAGGGCCCCGAGGCAGGGCCACAGAGCCCTCGCGGCGCCCCAGCTCCGCAGCCGGGAGCGCAGGCCCGCAGGCAGCAGCCGCCTGCCCCGAGCAAACGGCCCGGCCGCCTGAGGCGGGCGCTGCGGGCGCTGCGGGCGCTGCTCTGCTGGCCCTGCCTGGCACGGCAGCTGCAGGAGTAGCGCCCGTGGCCCTGCCCAGCCCGCGCCGGCCGATGGCGGCTGCTCCCCGCGCGGGGCCCCACGGAGCCACACGGGCGGCCTCGGCCTGGACACGGCCCCGCAGCCTCGGCTGCCCTCGATCATCTCCCCAACAGCCAAAGTCGCTGCTGTGACCAGCCCCAAACAACACCCATGGGACACAACTGGTGCCAGAGCGCTCAGCAGTGAATCCACAGAGTCATCGAGGTGGAAAGAGACCCTGACGCTCACCCAGTGCCAGGACTTTGACTCGTACCATTCTTCCAAAACAAGTTAAAGTTCCATTTAAGAAATGGTAGTAGTAAAAAAAAAAAAAAAAAAGAAGAAGAAGAAATAGTAACTTTAGTAAGAATAAGAAGAATAGGAATAAGAAGATGAAGAAGAAATAGTAGTAGTAAATTTAGTAAGAATAAGAAGAATAGGAATAAGAAGATGAAAAAGTAGTAATGAATATAAGAATATTAAGAAAATAAGAATGACATAGTAAGTAAGCATAACAAGTGAATAAGCTTCATTAGAACGAAAATAAGAATATTTTAAAGAAGAAGAAAGAAGAGAAAGAAGAAGAGAAAGAAGGAAGAAGAGATAATAAGAAGCTCTCTCTCTCCAAGACCTCTTTTGTACTTCTATCTCCCTAGCTCCCATTTCTTGTTCAATAAAATCCATGTCCAAAAAAATCTGGTTTTGTTCTCCTATGGTCTCATTTGTGCCTTTACTGGGGCAGAGGCACCTCTCCCTCATGGCACCTTAACCCTGGATGGAACCATAGCCAGGTTCCTTCCAGCCACAAGCATTCCAGGATTCCATCAGGGACTCCCTTTCCTTCTTCCCTCTGCTTTCCAGCTGCAGAATGTGCAGCAAAGCCGCCTTTGCTGTCTGCAGCTGCTGCAGCCTGACCCTGCCCTGCACAGCTCCCTTGGCTGGCACGGCAGGAGCAGCGCCCTGGCAGCCTCAGCAATTGCCCTCTGACATCTCTGGCACTCACTGCCATGGGCTGCAATTCCAGCTGCCAGCAAGGAAAATACGTTCCTGCCCTTCAGGGCAAAATTCTGAAGGGGCCAAGACACAAGTGGAGCAAGATAATACAAAGACATTTCACTGCCAGCCTCCATAATTTCATCCAGGGCTGTTTTAGCACCTGGATTGGGAAGGGAAAAAAAAGTCAGGGGAGGGTCTTTGGCTGGGAGCTGCCACAGGTAAAAAGAGACCCTGGAAGGGAAAAAGAGCAGACAAAAGAAGGCACGAGAGACAGAAGGACACAAATGACAAGCAGCAGAGAAGGTGGCACTCTGAAAACTAAACCTGAACTTATGGAATACAAATGGGACAGAAATGAAGAATTCTGAAACTTTATTTACTATGCTCCTCTGAGCAACCTGTGCCAGGACTTCACCACCCTCACAGGGAAGAAGTATTTTCTATATCAAACCTGAATTTCATCCCTTTTACTCTGAGTCCGGTAAATCACAATGAATTTATTTGTGCTCATTTTCATAAAGGTCCCTGGGCTCTCTCCAGCACTTTCTGCTGCAAGGCCATTCCCCTCTGGAGCCCACCCACAGCAGCCCCACTCTGCCCACAGGGGCTGGGGGGCAGAGGCACAGCCTGGGGGGGCTCCCCTCTGGCCAGCCCTGCTGGAGGTGGGCACGGGCCAGGCCAAGAGCCAGCCAGTGCTGCTTCTGGAGGCGCTGGGAGCAGCCAGGGAGGCAGCACCAAACAGACAGATCTGAACGTCTCTTCTGGCCTGGATGGATTCAGGAATTGTCCCAGGCCAGGTGCAGCACCTGGCACTTGGCCTTGTGGGACCTCGTGAGGTTGTCAGATGAGGCTGTCTCCCACTTCTCAAGCTTGTCCAGGTTCCTGTGCATGCCCAAATCTTGCCATGGTGCCCCTGCCCCACTCAGCTCCCCCATCCCCTGCAAACATGCTGATTGATGCACTGCCTGTGTCATTGGGGAAGCCACAAAAGAGCCCCAGGGCCAAGGCAGAGCCCTGAGAGAGACACTCCCCATGCCCAGTCTGATCCTGCACACGGAGCCACTGCCCACAAGTCCCTGGCTGCGTCCATCTGGCCAAGGGCTCGTGCCCACAGCAGCCCACTCTGCCAAGGCAGGGCTCTGCAGGGTGCAGGTCAGGCTGTCAAGTAGGACCATGACACAGTGGGTGCACTGTGGGACTGCAGGAAGGGCCTGGGCTCCATGCAGCTTCCAGTGGGCTCAGCTGCTGAAGGGGCACTGGGTGTGGCCCTTGATGATGCAGGACATGGTGGTGCCCAGAGACCATTGTGACATCAGAGGGTTCCACCGTGGCTGAGGGTGTATGGAAGGGGTGCGGAGCCCTGGGGTGCCCAGTCCCGTGAGAGCCACTCTCATCGAAGGAAGCAGCTCCCGGGATCTGTCTCTGTCTCTGTCTCTGCTACAGGAGCTCCCTGTACAGCAAGAAGACAACAAGAAACCTCAACTCCTTCCAGTCACCCAGCCCCCTGTCCAGCTGGGGTCAAGACCAGGCCCTCAGCAGGCACTTGGTGGGGGCACTGGGTGCCTCAGTCTGGCCACAGCCTGACACTGAGGAGGAGGAGAGACCCATCACAAAGAGAAGAAACACAACATGGCTGACAAGTGGGGAGATGTTGAGGCCCGAGAGCTTCATCTGAGCGAAGACATGAGAAGCTGTGAATTCTACCCACTGGTACCAGCAATGACAGCAAAGGAAGCAGCTGTGAGGGTGCTCTGGGGAGATGGGGCAGAGCAACAACCCTACCAGGTGACTGACCCAGAGCTGACCCAGCAAGGGGAAGGAAGCGTGAGCAGCCAGGAAAAGCAGGCACATTCTCCTGCCCCCAGTGAAGAGGTGC
Source organism: Zonotrichia albicollis (assembly GCF_047830755.1). Taxonomy (NCBI): domain Eukaryota; kingdom Metazoa; phylum Chordata; class Aves; order Passeriformes; family Passerellidae; genus Zonotrichia; species Zonotrichia albicollis. Next base: position 40,854,190 of record NC_133826.1, read on the forward strand.
CATCAGCAGGGACACAGAGCCCAGTCTCCGCTCCCGACAGCCCCTGCTGCCCCCCCAGCCCCTCACGCAGCCCACTGGGAGCCCAAACCCCCAGGGAGCAGCTGGAAGAGGCAGAGCAGGGGTCGCTGCTGGCAGAGGAGGAGAATGAGGACGGGAGCTCAGACTGGGAATACTGCAGCCAGACTGAGCTTTCCAAAGACCGCCAAGGTGAGGTCGAGCAAGAACCATCCCAAGGAGAGTTCAGCAGCTCCCAAGACCTCTCTAGCTGGGACGACTGCAGTGAACCGGAGCTCAGAGATCTCCGAGACTCCGTGGAGGAGGACAGCACCATCACAGACCTCCCACAGGACTGCAGTGACCATCTAAGCGTCTTCAGCTTCGGGCCCACTCCCTTGCTGTGGGAGGAGGAGGACGAGGCCGACTGGGATGAAATCAGCGTCCTCGAGATGTATGAAGCAGAAGGCAGGGCCCAAAGGCTGCCAGATCCTGCAGCAGATGAGCTGCCCGCCCCTCAGGAGGTCTGGTTTGAGAGGCAGGCACCGGAGTTCCTGTATGGCTCGTTTCCCTCCCTGTACAGCGAAGCCTCCGTGGGCCAGCAGGGGCCCGAGGCAGGGCCACAGAGCCCTCGCGGCGCCCCAGCTCCGCAGCCGGGAGCGCAGGCCCGCAGGCAGCAGCCGCCTGCCCCGAGCAAACGGCCCGGCCGCCTGAGGCGGGCGCTGCGGGCGCTGCGAGCGCTGCTCTGCTGGCCCTGCCTGGCACGGCAGCTGCAGGAGTAGCGCCCGTGGCCCTGCCCAGCCCGCGCCGGCCGATGGCGGCTGCTCCCCGCGCGGGGCCCCACGGAGCCATACGGGCGGCCTCGGCCTGGACACGGCCCCGCAGCCTCGGCTGCCCTCGATCATCTCCCCAACAGCCAAAGTCGCTGCTGTGACCAGCCCCAAACAACACCCATGGGACACAACTGGTGCCAGAGCGCTCAGCAGTGAATCCACAGAGTCATCGAGGTGGAAAGAGACCCTGACGCTCACCCAGTGCCAGGACTTTGACTCGTACCATTCTTCTAAAACAAGTTAAAGTTCCATTTAAGAAATGGTAGTAGTAAAAAAAAAAAAAAAAAAGAAGAAGAAGAAATAGTAACTTTAGTAAGAATAAGAAGAATAGGAATAAGAAGATGAAGAAGAAATAGTAGTAGTAAATTTAGTAAGAATAAGAAGAATAGGAATAAGAAGATGAAAAAGTAGTAATGAATATAAGAATATTAAGAAAATAAGAATGACATAGTAAGTAAGCATAACAAGTGAATAAGCTTCATTAGAACGAAAATAAGAATATTTTAAAGAAGAAGAAAGAAGAGAAAGAAGAAGAGAAAGAAGGAAGAAGAGATAATAAGAAGCTCTCTCTCTCCAAGACCTCTTTTGTACTTCTATCTCCCTAGCTCCCATTTCTTGTTCAATAAAATCCATGTCCAAAAAAATCTGGTTTTGTTCTCCTATGGTCTCATTTGTGCCTTTACTGGGGCAGAGGCACCTCTCCCTCATGGCACCTTAACCCTGGATGGAACCATAGCCAGGTTCCTTCCAGCCACAAGCATTCCAGGATTCCATCAGGGACTCCCTTTCCTTCTTCCCTCTGCTTTCCAGCTGCAGAATGTGCAGCAAAGCCGCCTTTGCTGTCTGCAGCTGCTGCAGCCTGACCCTGCCCTGCACAGCTCCCTTGGCTGGCACGGCAGGAGCAGCGCCCTGGCAGCCTCAGCAATTGCCCTCTGACATCTCTGGCACTCACTGCCATGGGCTGCAATTCCAGCTGCCAGCAAGGAAAATACGTTCCTGCCCTTCAGGGCAAAATTCTGAAGGGGCCAAGACACAAGTGGAGCAAGATAATACAAAGACATTTCACTGCCAGCCTCCATAATTTCATCCAGGGCTGTTTTAGCACCTGGATTGGGAAGGGAAAAAAAAGTCAGGGGAGGGTCTTTGGCTGGGAGCTGCTACAGGTAAAAAGAGACCCTGGAAGGGAAAAAGAGCAGACAAAAGAAGGCACGAGAGACAGAAGGACACAAATGACAAGCAGCAGAGAAGGTGGCACTCTGAAAACTAAACCTGAACTTATGGAATACAAATGGGACAGAAATGAAGAATTCTGAAACTTTATTTACTATGCTCCTCTGAGCAACCTGTGCCAGGACTTCACCACCCTCACAGGGAAGAAGTATTTTCTATATCAAACCTGAATTTCATCCCTTTTACTCTGAGTCCGGTAAATCACAATGAATTTATTTGTGCTCATTTTCATAAAGGTCCCTGGGCTCTCTCCAGCACTTTCTGCTGCAAGGCCATTCCCCTCTGGAGCCCACCCACAGCAGCCCCACTCTGCCCACAGGGGCTGGGGGGCAGAGGCACAGCCTGGGGGGGCTCCCCTCTGGCCAGCCCTGCTGGAGGTGGGCACGGGCCAGGCCAAGAGCCAGCCAGTGCTGCTTCTGGAGGCGCTGGGAGCAGCCAGGGAGGCAGCACCAAACAGACAGATCTGAACGTCTCTTCTGGCCTGGATGGATTCAGGAATTGTCCCAGGCCAGGTGCAGCACCTGGCACTTGGCCTTGTGGGACCTCGTGAGGTTGTCAGATGAGGCTGTCTCCCACTTCTCAAGCTTGTCCAGGTTCCTGTGCATGCCCAAATCTTGCCATGGTGCCCCTGCCCCACTCAGCTCCCCCATCCCCTGCAAACATGCTGATTGATGCACTGCCTGTGTCATTGGGGAAGCCACAAAAGAGCCCCAGGGCCAAGGCAGAGCCCTGAGAGAGACACTCCCCATGCCCAGTCTGATCCTGCACACGGAGCCACTGCCCACAAGTCCCTGGCTGCGTCCATCTGGCCAAGGGCTCGTGCCCACAGCAGCCCACTCTGCCAAGGCAGGGCTCTGCAGGGTGCAGGTCAGGCTGTCAAGTAGGACCATGACACAGTGGGTGCACTGTGGGACTGCAGGAAGGGCCTGGGCTCCATGCAGCTTCCAGTGGGCTCAGCTGCTGAAGGGGCACTGGGTGTGGCCCTTGATGATGCAGGACATGGTGGTGCCCAGAGACCATTGTGACATCAGAGGGTTCCACCGTGGCTGAGGGTGTATGGAAGGGGTGCGGAGCCCTGGGGTGCCCAGTCCCGTGAGAGCCACTCTCATCGAAGGAAGCAGCTCCCGGGATCTGTCTCTGTCTCTGTCTCTGCTACAGGAGCTCCCTGTACAGCAAGAAGACAACAAGAAACCTCAACTCCTTCCAGTCACCCAGCCCCCTGTCCAGCTGGGGTCAAGACCAGGCCCTCAGCAGGCACTTGGTGGGGGCACTGGGTGCCTCAGTCTGGCCACAGCCTGACACTGAGGAGGAGGAGAGACCCATCACAAAGAGAAGAAACACGACATGGCTGACAAGTGGGGAGATGTTGAGGCCCGAGAGCTTCATCTGAGCGAAGACATGAGAAGCTGTGAATTCTACCCACTGGTACCAGCAATGACAGCAAAGGAAGCAGCTGTGAGGGTGCTCTGGGGAGATGGGGCAGAGCAACAACCCTACCAAGTGACTGACCCAGAGCTGACCCAGCAAGGGGAAGGAAGCGTGAGCAGCCGGGAAAAGCAGGCACATTCTCCTGCCCCCAGTGAAGAGGTGCCATCAGCAGGGACACAGAGCCCAGTCTCCGCTCCCGACAGCCCCTGCTGCCCCCCCAGCCCCTCACGCAGCCCACTGGGAGCCCAAACCCCCAGGGAGCAGCTGGAAGAGGCAGAGCAGGGGTCGCTGCTGGCAGAGGAGGAGAATGAGGACGGGAGCTCAGACTGGGAATACTGCAGCCAGACTGAGCTTTCCGAAGACCGCCAAGGTGAGGTCGAGCAAGAACCATCCCAAGGAGAGTTCAGCAGCTCCCAAGACCTCTCTAGCTGGGACGACTGCAGTGAACCGGAGCTCAGAGATCTCCGAGACTCCGTGGAGGAGGACAGCACCATCACAGACCTCCCACAGGACTGCAGTGACCATCTAAGCGTCTTCAGCTTCGGGCCCACTCCCTTGCTGTGGGAGGAGGAGGACGAGGCCGACTGGGATGAAATCAGCGTCCTCGAGATGTATGAAGCAGAAGGCAGGGCCCAAAGGCTGCCAGATCCTGCAGCAGATGAGCTGCCCGCCCCTCAGGAGGTCTGGTTTGAGAGGCAGGCACCGGAGTTGCTGTATGGCTCGTTTCCCTCCCTGTACAGCGAAGCCTCCGTGGGCCAGCAGGGGCCCGAGGCAGGGCCACAGAGCCCTCGCGGCGCCCCAGCTCCGCAGCCGGGAGCGCAGGCCCGCAGGCAGCAGCCGCCTGCCCCGAGCAAACGGCCCGGCCGCCTGAGGCGGGCGCTGCGGGCGCTGCGGGCGCTGCTCTGCTGGCCCTGCCTGGCACGGCAGCTGCAGGAGTAGCGCCCGTGGCCCTGCCCAGCCCGCGCCGGCCGATGGCGGCTGCTCCCCGCGCGGGGCCCCACGGAGCCACACGGGCGGCCTCGGCCTGGACACGGCCCCGCAGCCTCGGCTGCCCTCGATCATCTCCCCAACAGCCAAAGTCGCTGCTGTGACCAGCCCCAAACAACACCCATGGGACACAACTGGTGCCAGAGCGCTCAGCAGTGAATCCACAGAGTCATAGAGGTGGGAAGAGACCCTGACGCTCACCCAGTGCCAGGACTTTGACTCGTACCATTCTTCCAAAACAAGTTAAAGTTCCATTTACGAAATGGTAGTAGTAAAAAAAAAAAAAAAAAGAAGAAGAAGAAATAGTAAATTTAGTAAGAATAAGAAGAATAGGAATAAGAAGATGAAGGAGAAATAGTAGTAGTAAATTTAGTATGAATAAGAAGAGTAGGAATAAGAAGATGAAGAAGAAATAGTAGTAGCAAATTTAGTAAGAATAAGAATAGGAATAAGAAGATGAAAAAGTAGTAATGAATATAAGAATATTAAGAAAATAAGAATGACATAGTAAGTAAGCATAACAAGTGAATAAGCTTCATTAGAACGAATATAAGAATATTTTAAAGAAGAAGAAAGAAGAGAAAGAAGAAGAGAAAGAAGGAAGAAGAGATAATAAGAAGCTCTCTCTCTCCAAGACCTCTTTTGTACTTCTATCTCCCTAGCTCCCATTTCTTGTTCAATAAAATCCATGTCCAAAAAAATCTGGTTTTGTTCTCCTATGGTCTCATTTGTGCCTTTACTGGGGCAGAGGCACCTCTCCCTCATGGCACCTTAACCCTGGATGGAACCATAGCCAGGTTCCTTCCAGCCACAAGCATTCCAGGATTCCGTCAGGGACTCCCTTTCCTTCTTCCCTCTGCTTTCCAGCTGCAGAATGTGCAGCAAAGCCGCCTTTGCTGTCTGCAGCTGCTGCAGCCTGACCCTGCCCTGCACAGCTCCCTTGGCTGGCACGGCAGGAGCAGCGCCCTGGCAGCCTCAGCAATTGCCCTCTGACATCTCTGGCACTCACTGCCATGGGCTGCAATTCCAGCTGCCAGCAAGGAAAATACGTTCCTGCCATTCAGGGCAAAATTCTGAAGGGGCCAAGACACAAGTGGAGCAAGATAATACAAAGACATTTCACTGCCAGCCTCCATAATTTCATCCAGGGCTGTTTTAGCACCTGGATTGGGAAGGGAAAAAAAAGTCAGGGGAGGGTCTTTGGCTGGGAGCTGCCACAGGTAAAAAGAGACCCTGGAAGGGAAAAAGAGCAGACAAAAGAAGGCACGAGAGACAGAAGGACACAAATGACAAGCAGCAGAGAAGGTGGCACTCTGAAAACTAAACCTGAACTTATGGAATACAAATGGGACAGAAATGAAGAATTCTGAAACTTTATTTACTATGCTCCTCTGAGCAACCTGTGCCAGGACTTCACCACCCTCACAGGGAAGAAGTATTTTCTATATCAAACCTGAATTTCATCCCTTTTACTCTGAGTCCGGTAAATCACAATGAATTTATTTGTGCTCATTTTCATAAAGGTCCCTGGGCTCTCTCCAGCACTTTCTGCTGCAAGGCCATTCCCCTCTGGAGCCCACCCACAGCAGCCCCACTCTGCCCACAGGGGCTGGGGGGCAGAGGCACAGCCTGGGGGGGCTCCCCTCTGGCCAGCCCTGCTGGAGGTGGGCACGGGCCAGGCCAAGAGCCAGCCAGTGCTGCTTCTGGAGGCGCTGGGAGCAGCCAGGGAGGCAGCCCCAAACAGACAGATCTGAACGTCTCTTCTGGCCTGGATGGATTCAGGAATTGTCCCAGGCCAGGTGCAGCACCTGGCACTTGGCCTTGTGGGACCTCGTGAGGTTGTCAGATGAGGCTGTCTCCCACTTCTCAAGCTTGTCCAGGTTCCTGTGCATGCCCAAATCTTGCCATGGTGCCCCCGCCCCACTCAGCTCCCCCATCCCCTGCAAACATGCTGATTGATGCACTGCCTGTGTCATTGGGGAAGCCACAAAAGAGCCCCAGGGCCAAGGCAGAGCCCTGAGAGAGACACTCCCCATGCCCAGTCTGATCCTGCACACGGAGCCACTGCCCACAAGTCCCTGGCTGCGTCCATCTGGCCAAGGGCTCGTGCCCACAGCAGCCCACTCTGCCAAGGCAGGGCTCTGCAGGGTGCAGGTCAGGCTGTCAAGTAGGACCATGACACAGTGGGTGCACTGTGGGACTGCAGGAAGGGCCTGGGCTCCATGCAGCTTCCAGTGGGCTCAGCTGCTGAAGGGGCACTGGGTGTGGCCCTTGATGATGCAGGACATGGTGGTGCCCAGAGACCATTGTGACATCAGAGGGTTCCACCGTGGCTGAGGGTGTATGGAAGGGGTGCGGAGCCCTGGGGTGCCCAGTCCCGTGAGAGCCACTCTCATCGAAGGAAGCAGCTCCCGGGATCTGTCTCTGTCTCTGTCTCTGCTACAGGAGCTCCCTGTACAGCAAGAAGACAACAAGAAACCTCAACTCCTTCCAGTCACCCAGCCCCCTGTCCAGCTGGGGTCAAGACCAGGCCCTCAGCAGGCACTTGGTGGGGGCACTGGGTGCCTCAGTCTGGCCACAGCCTGACACTGAGGAGGAGGAGAGACCCATCACAAAGAGAAGAAACACGACATGGCTGACAAGTGGGGAGATGTTGAGGCCCGAGAGCTTCATCTGAGCGAAGACATGAGAAGCTGTGAATTATACCCACTGGTACCAGCAATGACAGCAAAGGAAGCAGCTGTGAGGGTGCTCTGGGGAGATGGGGCAGAGCAACAACCCTACCAGGTGACTGACCCAGAGCTGACCCAGCAAGGGGAAGGAAGCGTGAGCAGCCGGGAAAAGCAGGCACATTCTCCTTCCCGCAGTGAAGAGGTGCCATCAGCAGGGACACAGAGCCCAGTCTCCGCTCCCGACAGCCCCTGCTGCCCCCCCAGCCCCTCACGCAGCCCACTGGGAGCCCAAACCCCCAGGGAGCAGCTGGAAGAGGCAGAGCAGGGGTCGCTGCTGGCAGAGGAGGAGAATGAGGACGGGAGCTCAGACTGGGAATACTGCAGCCAGACTGAGCTTTCCGAAGACCGCCAAGGTGAGGTCGAGCAAGAACCATCCCAAGGAGAGTTCAGCAGCTCCCAAGACCTCTCTAGCTGAGACGACTGCAGTGAACCGGAGCTCAGAGATCTCCGAGACTCCGTGGAGGAGGACAGCACCATCACAGACCTCCCACATGACTGCAGTGACCATCTAAGCGTCTTCAGCTTCGGGCCCACTCCCTTGCTGTGGGAGGAGGAGGACGAGGCCGACTGGGATGAAATCAGCGTCTTCGAGATGTATGAAGCAGAAGGCAGGGCCCAAAGGCTGCCAGATCCTGCAGCAGATGAGCTGCCCGCCCCTCAGGAGGTCTGGTTTGAGAGGCAGGCACCGGAGTTCCTGTATGGCTCGTTTCCCTCCCTGTACAGCGAAGCCTCCGTGGGCCAGCAGGGCCCCGAGGCAGGGCCACAGAGCCCTCGCGGCGCCCCAGCTCCGCAGCCGGGAGCGCAGGCCCGCAGGCAGCAGCCGCCTGCCCCGAGCAAACGGCCCGGCCGCCTGAGGCGGGCGCTGCGGGCGCTGCGGGCGCTGCTCTGCTGGCCCTGCCTGGCACGGCAGCTGCAGGAGTAGCGCCCGTGGCCCTGCCCAGCCCGCGCCGGCCGATGGCGGCTGCTCCCCGCGCGGGGCCCCACGGAGCCACACGGGCGGCCTCGGCCTGGACACGGCCCCGCAGCCTCGGCTGCCCTCGATCATCTCCCCAACAGCCAAAGTCGCTGCTGTGACCAGCCCCAAACAACACCCATGGGACACAACTGGTGCCAGAGCGCTCAGCAGTGAATCCACAGAGTCATCGAGGTGGAAAGAGACCCTGACGCTCACCCAGTGCCAGGACTTTGACTCGTACCATTCTTCCAAAACAAGTTAAAGTTCCATTTAAGAAATGGTAGTAGTAAAAAAAAAAAAAAAAAGAAGAAGAAGAAATAGTAAATTTAGTAAGAATAAGAAGAATAGGAATAAGAAGATGAAGAAGAAATAGTAGTAGTAAAATTAGTAAGAATAAGAAGAGTAGGAATAAGAAGATGAAGAAGAAATAGTAGTAGTAAATTTAGTAAGAATAAGAAGAATAGGAATAAGAAGATGAAAAAGTAGTAATGAATATAAGAATATTAAGAAAATAAGAATGACATAGTAAGTAAGCATAACAAGTGAATAAGCTTCATTAGAACGAAAATAAGAATATTTTAAAGAAGAAGAAAGAAGAGAAAGAAGAAGAGAAAGAAGGAAGAAGAGATAATAAGAAGCTCTCTCTCTCAAGGACCTCTTTTGTACTTCTATCTCCCTAGCTCCCATTTCTTGTTCAATAAAATCCATGTCCAAAAAAATCTGGTTTTGTTCTCCTATGGTCTCATTTGTGCCTTTACTGGGGCAGAGGCACCTCTCCCTCATGGCACCTTAACCCTGGATGGAACCATAGCCAGGTTCCTTCCAGCCACAAGCATTCCAGGATTCCGTCAGGGACTCCCTTTCCTTCTTCCCTCTGCTTTCCAGCTGCAGAATGTGCAGCAAAGCCGCCTTTGCTGTCTGCAGCTGCTGCAGCCTGACCCTGCCCTGCACAGCTCCCTTGGCTGGCACGGCAGGAGCAGCGCCCTGGCAGCCTCAGCAATTGCCCTCTGACATCTCTGGCACTCACTGCCATGGGCTGCAATTCCAGCTGCCAGCAAGGAAAATACGTTCCTGCCCTTCAGGGCAAAATTCTGAAGGGGCCAAGACACAAGTGGAGCAAGATAATACAAAGACATTTCACTGCCAGCCTCCATAATTTCATCCAGGGCTGTTTTAGCACCTGGATTGGGAAGGGAAAAAAAAGTCAGGGGAGGGTCTTTGGCTGGGAGCTGCCACAGGTAAAAAGAGACCCTGGAAGGGAAAAAGAGCAGACAAAAGAAGGCACGAGAGACAGAAGGACACAAATGACAAGCAGCAGAGAAGGTGGCACTCTGAAAACTAAACCTGAACTTATGGAATACAAATGGGACAGAAATGAAGAATTCTGAAACTTTATTTACTATGCTTCTCTGAGCAACCTGTGCCAGGACTTCACCACCCTCACAGGGAAGAAGTATTTTCTATATCAAACCTGAATTTCATCCCTTTTACTCTGAGTCCGGTAAATCACAATGAATTTATTTGTGCTCATTTTCATAAAGGTCCCTGGGCTCTCTCCAGCACTTTCTGCTGCAAGGCCATTCCCCTCTGGAGCCCACCCACAGCAGCCCCACTCTGCCCACAGGGGCTGGGGGGCAGAGGCACAGCCTGGGGGGGCTCCCCTCTGGCCAGCCCTGCTGGAGGTGGGCACAGGCCAGGCCAAGAGCCAGCCAGTGCTGCTTCTGGAGGCGCTGGGAGCAGCCAGGGAGGCAGCCCCAAACAGACAGATCTGAACGTCTCTTCTGGCCTGGATGGATTCAGGAATTGTCCCAGGCCAGGTGCAGCACCTGGCACTTGGCCTTGTGGGACCTCGTGAGGTTGTCAGATGAGGCTGTCTCCCACTTCTCAAGCTTGTCCAGGTTCCTGTGCATGCCCAAATCTTGCCATGGTGCCCCTGCCCCACTCAGCTCCCCCATCCCCTGCAAACATGCTGATTGATGCACTGCCTGTGTCATTGGGGAAGCCACAAAAGAGCCCCAGGGCCAAGGCAGAGCCCTGAGAGAGACACTCCCCATGCCCAGTCTGATCCTGCACACGGAGCCACTGCCCACAAGTCCCTGGCTGCGTCCATCTGGCCAAGGGCTCGTGCCCACAGCAGCCCACTCTGCCAAGGCAGGGCTCTGCAGGGTGCAGGTCAGGCTGTCAAGTAGGACCATGACACAGTGGGTGCACTGTGGGACTGCAGGAAGGGCCTGGGCTCCATGCAGCTTCCAGTGGGCTCAGCTGCTGAAGGGGCACTGGGTGTGGCCCTTGATGATGCAGGACATGGTGGTGCCCAGAGACCATTGTGACATCAGAGGGTTCCACCGTGGCTGAGGGTGTATGGAAGGGGTGCGGAGCCCTGGGGTGCCCAGTCCCATGAGAGCCACTCTCATCGAAGGAAGCAGCTCCCGGGATCTGTCTCTGTCTCTGTCTCTGCTACAGGAGCTCCCTGTACAGCAAGAAGACAACAAGAAACCTCAACTCCTTCCAGTCACCCAGCCCCCTGTCCAGCTGGGGTCAAGACCAGGCCCTCAGCAGGCACTTGGTGGGGGCACTGGGTGCCTCAGTCTGGCCACAGCCTGACACTGAGGAGGAGGAGAGACCCATCACAAAGAGAAGAAACACGACATGGCTGACAAGTGGGGAGATGTTGAGGCCCGAGAGCTTCATCTGAGCGAAGACATGAGAAGCTGTGAATTCTACCCACTGGTACAAGCAAGGACAGCAAAGGAAGCAGCTGTGAGGGTGCTCTGGGGAGATGGGGCAGAGCAACAACCCTACCAGGTGACTGACCCAGAGCTGACCCAGCAAGGGGAAGGAAGCGTGAGCAGCCGGGAAAAGCAGGCACATTCTCCTGCCCCCAGTGAAGAGGTGCCATCAGCAGGGACACAGAGCCCAGTCTCCGCTCCCGACAGCCCCTGCTGCCCCCCCAGCCCCTCACGCAGCCCACTGGGAGCCCAAACCCCCAGGGAGCAGCTGGAAGAGGCAGAGCAGGGGTCGCTGCTGGCAGAGGAGGAGAATGAGGACGGGAGCTCAGACTGGGAATACTGCAGCCAGACTGAGCTTTCCAAAGACCGCCAAGGTGAGGTCGAGCAAGAACCATCCCAAGGAGAGTTCAGCAGCTCCCAAGACCTCTCTAGCTGGGACGACTGCAGTGAACCGGAGCTCAGAGATCTCCGAGACTCCGTGGAGGAGGACAGCACCATCACAGACCTCCCACAGGACTGCAGTGACCATCTAAGCGTCTTCAGCTTCGGGCCCACTCCCTTGCTGTGGGAGGAGGAGGACGAGGCCGACTGGGATGAAATCAGCGTCCTCGAGATGTATGAAGCAGAAGGCAGGGCCCAAAGGCTGCCAGATCCTGCAGCAGATGAGCTGCCCGCCCCTCAGGAGGTCTGGTTTGAGAGGCAGGCACCGGAGTTCCTGTATGGCTCGTTTCCCTCCCTGTACAGCGAAGCCTCCGTGGGCCAGCAGGGGCCCGAGGCAGGGCCACAGAGCCCTCGCGGAGCCCCAGCTCCGCAGCCGGGAGCGCAGGCCCGCAGGCAGCAGCCGCCTGCCCCGAGCAAACGGCCCGGCCGCCTGAGGCGGGCGCTGCGGGCGCTGCGGGCGCTGCTCTGCTGGCCCTGCCTGGCACGGCAGCTGCAGGAGTAGCGCCCGTGGCCCTGCCCAGCCCGCGCCGGCCGATGGCGGCTGCTCCCCGCGCGGGGCCCCACGGAGCCACACGGGCGGCCTCGGCCTGGACACGGCCCCGCAGCCTCGGCTGCCCTCGATCATCTCCCCAACAGCCAAAGTCGCTGCTGTGACCAGCCCCAAACAACACCCATGGGACACAACTGGTGCCAGAGCGCTCAGCAGTGAATCCAGAGAGTCATCGAGGTGGGAAGAGACCCTGACGCTCACCCAGTGCCAGGACTTTGACTCGTACCATTCTTCCAAAACAAGTTAAAGTTCCGTTTAAGAAATGGTAGTAGTAAAAAAAAAAAAAAAAAAGAAGAAGAAGAAATAGTAAATTTAGTAAGAATAAGAAGAATAGGAATAAGAAGATGAAGGAGAAATAGTAGTAGTAAATTTAGTATGAATAAGAAGAGTAGGAATAAGAAGATGAAGAAGAAATAGTAGTAGCAAATTTAGTAAGAATAAGAAGAATAGGAATAAGAAGATGAAAAAGTAGTAATGAATATAAGAATATTAAGAAAATAAGAATGACATAGTAAGTAAGCATAACAAGTGAATAAGCTTCATTAGAACGAAAATAAGAATATTTTAAAGAAGAAGAAAGAAGAGAAAGAAGAAGAGAAAGAAGGAAGAAGAGATAATAAGAAGCTCTCTCTCTCAAGGACCTCTTTTGTACTTCTATCTCCCTAGCTCCCATTTCTTGTTCAATAAAATCCATGTCCAAAAAAATCTGGTTTTGTTCTCCTATGGTCTCATTTGTGCCTTTACTGGGGCAGAGGCACCTCTCCCTCATGGCACCTTAACCCTGGATGGAACCATAGCCAGGTTCCTTCCAGCCACAAGCATTCCAGGATTCCGTCAGGGACTCCCTTTCCTTCTTCCCTCTGCTTTCCAGCTGCAGAATGTGCAGCAAAGCCGCCTTTGCTGTCTGCAGCTGCTGCAGCCTGACCCTGCCCTGCACAGCTCCCTTGGCTGGCACAGCAGGAGCAGCGCCCTGGCAGCCTCAGCAATTGCCCTCTGACATCTCTGGCACTCACTGCCATGGGCTGCAATTCCAGCTGCCAGCAAGGAAAATACGTTCCTGCCCTTCAGGGCAAAATTCTGAAGGGGCCAAGACACAAGTGGAGCAAGATAATACAAAGACATTTCACTGCCAGCCTCCATAATTTCATCCAGGGCTGTTTTAGCACCTGGATTGGGAAGGGAAAAAAAAGTCAGGGGAGGGTCTTTGGCTGGGAGCTGCTACAGGTAAAAAGAGACCCTGGAAGGGAAAAAGAGCAGACAAAAGAAGGCACGAGAGACAGAAGGACACAAATGACAAGCAGCAGAGAAGGTGGCACTCTGAAAACTAAACCTGAACTTATGGAATACAAATGGGACAGAAATGAAGAATTCTGAAACTTTATTTACTATGCTCCTCTGAGCAACCTGTGCCAGGACTTCACCACCCTCACAGGGAAGAAGTATTTTCTATATCAAACCTGAGTTTCATCCCTATTTACTCTGAGTCCGGTAAATCACAATGAATTTATTTGTGCTCATTTTCATAAAGGTCCCTGGGCTCTCTCCAGCACTTTCTGCTGCAAGGCCATTCCCCTCTGGAGCCCACCCACAGCAGCCCCACTCTGCCCACAGGGGCTGGGGGGCAGAGGCACAGCCTGGGGGGGCTCCCCTCTGGCCAGCCCTGCTGGAGGTGGGCACGGGCCAGGCCAAGAGCCAGCCAGTGCTGCTTCTGGAGGCGCTGGGAGCAGCCAGGGAGGCAGCCCCAAACAGACAGATCTGAACGTCTCTTCTGGCCTGGATGGATTCAGGAATTGTCCCAGGCCAGGTGCAGCACCTGGCACTTGGCCTTGTGGGACCTCGTGAGGTTGTCAGATGAGGCTGTCTCCCACTTCTCAAGCTTGTCCAGGTTCCTGTGCATGCCCAAATCTTGCCATGGTGCCCCCGCCCCACTCAGCTCCCCCATCCCCTGCAAACATGCTGATTGATGCACTGCCTGTGTCATTGGGGAAGCCACAAAAGAGCCCCAGGGCCAAGGCAGAGCCCTGAGAGAGACACTCCCCATGCCCAGTCTGATCCTGCACAGGGAGCCACTGCCCACAAGTCCCTGGCTGCGTCCATCTGGCCAAGGGCTCGTGCCCACAGCAGCCCACTCTGCCAAGGCAGGGCTCTGCAGGGTGCAGGTCAGGCTGTCAAGTAGGACCATGACACAGTGGGTGCACTGTGGGACTGCAGGAAGGGCCTGGGCTCCATGCAGCTTCCAGTGGGCTCAGCTGCTGAAGGGGCACTGGGTGTGGCCCTTGATGATGCAGGACATGGTGGTGCCCAGAGACCATTGTGACATCAGAGGGTTCCACCGTGGCTGAGGGTGTATGGAAGGGGTGCGGAGCCCTGGGGTGCCCAGTCCCGTGAGAGCCACTCTCATCGAAGGAAGCAGCTCCCGGGATCTGTCTCTGTCTCTGTCTCTGCTACAGGAGCTCCCTGTACAGCAAGAAGACAACAAGAAACCTCAACTCCTTCCAGTCACCCAGCCCCCTGTCCAGCTGGGGTCAAGACCAGGCCCTCAGCAGGCACTTGGTGGGGGCACTGGGTGCCTCAGTCTGGCCACAGCCTGACACTGAGGAGGAGGAGAGACCCATCACAAAGAGAAGAAACACGACATGGCTGACAAGTGGGGAGATGTTGAGGCCCGAGAGCTTCATCTGAGCGAAGACATGAGAAGCTGTGAATTCTACCCACTGGTACCAGCAATGACAGCAAAGGAAGCAGCTGTGAGGGTGCTCTGGGGAGATGGGGCAGAGCAACAACCCTACCAGGTGACTGACCCAGAGCTGACCCAGCAAGGGGAAGGAAGCGTGAGCAGCCGGGAAAAGAAGGCACATTCTCCTGCCCCCAGTGAAGAGGTGCCATCAGCAGGGACACAGAGCCCAGTCTCCGCTCCCGACAGCCCCTGCTGCCCCCCCAGCCCCTCACGCAGCCCACTGGGAGCCCAAACCCCCAGGGAGCAGCTGGAAGAGGCAGAGCAGGGGTCGCTGCTGGCAGAGGAGGAGAATGAGGACGGGAGCTCAGACTGGGAATACTGCAGCCAGACTGAGCTTTCCGAAGACCGCCAAGGTGAGGTCGAGCAAGAACCATCCCAAGGAGAGTTCAGCAGCTCCCAAGACCTCTCTAGCTGGGACGACTGCAGTGAACCGGAGCTCAGAGATCTCCGAGACTCCGTGGAGGAGGACAGCACCATCACAGACCTCCCACAGGACTGCAGTGACCATCTAAGCGTCTTCAGCTTCGGGCCCACTCCCTTGCTGTGGGAGGAGGAGGACGAGGCCGACTGGGATGAAATCAGCGTCCTCGAGATGTATGAAGCAGAAGGCAGGGCCCAAAGGCTGCCAGATCCTGCAGCAGATGAGCTGCCCGCCCCTCAGGAGGTCTGGTTTGAGAGGCAGGCACCGGAGTTCCTGTATGGCTCGTTTCCCTCCCTGTACAGCGAAGCCTCCGTGGGCCAGCAGGGGCCCGAGGCAGGGCCACAGAGCCCTCGCGGCGCCCCAGCTCCGCAGCCGGGAGCGCAGGCCCGCAGGCAGCAGCCGCCTGCCCCGAGCAAACGGCCCGGCCGCCTGAGGCGGGCGCTGCGGGCGCTGCGGGCGCTGCTCTGCTGGCCCTGCCTGGCACGGCAGCTGCAGGAGTAGCGCCCGTGGCCCTGCCCAGCCCGCGCCGGCCGATGGCGGCTGCTCCCCGCGCGGGGCCCCACGGAGCCACACGGGCGGCCTCGGCCTGGACACGGCCCCGCAGCCTCGGCTGCCCTCGATCATCTCCCCAACAGCCAAAGTCGCTGCTGTGACCAGCCCCAAACAACACCCATGGGACACAACTGGTGCCAGAGCGCTCAGCAGTGAATCCACAGAGTCATCGAGGTGGGAAGAGACCCTGACGCTCACCCAGTGCCAGGACTTTGACTCGTACCATTCTTCCAAAACAAGTTAAAGTTCCGTTTAAGAAATGGTAGTAGTAAAAAAAAAAAAAAAAAAGAAGAAGAAGAAATAGTAAATTTAGTAAGAATAAGAAGAATAGGAATAAGAAGATGAAGGAGAAATAGTAGTAGTAAATTTAGTATGAATAAGAAGAGTAGGAATAAGAAGATGAAGAAGAAATAGTAGTAGCAAATTTAGTAAGAATAAGAAGAATAGGAATAAGAAGATGAAAAAGTAGTAATGAATATAAGAATATTAAGAAAATAAGAATGACATAGTAAGTAAGCATAACAAGTGAATAAGCTTCATTAGAATGAAAATAAGAATATTTTAAAGAAGAAGAAAGAAGAGAAAGAAGAAGAGAAAGAAGGAAGAAGAGATAATAAGAAGCTCTCTCTCTCAAGGACCTCTTTTGTACTTCTATCTCCCTAGCTCCCATTTCTTGTTCAATAAAATCCATGTCCTAAAAAATCTGGTTTTGTTCTCCTATGGTCTCATTTGTGCCTTTACTGGGGCAGAGGCACCTCTCCCTCATGGCACCTTAACCCTGGATGGAACCATAGCCAGGTTCCTTCCAGCCACAAGCATTCCAGGATTCCGTCAGGGACTCCCTTTCCTTCTTCCCTCTGCTTTCCAGCTGCAGAATGTGCAGCAAAGCCGCCTTTGCTGTCTGCAGCTGCTGCAGCCTGACCCTGCCCTGCACAGCTCCCTTGGCTGGCACAGCAGGAGCAGCGCCCTGGCAGCCTCAGCAATTGCCCTCTGACATCTCTGGCACTCACTGCCATGGGCTGCAATTCCAGCTGCCAGCAAGGAAAATACGTTCCTGCCCTTCAGGGCAAAATTCTGAAGGGGCCAAGACACAAGTGGAGCAAGATAATACAAAGACATTTCACTGCCAGCCTCCATAATTTCATCCAGGGCTGTTTTAGCACCTGGATTGGGAAGGGAAAAAAAAGTCAGGGGAGGGTCTTTGGCTGGGAGCTGCCACAGGTAAAAAGAGACCCTGGAAGGGAAAAAGAGCAGACAAAAGAAGGCACGAGAGACAGAAGGACACAAATGACAAGCAGCAGAGAAGGTGGCACTCTGAAAACTAAACCTGAACTTATGGAATACAAATGGGACAGAAATGAAGAATTCTGAAACTTTATTTACTATGCTCCTCTGAGCAACCTGTGCCAGGACTTCACCACCCTCACAGGGAAGAAGTATTTTCTATATCAAACCTGAGTTTCATCCCTATTTACTCTGAGTCCGGTAAATCACAATGAATTTATTTGTGCTCATTTTCATAAAGGTCCCTGGGCTCTCTCCAGCACTTTCTGCTGCAAGGCCATTCCCCTCTGGAGCCCACCCACAGCAGCCCCACTCTGCCCACAGGGGCTGGGGGGCAGAGGCACAGCCTGGGGGGGCTCCCCTCTGGCCAGCCCTGCTGGAGGTGGGCACGGGCCAGGCCAAGAGCCAGCCAGTGCTGCTTCTGGAGGCGCTGGGAGCAGCCAGGGAGGCAGCCCCAAACAGACAGATCTGAACGTCTCTTCTGGCCTGGATGGATTCAGGAATTGTCCCAGGCCAGGTGCAGCACCTGGCACTTGGCCTTGTGGGACCTCGTGAGGTTGTCAGATGAGGCTGTCTCCCACTTCTCAAGCTTGTCCAGGTTCCTGTGCATGCCCAAATCTTGCCATGGTGCCCCCGCCCCACTCAGCTCCCCCATCCCCTGCAAACATGCTGATTGATGCACTGCCTGTGTCATTGGGGAAGCCACAAAAGAGCCCCAGGGCCAAGGCAGAGCCCTGAGAGAGACACTCCCCATGCCCAGTCTGATCCTGCACAGGGAGCCACTGCCCACAAGTCCCTGGCTGCGTCCATCTGGCCAAGGGCTCGTGCCCACAGCAGCCCACTCTGCCAAGGCAGGGCTCTGCAGGGTGCAGGTCAGGCTGTCAAGTAGGACCATGACACAGTGGGTGCACTGTGGGACTGCAGGAAGGGCCTGGGCTCCATGCAGCTTCCAGTGGGCTCAGCTGCTGAAGGGGCACTGGGTGTGGCCCTTGATGATGCAGGACATGGTGGTGCCCAGAGACCATTGTGACATCAGAGGGTTCCACCGTGGCTGAGGGTGTATGGAAGGGGTGCGGAGCCCTGGGGTGCCCAGTCCCGTGAGAGCCACTCTCATCGAAGGAAGCAGCTCCCGGGATCTGTCTCTGTCTCTGTCTCTGCTACAGGAGCTCCCTGTACAGCAAGAAGACAACAAGAAACCTCAACTCCTTCCAGTCACCCAGCCCCCTGTCCAGCTGGGGTCAAGACCAGGCCCTCAGCAGGCACTTGGTGGGGGCACTGGGTGCCTCAGTCTGGCCACAGCCTGACACTGAGGAGGAGGAGAGACCCATCACAAAGAGAAGAAACACGACATGGCTGACAAGTGGGGAGATGTTGAGGCCCGAGAGCTTCATCTGAGCGAAGACATGAGAAGCTGTGAATTCTACCCACTGGTACCAGCAATGACAGCAAAGGAAGCAGCTGTGAGGGTGCTCTGGGGAGATGGGGCAGAGCAACAACCCTACCAGGTGACTGACCCAGAGCTGACCCAGCAAGGGGAAGGAAGCGTGAGCAGCCGGGAAAAGCAGGCACATTCTCCTGCCCCCAGTGAAGAGGTGCCATCAGCAGGGACACAGAGCCCAGTCTCCGCTCCCGACAGCCCCTGCTGCCCCCCCAGCCCCTCACGCAGCCCACTGGGAGCCCAAACCCCCAGGGAGCAGCTGGAAGAGGCAGAGCAGGGGTCGCTGCTGGCAGAGGAGGAGAATGAGGACGGGAGCTCAGACTGGGAATACTGCAGCCAGACTGAGCTTTCCGAAGACCGCCAAGGTGAGGTCGAGCAAGAACCATCCCAAGGAGAGTTCAGCAGCTCCCAAGACCTCTCTAGCTGGGACGACTGCAGTGAACCGGAGCTCAGAGATCTCCGAGACTCCGTGGAGGAGGACAGCACCATCACAGACCTCCCACAGGACTGCAGTGACCATCTAAGCGTCTTCAGCTTCGGGCCCACTCCCTTGCTGTGGGAGGAGGAGGACGAGGCCGACTGGGATGAAATCAGCGTCCTCGAGATGTATGAAGCAGAAGGCAGGGCCCAAAGGCTGCCAGATCCTGCAGCAGATGAGCTGCCCGCCCCTCAGGAGGTCTGGTTTGAGAGGCAGGCACCGGAGTTCCTGTATGGCTCGTTTCCCTCCCTGTACAGCGAAGCCTCCGTGGGCCAGCAGGGGCCCGAGGCAGGGCCACAGAGCCCTCGCGGCGCCCCAGCTCCGCAGCCGGGAGCGCAGGCCCGCAGGCAGCAGCCGCCTGCCCCGAGCAAACGGCCCGGCCGCCTGAGGCGGGCGCTGCGGGCGCTGCGGGCGCTGCTCTGCTGGCCCTGCCTGGCACGGCAGCTGCAGGAGTAGCGCCCGTGGCCCTGCCCAGCCCGTGCCGGCCGATGGCGGCTGCTCCCCGCGCGGGGCCCCACGGAGCCACACGGGCGGCCTCGGCCTGGACACGGCCCCGCAGCCTCGGCTGCCCTCGATCATCTCCCCAACAGCCAAAGTCGCTGCTGTGACCAGCCCCAAACAACACCCATGGGACACAACTGGTGCCAGAGCGCTCAGCAGTGAATCCACAGAGTCATCGAGGTGGAAAGAGACCCTGACGCTCACCCAGTGCCAGGACTTTGACTCGTACCATTCTTCCAAAACAAGTTAAAGTTCCATTTAAGAAATGGTAGTAGTAAAAAAAAAAAAAAAGAAGAAGAAGAAATAGTAAATTTAGTAAGAATAAGAAGAATAGGAATAAGAAGATGAAGGAGAAATAGTAGTAGTAAATTTAGTATGAATAAGAAGAGTAGGAATAAGAAGATGAAGAAGAAATAGTAGTAGCAAATTTAGTAAGAATAAGAAGAATAGGAATAAGAAGATGAAAAAGTAGTAATGAATATAAGAATATTAAGAAAATAAGAATGACATAGTAAGTAAGCATAACAAGTGAATAAGCTTCATTAGAACGAAAATAAGAATATTTTAAAGAAGAAGAAAGAAGAGAAAGAAGAAGAGAAAGAAGGAAGAAGAGATAATAAGAAGCTCTCTCTCTCAAGGACCTCTTTTGTACTTCTATCTCCCTAGCTCCCATTTCTTGTTCAATAAAATCCATGTCCAAAAAAATCTGGTTTTGTTCTCCTATGGTCTCATTTGTGCCTTTACTGGGGCAGAGGCACCTCTCCCTCATGGCACCTTAACCCTGGATGGAACCATAGCCAGGTTCCTTCCAGCCACAAGCATTCCAGGATTCCGTCAGGGACTCCCTTTCCTTCTTCCCTCTGCTTTCCAGCTGCAGAATGTGCAGCAAAGCCGCCTTTGCTGTCTGCAGCTGCTGCAGCCTGACCCTGCCCTGCACAGCTCCCTTGGCTGGCACGGCAGGAGCAGCGCCCTGGCAGCCTCAGCAATTGCCCTCTGACATCTCTGGCACTCACTGCCATGGGCTGCAATTCCAGCTGCCAGCAAGGAAAATACGTTCCTGCCCTTCAGGGCAAAATTCTGAAGGGGCCAAGACACAAGTGGAGCAAGATAATACAAAGACATTTCACTGCCAGCCTCCATAATTTCATCCAGGGCTGTTTTAGCACCTGGATTGGGAAGGGAAAAAAAAGTCAGGGGAGGGTCTTTGGCTGGGAGCTGCTACAGGTAAAAAGAGACCCTGGAAGGGAAAAAGAGCAGACAAAAGAAGGCACGAGAGACAGAAGGACACAAATGACAAGCAGCAGAGAAGGTGGCACTCTGAAAACTAAACCTGAACTTATGGAATACAAATGGGACAGAAATGAAGAATTCTGAAACTTTATTTACTATGCTCCTCTGAGCAACCTGTGCCAGGACTTCACCACCCTCACAGGGAAGAAGTATTTTCTATATCAAACCTGAGTTTCATCCCTATTTACTCTGAGTCCGGTAAATCACAATGAATTTATTTGTGCTCATTTTCATAAAGGTCCCTGGGCTCTCTCCAGCACTTTCTGCTGCAAGGCCATTCCCCTCTGGAGCCCACCCACAGCAGCCCCACTCTGCCCACAGGGGCTGGGGGGCAGAGGCACAGCCTGGGGGGGCTCCCCTCTGGCCAGCCCTGCTGGAGGTGGGCACGGGCCAGGCCAAGAGCCAGCCAGTGCTGCTTCTGGAGGCGCTGGGAGCAGCCAGGGAGGCAGCCCCAAACAGACAGATCTGAACGTCTCTTCTGGCCTGGATGGATTCAGGAATTGTCCCAGGCCAGGTGCAGCACCTGGCACTTGGCCTTGTGGGACCTCGTGAGGTTGTCAGATGAGGCTGTCTCCCACTTCTCAAGCTTGTCCAGGTTCCTGTGCATGCCCAAATCTTGCCATGGTGCCCCTGCCCCACTCAGCTCCCCCATCCCCTGCAAACATGCTGATTGATGCACTGCCTGTGTCATTGGGGAAGCCACAAAAGAGCCCCAGGGCCAAGGCAGAGCCCTGAGAGAGACACTCCCCATGCCCAGTCTGATCCTGCACACGGAGCCACTGCCCACAAGTCCCTGGCTGCGTCCATCTGGCCAAGGGCTCGTGCCCACAGCAGCCCACTCTGCCAAGGCAGGGCTCTGCAGGGTGCAGGTCAGGCTGTCAAGTAGGACCATGACACAGTGGGTGCACTGTGGGACTGCAGGAAGGGCCTGGGCTCCATGCAGCTTCCAGTGGGCTCAGCTGCTGAAGGGGCACTGGGTGTGGCCCTTGATGATGCAGGACATGGTGGTGCCCAGAGACCATTGTGACATCAGAGGGTTCCACCGTGGCTGAGGGTGTATGGAAGGGGCGCGGAGCCCTGGGGTGCCCAGTCCCGTGAGAGCCACTCTCATCGAAGGAAGCGGCTCCCGGGATCTGTCTCTGTCTCTGTCTCTGCTACAGGAGCTCCCTGTACAGCAAGAAGACAACAAGAAACCTCAACTCCTTCCAGTCACCCAGCCCCCTGTCCAGCTGGGGTCAAGACCAGGCCCTCAGCAGGCACTTGGTGGGGGCACTGGGTGCCTCAGTCTGGCCACAGCCTGACACTGAGGAGGAGGAGAGACCCATCACAAAGAGAAGAAACACGACATGGCTGACAAGTGGGGAGATGTTGAGGCCCGAGAGCTTCATCTGAGCGAAGACATGAGAAGCTGTGAATTCTACCCACTGGTACCAGCAATGACAGCAAAGGAAGCAGCTGTGAGGGTGCTCTGGGGAGATGGGGCAGAGCAACAACCCTACCAGGTGACTGACCCAGAGCTGACCCAGCAAGGGGAAGGAAGCGTGAGCAGCCGGGAAAAGCAGGCACATTCTCCTGCCCGCAGTGAAGAGGTGCCATCAGCAGGGACACAGAGCCCAGTCTCCGCTCCCGACAGCCCCTGCTGCCCCCCCAGCCCCTCACGCAGCCCACTGGGAGCCCAAACCCCCAGGGAGCAGCTGGAAGAGGCAGAGCAGGGGTCGCTGCTGGCAGAGGAGGAGAATGAGGACGGGAGCTCAGACTGGGAATACTGCAGCCAGACTGAGCTTTCCGAAGACCGCCAAGGTGAGGTCGAGCAAGAACCATCCCAAGGAGAGTTCAGCAGCTCCCAAGACCTCTCTAGCTGGGACGACTGCAGTGAACCGGAGCTCAGAGATCTCCGAGACTCCGTGGAGGAGGACAGCACCATCACAGACCTCCCACAGGACTGCAGTGACCATCTAAGCGTCTTCAGCTTCGGGCCCACTCCCTTGCTGTGGGAGGAGGAGGACGAGGCCGACTGGGATGAAATCAGCGTCCTCGAGATGTATGAAGCAGAAGGCAGGGCCCAAAGGCTGCCAGATCCTGCAGCAGATGAGCTGCCCGCCCCTCAGGAGGTCTGGTTTGAGAGGCAGGCACCGGAGTTCCTGTATGGCTCGTTTCCCTCCCTGTACAGCGAAGCCTCCGTGGGCCAGCAGGGGCCCGAGGCAGGGCCACAGAGCCCTCGCGGCGCCCCAGCTCCGCAGCCGGGAGCGCAGGCCCGCAGGCAGCAGCCGCCTGCCCCGAGCAAATGGCCCGGCCGCCTGAGGCGGGCGCTGCGGGCGCTGCGGGCGCTGCTCTGCTGGCCCTGCCTGGCACGGCAGCTGCAGGAGTAGCGCCCGTGGCCCTGCCCAGCCCGCGCCGGCCGATGGCGGCTGCTCCCCGCGCGGGGCCCCACGGAGCCACACGGGCGGCCTCGGCCTGGACACGGCCCCGCAGCCTCGGCTGCCCTTGATCATCTCCCCAACAGCCAAAGTCGCTGCTGTGACCAGCCCCAAACAACACCCATGGGACACAACTGGTGCCAGAGCGCTCAGCAGTGAATCCACAGAGTCATCGAGGTGGAAAGAGACCCTGACGCTCACCCAGTGCCAGGACTTTGACTCGTACCATTCTTCCAAAACAAGTTAAAGTTCCATTTAAGAAATGGTAGTAGTAAAAAAAAAAAAAAAAGAAGAAGAAGAAATAGTAAATTTAGTAAGAATAAGAAGAATAGGAATAAGAAGATGAAGAAGAAATAGTAGTAGTAAATTTAGTAAGAATAAGAAGAGTAGGAATAAGAAGATGAAGAAGAAATAGTAGTAGTAAATTTAGTAAGAATAAGAAGAATAGGAATAAGAAGATGAAAAAGTAGTAATGAATATAAGAATATTAAGAAAATAAGAATGACATAGTAAGTAAGCATAACAAGTGAATAAGCTTCATTAGAACGAAAATAAGAATATTTTAAAGAAGAAGAAAGAAGAGAAAGAAGAAGAGAAAGAAGGAAGAAGAGATAATAAGAAGCTCTCTCTCTCAAGGACCTCTTTTGTACTTCTATCTCCCTAGCTCCCATTTCTTGTTCAATAAAATCCATGTCCAAAAAAATCTGGTTTTGTTCTCCTATGGTCTCATTTGTGCCTTTACTGGGGCAGAGGCACCTCTCCCTCATGGCACCTTAACCCTGGATGGAACCATAGCCAGGTTCCTTCCAGCCACAAGCATTCCAGGATTCCGTCAGGGACTCCCTTTCCTTCTTCCCTCTGCTTTCCAGCTGCAGAATGTGCAGCAAAGCCGCCTTTGCTGTCTGCAGCTGCTGCAGCCTGACCCTGCCCTGCACAGCTCCCTTGGCTGGCACGGCAGGAGCAGCGCCCTGGCAGCCTCAGCAATTGCCCTCTGACATCTCTGGCACTCACTGCCATGGGCTGCAATTCCAGCTGCCAGCAAGGAAAATACGTTCCTGCCCTTCAGGGCAAAATTCTGAAGGGGCCAAGACACAAGTGGAGCAAGATAATACAAAGACATTTCACTGCCAGCCTCCATAATTTCATCCAGGGCTGTTTTAGCACCTGGATTGGGAAGGGAAAAAAAAGTCAGGGGAGGGTCTTTGGCTGGGAGCTGCTACAGGTAAAAAGAGACCCTGGAAGGGAAAAAGAGCAGACAAAAGAAGGCACGAGAGACAGAAGGACACAAATGACAAGCAGCAGAGAAGGTGGCACTCTGAAAACTAAACCTGAACTTATGGAATACAAATGGGACAGAAATGAAGAATTCTGAAACTTTATTTACTATGCTCCTCTGAGCAACCTGTGCCAGGACTTCACCACCCTCACAGGGAAGAAGTATTTTCTATATCAAACCTGAGTTTCATCCCTATTTACTCTGAGTCCGGTAAATCACAATGAATTTATTTGTGCTCATTTTCATAAAGGTCCCTGGGCTCTCTCCAGCACTTTCTGCTGCAAGGCCATTCCCCTCTGGAGCCCACCCACAGCAGCCCCACTCTGCCCACAGGGGCTGGGGGGCAGAGGCACAGCCTGGGGGGGCTCCCCTCTGGCCAGCCCTGCTGGAGGTGGGCACGGGCCAGGCCAAGAGCCAGCCAGTGCTGCTTCTGGAGGCGCTGGGAGCAGCCAGGGAGGCAGCCCCAAACAGACAGATCTGAACGTCTCTTCTGGCCTGGATGGATTCAGGAATTGTCCCAGGCCAGGTGCAGCACCTGGCACTTGGCCTTGTGGGACCTCGTGAGGTTGTCAGATGAGGCTGTCTCCCACTTCTCAAGCTTGTCCAGGTTCCTGTGCATGCCCAAATCTTGCCATGGTGCCCCTGCCCCACTCAGCTCCCCCATCCCCTGCAAACATGCTGATTGATGCACTGCCTGTGTCATTGGGGAAGCCACAAAAGAGCCCCAGGGCCAAGGCAGAGCCCTGAGAGAGACACTCCCCATGCCCAGTCTGATCCTGCACACGGAGCCACTGCCCACAAGTCCCTGGCTGCGTCCATCTGGCCAAGGGCTCGTGCCCACAGCAGCCCACTCTGCCAAGGCAGGGCTCTGCAGGGTGCAGGTCAGGCTGTCAAGTAGGACCATGACACAGTGGGTGCACTGTGGGACTGCAGGAAGGGCCTGGGCTCCATGCAGCTTCCAGTGGGCTCAGCTGCTGAAGGGGCACTGGGTGTGGCCCTTGATGATGCAGGACATGGTGGTGCCCAGAGACCATTGTGACATCAGAGGGTTCCACCGTGGCTGAGGGTGTATGGAAGGGGCGCGGAGCCCTGGGGTGCCCAGTCCCGTGAGAGCCACTCTCATCGAAGGAAGCAGCTCCCGGGATCTGTCTCTGTCTCTGTCTCTGCTACAGGAGCTCCCTGTACAGCAAGAAGACAACAAGAAACCCCAACTCCTTCCAGTCACCCAGCCCCCTGTCCAGCTGGGGTCAAGACCAGGCCCTCAGCAGGCACTTGGTGGGGGCACTGGGTGCCTCAGTCTGGCCACAGCCTGACACTGAGGAGGAGGAGAGACCCATCACAAAGAGAAGAAACACGACATGGCTGACAAGTGGGGAGATGTTGAGGCCCGAGAGCTTCATCTGAGCGAAGACATGAGAAGCTGTGAATTCTACCCACTGGTACCAGCAATGACAGCAAAGGAAGCAGCTGTGAGGGTGCTCTGGGGAGATGGGGCAGAGCAACAACCCTACCAGGTGACTGACCCAGAGCTGACCCAGCAAGGGGAAGGAAGCGTGAGCAGCCGGGAAAAGCAGGCACATTCTCCTGCCCGCAGTGAAGAGGTGCCATCAGCAGGGACACAGAGCCCAGTCTCCGCTCCCGACAGCCCCTGCTGCCCCCCCAGCCCCTCACGCAGCCCACTGGGAGCCCAAACCCCCAGGGAGCAGCTGGAAGAGGCAGAGCAGGGGTCGCTGCTGGCAGAGGAGGAGAATGAGGACGGGAGCTCAGACTGGGAGTACTGCAGCCAGACTGAGCTTTCCGAAGACCGCCAAGGTGAGGTCGCGCAAGAACCATCCCAAGGAGAGTTCAGCAGCTCCCAAGACCTCTCTAGCTGGGACGACTGCAGTGAACCGGAGCTCAGAGATCTCCGAGACTCCGTGGAGGAGGACAGCACCATCACAGACCTCCCACAGGACTGCAGTGACCATCTAAGCGTCTTCAGCTTCGGGCCCACTCCCTTGCTGTGGGAGGAGGAGGACGAGGCCGACTGGGATGAAATCAGCGTCCTCGAGATGTATGAAGCAGAAGGCAGGGCCCAAAGGCTGCCAGATCCTGCAGCAGATGAGCTGCCCGCCCCTCAGGAGGTCTGGTTTGAGAGGCAGGCACCGGAGTTCCTGTATGGCTCGTTTCCCTCCCTGTACAGCGAAGCCTCCGTGGGCCAGCAGGGGCCCGAGGCAGGGCCACAGAGCCCTCGCGGCGCCCCAGCTCCGCAGCCGGGAGCGCAGGCCCGCAGGCAGCAGCCGCCTGCCCCGAGCAAACGGCCCGGCCGCCTGAGGCGGGCGCTGCGGGCGCTGCGGGCGCTGCTCTGCTGGCCCTGCCTGGCACGGCAGCTGCAGGAGTAGCGCCCGTGGCCCTGCCCAGCCCGCGCCGGCCGATGGCGGCTGCTCCCCGCGCGGGGCCCCACGGAGCCACACGGGCGGCCTCGGCCTGGACACGGCCCCGCAGCCTCGGCTGCCCTCGATCATCTCCCCAACAGCCAAAGTCGCTGCTGTGACCAGCCCCAAACAACACCCATGGGACACAACTGGTGCCAGAGCGCTCAGCAGTGAATCCACAGAGTCATCGAGGTGGAAAGAGACCCTGACGCTCACCCAGTGCCAGGACTTTGACTCGTACCATTCTTCCAACACAAGTTAAAGTTCCATTTAAGAAATGGTGGTAGTAAAAAAAAAAAAAAAAAAAAGAAGAAGAAGAAATAGTAAATTTAGTAAGAATAAGAAGAATAGGGATAAGAAGATGAAGAAGAAATAGTAGTAGTAAATTTAGTAAGAATAAGAAGAGTAGGAATAAGAAGATGAAGAAGAAATAGTAGTAGCAAATTTAGTAAGAATAAGAAGAATAGGAATAAGAAGATGAAGAAGAAATAGTAGTAGTAAATTTAGTAAGAATAAGAAGAGTAGGAATAAGAAGATGAAGAAGAAATAGTAGTAGCAAATTTAGTAAGAATAAGAAGAATAGGAATAAGAAGATGAAAAAGTAGTAATGAATATAAGAATATTAAGAAAATAAGAATGACATAGTAAGTAAGCATAACAAGTGAATAAGCTTCATTAGAACGAAAATAAGAATATTTTTTAGAAGAAGAAAGAAGAGAAAAAAGAAGAGAAAGAAGGAAGAAGAGATAATAAGAAGCTCTCTCTCTCCAACACCTCTTTTGTACTTCTATCTCCCTAGCTCCCATTTCTTGTTCAATAAAATCCATGTCCAAAAAAATCTGGTTTTGTTCTCCTATGGTCTCATTTGTGCCTTTACTGGGGCAGAGGCACCTCTCCCTCATGGCACCTTAACCCTGGATGGAACCATAGCCAGGTTCCTTCCAGCCACAAGCATTCCAGGATTCCGTCAGGGACTCCCTTTCCTTCTTCCCTCTGCTTTCCAGCTGCAGAATGTGCAGCAAAGCCGCCTTTGCTGTCTGCAGCTGCTGCAGCCTGACCCTGCCCTGCACAGCTCCCTTGGCTGGCACGGCAGGAGCAGCGCCCTGGCAGCCTCAGCAATTGCCCTCTGACATCTCTGGCACTCACTGCCATGGGCTGCAATTCCAGCTGCCAGCAAGGAAAATACGTTCCTGCCCTTCAGGGCAAAATTCTGAAGGGGCCAAGACACAAGTGGAGCAAGATAATACAAAGACATTTCACTGCCAGCCTCCATAATTTCATCCAGGGCTGTTTTAGCACCTGGATTGGGAAGGGAAAAAAAAGTCAGGGGAGGGTCTTTGGCTGGGAGCTGCCACAGGTAAAAAGAGACCCTGGAAGGGAAAAAGAGCAGACAAAAGAAGGCACGAGAGACAGAAGGACACAAATGACAAGCAGCAGAGAAGGTGGCACTCTGAAAACTAAACCTGAACTTATGGAATACAAATGGGACAGAAATGAAGAATTCTGAAACTTTATTTACTATGCTCCTCTGAGCAACCTGTGCCAGGACTTCACCACCCTCACAGGGAAGAAGTATTTTCTATATCAAACCTGAATTTCATCCCTTTTACTCTGAGTCCGGTAAATCACAATGAATTTATTTGTGCTCATTTTCATAAAGGTCCCTGGGCTCTCTCCAGCACTTTCTGCTGCAAGGCCATTCCCCTCTGGAGCCCACCCACAGCAGCCCCACTCTGCCCACAGGGGCTGGGGGGCAGAGGCACAGCCTGGGGGGGCTCCCCTCTGGCCAGCCCTGCTGGAGGTGGGCACCGGCCAGGCCAAGAGCCAGCCAGTGCTGCTTCTGGAGGCGCTGGGAGCAGCCAGGGAGGCAGCACCAAACAGACAGATCTGAACGTCTCTTCTGGCCTGGATGGATTCAGGAATTGTCCCAGGCCAGGTGCAGCACCTGGCACTTGGCCTTGTGGGACCTCGTGAGGTTGTCAGATGAGGCTGTCTCCCACTTCTCAAGCTTGTCCAGGTTCCTGTGCATGCCCAAATCTTGCCATGGTGCCCCTGCCCCACTCAGCTCCCCCATCCCCTGCAAACATGCTGATTGATGCACTGCCTGTGTCATTGGGGAAGCCACAAAAGAGCCCCAGGGCCAAGGCAGAGCCCTGAGAGAGACACTCCCCATGCCCAGTCTGATCCTGCACACGGAGCCACTGCCCACAAGTCCCTGGCTGCGTCCATCTGGCCAAGGGCTCGTGCCCACAGCAGCCCACTCTGCCAAGGCAGGGCTCTGCAGGGTGCAGGTCAGGCTGTCAAGTAGGACCATGACACAGTGGGTGCACTGTGGGACTGCAGGAAGGGCCTGGGCTCCATGCAGCTTCCAGTGGGCTCAGCTGCTGAAGGGGCACTGGGTGTGGCCCTTGATGATGCAGGACATGGTGGTGCCCAGAGACCATTGTGACATCAGAGGGTTCCACCGTGGCTGAGGGTGTATGGAAGGGGTGCGGAGCCCTGGGGTGCCCAGTCCCGTGAGAGCCACTCTCATCGAAGGAAGCAGCTCCCGGGATCTGTCTCTGTCTCTGTCTCTGCTACAGGAGCTCCCTGTACAGCAAGAAGACAACAAGAAACCTCAACTCCTTCCAGTCACCCAGCCCCCTGTCCAGCTGGGGTCAAGACCAGGCCCTCAGCAGGCACTTGGTGGGGGCACTGGGTGCCTCAGTCTGGCCACAGCCTGACACTGAGGAGGAGGAGAGACCCATCACAAAGAGAAGAAACACGACATGGCTGACAAGTGGGGAGATGTTGAGGCCCGAGAGCTTCATCTGAGCGAAGACATGAGAAGCTGTGAATTCTACCCACTGGTACCAGCAATGACAGCAAAGGAAGCAGCTGTGAGGGTGCTCTGGGGAGATGGGGCAGAGCAACAACCCTACCAGGTGACTGACCCAGAGCTGACCCAGCAAGGGGAAGGAAGCGTGAGCAGCCGGGAAAAGCAGGCACATTCTCCTGCCCGCAGTGAAGAGGTGCCATCAGCAGGGACACAGAGCCCAGTCTCCGCTCCCGACAGCCCCTGCTGCCCCCCCAGCCCCTCACGCAGCCCACTGGGAGCCCAAACCCCCAGGGAGCAGCTGGAAGAGGCAGAGCAGGGGTCGCTGCTGGCAGAGGAGGAGAATGAGGACGGGAGCTCAGACTGGGAGTACTGCAGCCAGACTGAGCTTTCCGAAGACCGCCAAGGTGAGGTCGCGCAAGAACCATCCCAAGGAGAGTTCAGCAGCTCCCAAGACCTCTCTAGCTGGGACGACTGCAGTGAACCGGAGCTCAGAGATCTCCGAGACTCCGTGGAGGAGGACAGCACCATCACAGACCTCCCACAGGACTGCAGTGACCATCTAAGCGTCTTCAGCTTCGGGCCCACTCCCTTGCTGTGGGAGGAGGAGGACGAGGCCGACTGGGATGAAATCAGCGTCCTCGAGATGTATGAAGCAGAAGGCAGGGCCCAAAGGCTGCCAGATCCTGCAGCAGATGAGCTGCCCGCCCCTCAGGAGGTCTGGTTTGAGAGGCAGGCACCGGAGTTCCTGTATGGCTCGTTTCCCTCCCTGTACAGCGAAGCCTCCGTGGGCCAGCAGGGGCCCGAGGCAGGGCCACAGAGCCCTCGCGGCGCCCCAGCTCCGCAGCCGGGAGTGCAGGCCCGCAGGCAGCAGCCGCCTGCCCCGAGCAAACGGCCCGGCCGCCTGAGGCGGGCGCTGCGGGCGCTGCGGGCGCTGCTCTGCTGGCCCTGCCTGGCACGGCAGCTGCAGGAGTAGCGCCCGTGGCCCTGCCCAGCCCGCGCCGGCCGATGGCGGCTGCTCCCCGCGCGGGGCCCCACGGAGCCACACGGGCGGCCTCGGCCTGGACACGGCCCCGCAGCCTCGGCTGCCCTCGATCATCTCCCCAACAGCCAAAGTCGCTGCTGTGACCAGCCCCAAACAACACCCATGGGACACAACTGGTGCCAGAGCGCTCAGCAGTGAATCCACAGAGTCATCGAGGTGGAAAGAGACCCTGACGCTCACCCAGTGCCAGGACTTTGACTCGTACCATTCTTCCAACACAAGTTAAAGTTCCATTTAAGAAATGGTAGTAGTAAAAAAAAAAAAAAAAAAAAGAAGAAGAAGAAATAGTAAATTTAGTAAGAATAAGAAGAATAGGGATAAGAAGATGAAGAAGAAATAGTAGTAGTAAATTTAGTAAGAATAAGAAGAGTAGGAATAAGAAGATGAAGAAGAAATAGTAGTAGCAAATTTAGTAAGAATAAGAAGAATAGGAATAAGAAGATGAAGAAGAAATAGTAGTAGTAAATTTAGTAAGAATAAGAAGAGTAGGAATAAGAAGATGAAGAAGAAATAGTAGTAGCAAATTTAGTAAGAATAAGAAGAATAGGAATAAGAAGATGAAAAAGTAGTAATGAATATAAGAATATTAAGAAAATAAGAATGACATAGTAAGTAAGCATAACAAGTGAATAAGCTTCATTAGAACGAAAATAAGAATATTTTTTAGAAGAAGAAAGAAGAGAAAAAAGAAGAGAAAGAAGGAAGAAGAGATAATAAGAAGCTCTCTCTCTCCAACACCTCTTTTGTACTTCTATCTCCCTAGCTCCCATTTCTTGTTCAATAAAATCCATGTCCAAAAAAATCTGGTTTTGTTCTCCTATGGTCTCATTTGTGCCTTTACTGGGGCAGAGGCACCTCTCCCTCATGGCACCTTAACCCTGGATGGAACCATAGCCAGGTTCCTTCCAGCCACAAGCATTCCAGGATTCCGTCAGGGACTCCCTTTCCTTCTTCCCTCTGCTTTCCAGCTGCAGAATGTGCAGCAAAGCCGCCTTTGCTGTCTGCAGCTGCTGCAGCCTGACCCTGCCCTGCACAGCTCCCTTGGCTGGCACGGCAGGAGCAGCGCCCTGGCAGCCTCAGCAATTGCCCTCTGACATCTCTGGCACTCACTGCCATGGGCTGCAATTCCAGCTGCCAGCAAGGAAAATACGTTCCTGCCCTTCAGGGCAAAATTCTGAAGGGGCCAAGACACAAGTGGAGCAAGATAATACAAAGACATTTCACTGCCAGCCTCCATAATTTCATCCAGGGCTGTTTTAGCACCTGGATTGGGAAGGGAAAAAAAAGTCAGGGGAGGGTCTTTGGCTGGGAGCTGCCACAGGTAAAAAGAGACCCTGGAAGGGAAAAAGAGCAGACAAAAGAAGGCACGAGAGACAGAAGGACACAAATGACAAGCAGCAGAGAAGGTGGCACTCTGAAAACTAAACCTGAACTTATGGAATACAAATGGGACAGAAATGAAGAATTCTGAAACTTTATTTACTATGCTCCTCTGAGCAACCTGTGCCAGGACTTCACCACCCTCACAGGGAAGAAGTATTTTCTATATCAAACCTGAATTTCATCCCTTTTACTCTGAGTCCGGTAAATCACAATGAATTTATTTGTGCTCATTTTCATAAAGGTCCCTGGGCTCTCTCCAGCACTTTCTGCTGCAAGGCCATTCCCCTCTGGAGCCCACCCACAGCAGCCCCACTCTGCCCACAGGGGCTGGGGGGCAGAGGCACAGCCTGGGGGGGCTCCCCTCTGGCCAGCCCTGCTGGAGGTGGGCACCGGCCAGGCCAAGAGCCAGCCAGTGCTGCTTCTGGAGGCGCTGGGAGCAGCCAGGGAGGCAGCACCAAACAGACAGATCTGAACGTCTCTTCTGGCCTGGATGGATTCAGGAATTGTCCCAGGCCAGGTGCAGCACCTGGCACTTGGCCTTGTGGGACCTCGTGAGGTTGTCAGATGAGGCTGTCTCCCACTTCTCAAGCTTGTCCAGGTTCCTGTGCATGCCCAAATCTTGCCATGGTGCCCCTGCCCCACTCAGCTCCCCCATCCCCTGCAAACATGCTGATTGATGCACTGCCTGTGTCATTGGGGAAGCCACAAAAGAGCCCCAGGGCCAAGGCAGAGCCCTGAGAGAGACACTCCCCATGCCCAGTCTGATCCTGCACACGGAGCCACTGCCCACAAGTCCCTGGCTGCGTCCATCTGGCCAAGGGCTCGTGCCCACAGCAGCCCACTCTGCCAAGGCAGGGCTCTGCAGGGTGCAGGTCAGGCTGTCAAGTAGGACCATGACACAGTGGGTGCACTGTGGGACTGCAGGAAGGGCCTGGGCTCCATGCAGCTTCCAGTGGGCTCAGCTGCTGAAGGGGCACTGGGTGTGGCCCTTGATGATGCAGGACATGGTGGTGCCCAGAGACCATTGTGACATCAGAGGGTTCCACCGTGGCTGAGGGTGTATGGAAGGGGTGCGGAGCCCTGGGGTGCCCAGTCCCGTGAGAGCCACTCTCATCGAAGGAAGCAGCTCCCGGGATCTGTCTCTGTCTCTGTCTCTGCTACAGGAGCTCCCTGTACAGCAAGAAGACAACAAGAAACCTCAACTCCTTCCAGTCACCCAGCCCCCTGTCCAGCTGGGGTCAAGACCAGGCCCTCAGCAGGCACTTGGTGGGGGCGCTGGGTGCCTCAGTCTGGCCACAGCCTGACACTGAGGAGGAGGAGAGACCCATCACAAAGAGAAGAAACACGACATGGCTGACAAGTGGGGAGATGTTGAGGCCCGAGAGCTTCATCTGAGCGAAGACATGAGAAGCTGTGAATTCTACCCACTGGTACCAGCAATGACAGCAAAGGAAGCAGCTGTGAGGGTGCTCTGGGGAGATGGGGCAGAGCAACAACCCTACCAGGTGACTGACCCAGAGCTGACCCAGCAAGGGGAAGGAAGCGTGAGCAGCCGGGAAAAGCAGGCACATTCTCCTGCCCCCAGTGAAGAGGTGCCATCAGCAGGGACACAGAGCCCAGTCTCCGCTCCCGACAGCCCCTGCTGCCCCCCCAGCCCCTCACGCAGCCCACTGGGAGCCCAAACCCCCAGGGAGCAGCTGGAAGAGGCAGAGCAGGGGTCGCTGCTGGCAGAGGAGGAGAATGACGACGGGAGCTCAGACTGGGAATACTGCAGCCAGACTGAGCTTTCCGAAGACCGCCAAGGTGAGGTCGAGCAAGAACCATCCCAAGGAGAGTTCAGCAGCTCCCAAGACCTCTCTAGCTGGGACGACTGCAGTGAACCGGAGCTCAGAGATCTCCGAGACTCCGTGGAGGAGGACAGCACCATCACAGACCTCCCACAGGACTGCAGTGACCATCTAAGCGTCTTCAGCTTCGGGCCCACTCCCTTGCTGTGGGAGGAGGAGGACGAGGCCGACTGGGATGAAATCAGCGTCCTCGAGATGTATGAAGCAGAAGGCAGGGCCCAAAGGCTGCCAGATCCTGCAGCAGATGAGCTGCCCGCCCCTCAGGAGGTCTGGTTTGAGAGGCAGGCACCGGAGTTCCTGTATGGCTCGTTTCCCTCCCTGTACAGCGAAGCCTCCGTGGGCCAGCAGGGGCCCGAGGCAGGGCCACAGAGCCCTCGCGGCGCCCCAGCTCCGCAGCCGGGAGCGCAGGCCCGCAGGCAGCAGCCGCCTGCCCCGAGCAAACGGCCCGGCCGCCTGAGGCGGGCGCTGCGGGCGCTGCGGGCGCTGCTCTGCTGGCCCTGCCTGGCACGGCAGCTGCAGGAGTAGCGCCCGTGGCCCTGCCCAGCCCGCGCCGGCCGATGGCGGCTGCTCCCCGCGCGGGGCCCCACGGAGCCACACGGGCGGCCTCGGCCTGGACACGGCCCCGCAGCCTCGGCTGCCCTCGATCATCTCCCCAACAGCCAAAGTCGCTGCTGTGACCAGCCCCAAACAACACCCATAGGACACAACTGGTGCCAGAGCGCTCAGCAGTGAATCCACAGAGTCATCGAGGTGGAAAGAGACCCTGACGCTCACCCAGTGCCAGGACTTTGACTCGTACCATTCTTCCAACACAAGTTAAAGTTCCATTTAAGAAATGGTAGTAGTAAAAAAAAAAAAAAAAAAGAAGAAGAAGAAATAGTAAATTTAGTAAGAATAAGAAGAATAGGGATAAGAAGATGAAGAAGAAATAGTAGTAGTAAATTTAGTAAGAATAAGAAGAGTAGGAATAAGAAGATGAAGAAGAAATAGTAGTAGTAAATTTAGTAAGAATAAGAAGAGTAGGAATAAGAAGATGAAGAAGAAATAATAGTAGCAAATTTAGTAAGAATAAGAAGAATAGGAATAAGAAGATGAAAAAGTAGTAATGAATATAAGAATATTAAGAAAATAAGAATGACATAGTAAGTAAGCATAACAAGTGAATAAGCTTCATTAGAACGAAAAAAAGAATATTTTAAAGAAGAAGAAAGAAGAGAAAGAAGAAGAGAAAGAAGGAAGAAGAGATAATAAGAAGCTCTCTCTCTCCAAGACCTCTTTTGTACTTCTATCTCCCTAGCTCCCATTTCTTGTTCAATAAAATCCATGTCCAAAAAAATCTGGTTTTGTTCTCCTATGGTCTCATTTGTGCCTTTACTGGGGCAGAGGCACCTCTCCCTCATGGCACCTTAACCCTGGATGGAACCATAGCCAGGTTCCTTCCAGCCACAAGCATTCCAGGATTCCGTCAGGGACTCCCTTTCCTTCTTCCCTCTGCTTTCCAGCTGCAGAATGTGCAGCAAAGCCGCCTTTGCTGTCTGCAGCTGCTGCAGCCTGACCCTGCCCTGCACAGCTCCCTTGGCTGGCACGGCAGGAGCAGCGCCCTGGCAGCCTCAGCAATTGCCCTCTGACATCTCTGGCACTCACTGCCATGGGCTGCAATTCCAGCTGCCAGCAAGGAAAATACGTTCCTGCCCTTCAGGGCAAAATTCTGAAGGGGCCAAGACACAAGTGGAGCAAGATAATACAAAGACATTTCACTGCCAGCCTCCATAATTTCATCCAGGGCTGTTTTAGCACCTGGATTGGGAAGGGAAAAAAAAGTCAGGGGAGGGTCTTTGGCTGGGAGCTGCCACAGGTAAAAAGAGACCCTGGAAGGGAAAAAGAGCAGACAAAAGAAGGCACGAGAGACAGAAGGACACAAATGACAAGCAGCAGAGAAGGTGGCACTCTGAAAACTAAACCTGAACTTATGGAATACAAATGGGACAGAAATGAAGAATTCTGAAACTTTATTTACTATGCTCCTCTGAGCAACCTGTGCCAGGACTTCACCACCCTCACAGGGAAGAAGTATTTTCTATATCAAACCTGAATTTCATCCCTTTTACTCTGAGTCCGGTAAATCACAATGAATTTATTTGTGCTCATTTTCATAAAGGTCCCTGGGCTCTCTCCAGCACTTTCTGCTGCAAGGCCATTCCCCTCTGGAGCCCACCCACAGCAGCCCCACTCTGCCCACAGGGGCTGGGGGGCAGAGGCACAGCCTGGGGGGGCTCCCCTCTGGCCAGCCCTGCTGGAGGTGGGCACGGGCCAGGCCAAGAGCCAGCCAGTGCTGCTTCTGGAGGCGCTGGGAGCAGCCAGGGAGGCAGCACCAAACAGACAGATCTGAACGTCTCTTCTGGCCTGGATGGATTCAGGAATTGTCCCAGGCCAGGTGCAGCACCTGGCACTTGGCCTTGTGGGACCTCGTGAGGTTGTCAGATGAGGCTGTCTCCCACTTCTCAAGCTTGTCCAGGTTCCTGTGCATGCCCAAATCTTGCCATGGTGCCCCTGCCCCACTCAGCTCCCCCATCCCCTGCAAACATGCTGATTGATGCACTGCCTGTGTCATTGGGGAAGCCACAAAAGAGCCCCAGGGCCAAGGCAGAGCCCTGAGAGAGACACTCCCCATGCCCAGTCTGATCCTGCACACGGAGCCACTGCCCACAAGTCCCTGGCTGCGTCCATCTGGCCAAGGGCTCGTGCCCACAGCAGCCCACTCTGCCAAGGCAGGGCTCTGCAGGGTGCAGGTCAGGCTGTCAAGTAGGACCATGACACAGTGGGTGCACTGTGGGACTGCAGGAAGGGCCTGGGCTCCATGCAGCTTCCAGTGGGCTCAGCTGCTGAAGGGGCACTGGGTGTGGCCCTTGATGATGCAGGACATGGTGGTGCCCAGAGACCATTGTGACATCAGAGGGTTCCACCGTGGCTGAGGGTGTATGGAAGGGGTGCGGAGCCCTGGGGTGCCCAGTCCCGTGAGAGCCACTCTCATCGAAGGAAGCAGCTCCCGGGATCTGTCTCTGTCTCTGTCTCTGCTACAGGAGCTCCCTGTACAGCAAGAAGACAACAAGAAACCTCAACTCCTTCCAGTCACCCAGCCCCCTGTCCAGCTGGGGTCAAGACCAGGCCCTCAGCAGGCACTTGGTGGGGGCGCTGGGTGCCTCAGTCTGGCCACAGCCTGACACTGAGGAGGAGGAGAGACCCATCACAAAGAGAAGAAACACGACATGGCTGACAAGTGGGGAGATGTTGAGGCCCGAGAGCTTCATCTGAGCGAAGACATGAGAAGCTGTGAATTCTACCCACTGGTACCAGCAATGACAGCAAAGGAAGCAGCTGTGAGGGTGCTCTGGGGAGATGGGGCAGAGCAACAACCCTACCAGGTGACTGACCCAGAGCTGACCCAGCAAGGGGAAGGAAGCGTGAGCAGCCGGGAAAAGCAGGCACATTCTCCTGCCCGCAGTGAAGAGGTGCCATCAGCAGGGACACAGAGCCCAGTCTCCGCTCCCGACAGCCCCTGCTGCCCCCCCAGCCCCTCACGCAGCCCACTGGGAGCCCAAACCCCCAGGGAGCAGCTGGAAGAGGCAGAGCAGGGGTCGCTGCTGGCAGAGGAGGAGAATGAGGACGGGAGCTCAGACTGGGAATACTGCAGCCAGACTGAGCTTTCCGAAGACCGCCAAGGTGAGGTCGAGCAAGAACCATCCCAAGGAGAGTTCAGCAGCTCCCAAGACCTCTCTAGCTGGGACGACTGCAGTGAACCGGAGCTCAGAGATCTCCGAGACTCCGTGGAGGAGGACAGCACCATCACAGACCTCCCACAGGACTGCAGTGACCATCTAAGCGTCTTCAGCTTCGGGCCCACTCCCTTGCTGTGGGAGGAGGAGGACGAGGCCGACTGGGATGAAATCAGCGTCCTCGAGATGTATGAAGCAGAAGGCAGGGCCCAAAGGCTGCCAGATCCTGCAGCAGATGAGCTGCCCGCCCCTCAGGAGGTCTGGTTTGAGAGGCAGGCACCGGAGTTCCTGTATGGCTCGTTTCCCTCCCTGTACAGCGAAGCCTCCGTGGGCCAGCAGGGCCCCGAGGCAGGGCCACAGAGCCCTCGCGGCGCCCCAGCTCCGCAGCCGGGAGCGCAGGCCCGCAGGCAGCAGCCGCCTGCCCCGAGCAAACGGCCCGGCCGCCTGAGGCGGGCGCTGCGGGCGCTGCGGGCGCTGCTCTGCTGGCCCTGCCTGGCACGGCAGCTGCAGGAGTAGCGCCCGTGGCCCTGCCCAGCCCGCGCCGGCCGATGGCGGCTGCTCCCCGCGCGGGGCCCCACGGAGCCACACGGGCGGCCTCGGCCTGGACACGGCCCCGCAGCCTCGGCTGCCCTCGATCATCTCCCCAACAGCCAAAGTCGCTGCTGTGACCAGCCCCAAACAACACCCATAGGACACAACTGGTGCCAGAGCGCTCAGCAGTGAATCCACAGAGTCATCGAGGTGGAAAGAGACCCTGACGCTCACCCAGTGCCAGGACTTTGACTCGTACCATTCTTCCAACACAAGTTAAAGTTCCATTTAAGAAATGGTAGTAGTAAAAAAAAAAAAAAAAAAGAAGAAGAAGAAATAGTAAATTTAGTAAGAATAAGAAGAATAGGAATAAGAAGATGAAGAAGAAATAGTAGTAGTAAATTTAGTAAGAATAAGAAGAATAGGAATAAGAAGATGAAAAAGATGTAATGAATATAAGAATATTAAGAAAATAAGAATGACATAGTAAGTAAGCATAACAAGTGAATAAGCTTCATTAGAACGAAAATAATAATATTTTAAAGAAGAAGAAAGAAGAGAAAGAAGAAGAGAAAGGAGTAAGAAGAGATAATAAGAAGCTCTCTCTCTCCAAGACCTCTTTTGTACTTCTATCTCCCTAGCTCCCATTTCTTGTTCAATAAAATCCATGTCCAAAAAAATCTGGTTTTGTTCTCCTATGGTCTCATTTGTGCCTTTACTGGGGCATAGGCACCTCTCCCTCATGGCACCTTAACCCTGGATGGAACCATAGCCAGGTTCCTTCCAGCCACAAGCATTCCAGGATTCCGTCAGGGACTCCCTTTCCTTCTTCCCTCTGCTTTCCAGCTGCAGAATGTGCAGCAAAGCCGCCTTTGCTGTCTGCAGCTGCTGCAGCCTGACCCTGCCCTGCACAGCTCCCTTGGCTGGCACGGCAGGAGCAGCGCCCTGGCAGCCTCAGCAATTGCCCTCTGACATCTCTGGCACTCACTGCCATGGGCTGCAATTCCAGCTGCCAGCAAGGAAAATACGTTCCTGCCCTTCAGGGCAAAATTCTGAAGGGGCCAAGACACAAGTGGAGCAAGATAATACAAAGACATTTCACTGCCAGCCTCCATAATTTCATCCAGGGCTGTTTTAGCACCTGGATTGGGAAGGGAAAAAAAAGTCAGGGGAGGGTCTTTGGCTGGGAGCTGCCACAGGTAAAAAGAGACCCTGGAAGGGAAAAAGAGCAGACAAAAGAAGGCACGAGAGACAGAAGGACACAAATGACAAGCAGCAGAGAAGGTGGCACTCTGAAAACTAAACCTGAACTTATGGAATACAAATGGGACAGAAATGAAGAATTCTGAAACTTTATTTACTATGCTTCTCTGAGCAACCTGTGCCAGGACTTCACCACCCTCACAGGGAAGAAGTATTTTCTATATCAAACCTGAATTTCATCCCTTTTACTCTGAGTCCGGTAAATCACAATGAATTTATTTGTGCTCATTTTCATAAAGGTCCCTGGGCTCTCTCCAGCACTTTCTGCTGCAAGGCCATTCCCCTCTGGAGCCCA
Source organism: Zonotrichia albicollis (assembly GCF_047830755.1). Classification (NCBI taxonomy): domain Eukaryota; kingdom Metazoa; phylum Chordata; class Aves; order Passeriformes; family Passerellidae; genus Zonotrichia; species Zonotrichia albicollis. The sequence continues at coordinate 40,893,829 of NC_133826.1, forward strand.
CCCACAGCAGCCCCACTCTGCCCACAGGGGCTGGGGGGCAGAGGCACAGCCTGGGGGGGCTCCCCTCTGGCCAGCCCTGCTGGAGGTGGGCACGGGCCAGGCCAAGAGCCAGCCAGTGCTGCTTCTGGAGGCGCTGGGAGCAGCCAGGGAGGCAGCCCCAAACAGACAGATCTGAACGTCTCTTCTGGCCTGGATGGATTCAGGAATTGTCCCAGGCCAGGTGCAGCACCTGGCACTTGGCCTTGTGGGACCTCGTGAGGTTGTCAGATGAGGCTGTCTCCCACTTCTCAAGCTTGTCCAGGTTCCTGTGCATGCCCAAATCTTGCCATGGTGCCCCTGCCCCACTCAGCTCCCCCATCCCCTGCAAACATGCTGATTGATGCACTGCCTGTGTCATTGGGGAAGCCACAAAAGAGCCCCAGGGCCAAGGCAGAGCCCTGAGAGAGACACTCCCCATGCCCAGTCTGATCCTGCACACGGAGCCACTGCCCACAAGTCCCTGGCTGCGTCCATCTGGCCAAGGGCTCGTGCCCACAGCAGCCCACTCTGCCAAGGCAGGGCTCTGCAGGGTGCAGGTCAGGCTGTCAAGTAGGACCATGACACAGTGGGTGCACTGTGGGACTGCAGGAAGGGCCTGGGCTCCATGCAGCTTCCAGTGGGCTCAGCTGCTGAAGGGGCACTGGGTGTGGCCCTTGATGATGCAGGACATGGTGGTGCCCAGAGACCATTGTGACATCAGAGGGTTCCACCGTGGCTGAGGGTGTATGGAAGGGGTGCGGAGCCCTGGGGTGCCCAGTCCCGTGAGAGCCACTCTCATCGAAGGAAGCAGCTCCCGGGATCTGTCTCTGTCTCTGTCTCTGCTACAGGAGCTCCCTGTACAGCAAGAAGACAACAAGAAACCTCAACTCCTTCCAGTCACCCAGCCCCCTGTCCAGCTGGGGTCAAGACCAGGCCCTCAGCAGGCACTTGGTGGGGGCACTGGGTGCCTCAGTCTGGCCACAGCCTGACACTGAGGAGGAGGAGAGACCCATCACAAAGAGAAGAAACACGACATGGCTGACAAGTGGGGAGATGTTGAGGCCCGAGAGCTTCATCTGAGCGAAGACATGAGAAGCTGTGAATTCTACCCACTGGTACCAGCAATGACAGCAAAGGAAGCAGCTGTGAGGGTGCTCTGGGGAGATGGGGCAGAGCAACAACCCTACCAGGTGACTGACCCAGAGCTGACCCAGCAAGGGGAAGGAAGCGTGAGCAGCCGGGAAAAGCAGGCACATTCTCCTGCCCGCAGTGAAGAGGTGCCATCAGCAGGGACACAGAGCCCAGTCTCCGCTCCCGACAGCCCCTGCTGCCCCCCCAGCCCCTCACGCAGCCCACTGGGAGCCCAAACCCCCAGGGAGCAGCTGGAAGAGGCAGAGCAGGGGTCGCTGCTGGCAGAGGAGGAGAATGAGGACGGGAGCTCAGACTGGGAATACTGCAGCCAGACTGAGCTTTCCGAAGACCGCCAAGGTGAGGTCGAGCAAGAACCATCCCAAGGAGAGTTCAGCAGCTCCCAAGACCTCTCTAGCTGGGACGACTGCAGTGAACCGGAGCTCAGAGATCTCCGAGACTCCGTGGAGGAGGACAGCACCATCACAGACCTCCCACAGGACTGCAGTGACCATCTAAGCGTCTTCAGCTTCGGGCCCACTCCCTTGCTGTGGGAGGAGGAGGACGAGGCCGACTGGGATGAAATCAGCGTCCTCGAGATGTATGAAGCAGAAGGCAGGGCCCAAAGGCTGCCAGATCCTGCAGCAGATGAGCTGCCCGCCCCTCAGGAGGTCTGGTTTGAGAGGCAGGTGAGACAGAATATCCATCCTGAACTAGGTAAAGTGTCTAGGAGAGGTGAAGGATCTGTGGAGCTAAAGCTGAAGGAGAGGCCGCGTTCCAGAGGCAGCAAGGAGACAGAAAGAAAAACAGAAAAACCACGAGGTCAATCTGCCCCCGACTTAGGAATTCCTTCGATAAAGAAGAATTAGTGCTAAATGTCATGTGGAATGAATATGTATGTACTTAATTTGAAACTGTATGCATATGCATTTAGAAGGGGGGATAAAAAGGGGACTCGGAGTCTCCAGGGGCACGCATGCCCTTTTGGGGAGTCTTGCGTCCGGCGCGCGTCGTAATAAAGCATACCGGGCTTTACAACTTTTACAAGTTGTGAGGTTTCTTCTTTTCTCCGCAAAACATTTTGGCGAGCCAGGCAGGAGTTCTCTGTCCCCGCGGGGGCGGTGGGGATAGACGGACCTCCATGGCGCGCCCCAGGATTTTTTCCTGGTGGGGCTCCGCTTGTCTCAACTTGCCACCTGCGAGGACAGACAACGACCCGCTGGCCTGCGGAGGAGAATACGGTATGTATGGGGCCCCAGGGGGGGGGAGGAAGGAGAGAAAGGGAGTAAACCACCCAGAGACGTCTGGGTTCATGGGTTCAGCTGATAGAGCAGCTGTATTAGAGACGGGGTTCAGCTGATAGAGCAGCTGTATTAGAGGCCAGGTTCGTCGTTCTGATAGAGCAGACCGCTAGCGGCTTTGGGGATAAGCCGGGTGAACCCGTGTATGTGTGTATTGAGGATTCATAGTTCTGATGGAGCAGAACTGGTGAGCCCGTGTGTTTTGTTTGTGTGTGTGTGTGATGTCCGGACACTGTGTTGCTGTATGGTTAATGTGTGTGGCCAGTGCACTGTGTTTGTGATCGTGCAGGTGATATGTGTATGGTGTATAAAAGAGAGTAAATCTACAGTGCCCTACAGTGCGGGGATGGGCCAGTACTCCCCGTGTTTGAAGCAGCCGAGTGAGGCCAGAGGCGCTGGCTGCAGCAGGCTGCGGGGACAGGGAGAGAAGTGCCCTGCGGAGAAGCAAGTGGAGGAATGTCAGTGATGGTATTTATCGTGTTTGAATGTAGTGATTTGTGTAGATTTGGTACATTTTAACCGTGAGTATGAGCTCAGAGAGTTCCTTTGCCTTGGATGTTTGGACTTGATCTCTAGACTGTGTGCTGTTATTTTGATTGTGTCCAGGAAAAATTGATTTGAGTAAATGCCGAATTATGGTGTGCTGTGTTGTGTTGAGAAAAGTGAGCACTTTGAGAAATAAGCCCTTTCCCAGTGATTTTGTGTGGTGATTTTTTTCCGCTGCATTGTGGTAATTTGATTCTCAGATTGTATAGTGGTGTTTGTGGAGATTTTAAGATTTTGTTGCAACAAGAGTAGCATTTTACATAGGAGAACTATAGTACGGTGATTTATGTTTAACTTCGATAAAGCGAGTTAAAGGAATTCCAAGAATTCTCCCCCTCATAGTAATTCAAGCCATGGCTCTAGTGAATTTGAGATAAGGGGGAGGGGGGGGAGTGAGTGCGTGTGTCTGTGTCTGCAGGTATATCAGAGTTTTGGCTGTGACTAGCACAGCCTTTTTGCAAAGCAGCAAAACAAGTGTAAGTAGACACAGTGCTTAATTAGATTGTGCAAGAAGAGAACTAGAAAAGACTGATATTTTGTAAAACAGAGTTTATATAGAAGAGGTGAATGAGATGAATTAGTTAATGAGACTTATGAGATTTATGAGACTTCAGTTGGTACTGCAGTAAGTCTTTACTGGAAACAATCTGCTGTAGGGATTTAAGGTTCTCTGTAACAAACCGAATAGCCTGCCTTTGTGAGCAATTTCCAGGAGCCTTTGGTACATCAAGAGGCTAGCAGGCTGTGTGAGGTGACAGTGGCTGCGCCCTGGGCACAGGGACAGCTCTGGCTGCCCTGTCTCCCCAGGGAACACGGGAATGGCCTGTGGGCAAAAGCTGGATGTGCAGGTATTATTGCAGTGCGGTGTTTATGAGAAACACTGGTATTGCTGTTTTGCTGTTCCAATAAGTGTCAGGGTACACGCCCCGAGTGTAAATTAAAGGTTTCTGGTCAAGCGGATTCAGAACCTAAGGTCTTAGAGCTTGTGTGTGGGAATCACATCTGATACCTGCCACCTGGAGCTGTGTGTATAGGAGGAAAACTGAGAAACTACTGTGAAGGTCTGTAAAAAGGTTCAAATGGAAGCGAGATAGGGCAAGGAGAAATAAATAATGAGAACTGACCAGAGCAAACAGGTTCCTAAATTAGCCCCTTTTGGGAGGGGCTCGCTGGGAGGAGGTTGCCAGTAAGAGCAGCTCAGAAAATAAAAAGATTTATAGTGCTTCATTGCTGTTAGTACTGTTTTATAATAGGAAGATAAATGGGATAGTTTTTGTATGCTGAAATGTCTTTTGTTTTAAGAAATCACCCAGAATGACAAAGAGACTGTGAGATCAGACCGCTCTCTGGTCTTGGCCCTTGAAAAGGAAAACAAGGCAAAGAGAAAGCAAATCAAACATGTTGTTCAGCGTGCAGCATAAGATAGCAACGTATGAAATCAGGCAAGGATTATCACGCTGAAATGCGAAGCAATCACAGTTCGCAAAATGAGTACATATGATTTGTAAAGGCTTCCTCCCCAGGTAAGGGAGGAGGGGTAAAGGTAACCTTCCCCAAAGGGAAGAATTTTTGTCAGCACAAGGGTTATGTGTTCAGTTTTAAATAAAGCTTTAGTACCTGTGGAGAATGTTTATGTTGTAGTGTGGGGAATGAACAACTGGCCAGTCTGAAAAGGCATACTTTTGCAAACCTTTAAAGTAACATGTGTACTATGTGTACCTAAAAGCTTTTGTACAATTCGCTCAATTTGCTAAACATTCTCAAATGAGAAAGGTTACTCTGGAGGCAAATAATATAAAGATGTTAGGCTTAATATTAACAGACACTGAAATTAAGAAAGACATTAGTAAGGAGATATTAGAATAAGTAAATAAGTGTTTTCAAGGGTATGGGCCTCTGCTGCACCAGGGAGAGTGAAAGATGCTCCCCCATGGGATGCTCCCCCATCAAGCTTAATGAAAGAACACAACCAGTGAGAACTGAGTAGTACCCTCAAAAGGAAGGTAAGGAAGGAATCAGTCCAATAACTGGTAGTACTGGATTAAGGGCTGTCAATAAGATAACACAGAATTTGTACCCTGTGGTAGCAAATCCATAGACCTTACTAACCTTGTTTAACACCTGAGCTAACCTGGTTCACTGTTTTAGGCCTAAGAGATGCCTTCTTTTGCCTCCCTATCCACGAAGCCAGCCAGAACATTTTTGCATTCAAACACAAGCTCACATAGTCCATGTGCCTGGAGGCTTCAAAATTCTCCACTCCGAGTAGAGAACAGCTTGCAAAGACCCAGAGTCCCAGGAAGCTCCACAAGAGGAAAGGAGGCTGTTGCAGTACATGGACGATCTTCTAGTAGCCACTCGGACGAGGGAAGCAAGGGAAGCCTGGACGGTAAGCCTTTTGAATTTCCTAGGACTCCAAGGATGCAGAGTCTCAAAGAAAAAGGCACAGGTAGTGAAACAGAAGGTAATCTCCAGACCCTTCTATGCTCTTATTGCCAATGGGAACTGAGATCTCCAGTGGACAAGAGACACCACACGGGCCTTTCGCCAGCTAGAGAGTCCCCTCATGTCGGCTCCAGCTTTGAAACTTCCAGATGTAAGTAAAGCATTCTCTCTATTTTTCCATGCAAGGAATTGCCCTGGGAATATTGGCTCGAGACTTGGGTCCATACCGGAGGGCAGTTGCTTACCTCTCTAAGCAACTAGATGCAACAGCCAAAGGATGGCCAGGTTGCCTCAGAGCTGTAGCAGCAGTTGTGCTGAACATTCAAGAGGCACACAAGTTTACCCTGGGACAAAAATGACTGTGCTAGTGTCCCACACAGTGTCCGCAGTACTGGAAGTAAAGGGTGGCCACTGGCTTTTCACACCAGAGAGGCTTCTGAAATACCAGGCCATCATGGTAGAGCAAGATGATGGAGAGATAGTGGTGACTAATATTGTCAACCCAGCTTCTTTTCTCAGTGGAATCAAGGAGAAGCAGTACACCATGATTGCCTAGAGACCACTGAAGCTACCCCCTCCAGCTGCCCAGATCTAAAGGACACTCCACCGGACGATGCAGAGACCTGGTTCACTGACAAGAAAGCGACATTGCAAAGTTCACAATGACTACCTGCAGAGAAGTAATAGAGTCTGGACCCTTACCAACAGGTACCTCTGCACAGGATGCTGAGATAAATGCATGGACCCATGCCTTAGAAACAGCAAAAGGCATTCAGAGTTGTGCATGCACATGGAGCCATCTGGAAGGAGAGGGGACTGCAGACCTCACAGGGAAAGAAGAGACAATCCAGCTGCTGGAAGCAGTTCAGTTACCTGAAAAGGCATATTAAGGCACACCAGAGAGTGAGCTTAAAATTGGAGGAAAGAAATGAGCTGGCGGATGGAGAGGCAAAGAAAGCAGCAAAGGGTGAGGTACAGATTTTCCTCGAAGGTAAGCCATAATACAATAATACTAATCAAAAGAGACGTACAACTGCAAGGGGTGGGCTACCATTGAAAGAGAGCAAGTAATCCCTTCCCATTTTCGTGGTTACTAGTGAAGGAAGGGCACTAGAAAACACACTAGGGCCTAATTACTTAAAGCCTTTTATAGAGTGTGGCTCCTTTCTCAAAATGACCAAGGCTGCGAGTGATACAGAGTGCACTGGAATGAAGTGTTGACTTTGGAGTAGTAATTCCCACAGGCTTTCTAGAACACACATCTGAACTGTTGTATCATTGTCAGGAATCTATATGCCACTATCACTCAGGTGAGCTGATAATGTGATCCTTGCCTCCAGACTAACCTCAAAATACCCCCGGGCCAAAACTTGGTCAGACTGGGAGAGGCCATGGGCCTGTATAGCAGTGGCAAATCAATTTTTCAGAACTCCCAAGGAAAGGGGGGTATCAGTATTTACTGGTATTAATAGATACATTTTCAGGGTGGCCAGAAACATTCCCCACCAGAACTGTCAAAGCTCAAGAGGTGACCAGATCATTTTTACAAGAGATAATACCACGCTTCAGAGTTTCAGCCACAATATCCTCAGATAGAGAATCACCTTTCATTTCCAAAATAGTGCAACAGATTAGTAGCCATCTGGGCATAGATTAAGAACTTCACACCCCATACTGCCCCCAATCAAGCGGCCAGGGGGAGAGAATGAATCATTTGATTAAGCAGCAAATCATAAGACTGGGGCAAGAAGCTCTTCCACTAGCACTATTGCAAATTCAAACTAAACCTTTTGAGCTAAAGGAATGCTGAATCCTTTTGGAATGCCTTATAGAAGACCATAGAATACAAGGGGAATGTCCAGAATGTCCACTTACATGGTGGCATTAAGCAAACAGCTCAGAGTAATTGAGAAACTTGTGGCTGGAACTCGGAGCAGGGAGTTGGATAGCCTGGGGTTGATGTATATGTTAAGTCTCTTACAGAGAAGACTTCGGAACCACAGTGGGAGAGACCACTGCAAGTACCTCTCACCACCTTCACTGCAATCAAAATCAAGGAGCAGAATGCTGGATCCATCACTCTCGGGTGAAGAAGGCCCAGAAGCCCCTTCAGGAGTGGCACCAGGAGACAATGAACTGAGACTAAAACTTATTCGGGCAAAATGAGTATATTGCGGTCGGGAGTAGCTCATACTTTAGTGTACAGAATTGTTTTGTATGGAATTATAACTGAAGTTTTAGAACTAGAGAGTACCTCTACCCAAAGCAATGCTGAATGGCCTTGGTCCCTGGCATTTAATCAGTATACTGGATCCATAGGAAAACCTTCTGAGATAAAGAAGGTTTATATTAAACATATCTACTGTAGTAATCCACGAGAATCAAGTATGTGAGGAGTAAGAATAGCAAGAACAGGAGCTGTGAACACTTCAAGGAATCTGAAGCGAAGAAATCAAAGTAAAGTGCTTAGTCATCAAAATGATGGCTTATGAGAGACCAGATGTAATTAGTGTCTGAACCTCCCCTGGTGTATATGAACACCAGGAAGTCTGTGATAACCTAAGTGAATCAGACAGTTGGTGTAATTTCACCCTGATACAGCCTGTAGGCAATGAATTTAGGCTCTTCTCTCAAGATTTCCCCTCCATTATCTTCTGCCCTGAACACAGTCCACAGCTTGATCTTAGCTAAGGGCAAGGTGGGTGACCAGGAGAGACATTCCTGCTTGCCACACATCTGGGAAATCAGGTGCTTTGGAGGGAGAGAGAGAAGTTAGATTCCCTGAAGTCTCTACATTTCAGAACAAACATCTGTCTCAAGTATGACCTAAACCTCTGTCAGATACACTTGTGAAGTGTGTCTGAATTTGTAGTAGGAGCCCAGCACGTCCCTCTGGCAGGGAGGGATGATCATGGACAGAAAGCAGTTCCTGTTCCCCATAACAAACATCTAACTGGCATATTAGGGACAAGATTAGGAGTTTTAAATAGAATTGATTCAGAAATACTGATGAATAAACTGGCTGCTGCAGCAGGTAGCCTAACAAAATTGAAGCAGCCTTTATAGTAATCTCTACTGGCATTAGGAACTAGTCAGTGACAGATTTCAAAAGTACTGCCAAAGTAAAGAAGTATGAACAGGCCGGGGACCAAGACCACAAATTGATAGTAGAAGCACTTAGTATAGTTCAAGATAATGTGTCTTTAGCTTTCAGTTGTATACAAGCACAGTTATGGATACAAGCAACAGCAGCTCTGATCATATAGGAAAGGGGTGAAGGTAATTTTCCAGCTGAAATTCAGAAAATTGAATGGGATAATGCAATTGATTTTGAAAGGAAGTTTTAATCCTGGTGGATTATGGTGAATTTCACCTATGATCCTATTTCTAATGTGGCCACTGCCTTTGTGCTTACCATATGTAATGCCACTGTTTATGTTATCCATCCCATCATTGCCCTAAGATTAAACCATGAAGAAACAACACTCTATCCTTCAGAACATAGAGTGTGGGCACAAAAAGATGAATGAAAAGTGGCAGGTAGTAAACTTAGAATCCTGCACCACTAGAGAACAAATGAGATTCATTTGTGAAAGCAATACTGCTAATGCCCAGGATGTGTTTGGACACTGAACAGAGTATTTGTCACTTTGAAATTCATCCAGTCACTGACCAGAAAACTGTGCTCATATATACTGGAAAAGGGTGTATGTTTGAGAACTGCTTGTGCTGCTGTACAAATTATTAGCAATGATGTTATTCTGTCTAGTAGAAACCATTCTAATCTCTGTATTTGTATTTGTAATTTTGTTAAGATTATTGGGTGTGATTTTTCATATTTGGTACCAGTAACATCCCACCAGGTGATTACAGCCAATTACACAATGTATCACAGACTACCACCTACCCCTATCGGGGCAAACCTTACATTGGTAAAACAATTAATTAAGCACCAAGACCTATTAGAAGTCTTGAAAGAAATCTGAGAAAGTGGAAAGAAAACCTTAATTACTGTCCAACATGGTACAAAAGAAATAACCAGAGTTCTACAAAGAATAAAATACGGATAATCACTGGTGAGATGTGATCTTTGGGTGATCACCAACTGCAAATATAATCTTTGATAAGTTGTGCCACCCTATTCTAGTTTTACTAATATTAGTTGGGATAAGCTTAGGATTATCTATTACATTGTTAATTTGGAACTGGAGAATGCTACAACGAATAGCTGTACTAACCTCTTTGTCAAATGTACATGGTAAAGCGCTAAAAGACACTTATTGTCGTGGAAATTTTCCTTAAGTAAAAGAATTTACTTATTTCCTAGGAAAGGGGGGAATGAGACAGAATATCCATCCTGAACAAGGTAAAGTGTCTAGGAGAGGTGAAGGGTCTGTGGAGCTAAAGCTGAAGGAGAGGCCGCGTTCCAGAGACAGCAAGGAGACAGAAAGAAAAACAGAAAAACCACGAGGTCAATCTGCCCCCGACTTAGGAATTCCTTCGATAAAGAAGAATTAGTGCTAAATGTCATGTGGAATGAATATGTATGAACTTAATTTGAAACTGTATGCATATGCATTTAGAAGGGGGGATAAAAAGGGGACTCGGAGTCTCCAGGGGCACGCATGCCCTTTTGGGGAGTCTTGCGTCCGGCGCGCGTCGTAATAAAGCATACCGGGCTTTACAACTTTTACAAGTTGTGAGGTTTCTTCTTTTCTCCGCAAAACAGCAGACACCGGAGTTCCTGTATGGCTCGTTTCCCTCCCTGTACAGCGAAGCCTCCGTGGGCCAGCAGGGGCCCGAGGCAGGGCCACAGAGCCCTCGCGGCGCCCCAGCTCCGCAGCCGGGAGCGCAGGCCCACAGGCAGCAGCCGCCTGCCCCGAGCAAACGGCCCGGCCGCCTGAGGCGGGCGCTGCGGGCGCTGCGGGCGCTGCTCTGCTGGCCCTGCCTGGCATGGCAGCTGCAGGAGTAGCGCCCGTGGCCCTGCCCAGCCCGCGCCGGCCGATGGCGGCTGCTCCCCGCGCGGGGCCCCACGGAGCCACACGGGCGGCCTCGGCCTGGACACGGCCCCGCAGCCTCGGCTGCCCTCGATCATCTCCCCAACAGCCAAAGTCGCTGCTGTGACCAGCCCCAAACAACACCCATGGGACACAACTGGTGCCAGAGCGCTCAGCAGTGAATCCACAGAGTCATCGAGGTGGGAAGAGACCCTGACGCTCACCCAGTGCCAGGACTTTGACTCGTACCATTCTTCCAACACAAGTTAAAGTTCCATTTAAGAAATGGTAGTAGTAAAAAAAAAAAAAAAAAGAAGAAGAAGAAATAGTAAATTTAGTAAGAATAAGAAGAATAGGAATAAGAAGATGAAGAAGAAATAGTAGTAGTAAATTTAGTAAGAATAAGAAGAGTAGGAATAAGAAGATGAAGAAGAAATAGTAGTAGCAAATTTAGTAAGAATAAGAAGAATAGGAATAAGAAGATGAAAAAGTAGTAATGAATATAAGAATATTAAGAAAATAAGAATGACATAGTAAGTAAGCATAACAAGTGAATAAGCTTCATTAGAACGAAAATAAGAATATTTTAAAGAAGAAGAAAGAAGAGAAAGAAGAAGAGAAAGAAGGAAGAAGAGATAATAAGAAGCTCTCTCTCTCCAAGACCTCTTTTGTACTTCTATCTCCCTAGCTCCCATTTCTTGTTCAATAAAATCCATGTCCAAAAAAATCTGGTTTTGTTCTCCTATGGTCTCATTTGTGCCTTTACTGGGGCAGAGGCACCTCTCCCTCATGGCACCTTAACCCTGGATGGAACCATAGCCAGGTTCCTTCCAGCCACAAGCATTCCAGGATTCCGTCAGGGACTCCCTTTCCTTCTTCCCTCTGCTTTCCAGCTGCAGAATGTGCAGCAAAGCCGCCTTTGCTGTCTGCAGCTGCTGCAGCCTGACCCTGCCCTGCACAGCTCCCTTGGCTGGCACGGCAGGAGCAGCGCCCTGGCAGCCTCAGCAATTGCCCTCTGACATCTCTGGCACTCACTGCCATGGGCTGCAATTCCAGCTGCCAGCAAGGAAAATACGTTCCTGCCCTTCAGGGCAAAATTCTGAAGGGGCCAAGACACAAGTGGAGCAAGATAATACAAAGACATTTCACTGCCAGCCTCCATAATTTCATCCAGGGCTGTTTTAGCACCTGGATTGGGAAGGGAAAAAAAAGTCAGGGGAGGGTCTTTGGCTGGGAGCTGCCACAGGTAAAAAGAGACCCTGGAAGGGAAAAAGAGCAGACAAAAGAAGGCACGAGAGACAGAAGGACACAAATGACAAGCAGCAGAGAAGGTGGCACTCTGAAAACTAAACCTGAACTTATGGAATACAAATGGGACAGAAATGAAGAATTCTGAAACTTTATTTACTATGCTTCTCTGAGCAACCTGTGCCAGGACTTCACCACCCTCACAGGGAAGAAGTATTTTCTATATCAAACCTGAGTTTCATCCCTATTTACTCTGAGTCCGGTAAATCACAATGAATTTATTTGTGCTCATTTTCATAAAGGTCCCTGGACTCTCTCCAGCACTTTCTGCTGCAAGGCCATTCCCCTCTGGAGCCCACCCACAGCAGCCCCACTCTGCCCACAGGGGCTGGGGGGCAGAGGCACAGCCTGGGGGGGCTCCCCTCTGGCCAGCCCTGCTGGAGGTGGGCACGGGCCAGGCCAAGAGCCAGCCAGTGCTGCTTCTGGAGGCGCTGGGAGCAGCCAGGGAGGCAGCACCAAACAGACAGATCTGAACGTCTCTTCTGGCCTGGATGGATTCAGGAATTGTCCCAGGCCAGGTGCAGCACCTGGCACTTGGCCTTGTGGGACCTCGTGAGGTTGTCAGATGAGGCTGTCTCCCACTTCTCAAGCTTGTCCAGGTTCCTGTGCATGCCCAAATCTTGCCATGGTGCCCCTGCCCCACTCAGCTCCCCCATCCCCTGCAAACATGCTGATTGATGCACTGCCTGTGTCATTGGGGAAGCCACAAAAGAGCCCCAGGGCCAAGGCAGAGCCCTGAGAGAGACACTCCCCATGCCCAGTCTGATCCTGCACACGGAGCCACTGCCCACAAGTCCCTGGCTGCGTCCATCTGGCCAAGGGCTCGTGCCCACAGCAGCCCACTCTGCCAAGGCAGGGCTCTGCAGGGTGCAGGTCAGGCTGTCAAGTAGGACCATGACACAGTGGGTGCACTGTGGGACTGCAGGAAGGGCCTGGGCTCCATGCAGCTTCCAGTGGGCTCAGCTGCTGAAGGGGCACTGGGTGTGGCCCTTGATGATGCAGGACATGGTGGTGCCCAGAGACCATTGTGACATCAGAGGGTTCCACCGTGGCTGAGGGTGTATGGAAGGGGTGCGGAGCCCTGGGGTGCCCAGTCCCGTGAGAGCCACTCTCATCGAAGGAAGCAGCTCCCGGGATCTGTCTCTGTCTCTGTCTCTGCTACAGGAGCTCCCTGTACAGCAAGAAGACAACAAGAAACCTCAACTCCTTCCAGTCACCCAGCCCCCTGTCCAGCTGGGGTCAAGACCAGGCCCTCAGCAGGCACTTGGTGGGGGCACTGGGTGCCTCAGTCTGGCCACAGCCTGACACTGAGGAGGAGGAGAGACCCATCACAAAGAGAAGAAACACGACATGGCTGACAAGTGGGGAGATGTTGAGGCCCGAGAGCTTCATCTGAGCGAAGACATGAGAAGCTGTGAATTCTACCCACTGGTACCAGCAATGACAGCAAAGGAAGCAGCTGTGAGGGTGCTCTGGGGAGATGGGGCAGAGCAACAACCCTACCAGGTGACTGACCCAGAGCTGACCCAGCAAGGGGAAGGAAGCGTGAGCAGCCGGGAAAAGCAGGCACATTCTCCTGCCCGCAGTGAAGAGGTGCCATCAGCAGGGACACAGAGCCCAGTCTCCGCTCCCGACAGCCCCTGCTGCCCCCCCAGCCCCTCACGCAGCCCACTGGGAGCCCAAACCCCCAGGGAGCAGCTGGAAGAGGCAGAGCAGGGGTCGCTGCTGGCAGAGGAGGAGAATGAGGACGGGAGCTCAGACTGGGAATACTGCAGCCAGACTGAGCTTTCCGAAGACCGCCAAGGTGAGGTCGAGCAAGAACCATCCCAAGGAGAGTTCAGCAGCTCCCAAGACCTCTCTAGCTGGGACGACTGCAGTGAACCGGAGCTCAGAGATCTCCGAGACTCCGTGGAGGAGGACAGCACCATCACAGACCTCCCACAGGACTGCAGTGACCATCTAAGCGTCTTCAGCTTCGGGCCCACTCCCTTGCTGTGGGAGGAGGAGGACGAGGCCGACTGGGATGAAATCAGCATCCTCGAGATGTATGAAGCAGAAGGCAGGGCCCAAAGGCTGCCAGATCCTGCAGCAGATGAGCTGCCCACCCCTCAGGAGGTCTGGTTTGAGAGGCAGGCACCGGAGTTCCTGTATGGCTCGTTTCCCTCCCTGTACAGCGAAGCCTCCGTGGGCCAGCAGGGGCCCGAGGCAGGGCCACAGAGCCCTCGCGGCGCCCCAGCTCCGCAGCCGGGAGCGCAGGCCCGCAGGCAGCAGCCGCCTGCCCCGAGCAAACGGCCCGGCCGCCTGAGGCGGGCACTGCGGGCGCTGCGGGCGCTGCTCTGCTGGCCCTGCCTGGCACGGCAGCTGCAGGAGTAGCGCCCGTGGCCCTGCCCAGCCCGCGCCGGCCGATGGCGGCTGCTCCCCGCGCGGGGCCCCACCGAGCCACACGGGCGGCCTCGGCCTGGACACGGCCCCGCAGCCTCGGCTGCCCTCGATCATCTCCCCAACAGCCAAAGTCGCTGCTGTGACCAGCCCCAAACAACACCCATGGGACACAACTGGTGCCAGAGCGCTCAGCAGTGAATCCACAGAGTCATCGAGGTGGGAAGAGACCCTGACGCTCACCCAGTGCCAGGACTTTGACTCGTACCATTCTTCCAACACAAGTTAAAGTTCCATTTAAGAAATGGTAGTAGTAAAAAAAAAAAAAAAAAGAAGAAGAAGAAATAGTAAATTTAGTAAGAATAAGAAGAGTAGGAATAAGAAGATGAAGAAGAAATAGTAGTAGCAAATTTAGTAAGAATAAGAAGAATAGGAATAAGAAGATGAAAAAGTAGTAATGAATATAAGAATATTAAGAAAATAAGAATGACATAGTAAGTAAGCATAACAAGTGAATAAGCTTCATTAGAACGAAAATAAGAATATTTTAAAGAAGAAGAAAGAAGAGAAAGAAGAAGAGAAAGAAGGAAGAAGAGATAATAAGAAGCTCTCTCTCTCCAAGACCTCTTTTGTACTTCTATCTCCCTAGCTCCCATTTCTTGTTCAATAAAATCCATGTCCAAAAAAATCTGGTTTTGTTCTCCTATGGTCTCATTTGTGCCTTTACTGGGGCAGAGGCACCTCTCCCTCATGGCACCTTAACCCTGGATGGAACCATAGCCAGGTTCCTTCCAGCCACAAGCATTCCAGGATTCCGTCAGGGACTCCCTTTCCTTCTTCCCTCTGCTTTCCAGCTGCAGAATGTGCAGCAAAGCCGCCTTTGCTGTCTGCAGCTGCTGCAGCCTGACCCTGCCCTGCACAGCTCCCTTGGCTGGCACGGCAGGAGCAGCGCCCTGGCAGCCTCAGCAATTGCCCTCTGACATCTCTGGCACTCACTGCCATGGGCTGCAATTCCAGCTGCCAGCAAGGAAAATACGTTCCTGCCCTTCAGGGCAAAATTCTGAAGGGGCCAAGACACAAGTGGAGCAAGATAATACAAAGACATTTCACTGCCAGCCTCCATAATTTCATCCAGGGCTGTTTTAGCACCTGGATTGGGAAGGGAAAAAAAAGTCAGGGGAGGGTCTTTGGCTGGGAGCTGCCACAGGTAAAAAGAGACCCTGGAAGGGAAAAAGAGCAGACAAAAGAAGGCACGAGAGACAGAAGGACACAAATGACAAGCAGCAGAGAAGGTGGCACTCTGAAAACTAAACCTGAACTTATGGAATACAAATGGGACAGAAATGAAGAATTCTGAAACTTTATTTACTATGCTTCTCTGAGCAACCTGTGCCAGGACTTCACCACCCTCACAGGGAAGAAGTATTTTCTATATCAAACCTGAGTTTCATCCCTATTTACTCTGAGTCCGGTAAATCACAATGAATTTATTTGTGCTCATTTTCATAAAGGTCCCTGGACTCTCTCCAGCACTTTCTGCTGCAAGGCCATTCCCCTCTGGAGCCCACCCACAGCAGCCCCACTCTGCCCACAGGGGCTGGGGGGCAGAGGCACAGCCTGGGGGGGCTCCCCTCTGGCCAGCCCTGCTGGAGGTGGGCACGGGCCAGGCCAAGAGCCAGCCAGTGCTGCTTCTGGAGGCGCTGGGAGCAGCCAGGGAGGCAGCACCAAACAGACAGATCTGAACGTCTCTTCTGGCCTGGATGGATTCAGGAATTGTCCCAGGCCAGGTGCAGCACCTGGCACTTGGCCTTGTGGGACCTCGTGAGGTTGTCAGATGAGGCTGTCTCCCACTTCTCAAGCTTGTCCAGGTTCCTGTGCATGCCCAAATCTTGCCATGGTGCCCCTGCCCCACTCAGCTCCCCCATCCCCTGCAAACATGCTGATTGATGCACTGCCTGTGTCATTGGGGAAGCCACAAAAGAGCCCCAGGGCCAAGGCAGAGCCCTGAGAGAGACACTCCCCATGCCCAGTCTGATCCTGCACACGGAGCCACTGCCCACAAGTCCCTGGCTGCGTCCATCTGGCCAAGGGCTCGTGCCCACAGCAGCCCACTCTGCCAAGGCAGGGCTCTGCAGGGTGCAGGTCAGGCTGTCAAGTAGGACCATGACACAGTGGGTGCACTGTGGGACTGCAGGAAGGGCCTGGGCTCCATGCAGCTTCCAGTGGGCTCAGCTGCTGAAGGGGCACTGGGTGTGGCCCTTGATGATGCAGGACATGGTGGTGCCCAGAGACCATTGTGACATCAGAGGGTTCCACCGTGGCTGAGGGTGTATGGAAGGGGTGCGGAGCCCTGGGGTGCCCAGTCCCGTGAGAGCCACTCTCATCGAAGGAAGCAGCTCCCGGGATCTGTCTCTGTCTCTGTCTCTGCTACAGGAGCTCCCTGTACAGCAAGAAGACAACAAGAAACCTCAACTCCTTCCAGTCACCCAGCCCCCTGTCCAGCTGGGGTCAAGACCAGGCCCTCAGCAGGCACTTGGTGGGGGCACTGGGTGCCTCAGTCTGGCCACAGCCTGACACTGAGGAGGAGGAGAGACCCATCACAAAGAGAAGAAACACGACATGGCTGACAAGTGGGGAGATGTTGAGGCCCGAGAGCTTCATCTGAGCGAAGACATGAGAAGCTGTGAATTCTACCCACTGGTACCAGCAATGACAGCAAAGGAAGCAGCTGTGAGGGTGCTCTGGGGAGATGGGGCAGAGCAACAACCCTACCAGGTGACTGACCCAGAGCTGACCCAGCAAGGGGAAGGAAGCGTGAGCAGCCGGGAAAAGCAGGCACATTCTCCTGCCCGCAGTGAAGAGGTGCCATCAGCAGGGACACAGAGCCCAGTCTCCGCTCCCGACAGCCCCTGCTGCCCCCCCAGCCCCTCACGCAGCCCACTGGGAGCCCAAACCCCCAGGGAGCAGCTGGAAGAGGCAGAGCAGGGGTCGCTGCTGGCAGAGGAGGAGAATGAGGACGGGAGCTCAGACTGGGAATACTGCAGCCAGACTGAGCTTTCCGAAGACCGCCAAGGTGAGGTCGAGCAAGAACCATCCCAAGGAGAGTTCAGCAGCTCCCAAGACCTCTCTAGCTGGGACGACTGCAGTGAACCGGAGCTCAGAGATCTCCGAGACTCCGTGGAGGAGGACAGCACCATCACAGACCTCCCACAGGACTGCAGTGACCATCTAAGCGTCTTCAGCTTCGGGCCCACTCCCTTGCTGTGGGAGGAGGAGGACGAGGCCGACTGGGATGAAATCAGCATCCTCGAGATGTATGAAGCAGAAGGCAGGGCCCAAAGGCTGCCAGATCCTGCAGCAGATGAGCTGCCCACCCCTCAGGAGGTCTGGTTTGAGAGGCAGGCACCGGAGTTCCTGTATGGCTCGTTTCCCTCCCTGTACAGCGAAGCCTCCGTGGGCCAGCAGGGGCCCGAGGCAGGGCCACAGAGCCCTCGCGGCGCCCCAGCTCCGCAGCCGGGAGCGCAGGCCCGCAGGCAGCAGCCGCCTGCCCCGAGCAAACGGCCCGGCCGCCTGAGGCGGGCACTGCGGGCGCTGCGGGCGCTGCTCTGCTGGCCCTGCCTGGCACGGCAGCTGCAGGAGTAGCGCCCGTGGCCCTGCCCAGCCCGCGCCGGCCGATGGCGGCTGCTCCCCGCGCGGGGCCCCACCGAGCCACACGGGCGGCCTCGGCCTGGACACGGCCCCGCAGCCTCGGCTGCCCTCGATCATCTCCCCAACAGCCAAAGTCGCTGCTGTGACCAGCCCCAAACAACACCCATGGGACACAACTGGTGCCAGAGCGCTCAGCAGTGAATCCACAGAGTCATCGAGGTGGGAAGAGACCCTGACGCTCACCCAGTGCCAGGACTTTGACTCGTACCATTCTTCCAACACAAGTTAAAGTTCCATTTAAGAAATGGTAGTAGTAAAAAAAAAAAAAAAAAAGAAGAAGAAGAAATAGTAAATTTAGTAAGAATAAGAAGAGTAGGAATAAGAAGATGAAGAAGAAATAGTAGTAGCAAATTTAGTAAGAATAAGAAGAATAGGAATAAGAAGATGAAAAAGTAGTAATGAATATAAGAATATTAAGAAAATAAGAATGACATAGTAAGTAAGCATAACAAGTGAATAAGCTTCATTAGAACGAAAATAAGAATATTTTAAAGAAGAAGAAAGAAGAGAAAGAAGAAGAGAAAGAAGGAAGAAGAGATAATAAGAAGCTCTCTCTCTCCAAGACCTCTTTTGTACTTCTATCTCCCTAGCTCCCATTTCTTGTTCAATAAAATCCATGTCCAAAAAAATCTGGTTTTGTTCTCCTATGGTCTCATTTGTGCCTTTACTGGGGCAGAGGCACCTCTCCCTCATGGCACCTTAACCCTGGATGGAACCATAGCCAGGTTCCTTCCAGCCACAAGCATTCCAGGATTCCGTCAGGGACTCCCTTTCCTTCTTCCCTCTGCTTTCCAGCTGCAGAATGTGCAGCAAAGCCGCCTTTGCTGTCTGCAGCTGCTGCAGCCTGACCCTGCCCTGCACAGCTCCCTTGGCTGGCACGGCAGGAGCAGCGCCCTGGCAGCCTCAGCAATTGCCCTCTGACATCTCTGGCACTCACTGCCATGGGCTGCAATTCCAGCTGCCAGCAAGGAAAATACGTTCCTGCCCTTCAGGGCAAAATTCTGAAGGGGCCAAGACACAAGTGGAGCAAGATAATACAAAGACATTTCACTGCCAGCCTCCATAATTTCATCCAGGGCTGTTTTAGCACCTGGATTGGGAAGGGAAAAAAAAGTCAGGGGAGGGTCTTTGGCTGGGAGCTGTCACAGGTAAAAAGAGACCCTGGAAGGGAAAAAGAGCAGACAAAAGAAGGCACGAGAGACAGAAGGACACAAATGACAAGCAGCAGAGAAGGTGGCACTCTGAAAACTAAACCTGAACTTATGGAATACAAATGGGACAGAAATGAAGAATTCTGAAACTTTATTTACTATGCTTCTCTGAGCAACCTGTGCCAGGACTTCACCACCCTCACAGGGAAGAAGTATTTTCTATATCAAACCTGAGTTTCATCCCTATTTACTCTGAGTCCGGTAAATCACAATGAATTTATTTGTGCTCATTTTCATAAAGGTCCCTGGGCTCTCTCCAGCACTTTCTGCTGCAAGGCCATTCCCCTCTGGAGCCCACCCACAGCAGCCCCACTCTGCCCACAGGGGCTGGGGGGCAGAGGCACAGCCTGGGGGGGCTCCCCTCTGGCCAGCCCTGCTGGAGGTGGGCACGGGCCAGGCCAAGAGCCAGCCAGTGCTGCTTCTGGAGGCGCTGGGAGCAGCCAGGGAGGCAGCCCCAAACAGACAGATCTGAACGTCTCTTCTGGCCTGGATGGATTCAGGAATTGTCCCAGGCCAGGTGCAGCACCTGGCACTTGGCCTTGTGGGACCTCGTGAGGTTGTCAGATGAGGCTGTCTCCCACTTCTCAAGCTTGTCCAGGTTCCTGTGCATGCCCAAATCTTGCCATGGTGCCCCTGCCCCACTCAGCTCCCCCATCCCCTGCAAACATGCTGATTGATGCACTGCCTGTGTCATTGGGGAAGCCACAAAAGAGCCCCAGGGCCAAGGCAGAGCCCTGAGAGAGACACTCCCCATGCCCAGTCTGATCCTGCACACGGAGCCACTGCCCACAAGTCCCTGGCTGCGTCCATCTGGCCAAGGGCTCGTGCCCACAGCAGCCCACTCTGCCAAGGCAGGGCTCTGCAGGGTGCAGGTCAGGCTGTCAAGTAGGACCATGACACAGTGGGTGCACTGTGGGACTGCAGGAAGGGCCTGGGCTCCATGCAGCTTCCAGTGGGCTCAGCTGCTGAAGGGGCACTGGGTGTGGCCCTTGATGATGCAGGACATGGTGGTGCCCAGAGACCATTGTGACATCAGAGGGTTCCACCGTGGCTGAGGGTGTATGGAAGGGGCGCAGAGCCCTGGGGTGGCCCAGTCCCGTGAGAGCCACTCTCATCGAAGGAAGCAGCTCCCGGGATCTGTCTCTGTCTCTGTCTCTGCTACAGGAGCTCCCTGTACAGCAAGAAGACAACAAGAAACCTCAACTCCTTCCAGTCACCCAGCCCCCTGTCCAGCTGGGGTCAAGACCAGGCCCTCAGCAGGCACTTGGTGGGGGCACTGGGTGCCTCAGTCTGGCCACAGCCTGACACTGAGGAGGAGGAGAGACCCATCACAAAGAGAAGAAACACGACATGGCTGACAAGTGGGGAGATGTTGAGGCCCGAGAGCTTCATCTGAGCGAAGACATGAGAAGCTGTGAATTCTACCCACTGGTACCAGCAATGACAGCAAAGGAAGCAGCTGTGAGGGTGCTCTGGGGAGATGGGGCAGAGCAACAACCCTACCAGGTGACTGACCCAGAGCTGACCCAGCAAGGGGAAGGAAGCGTGAGCAGCCGGGAAAAGCAGGCACATTCTCCTGCCCGCAGTGAAGAGGTGCCATCAGCAGGGACACAGAGCCCAGTCTCCGCTCCCGACAGCCCCTGCTGCCCCCCCAGCCCCTCACGCAGCCCACTGGGAGCCCAAACCCCCAGGGAGCAGCTGGAAGAGGCAGAGCAGGGGTCGCTGCTGGCAGAGGAGGAGAATGAGGACGGGAGCTCAGACTGGGAATACTGCAGCCA
This sequence comes from Zonotrichia albicollis, assembly GCF_047830755.1. NCBI lineage: Eukaryota > Metazoa > Chordata > Aves > Passeriformes > Passerellidae > Zonotrichia > Zonotrichia albicollis. Next base: position 40,914,648 of record NC_133826.1, read on the forward strand.
GACTGAGCTTTCCGAAGACCGCCAAGGTGAGGTCGAGCAAGAACCATCCCAAGGAGAGTTCAGCAGCTCCCAAGACCTCTCTAGCTGGGACGACTGCAGTGAACCGGAGCTCAGAGATCTCCGAGACTCCGTGGAGGAGGACAGCACCATCACAGACCTCCCACAGGACTGCAGTGACCATCTAAGCGTCTTCAGCTTCGGGCCCACTCCCTTGCTGTGGGAGGAGGAGGACGAGGCCGACTGGGATGAAATCAGCATCCTCGAGATGTTAGAAGCAGAAGGCAGGGCCCAAAGGCTGCCAGATCCTGCAGCAGATGAGCTGCCCACCCCTCAGGAGGTCTGGTTTGAGAGGCAGGCACCGGAGTTCCTGTATGGCTCGTTTCCCTCCCTGTACAGCGAAGCCTCCGTGGGCCAGCAGGGGCCCGAGGCAGGGCCACAGAGCCCTCGCGGCGCCCCAGCTCCGCAGCCGGGAGCGCAGGCCCGCAGGCAGCAGCCGCCTGCCCCGAGCAAACGGCCCGGCCGCCTGAGGCGGGCACTGCGGGCGCTGCGGGCGCTGCTCTGCTGGCCCTGCCTGGCACGGCAGCTGCAGGAGTAGCGCCCGTGGCCCTGCCCAGCCCGCGCCGGCCGATGGCGGCTGCTCCCCGCGCGGGGCCCCACCGAGCCACACGGGCGGCCTCGGCCTGGACACGGCCCCGCAGCCTCGGCTGCCCTCGATCATCTCCCCAACAGCCAAAGTCGCTGCTGTGACCAGCCCCAAACAACACCCATGGGACACAACTGGTGCCAGAGCGCTCAGCAGTGAATCCACAGAGTCATCGAGGTGGGAAGAGACCCTGACGCTCACCCAGTGCCAGGACTTTGACTCGTACCATTCTTCCAACACAAGTTAAAGTTCCATTTAAGAAATGGTAGTAGTAAAAAAAAAAAAAAAAAGAAGAAGAAGAAATAGTAAATTTAGTAAGAATAAGAAGAGTAGGAATAAGAAGATGAAGAAGAAATAGTAGTAGCAAATTTAGTAAGAATAAGAAGAATAGGAATAAGAAGATGAAAAAGTAGTAATGAATATAAGAATATTAAGAAAATAAGAATGACATAGTAAGTAAGCATAACAAGTGAATAAGCTTCATTAGAACGAAAATAAGAATATTTTAAAGAAGAAGAAAGAAGAGAAAGAAGAAGAGAAAGAAGGAAGAAGAGATAATAAGAAGCTCTCTCTCTCCAAGACCTCTTTTGTACTTCTATCTCCCTAGCTCCCATTTCTTGTTCAATAAAATCCATGTCCAAAAAAATCTGGTTTTGTTCTCCTATGGTCTCATTTGTGCCTTTACTGGGGCAGAGGCACCTCTCCCTCATGGCACCTTAACCCTGGATGGAACCATAGCCAGGTTCCTTCCAGCCACAAGCATTCCAGGATTCCGTCAGGGACTCCCTTTCCTTCTTCCCTCTGCTTTCCAGCTGCAGAATGTGCAGCAAAGCCGCCTTTGCTGTCTGCAGCTGCTGCAGCCTGACCCTGCCCTGCACAGCTCCCTTGGCTGGCACGGCAGGAGCAGCGCCCTGGCAGCCTCAGCAATTGCCCTCTGACATCTCTGGCACTCACTGCCATGGGCTGCAATTCCAGCTGCCAGCAAGGAAAATACGTTCCTGCCCTTCAGGGCAAAATTCTGAAGGGGCCAAGACACAAGTGGAGCAAGATAATACAAAGACATTTCACTGCCAGCCTCCATAATTTCATCCAGGGCTGTTTTAGCACCTGGATTGGGAAGGGAAAAAAAAGTCAGGGGAGGGTCTTTGGCTGGGAGCTGTCACAGGTAAAAAGAGACCCTGGAAGGGAAAAAGAGCAGACAAAAGAAGGCACGAGAGACAGAAGGACACAAATGACAAGCAGCAGAGAAGGTGGCACTCTGAAAACTAAACCTGAACTTATGGAATACAAATGGGACAGAAATGAAGAATTCTGAAACTTTATTTACTATGCTTCTCTGAGCAACCTGTGCCAGGACTTCACCACCCTCACAGGGAAGAAGTATTTTCTATATCAAACCTGAGTTTCATCCCTATTTACTCTGAGTCCGGTAAATCACAATGAATTTATTTGTGCTCATTTTCATAAAGGTCCCTGGGCTCTCTCCAGCACTTTCTGCTGCAAGGCCATTCCCCTCTGGAGCCCACCCACAGCAGCCCCACTCTGCCCACAGGGGCTGGGGGGCAGAGGCACAGCCTGGGGGGGCTCCCCTCTGGCCAGCCCTGCTGGAGGTGGGCACGGGCCAGGCCAAGAGCCAGCCAGTGCTGCTTCTGGAGGCGCTGGGAGCAGCCAGGGAGGCAGCCCCAAACAGACAGATCTGAACGTCTCTTCTGGCCTGGATGGATTCAGGAATTGTCCCAGGCCAGGTGCAGCACCTGGCACTTGGCCTTGTGGGACCTCGTGAGGTTGTCAGATGAGGCTGTCTCCCACTTCTCAAGCTTGTCCAGGTTCCTGTGCATGCCCAAATCTTGCCATGGTGCCCCTGCCCCACTCAGCTCCCCCATCCCCTGCAAACATGCTGATTGATGCACTGCCTGTGTCATTGGGGAAGCCACAAAAGAGCCCCAGGGCCAAGGCAGAGCCCTGAGAGAGACACTCCCCATGCCCAGTCTGATCCTGCACACGGAGCCACTGCCCACAAGTCCCTGGCTGCGTCCATCTGGCCAAGGGCTCGTGCCCACAGCAGCCCACTCTGCCAAGGCAGGGCTCTGCAGGGTGCAGGTCAGGCTGTCAAGTAGGACCATGACACAGTGGGTGCACTGTGGGACTGCAGGAAGGGCCTGGGCTCCATGCAGCTTCCAGTGGGCTCAGCTGCTGAAGGGGCACTGGGTGTGGCCCTTGATGATGCAGGACATGGTGGTGCCCAGAGACCATTGTGACATCAGAGGGTTCCACCGTGGCTGAGGGTGTATGGAAGGGGCGCGGAGCCCTGGGGTGCCCAGTCCCGTGAGAGCCACTCTCATCGAAGGAAGCAGCTCCCGGGATCTGTCTCTGTCTCTGTCTCTGCTACAGGAGCTCCCTGTACAGCAAGAAGACAACAAGAAACCTCAACTCCTTCCAGTCACCCAGCCCCCTGTCCAGCTGGGGTCAAGACCAGGCCCTCAGCAGGCACTTGGTGGGGGCACTGGGTGCCTCAGTCTGGCCACAGCCTGACACTGAGGAGGAGGAGAGACCCATCACAAAGAGAAGAAACACGACATGGCTGACAAGTGGGGAGATGTTGAGGCCCGAGAGCTTCATCTGAGCGAAGACATGAGAAGCTGTGAATTCTACCCACTGGTACCAGCAATGACAGCAAAGGAAGCAGCTGTGAGGGTGCTCTGGGGAGATGGGGCAGAGCAACAACCCTACCAGGTGACTGACCCAGAGCTGACCCAGCAAGGGGAAGGAAGCGTGAGCAGCCGGGAAAAGCAGGCACATTCTCCTGCCCCCAGTGAAGAGGTGCCATCAGCAGGGACACAGAGCCCAGTCTCCGCTCCCGACAGCCCCTGCTGCCCCCCCAGCCCCTCACGCAGCCCACTGGGAGCCCAAACCCCCAGGGAGCAGCTGGAAGAGGCAGAGCAGGGGTCGCTGCTGGCAGAGGAGGAGAATGAGGACGGGAGCTCAGACTGGGAATACTGCAGCCAGACTGAGCTTTCCGAAGACCGCCAAGGTGAGGTCGAGCAAGAACCATCCCAAGGAGAGTTCAGCAGCTCCCAAGACCTCTCTAGCTGGGACGACTGCAGTGAACCGGAGCTCAGAGATCTCCGAGACTCCGTGGAGGAGGACAGCACCATCACAGACCTCCCACAGGACTGCAGTGACCATCTAAGCGTCTTCAGCTTTGGGCCCACTCCCTTGCTGTGGGAGGAGGAGGACGAGGCCGACTGGGATGAAATCAGCGTCCTCGAGATGTATGAAGCAGAAGGCAGGGCCCAAAGGCTGCCAGATCCTGCAGCAGATGAGCTGCCCGCCCCTCAGGAGGTCTGGTTTGAGAGGCAGGCACCGGAGTTCCTGTATGGCTCGTTTCCCTCCCTGTACAGCGAAGCCTCCGTGGGCCAGCAGGGGCCCGAGGCAGGGCCACAGAGCCCTCGCGGCGCCCCAGCTCCGCAGCCGGGAGCGCAGGCCCGCAGGCAGCAGCCGCCTGCCCCGAGCAAACGGCCCGGCCGCCTGAGGCGGGCGCTGCGGGCGCTGCGGGCGCTGCTCTGCTGGCCCTGCCTGGCACGGCAGCTGCAGGAGTAGCGCCCGTGGCCCTGCCCAGCCCGCGCCGGCCGATGGCGGCTGCTCCCCGCGTGGGGCCCCACGGAGCCACACGGGCGGCCTCGGCCTGGACACGGCCCCGCAGCCTCGGCTGCCCTCGATCATCTCCCCAACAGCCAAAGTCGCTGCTGTGACCAGCCCCAAACAACACCCATGGGACACAACTGGTGCCAGAGCGCTCAGCAGTGAATCCACAGAGTCATCGAGGTGGGAAGAGACCCTGACGCTCACCCAGTGCCAGGACTTTGACTCGTACCATTCTTCCAACACAAGTTAAAGTTCCATTTAAGAAATGGTAGTAGTAAAAAAAAAAAAAAAAAAGAAGAAGAAGAAATAGTAAATTTAGTAAGAATAAGAAGAATAGGAATAAGAAGATGAAGAAGAAATAGTAGTAGTAAATTTAGTAAGAATAAGAAGAGTAGGAATAAGAAGATGAAGAAGAAATAGTAGTAGCAAATTAAGTAAGAATAAGAAGAATAGGAATAAGAAGATGAAAAAGTAGTAATGAATATAAGAATATTAAGAAAATAAGAATGACATAGTAAGTAAGCATAACAAGTGAATAAGCTTCATTAGAACGAAAATAAGAATATTTTAAAGAAGAAGAAAGAAGAGAAAGAAGAAGAGAAAGAAGGAAGAAGAGATAATAAGAAGCTCTCTCTCTCCAAGACCTCTTTTGTACTTCTATCTCCCTAGCTCCCATTTCTTGTTCAATAAAATCCATGTCCAAAAAAATCTGGTTTTGTTCTCCTATGGTCTCATTTGTGCCTTTACTGGGGCAGAGGCACCTCTCCCTCATGGCACCTTAACCCTGGATGGAACCATAGCCAGGTTCCTTCCAGCCACAAGCATTCCAGGATTCCGTCAGGGACTCCCTTTCCTTCTTCCCTCTGCTTTCCAGCTGCAGAATGTGCAGCAAAGCCGCCTTTGCTGTCTGCAGCTGCTGCAGCCTGACCCTGCCCTGCACAGCTCCCTTGGCTGGCACGGCAGGAGCAGCGCCCTGGCAGCCTCAGCAATTGCCCTCTGACATCTCTGGCACTCACTGCCATGGGCTGCAATTCCAGCTGCCAGCAAGGAAAATACGTTCCTGCCCTTCAGGGCAAAATTCTGAAGGGGCCAAGACACAAGTGGAGCAAGATAATACAAAGACATTTCACTGCCAGCCTCCATAATTTCATCCAGGGCTGTTTTAGCACCTGGATTGGGAAGGGAAAAAAAAGTCAGGGGAGGGTCTTTGGCTGGGAGCTGTCACAGGTAAAAAGAGACCCTGGAAGGGAAAAAGAGCAGACAAAAGAAGGCACGAGAGACAGAAGGACACAAATGACAAGCAGCAGAGAAGGTGGCACTCTGAAAACTAAACCTGAACTTATGGAATACAAATGGGACAGAAATGAAGAATTCTGAAACTTTATTTACTATGCTTCTCTGAGCAACCTGTGCCAGGACTTCACCACCCTCACAGGGAAGAAGTATTTTCTATATCAAACCTGAGTTTCATCCCTATTTACTCTGAGTCCGGTAAATCACAATGAATTTATTTGTGCTCATTTTCATAAAGGTCCCTGGGCTCTCTCCAGCACTTTCTGCTGCAAGGCCATTCCCCTCTGGAGCCCACCCACAGCAGCCCCACTCTGCCCACAGGGGCTGGGGGGCAGAGGCACAGCCTGGGGGGGCTCCCCTCTGGCCAGCCCTGCTGGAGGTGGGCACGGGCCAGGCCAAGAGCCAGCCAGTGCTGCTTCTGGAGGCGCTGGGAGCAGCCAGGGAGGCAGCCCCAAACAGACAGATCTGAACGTCTCTTCTGGCCTGGATGGATTCAGGAATTGTCCCAGGCCAGGTGCAGCACCTGGCACTTGGCCTTGTGGGACCTCGTGAGGTTGTCAGATGAGGCTGTCTCCCACTTCTCAAGCTTGTCCAGGTTCCTGTGCATGCCCAAATCTTGCCATGGTGCCCCTGCCCCACTCAGCTCCCCCATCCCCTGCAAACATGCTGATTGATGCACTGCCTGTGTCATTGGGGAAGCCACAAAAGAGCCCCAGGGCCAAGGCAGAGCCCTGAGAGAGACACTCCCCATGCCCAGTCTGATCCTGCACACGGAGCCACTGCCCACAAGTCCCTGGCTGCGTCCATCTGGCCAAGGGCTCGTGCCCACAGCAGCCCACTCTGCCAAGGCAGGGCTCTGCAGGGTGCAGGTCAGGCTGTCAAGTAGGACCATGACACAGTGGGTGCACTGTGGGACTGCAGGAAGGGCCTGGGCTCCATGCAGCTTCCAGTGGGCTCAGCTGCTGAAGGGGCACTGGGTGTGGCCCTTGATGATGCAGGACATGGTGGTGCCCAGAGACCATTGTGACATCAGAGGGTTCCACCGTGGCTGAGGGTGTATGGAAGGGGCGCGGAGCCCTGGGGTGCCCAGTCCCGTGAGAGCCACTCTCATCGAAGGAAGCAGCTCCCGGGATCTGTCTCTGTCTCTGTCTCTGCTACAGGAGCTCCCTGTACAGCAAGAAGACAACAAGAAACCTCAACTCCTTCCAGTCACCCAGCCCCCTGTCCAGCTGGGGTCAAGACCAGGCCCTCAGCAGGCACTTGGTGGGGGCACTGGGTGCCTCAGTCTGGCCACAGCCTGACACTGAGGAGGAGGAGAGACCCATCACAAAGAGAAGAAACACGACATGGCTGACAAGTGGGGAGATGTTGAGGCCCGAGAGCTTCATCTGAGCGAAGACATGAGAAGCTGTGAATTCTACCCACTGGTACCAGCAATGACAGCAAAGGAAGCAGCTGTGAGGGTGCTCTGGGGAGATGGGGCAGAGCAACAACCCTACCAGGTGACTGACCCAGAGCTGACCCAGCAAGGGGAAGGAAGCGTGAGCAGCCGGGAAAAGCAGGCACATTCTCCTGCCCGCAGTGAAGAGGTGCCATCAGCAGGGACACAGAGCCCAGTCTCCGCTCCCGACAGCCCCTGCTGCCCCCCCAGCCCCTCACGCAGCCCACTGGGAGCCCAAACCCCCAGGGAGCAGCTGGAAGAGGCAGAGCAGGGGTCGCTGCTGGCAGAGGAGGAGAATGAGGACGGGAGCTCAGACTGGGAATACTGCAGCCAGACTGAGCTTTCCGAAGACCGCCAAGGTGAGGTCGAGCAAGAACCATCCCAAGGAGAGTTCAGCAGCTCCCAAGACCTCTCTAGCTGGGACGACTGCAGTGAACCGGAGCTCAGAGATCTCCGAGACTCCGTGGAGGAGGACAGCACCATCACAGACCTCCCACAGGACTGCAGTGACCATCTAAGCGTCTTCAGCTTCGGGCCCACTCCCTTGCTGTGGGAGGAGGAGGACGAGGCCGACTGGGATGAAATCAGCGTCCTCGAGATGTATGAAGCAGAAGGCAGGGCCCAAAGGCTGCCAGATCCTGCAGCAGATGAGCTGCCCGCCCCTCAGGAGGTCTGGTTTGAGAGGCAGGCACCGGAGTTCCTGTATGGCTCGTTTCCCTCCCTGTACAGCGAAGCCTCCGTGGGCCAGCAGGGGCCCGAGGCAGGGCCACAGAGCCCTCGCGGCGCCCCAGCTCCGCAGCCGGGAGCGCAGGCCCGCAGGCAGCAGCCGCCTGCCCCGAGCAAACGGCCCGGCCGCCTGAGGCGGGCGCTGCGGGCGCTGCGGGCGCTGCTCTGCTGGCCCTGCCTGGCACGGCAGCTGCAGGAGTAGCGCCCGTGGCCCTGCCCAGCCCGCGCCGGCCGATGGCGGCTGCTCCCCGCGCGGGGCCCCACCGAGCCACACGGGCGGCCTCGGCCTGGACACGGCCCCGCAGCCTCGGCTGCCCTCGATCATCTCCCCAACAGCCAAAGTCGCTGCTGTGACCAGCCCCAAACAACACCCATGGGACACAACTGGTGCCAGAGCGCTCAGCAGTGAATCCACAGAGTCATCGAGGTGGGAAGAGACCCTGACGCTCACCCAGTGCCAGGACTTTGACTCGTACCATTCTTCCAACACAAGTTAAAGTTCCATTTAAGAAATGGTAGTAGTAAAAAAAAAAAAAAAAAGAAGAAGAAGAAATAGTAAATTTAGTAAGAATAAGAAGAATAGGAATAAGAAGATGAAGAAGAAATAGTAGTAGTAAATTTAGTAAGAATAAGAAGAGTAGGAATAAGAAGATGAAGAAGAAATAGTAGTAGCAAATTTAGTAAGAATAAGAAGAATAGGAATAAGAAGATGAAAAAGTAGTAATGAATATAAGAATATTAAGAAAATAAGAATGACATAGTAAGTAAGCATAACAAGTGAATAAGCTTCATTAGAACGAAAATAAGAATATTTTAAAGAAGAAGAAAGAAGAGAAAGAAGAAGAGAAAGAAGGAAGAAGAGATAATAAGAAGCTCTCTCTCTCCAAGACCTCTTTTGTACTTCTATCTCCCTAGCTCCCATTTCTTGTTCAATAAAATCCATGTCCAAAAAAATCTGGTTTTGTTCTCCTATGGTCTCATTTGTGCCTTTACTGGGGCAGAGGCACCTCTCCCTCATGGCACCTTAACCCTGGATGGAACCATAGCCAGGTTCCTTCCAGCCACAAGCATTCCAGGATTCCGTCAGGGACTCCCTTTCCTTCTTCCCTCTGCTTTCCAGCTGCAGAATGTGCAGCAAAGCCGCCTTTGCTGTCTGCAGCTGCTGCAGCCTGACCCTGCCCTGCACAGCTCCCTTGGCTGGCACGGCAGGAGCAGCGCCCTGGCAGCCTCAGCAATTGCCCTCTGACATCTCTGGCACTCACTGCCATGGGCTGCAATTCCAGCTGCCAGCAAGGAAAATACGTTCCTGCCCTTCAGGGCAAAATTCTGAAGGGGCCAAGACACAAGTGGAGCAAGATAATACAAAGACATTTCACTGCCAGCCTCCATAATTTCATCCAGGGCTGTTTTAGCACCTGGATTGGGAAGGGAAAAAAAAGTCAGGGGAGGGTCTTTGGCTGGGAGCTGCTACAGGTAAAAAGAGACCCTGGAAGGGAAAAAGAGCAGACAAAAGAAGGCACGAGAGACAGAAGGACACAAATGACAAGCAGCAGAGAAGGTGGCACTCTGAAAACTAAACCTGAACTTATGGAATACAAATGGGACAGAAATGAAGAATTCTGAAACTTTATTTACTATGCTCCTCTGAGCAACCTGTGCCAGGACTTCACCACCCTCACAGGGAAGAAGTATTTTCTATATCAAACCTGAATTTCATCCCTATTTACTCTGAGTCCGGTAAATCACAATGAATTTATTTGTGCTCATTTTCATAAAGGTCCCTGGGCTCTCTCCAGCACTTTCTGCTGCAAGGCCATTCCCCTCTGGAGCCCACCCACAGCAGCCCCACTCTGCCCACAGGGGCTGGGGGGCAGAGGCACAGCCTGGGGGGGCTCCCCTCTGGCCAGCCCTGCTGGAGGTGGGCACGGGCCAGGCCAAGAGCCAGCCAGTGCTGCTTCTGGAGGCGCTGGGAGCAGCCAGGGAGGCAGCACCAAACAGACAGATCTGAACGTCTCTTCTGGCCTGGATGGATTCAGGAATTGTCCCAGGCCAGGTGCAGCACCTGGCACTTGGCCTTGTGGGACCTCGTGAGGTTGTCAGATGAGGCTGTCTCCCACTTCTCAAGCTTGTCCAGGTTCCTGTGCATGCCCAAATCTTGCCATGGTGCCCCTGCCCCACTCAGCTCCCCCATCCCCTGCAAACATGCTGATTGATGCACTGCCTGTGTCATTGGGGAAGCCACAAAAGAGCCCCAGGGCCAAGGCAGAGCCCTGAGAGAGACACTCCCCATGCCCAGTCTGATCCTGCACACGGAGCCACTGCCCACAAGTCCCTGGCTGCGTCCATCTGGCCAAGGGCTCGTGCCCACAGCAGCCCACTCTGCCAAGGCAGGGCTCTGCAGGGTGCAGGTCAGGCTGTCAAGTAGGACCATGACACAGTGGGTGCACTGTGGGACTGCAGGAAGGGCCTGGGCTCCATGCAGCTTCCAGTGGGCTCAGCTGCTGAAGGGGCACTGGGTGTGGCCCTTGATGATGCAGGACATGGTGGTGCCCAGAGACCATTGTGACATCAGAGGGTTCCACCGTGGCTGAGGGTGTATGGAAGGGGCGCGGAGCCCTGGGGTGCCCAGTCCCGTGAGAGCCACTCTCATCGAAGGAAGCAGCTCCCGGGATCTGTCTCTGTCTCTGTCTCTGCTACAGGAGCTCCCTGTACAGCAAGAAGACAACAAGAAACCTCAACTCCTTCCAGTCACCCAGCCCCCTGTCCAGCTGGGGTCAAGACCAGGCCCTCAGCAGGCACTTGGTGGGGGCACTGGGTGCCTCAGTCTGGCCACAGCCTGACACTGAGGAGGAGGAGAGACCCATCACAAAGAGAAGAAACACGACATGGCTGACAAGTGGGGAGATGTTGAGGCCCGAGAGCTTCATCTGAGCGAAGACATGAGAAGCTGTGAATTCTACCCACTGGTACCAGCAATGACAGCAAAGGAAGCAGCTGTGAGGGTGCTCTGGGGAGATGGGGCAGAGCAACAACCCTACCAGGTGACTGACCCAGAGCTGACCCAGCAAGGGGAAGGAAGCGTGAGCAGCCGGGAAAAGCAGGCACATTCTCCTGCCCCCAGTGAAGAGGTGCCATCAGCAGGGACACAGAGCCCAGTCTCCGCTCCCGACAGCCCCTGCTGCCCCCCCAGCCCCTCACGCAGCCCACTGGGAGCCCAAACCCCCAGGGAGCAGCTGGAAGAGGCAGAGCAGGGGTCGCTGCTGGCAGAGGAGGAGAATGAGGACGGGAGCTCAGACTGGGAATACTGCAGCCAGACTGAGCTTTCCGAAGACCGCCAAGGTGAGGTCGAGCAAGAACCATCCCAAGGAGAGTTCAGCAGCTCCCAAGACCTCTCTAGCTGGGACGACTGCAGTGAACCGGAGCTCAGAGATCTCCGAGACTCCGTGGAGGAGGACAGCACCATCACAGACCTCCCACAGGACTGCAGTGACCATCTAAGCGTCTTCAGCTTCGGGCCCACTCCCTTGCTGTGGGAGGAGGAGGACGAGGCCGACTGGGATGAAATCAGCGTCCTCGAGATGTATGAAGCAGAAGGCAGGGCCCAAAGGCTGCCAGATCCTGCAGCAGATGAGCTGCCCGCCCCTCAGGAGGTCTGGTTTGAGAGGCAGGCACCGGAGTTCCTGTATGGCTCGTTTCCCTCCCTGTACAGCGAAGCCTCCGTGGGCCAGCAGGGGCCCGAGGCAGGGCCACAGAGCCCTCGCGGCGCCCCAGCTCCGCAGCCGGGAGCGCAGGCCCGCAGGCAGCAGCCGCCTGCCCCGAGCAAACGGCCCGGCCGCCTGAGGCGGGCGCTGCGGGCGCTGCGGGCGCTGCTCTGCTGGCCCTGCCTGGCACGGCAGCTGCAGGAGTAGCGCCCGTGGCCCTGCCCAGCCCGCGCCGGCCGATGGCGGCTGCTCCCCGCGCGGGGCCCCACCGAGCCACACGGGCGGCCTCGGCCTGGACACGGCCCCGCAGCCTCGGCTGCCCTCGATCATCTCCCCAACAGCCAAAGTCGCTGCTGTGACCAGCCCCAAACAACACCCATGGGACACAACTGGTGCCAGAGCGCTCAGCAGTGAATCCACAGAGTCATCGAGGTGGGAAGAGACCCTGACGCTCACCCAGTGCCAGGACTTTGACTCGTACCATTCTTCCAACACAAGTTAAAGTTCCATTTAAGAAATGGTAGTAGTAAAAAAAAAAAAAAAAAAGAAGAAGAAGAAATAGTAAATTTAGTAAGAATAAGAAGAATAGGAATAAGAAGATGAAGAAGAAATAGTAGTAGTAAATTTAGTAAGAATAAGAAGAGTAGGAATAAGAAGATGAAGAAGAAATAGTAGTAGCAAATTTAGTAAGAATAAGAAGAATAGGAATAAGAAGATGAAAAAGTAGTAATGAATATAAGAATATTAAGAAAATAAGAATGACATAGTAAGTAAGCATAACAAGTGAATAAGCTTCATTAGAACGAAAATAAGAATATTTTAAAGAAGAAGAAAGAAGAGAAAGAAGAAGAGAAAGAAGGAAGAAGAGATAATAAGAAGCTCTCTCTCTCCAAGACCTCTTTTGTACTTCTATCTCCCTAGCTCCCATTTCTTGTTCAATAAAATCCATGTCCAAAAAAATCTGGTTTTGTTCTCCTATGGTCTCATTTGTGCCTTTACTGGGGCAGAGGCACCTCTCCCTCATGGCACCTTAACCCTGGATGGAACCATAGCCAGGTTCCTTCCAGCCACAAGCATTCCAGGATTCCGTCAGGGACTCCCTTTCCTTCTTCCCTCTGCTTTCCAGCTGCAGAATGTGCAGCAAAGCCGCCTTTGCTGTCTGCAGCTGCTGCAGCCTGACCCTGCCCTGCACAGCTCCCTTGGCTGGCACGGCAGGAGCAGCGCCCTGGCAGCCTCAGCAATTGCCCTCTGACATCTCTGGCACTCACTGCCATGGGCTGCAATTCCAGCTGCCAGCAAGGAAAATACGTTCCTGCCCTTCAGGGCAAAATTCTGAAGGGGCCAAGACACAAGTGGAGCAAGATAATACAAAGACATTTCACTGCCAGCCTCCATAATTTCATCCAGGGCTGTTTTAGCACCTGGATTGGGAAGGGAAAAAAAAGTCAGGGGAGGATCTTTGGCTGGGAGCTGCTACAGGTAAAAAGAGACCCTGGAAGGGAAAAAGAGCAGACAAAAGAAGGCACGAGAGACAGAAGGACACAAATGACAAGCAGCAGAGAAGGTGGCACTCTGAAAACTAAACCTGAACTTATGGAATACAAATGGGACAGAAATGAAGAATTCTGAAACTTTATTTACTATGCTCCTCTGAGCAACCTGTGCCAGGACTTCACCACCCTCACAGGGAAGAAGTATTTTCTATATCAAACCTGAATTTCATCCCTTTTACTCTGAGTCCGGTAAATCACAATGAATTTATTTGTGCTCATTTTCATAAAGGTCCCTGGGCTCTCTCCAGCACTTTCTGCTGCAAGGCCATTCCCCTCTGGAGCCCACCCACAGCAGCCCCACTCTGCCCACAGGGGCTGGGGGGCAGAGGCACAGCCTGGGGGGGCTCCCCTCTGGCCAGCCCTGCTGGAGGTGGGCACGGGCCAGGCCAAGAGCCAGCCAGTGCTGCTTCTGGAGGCGCTGGGAGCAGCCAGGGAGGCAGCCCCAAACAGACAGATCTGAACGTCTCTTCTGGCCTGGATGGATTCAGGAATTGTCCCAGGCCAGGTGCAGCACCTGGCACTTGGCCTTGTGGGACCTCGTGAGGTTGTCAGATGAGGCTGTCTCCCACTTCTCAAGCTTGTCCAGGTTCCTGTGCATGCCCAAATCTTGCCATGGTGCCCCTGCCCCACTCAGCTCCCCCATCCCCTGCAAACATGCTGATTGATGCACTGCCTGTGTCATTGGGGAAGCCACAAAAGAGCCCCAGGGCCAAGGCAGAGCCCTGAGAGAGACACTCCCCATGCCCAGTCTGATCCTGCATACGGAGCCACTGCCCACAAGTCCCTGGCTGCGTCCATCTGGCCAAGGGCTCGTGCCCACAGCAGCCCACTCTGCCAAGGCAGGGCTCTGCAGGGTGCAGGTCAGGCTGTCAAGTAGGACCATGACACAGTGGGTGCACTGTGGGACTGCAGGAAGGGCCTGGGCTCCATGCAGCTTCCAGTGGGCTCAGCTGCTGAAGGGGCACTGGGTGTGGCCCTTGATGATGCAGGACATGGTGGTGCCCAGAGACCATTGTGACATCAGAGGGTTCCACCGTGGCTGAGGGTGTATGGAAGGGGTGCGGAGCCCTGGGGTGCCCAGTCCCGTGAGAGCCACTCTCATCGAAGGAAGCAGCTCCCGGGATCTGTCTCTGTCTCTGTCTCTGCTACAGGAGCTCCCTGTACAGCAAGAAGACAACAAGAAACCTCAACTCCTTCCAGTCACCCAGCCCCCTGTCCAGCTGGGGTCAAGACCAGGCCCTCAGCAGGCACTTGGTGGGGGCACTGGGTGCCTCAGTCTGGCCACAGCCTGACACTGAGGAGGAGGAGAGACCCATCACAAAGAGAAGAAACACGACATGGCTGACAAGTGGGGAGATGTTGAGGCCCGAGAGCTTCATCTGAGCGAAGACATGAGAAGCTGTGAATTCTACCCACTGGTACCAGCAATGACAGCAAAGGAAGCAGCTGTGAGGGTGCTCTGGGGAGATGGGGCAGAGCAACAACCCTACCAGGTGACTGACCCAGAGCTGACCCAGCAAGGGGAAGGAAGCGTGAGCAGCCGGGAAAAGCAGGCACATTCTCCTGCCCGCAGTGAAGAGGTGCCATCAGCAGGGACACAGAGCCCAGTCTCCGCTCCCGACAGCCCCTGCTGCCCCCCCAGCCCCTCACGCAGCCCACTGGGAGCCCAAACCCCCAGGGAGCAGCTGGAAGAGGCAGAGCAGGGGTCGCTGCTGGCAGAGGAGGAGAATGAGGACGGGAGCTCAGACTGGGAATACTGCAGCCAGACTGAGCTTTCCGAAGACCGCCAAGGTGAGGTCGAGCAAGAACCATCCCAAGGAGAGTTCAGCAGCTCCCAAGACCTCTCTAGCTGGGACGACTGCAGTGAACCGGAGCTCAGAGATCTCCGAGACTCCGTGGAGGAGGACAGCACCATCACAGACCTCCCACAGGACTGCAGTGACCATCTAAGCGTCTTCAGCTTCGGGCCCACTCCCTTGCTGTGGGAGGAGGAGGACGAGGCCGACTGGGATGAAATCAGCGTCCTCGAGATGTATGAAGCAGAAGGCAGGGCCCAAAGGCTGCCAGATCCTGCAGCAGATGAGCTGCCCGCCCCTCAGGAGGTCTGGTTTGAGAGGCAGGCACCGGAGTTCCTGTATGGCTCGTTTCCCTCCCTGTACAGCGAAGCCTCCGTGGGCCAGCAGGGGCCCGAGGCAGGGCCACAGAGCCCTCGCGGCGCCCCAGCTCCGCAGCCGGGAGCGCAGGCCCGCAGGCAGCAGCCGCCTGCCCCGAGCAAACGGCCCGGCCGCCTGAGGCGGGCGCTGCGGGCGCTGCGGGCGCTGCTCTGCTGGCCCTGCCTGGCACGGCAGCTGCAGGAGTAGCGCCCGTGGCCCTGCCCAGCCCGCGCCGGCCGATGGCGGCTGCTCCCCGTGCGGGGCCCCACCGAGCCACACGGGCGGCCTCGGCCTGGACACGGCCCCGCAGCCTCGGCTGCCCTCGATCATCTCCCCAACAGCCAAAGTCGCTGCTGTGACCAGCCCCAAACAACACCCATGGGACACAACTGGTGCCAGAGCGCTCAGCAGTGAATCCACAGAGTCATCGAGGTGGGAAGAGACCCTGACGCTCACCCAGTGCCAGGACTTTGACTCGTACCATTCTTCCAACACAAGTTAAAGTTCCATTTAAGAAATGGTAGTAGTAAAAAAAAAAAAAAAAAAGAAGAAGAAGAAATAGTAAATTTAGTAAGAATAAGAAGAATAGGAATAAGAAGATGAAGAAGAAATAGTAGTAGTAAATTTAGTAAGAATAAGAAGAGTAGGAATAAGAAGATGAAGAAGAAATAGTAGTAGCAAATTTAGTAAGAATAAGAAGAATAGGAATAAGAAGATGAAAAAGTAGTAATGAATATAAGAATATTAAGAAAATAAGAATGACATAGTAAGTAAGCATAACAAGTGAATAAGCTTCATTAGAACGAAAATAAGAATATTTTAAAGAAGAAGAAAGAAGAGAAAGAAGAAGAGAAAGAAGGAAGAAGAGATAATAAGAAGCTCTCTCTCTCCAAGACCTCTTTTGTACTTCTATCTCCCTAGCTCCCATTTCTTGTTCAATAAAATCCATGTCCAAAAAAATCTGGTTTTGTTCTCCTATGGTCTCATTTGTGCCTTTACTGGGGCAGAGGCACCTCTCCCTCATGGCACCTTAACCCTGGATGGAACCATAGCCAGGTTCCTTCCAGCCACAAGCATTCCAGGATTCCGTCAGGGACTCCCTTTCCTTCTTCCCTCTGCTTTCCAGCTGCAGAATGTGCAGCAAAGCCGCCTTTGCTGTCTGCAGCTGCTGCAGCCTGACCCTGCCCTGCACAGCTCCCTTGGCTGGCACGGCAGGAGCAGCGCCCTGGCAGCCTCAGCAATTGCCCTCTGACATCTCTGGCACTCACTGCCATGGGCTGCAATTCCAGCTGCCAGCAAGGAAAATACGTTCCTGCCCTTCAGGGCAAAATTCTGAAGGGGCCAAGACACAAGTGGAGCAAGATAATACAAAGACATTTCACTGCCAGCCTCCATAATTTCATCCAGGGCTGTTTTAGCACCTGGATTGGGAAGGGAAAAAAAAAGTCAGGGGAGGGTCTTTGGCTGGGAGCTGCCACAGGTAAAAAGAGACCCTGGAAGGGAAAAAGAGCAGACAAAAGAAGGCACGAGAGACAGAAGGACACAAATGACAAGCAGCAGAGAAGGTGGCACTCTGAAAACTAAACCTGAACTTATGGAATACAAATGGGACAGAAATGAAGAATTCTGAAACTTTATTTACTATGCTCCTCTGAGCAACCTGTGCCAGGACTTCACCACCCTCACAGGGAAGAAGTATTTTCTATATCAAACCTGAATTTCATCCCTTTTACTCTGAGTCCGGTAAATCACAATGAATTTATTTGTGCTCATTTTCATAAAGGTCCCTGGGCTCTCTCCAGCACTTTCTGCTGCAAGGCCATTCCCCTCTGGAGCCCACCCACAGCAGCCCCACTCTGCCCACAGGGGCTGGGGGGCAGAGGCACAGCCTGGGGGGGCTCCCCTCTGGCCAGCCCTGCTGGAGGTGGGCACGGGCCAGGCCAAGAGCCAGCCAGTGCTGCTTCTGGAGGCGCTGGGAGCAGCCAGGGAGGCAGCACCAAACAGACAGATCTGAACGTCTCTTCTGGCCTGGATGGATTCAGGAATTGTCCCAGGCCAGGTGCAGCACCTGGCACTTGGCCTTGTGGGACCTCGTGAGGTTGTCAGATGAGGCTGTCTCCCACTTCTCAAGCTTGTCCAGGTTCCTGTGCATGCCCAAATCTTGCCATGGTGCCCCTGCCCCACTCAGCTCCCCCATCCCCTGCAAACATGCTGATTGATGCACTGCCTGTGTCATTGGGGAAGCCACAAAAGAGCCCCAGGGCCAAGGCAGAGCCCTGAGAGAGACACTCCCCATGCCCAGTCTGATCCTGCACACGGAGCCACTGCCCACAAGTCCCTGGCTGCGTCCATCTGGCCAAGGGCTCGTGCCCACAGCAGCCCACTCTGCCAAGGCAGGGCTCTGCAGGGTGCAGGTCAGGCTGTCAAGTAGGACCATGACACAGTGGGTGCACTGTGGGACTGCAGGAAGGGCCTGGGCTCCATGCAGCTTCCAGTGGGCTCAGCTGCTGAAGGGGCACTGGGTGTGGCCCTTGA
The DNA here is from genome assembly GCF_047830755.1 of Zonotrichia albicollis. Classification (NCBI taxonomy): domain Eukaryota; kingdom Metazoa; phylum Chordata; class Aves; order Passeriformes; family Passerellidae; genus Zonotrichia; species Zonotrichia albicollis. The sequence goes on from NC_133826.1 coordinate 40,932,338, forward strand.
TGATGCAGGACATGGTGGTGCCCAGAGACCATTGTGACATCAGAGGGTTCCACCGTGGCTGAGGGTGTATGGAAGGGGTGCGGAGCCCTGGGGTGCCCAGTCCCGTGAGAGCCACTCTCATCGAAGGAAGCAGCTCCCGGGATCTGTCTCTGTCTCTGTCTCTGTCTCTGCTACAGGAGCTCCCTGTACAGCAAGAAGACAACAAGAAACCTCAACTCCTTCCAGTCACCCAGCCCCCTGTCCAGCTGGGGTCAAGACCAGGCCCTCAGCAGGCACTTGGTGGGGGCACTGGGTGCCTCAGTCTGGCCACAGCCTGACACTGAGGAGGAGGAGAGACCCATCACAAAGAGAAGAAACACGACATGGCTGACAAGTGGGGAGATGTTGAGGCCCGAGAGCTTCATCTGAGCGAAGACATGAGAAGCTGTGAATTCTACCCACTGGTACCAGCAATGACAGCAAAGGAAGCAGCTGTGAGGGTGCTCTGGGGAGATGGGGCAGAGCAACAACCCTACCAGGTGACTGACCCAGAGCTGACCCAGCAAGGGGAAGGAAGCGTGAGCAGCCGGGAAAAGCAGGCACATTCTCCTGCCCGCAGTGAAGAGGTGCCATCAGCAGGGACACAGAGCCCAGTCTCCGCTCCCGACAGCCCCTGCTGCCCCCCCAGCCCCTCACGCAGCCCACTGGGAGCCCAAACCCCCAGGGAGCAGCTGGAAGAGGCAGAGCAGGGGTCGCTGCTGGCAGAGGAGGAGAATGAGGACGGGAGCTCAGACTGGGAATACTGCAGCCAGACTGAGCTTTCCGAAGACCGCCAAGGTGAGGTCGAGCAAGAACCATCCCAAGGAGAGTTCAGCAGCTCCCAAGACCTCTCTAGCTGGGACGACTGCAGTGAACCGGAGCTCAGAGATCTCCGAGACTCCGTGGAGGAGGACAGCACCATCACAGACCTCCCACAGGACTGCAGTGACCATCTAAGCGTCTTCAGCTTCGGGCCCACTCCCTTGCTGTGGGAGGAGGAGGACGAGGCCGACTGGGATGAAATCAGCGTCCTCGAGATGTATGAAGCAGAAGGCAGGGCCCAAAGGCTGCCAGATCCTGCAGCAGATGAGCTGCCCGCCCCTCAGGAGGTCTGGTTTGAGAGGCAGGCACCGGAGTTCCTGTATGGCTCGTTTCCCTCCCTGTACAGCGAAGCCTCCGTGGGCCAGCAGGGGCCCGAGGCAGGGCCACAGAGCCCTCGCGGCGCCCCAGCTCCGCAGCCGGGAGCGCAGGCCCGCAGGCAGCAGCCGCCTGCCCCGAGCAAACGGCCCGGCCGCCTGAGGCGGGCGCTGCGGGCGCTGCGGGCGCTGCTCTGCTGGCCCTGCCTGGCACGGCAGCTGCAGGAGTAGCGCCCGTGGCCCTGCCCAGCCCGCGCCGGCCGATGGCGGCTGCTCCCCGCGCGGGGCCCCACCGAGCCACACGGGCGGCCTCGGCCTGGACACGGCCCCGCAGCCTCGGCTGCCCTCGATCATCTCCCCAACAGCCAAAGTCGCTGCTGTGACCAGCCCCAAACAACACCCATGGGACACAACTGGTGCCAGAGCGCTCAGCAGTGAATCCACAGAGTCATCGAGGTGGAAAGAGACCCTGACGCTCACCCAGTGCCAGGACTTTGACTTGTACCATTCTTCCAAAACAAGTTAAAGCTCCGTTTAAGAAATGGTAGTAGTAAAAAAAAAAAAAAAAAAGAAGAAGAAGAAATAGTAAATTTAGTAAGAATAAGAAGAATAGGGATAAGAAGATGAAGAAGAAATAGTAGTAGTAAATTTAGTAAGAATAAGAAGAGTAGGAATAAGAAGATGAAGAAGAAATAGTAGTAGCAAATTTAGTAAGAATAAGAAGAATAGGAATAAGAAGATGAAAAATTAGTAATGAATATAAGAATATTAAGAAAATAAGAATGACATAGTAAGTAAGCATAACAAGTGAATAAGCTTCATTAGAACGAAAATAAGAATATTTTAAAGAAGAAGAAAGAAGAGAAAGAAGAAGAGAAAGAAGGAAGAAGAGATAATAAGAAGCTCTCTCTCTCCAAGACCTCTTTTGTACTTCTATCTCCCTAGCTCCCATTTCTTGTTCAATAAAATCCATGTCCAAAAAAATCTGGTTTTGTTCTCCTATGGTCTCATTTGTGCCTTTACTGGGGCAGAGGCACCTCTCCCTCATGGCACCTTAACCCTGGATGGAACCATAGCCAGGTTCCTTCCAGCCACAAGCATTCCAGGATTCCGTCAGGGACTCCCTTTCCTTCTTCCCTCTGCTTTCCAGCCGCAGAATGTGCAGCAAAGCCGCCTTTGCTGTCTGCAGCTGCTGCAGCCTGACCCTGCCCTGCACAGCTCCCTTGGCTGGCACGGCAGGAGCAGCGCCCTGGCAGCCTCAGCAATTGCCCTCTGACATCTCTGGCACTCACTGCCATGGGCTGCAATTCCAGCTGCCAGCAAGGAAAATACGTTCCTGCCCTTCAGGGCAAAATTCTGAAGGGGCCAAGACACAAGTGGAGCAAGATAATACAAAGACATTTCACTGCCAGCCTCCATAATTTCATCCAGGGCTGTTTTAGCACCTGGATTGGGAAGGGAAAAAAAAGTCAGGGGAGGGTCTTTGGCTGGGAGCTGCCACAGGTAAAAAGAGACCCTGGAAGGGAAAAAGAGCAGACAAAAGAAGGCACGAGAGACAGAAGGACACAAATGACAAGCAGCAGAGAAGGTGGCACTCTGAAAACTAAACCTGAACTTATGGAATACAAATGGGACAGAAATGAAGAATTCTGAAACTTTATTTACTATGCTCCTCTGAGCAACCTGTGCCAGGACTTCACCACCCTCACAGGGAAGAAGTATTTTCTATATCAAACCTGAATTTCATCCCTTTTACTCTGAGTCCGGTAAATCACAATGAATTTATTTGTGCTCATTTTCATAAAGGTCCCTGGGCTCTCTCCAGCACTTTCTGCTGCAAGGCCATTCCCCTCTGGAGCCCACCCACAGCAGCCCCACTCTGCCCACAGGGGCTGGGGGGCAGAGGCACAGCCTGGGGGGGCTCCCCTCTGGCCAGCCCTGCTGGAGGTGGGCACGGGCCAGGCCAAGAGCCAGCCAGTGCTGCTTCTGGAGGCGCTGGGAGCAGCCAGGGAGGCAGCACCAAACAGACAGATCTGAACGTCTCTTCTGGCCTGGATGGATTCAGGAATTGTCCCAGGCCAGGTGCAGCACCTGGCACTTGGCCTTGTGGGACCTCGTGAGGTTGTCAGATGAGGCTGTCTCCCACTTCTCAAGCTTGTCCAGGTTCCTGTGCATGCCCAAATCTTGCCATGGTGCCCCTGCCCCACTCAGCTCCCCCATCCCCTGCAAACATGCTGATTGATGCACTGCCTGTGTCATTGGGGAAGCCACAAAAGAGCCCCAGGGCCAAGGCAGAGCCCTGAGAGAGACACTCCCCATGCCCAGTCTGATCCTGCACACGGAGCCACTGCCCACAAGTCCCTGGCTGCGTCCATCTGGCCAAGGGCTCGTGCCCACAGCAGCCCACTCTGCCAAGGCAGGGCTCTGCAGGGTGCAGGTCAGGCTGTCAAGTAGGACCATGAAACAGTGGGTGCACTGTGGGACTGCAGGAAGGGCCTGGGCTCCATGCAGCTTCCAGTGGGCTCAGCTGCTGAAGGGGCACTGGGTGTGGCCCTTGATGATGCAGGACATGGTGGTGCCCAGAGACCATTGTGACATCAGAGGGTTCCACCGTGGCTGAGGGTGTATGGAAGGGGTGCGGAGCCCTGGGGTGCCCAGTCCCGTGAGAGCCACTCTCATCGAAGGAAGCAGCTCCCGGGATCTGTCTCTGTCTCTGTCTCTGTCTCTGCTACAGGAGCTCCCTGTACAGCAAGAAGACAACAAGAAACCTCAACTCCTTCCAGTCACCCAGCCCCCTGTCCAGCTGGGGTCAAGACCAGGCCCTCAGCAGGCACTTGGTGGGGGCACTGGGTGCCTCAGTCTGGCCACAGCCTGACACTGAGGAGGAGGAGAGACCCATCACAAAGAGAAGAAACACGACATGGCTGACAAGTGGGGAGATGTTGAGGCCCGAGAGCTTCATCTGAGCGAAGACATGAGAAGCTGTGAATTCTACCCACTGGTACCAGCAATGACAGCAAAGGAAGCAGCTGTGAGGGTGCTCTGGGGAGATGGGGCAGAGCAACAACCCTACCAGGTGACTGACCCAGAGCTGACCCAGCAAGGGGAAGGAAGCGTGAGCAGCCGGGAAAAGCAGGCACATTCTCCTGCCCCCAGTGAAGAGGTGCCATCAGCAGGGACACAGAGCCCAGTCTCCGCTCCCGACAGCCCCTGCTGCCCCCCCAGCCCCTCACGCAGCCCACTGGGAGCCCAAACCCCCAGGGAGCAGCTGGAAGAGGCAGAGCAGGGGTCGCTGCTGGCAGAGGAGGAGAATGAGGACGGGAGCTCAGACTGGGAATACTGCAGCCAGACTGAGCTTTCCGAAGACCACCAAGGTGAGGTCGAGCAAGAACCATCCCAAGGAGAGTTCAGCAGCTCCCAAGACCTCTCTAGCTGGGACGACTGCAGTGAACCGGAGCTCAGAGATCTCCGAGACTCCGTGGAGGAGGACAGCACCATCACAGACCTCCCACAGGACTGCAGTGACCATCTAAGCGTCTTCAGCTTCGGGCCCACTCCCTTGCTGTGGGAGGAGGAGGACGAGGCCGACTGGGATGAAATCAGCGTCCTCGAGATGTATGAAGCAGAAGGCAGGGCCCAAAGGCTGCCAGATCCTGCAGCAGATGAGCTGCCCGCCCCTCAGGAGGTCTGGTTTGAGAGGCAGGCACCGGAGTTCCTGTATGGCTCATTTCCCTCCCTGTACAGCGAAGCCTCCGTGGGCCAGCAGGGGCCCGAGGCAGGGCCACAGAGCCCTCGCGGCGCCCCAGCTCCGCAGCCGGGAGCGCAGGCCCGCAGGCAGCAGCCGCCTGCCCCGAGCAAACGGCCCGGCCGCCTGAGGCGGGCGCTGCGGGCGCTGCTCTGCTGGCCCTGCCTGGCACGGCAGCTGCAGGAGTAGCGCCCGTGGCCCTGCCCAGCCCGCGCCGGCCGATGGCGGCTGCTCCCCGCGCGGGGCCCCACCGAGCCACACGGGCGGCCTCGGCCTGGACACGGCCCCGCAGCCTCGGCTGCCCTCGATCATCTCCCCAACAGCCAAAGTCGCTGCTGTGACCAGCCCCAAACAACACCCATGGGACACAACTGGTGCCAGAGCGCTCAGCAGTGAATCCACAGAGTCATCGAGGTGGAAAGAGACCCTGACACTCACCCAGTGCCAGGACTTTGACTTGTACCATTCTTCTAAAACATGTTAAAGTTCCATTTAAGAAATGGTAGTAGTAAAAAAAAAAAAAAAAAGAAGAAGAAGAAATAGTAAATTTAGTAAGAATAAGAAGAATAGGAATAAGAAGATGAAGAAGAAATAGTAGTAGTAAATTTAGTAAGAATAAGAAGAGTAGGAATAAGAAGATGAAGAAGAAATAGTAGTAGCAAATTTAGTAAGAATAAGAAGAATAGGAATAAGAAGATGAAAAAGTAGTAATGAATATAAGAATATTAAGAAAATAAGAATGACATAGTAAGTAAGCATAACAAGTGAATAAGCTTCATTAGAACGAAAATAAGAATATTTTAAAGAAGAAGAAAGAAGAGAAAGAAGAAGAGAAAGAAGGAAGAAGAGATAATAAGAAGCTCTCTCTCTCCAAGACCTCTTTTGTACTTCTATCTCCCTAGCTCCCATTTCTTGTTCAATAAAATCCATGTCCAAAAAAATCTGGTTTTGTTCTCCTATGGTCTCATTTGTGCCTTTACTGGGGCAGAGGCACCTCTCCCTCATGGCACCTTAACCCTGGATGGAACCATAGCCAGGTTCCTTCCAGCCACAAGCATTCCAGGATTCCGTCAGGGACTCCCTTTCCTTCTTCCCTCTGCTTTCCAGCTGCAGAATGTGCAGCAAAGCCGCCTTTGCTGTCTGCAGCTGCTGCAGCCTGACCCTGCCCTGCAAAGCTCCCTTGGCTGGCACGGCAGGAGCAGCGCCCTGGCAGCCTCAGCAATTGCCCTCTGACATCTCTGGCACTCACTGCCATGGGCTGCAATTCCAGCTGCCAGCAAGGAAAATACGTTCCTGCCCTTCAGGGCAAAATTCTGAAGGGGCCAAGACACAAGTGGAGCAAGATAATACAAAGACATTTCACTGCCAGCCTCCATAATTTCATCCAGGGCTGTTTTAGCACCTGGATTGGGAAGGGAAAAAAAAGTCAGGGGAGGGTCTTTGGCTGGGAGCTGCCACAGGTAAAAAGAGACCCTGGAAGGGAAAAAGAGCAGACAAAAGAAGGCACGAGAGACAGAAGGACACAAATGACAAGCAGCAGAGAAGGTGGCACTCTGAAAACTAAACCTGAACTTATGGAATACAAATGGGACAGAAATGAAGAATTCTGAAACTTTATTTACTATGCTTCTCTGAGCAACCTGTGCCAGGACTTCACCACCCTCACAGGGAAGAAGTATTTTCTATATCAAACCTGAGTTTCATCCCTATTTACTCTGAGTCCGGTAAATCACAATGAATTTATTTGTGCTCATTTTCATAAAGGTCCCTGGGCTCTCTCCAGCACTTTCTGCTGCAAGGCCATTCCCCTCTGGAGCCCACCCACAGCAGCCCCACTCTGCCCACAGGGGCTGGGGGGCAGAGGCACAGCCTGGGGGGGCTCCCCTCTGGCCAGCCCTGCTGGAGGTGGGCACGGGCCAGGCCAAGAGCCAGCCAGTGCTGCTTCTGGAGGCGCTGGGAGCAGCCAGGGAGGCAGCCCCAAACAGACAGATCTGAACGTCTCTTCTGGCCTGGATGGATTCAGGAATTGTCCCAGGCCAGGTGCAGCACCTGGCACTTGGCCTTGTGGGACCTCGTGAGGTTGTCAGATGAGGCTGTCTCCCACTTCTCAAGCTTGTCCAGGTTCCTGTGCATGCCCAAATCTTGCCATGGTGCCCCTGCCCCACTCAGCTCCCCCATCCCCTGCAAACATGCTGATTGATGCACTGCCTGTGTCATTGGGGAAGCCACAAAAGAGCCCCAGGGCCAAGGCAGAGCCCTGAGAGAGACACTCCCCATGCCCAGTCTGATCCTGCACACGGAGCCACTGCCCACAAGTCCCTGGCTGCGTCCATCTGGCCAAGGGCTCGTGCCCACAGCAGCCCACTCTGCCAAGGCAGGGCTCTGCAGGGTGCAGGTCAGGCTGTCAAGTAGGACCATGACACAGTGGGTGCACTGTGGGACTGCAGGAAGGGCCTGGGCTCCATGCAGCTTCCAGTGGGCTCAGCTGCTGAAGGGGCACTGGGTGTGGCCCTTGATGATGCAGGACATGGTGGTGCCCAGAGACCATTGTGACATCAGAGGGTTCCACCGTGGCTGAGGGTGTATGGAAGGGGTGCGGAGCCCTGGGGTGCCCAGTCCCGTGAGAGCCACTCTCATCGAAGGAAGCAGCTCCCGGGATCTGTCTCTGTCTCTGTCTCTGCTACAGGAGCTCCCTGTACAGCAAGAAGACAACAAGAAACCTCAACTCCTTCCAGTCACCCAGCCCCCTGTCCAGCTGGGGTCAAGACCAGGCCCTCAGCAGGCACTTGGTGGGGGCACTGGGTGCCTCAGTCTGGCCACAGCCTGACACTGAGGAGGAGGAGAGACCCATCACAAAGAGAAGAAACACGACATGGCTGACAAGTGGGGAGATGTTGAGGCCCGAGAGCTTCATCTGAGCGAAGACATGAGAAGCTGTGAATTCTACCCACTGGTACCAGCAATGACAGCAAAGGAAGCAGCTGTGAGGGTGCTCTGGGGAGATGGGGCAGAGCAACAACCCTACCAGGTGACTGACCCAGAGCTGACCCAGCAAGGGGAAGGAAGCGTGAGCAGCCGGGAAAAGCAGGCACATTCTCCTGCCCCCAGTGAAGAGGTGCCATCAGCAGGGACACAGAGCCCAGTCTCCGCTCCCGACAGCCCCTGCTGCCCCCCCAGCCCCTCACGCAGCCCACTGGGAGCCCAAACCCCCAGGGAGCAGCTGGAAGAGGCAGAGCAGGGGTCGCTGCTGGCAGAGGAGGAGAATGAGGACGGGAGCTCAGACTGGGAATACTGCAGCCAGACTGAGCTTTCCGAAGACCGCCAAGGTGAGGTCGAGCAAGAACCATCCCAAGGAGAGTTCAGCAGCTCCCAAGACCTCTCTAGCTGGGACGACTGCAGTGAACCGGAGCTCAGAGATCTCCGAGACTCCGTGGAGGAGGACAGCACCATCACAGACCTCCCACAGGACTGCAGTGACCATCTAAGCGTCTTCAGCTTCGGGCCCACTCCCTTGCTGTGGGAGGAGGAGGACGAGGCCGACTGGGATGAAATCAGCGTCCTCGAGATGTATGAAGCAGAAGGCAGGGCCCAAAGGCTGCCAGATCCTGCAGCAGATGAGCTGCCCGCCCCTCAGGAGGTCTGGTTTGAGAGGCAGGCACCGGAGTTCCTGTATGGCTCATTTCCCTCCCTGTACAGCGAAGCCTCCGTGGGCCAGCAGGGGCCCGAGGCAGGGCCACAGAGCCCTCGCGGCGCCCCAGCTCCGCAGCCGGGAGCGCAGGCCCGCAGGCAGCAGCCGCCTGCCCCGAGCAAACGGCCCGGCCGCCTGAGGCGGGCGCTGCGGGCGCTGCGGGCGCTGCTCTGCTGGCCCTGCCTGGCACGGCAGCTGCAGGAGTAGCGCCCGTGGCCCTGCCCAGCCCGCGCCGGCCGATGGCGGCTGCTCCCCGCGCGGGGCCCCACGGAGCCACACGGGCGGCCTTGGCCTGGACACGGCCCCGCAGCCTCGGCTGCCCTCGATCATCTCCCCAACAGCCAAAGTCGCTGCTGTGACCAGCCCCAAACAACACCCATGGGACACAACTGGTGCCAGAGCGCTCAGCAGTGAATCCACAGAGTCATCGAGGTGGAAAGAGACCCTGACGCTCACCCAGTGCCAGGACTTTGACTCGTACCATTCTTCTAAAACAAGTTAAAGTTCCATTTAAGAAATGGTAGTAGTAAAAAAAAAAAAAAAAAGAAGAAGAAGAAATAGTAAATTTAGTAAGAATAAGAAGAATAGGAATAAGAAGATGAAGAAGAAATAGTAGTAGTAAATTTAGTAAGAATAAGAAGAATAGGAATAAGAAGATGAAAAATAGTAATGAATATAAGAATATTAAGAAAATAAGAATGACATAGTAAGTAAGCATAACAAGTGAATAAGCTTCATTAGAACGAAAATAAGAATATTTTAAAGAAGAAGAAAGAAGAGAAAGAAGAAGAGAAAGAAGGAAGAAGAGATAATAAGAAGCTCTCTCTCTCCAAGACCTCTTTTGTACTTCTATCTCCCTAGCTCCCATTTCTTGTTCAATAAAATCCATGTCCAAAAAAATCTGGTTTTGTTCTCCTATGGTCTCATTTGTGCCTTTACTGGGGCAGAGGCACCTCTCCCTCATGGCACCTTAACCCTGGATGGAACCATAGCCAGGTTCCTTCCAGCCACAAGCATTCCAGGATTCCGTCAGGGACTCCCTTTCCTTCTTCCCTCTGCTTTCCAGCCGCAGAATGTGCAGCAAAGCCGCCTTTGCTGTCTGCAGCTGCTGCAGCCTGACCCTGCCCTGCACAGCTCCCTTGGCTGGCACGGCAGGAGCAGCGCCCTGGCAGCCTCAGCAATTGCCCTCTGACATCTCTGGCACTCACTGCCATGGGCTGCAATTCCAGCTGCCAGCAAGGAAAATACGTTCCTGCCCTTCAGGGCAAAATTCTGAAGGGGCCAAGACACAAGTGGAGCAAGATAATACAAAGACATTTCACTGCCAGCCTCCATAATTTCATCCAGGGCTGTTTTAGCACCTGGATTGGGAAGGGAAAAAAATGTCAGGGGAGGGTCTTTGGCTGGGAGCTGCCACAGGTAAAAAGAGACCCTGGAAGGGAAAAAGAGCAGACAAAAGAAGGCACGAGAGACAGAAGGACACAAATGACAAGCAGCAGAGAAGGTGGCACTCTGAAAACTAAACCTGAACTTATGGAATACAAATGGGACAGAAATGAAGAATTCTGAAACTTTATTTACTATGCTCCTCTGAGCAACCTGTGCCAGGACTTCACCACCCTCACAGGGAAGAAGTATTTTCTATATCAAACCTGAATTTCATCCCTTTTACTCTGAGTCCGGTAAATCACAATGAATTTATTTGTGCTCATTTTCATAAAGGTCCCTGGGCTCTCTCCAGCACTTTCTGCTGCAAGGCCATTCCCCTCTGGAGCCCACCCACAGCAGCCCCACTCTGCCCACAGGGGCTGGGGGGCAGAGGCACAGCCTGGGGGGGCTCCCCTCTGGCCAGCCCTGCTGGAGGTGGGCACGGGCCAGGCCAAGAGCCAGCCAGTGCTGCTTCTGGAGGCGCTGGGAGCAGCCAGGGAGGCAGCTCCAAACAGACAGATCTGAACGTCTCTTCTGGCCTGGATGGATTCAGGAATTGTCCAAGGCCAGGTGCAGCACCTGGCATTTGGCCTTGTGGGACCTCGTGAGGTTGTCAGATGAGGCTGTCTCCCACTTCTCAAGCTTGTCCAGGTTCCTGTGCATGCCCAAATCTTGCCATGGTGCCCCTGCCCCACTCAGCTCCCCCATCCCCTGCAAACATGCTGATTGATGCACTGCCTGTGTCATTGGGGAAGCCACAAAAGAGCCCCAGGGCCAAGGCAGAGCCCTGAGAGAGACACTCCCCATGCCCAGTCTGATCCTGCACACGGAGCCACTGCCCACAAGTCCCTGGCTGCGTCCATCTGGCCAAGGGCTCGTGCCCACAGCAGCCCACTCTGCCAAGGCAGGGCTCTGCAGGGTGCAGGTCAGGCTGTCAAGTAGGACCATGACACAGTGGGTGCACTGTGGGACTGCAGGAAGGGCCTGGGCTCCATGCAGCTTCCAGTGGGCTCAGCTGCTGAAGGGGCACTGGGTGTGGCCCTTGATGATGCAGGACATGGTGGTGCCCAGAGACCATTGTGACATCAGAGGGTTCCACCGTGGCTGAGGGTGTATGGAAGGGGCGCGGAGCCCTGGGGTGCCCAGTCCCGTGAGAGCCACTCTCATCGAAGGAAGCAGCTCCCGGGATCTGTCTCTGTCTCTGTCTCTGCTACAGGAGCTCCCTGTACAGCAAGAAGACAACAAGAAACCTCAACTCCTTCCAGTCACCCAGCCCCCTGTCCAGCTGGGGTCAAGACCAGGCCCTCAGCAGGCACTTGGTGGGGGCACTGGGTGCCTCAGTCTGGCCACAGCCTGACACTGAGGAGGAGGAGAGACCCATCACAAAGAGAAGAAACACGACATGGCTGACAAGTGGGGAGATGTTGAGGCCCGAGAGCTTCATCTGAGCGAAGACATGAGAAGCTGTGAATTCTACCCACTGGTACCAGCAATGACAGCAAAGGAAGCAGCTGTGAGGGTGCTCTGGGGAGATGGGGCAGAGCAACAACCCTACCAGGTGACTGACCCAGAGCTGACCCAGCAAGGGGAAGGAAGCGTGAGCAGCCGGGAAAAGCAGGCACATTCTCCTGCCCGCAGTGAAGAGGTGCCATCAGCAGGGACACAGAGCCCAGTCTCCGCTCCCGACAGCCCCTGCTGCCCCCCCAGCCCCTCACGCAGCCCACTGGGAGCCCAAACCCCCAGGGAGCAGCTGGAAGAGGCAGAGCAGGGGTC